>NC_069503.1:284431293-285108793 GCF_027579735.1 Bombina bombina | reverse complement strand
AACACCCGCACTGTCTAACACACCTCCCTAACATAGCCCGCACTGTCTAACACGCCTCCCTAACATAGCCCGCACTGTCTAACCCTCTATCCGCTATCCCCCCTCACTATCCTAACAATAAAAAAGCTATTAACCCCTAAACCGCCGCTCCCGTACCCCGCCGCCAGCTATATTATATCTATAACCCCCTAAAGTGAGCCCCTAACACCGCCGCCATCTATATTAAAATTATTAACCCCTAATGTAAGCCCCTTACACCGCCGCCATCTCTATTAAAATGATTAACCCCTAATTTAATCTACCTACCCCGCCGCCAGCTATATTATCTATATTAACCCTAAGTATATTATAGTTAATATAGTTATTACATTATATATATTAACTATATTAACCCTAATTATATTAGGGTTAATATAGTTACTATAGTATTTATATTAACTATATTAACTCTATCTAACCCTAACTAAATTTATATTAAATTAATCTAATTCATTTATAAACTAAAATATTCCTATTTAAATCTAAATACTTACCTATAAAATAAACCCTAAGATAGCTACAATATAATTAATAATTACATTGTAGCTATGTTAGGGTTAATATTTATTGTATTTGTTGTATGCAAAAGAGCTGAATTCTTTGGGGCATGCCCCACAAAAGGCCCTTTTAAGGGCTGGTAAGGTAAAGAGCTTTGAAATTTGTTTAATTTAGAATAGGGCAGGGAATTTTTTTTATTTTGGGGGTTTATTATTTTATTAGGGGGCTTAGAATAGGTGTAATTAGCTTAAAAATCTTGTAATCTTTTTTTTATTTTTTGTAATTTAGTGTTTTTTTTTTTTTGTAATTTAGTTTAGTTAATTTAATTGTATTTTTAGATAGATGTTTGTAGTTTATTAAATTTATTGATAGTGTAGGTGTATTTGTAACTTAGGTTAGGATTTATTTTACAGGTAATTGGGTAATTATTTTAACTAGGTAGATATTAAATAGTTAATAACTATTTAATATCTATTATACCTAGTTAAAATAATTAACAATTTACCTGTAAAATAAATATTAACCCTAACATAGCTACAATGTAATTATTAATTATATTGTAGCTATCTTAGGGTTTATTTTATAGGTAAGTATTTAGATTTAAATAGGAATATTTTAGTTTATAAATGAATTAGATTAATTTAATATAAATTTAGTTAGGGTTAGATAGAGTTAATATAGTTAATATAAATACTATAGTAACTATATTAACCCTAATATAATTAGGGTTAATATAGTTAATATATATAATGTAATAACTATATTAACTATAATATACTTAGTGTTAATATAGATAATATAGCTGGCGGCGGGGTAGGTAGATTAAATTAGGGGTTAATCATTTTAATAGAGATGGCGGCGGTGTAAGGGGCTTACATTAGGGGTTAATAATATTAATATAGCTGGCGGCGGTATAGGGGGATTAGATTAGGGGTTAATAATTTTTATACAGGTGGCGGCGGTGTAAGGGGTCAGATTAGGGGATAGATAAGGTAGATGGCGGCGGTTTTAGAGGCTCACAGTAGGGGGTTAGTTTATGTAGATGGCGGCGGGGTCCGGGAGCGGCGGTTTAGGGGGTAATAACTTTATTAGGGATTTCGGGGGGGGGGGGATCGCGGTTGACAGGGAGATAGACATTGCGCATGCGTTAGGTGTTAGGTTTATTTTAGCAGATCGTTGACAGGGAGATAGACATTGCGCATGCGTTAGGTGTTAGGTTTATTTTCTAGTTAGTTTAGGGAGTTACGGGGCTCCAATAGTCAGCGTAAGGCTTCTTACGGCTGCTTTTTGTGGCGAGGTGAAAATGGAGTAAGTTTTCTCCATTTTCGCCACGTAAGTCCTTACGCTGCATATTGGATACCAAACTGCGCTGGTTTGGTATACCTGCCTATGGCCCAAAAAACTACGGGCGACGGCAGAAATATACGCGCGTAACTTCTAGGTTACGCCGTATATAGGATACCAAATCAGCGTAAATATTGGCGTCGCCGGCTTTTGCGGGCGACGCTTTATATCGGATCGACCCCACAATCTCCAGAATTGAACAAAATAATCAAGATGAGGCTAGTGATTAGCATAAGTACACCACTTTTCCGCTGCTAATTTATATGCACACACCTATCTACTATTGATGGTTTTGCCGTACCAAAAGAACAATAAGTGAGCCCATGATGCTTTAAAGAACCCTAACCCTGTATTCTCTTTTGAAAGTCATAAAGCCAAAATTATTTATGTGGTTACCTACCTTACTTTTTTACTCAGGGCTTAGCGGTCAGGGGCAGAGTCTTGGTGGTCAAGGCTCAAGGTAGTTGGAGAGAGTGGCTGGGAAAAACTTGGACATAAGTAGAAGTAATAGCAACAACAGGATAGTTATGAGCTTTGCGGGTAAGAAAACCAATGTGCCACTAAAAGATACTTTATACAAATTTTTTAAAAAAAGACATTGGTACCTGTCTTGCTTATTTCACTTGTTTTAAGTTTGGTGTGAACATTGTTAGTAGGTATACCAACATGACATAATGCGATTCTTAGGTTCAAAATGAAAAGTAAAACTATTACTTTAAAGGGCCATAATACCCAAATGTTTTAACACTTGGAAGTGATGCAGTATAGCTGTAAAAAGCTGACTAGAAAATATCACCTGAACATCTCTATGTAAAAAAGAAAGATATTTTACCTCAAAAGTTCCTCAGTAGCCACCTTCCATTGTAAAGGATTTCTAAGCAGAATTTTAGTGTGTCTGTCCTAGGACAGCTTAGGGGATGAGCCTCGTGCACTCTCATATTATTTCACCAATAAGGTAAAGGAAGCTTACTATGAAATCTCATGAGAGTTAAGTAAAATCTCATGAGATCACAGTAAAAGAGTTCATTACCTCAGCACTGCTGATGCTGATTGGCTGCTGTTCATTTCTTCTTCTTCTTTTTTCTTTTTTTACCTGCATCTGGGAGCAGCTGAGTATAACTTTTTACACAGAACTTACTCTGCTGAGCCGAGGAGATTGTGAGGTAAATATCTTCCTTTTCTACATAGAGATGCTCAGGTGATATTTTTCTGTCAGCTTTTTACAGTTATATTGCATCAGTTTCAAGTGATTTAGCATATGAGTATTATGTCCCTTTAAGGAAATAAGAAAGGGAATATGGCTCCCTTCACAATCCATTATATTTTGTCTAAAAGAGGGCATTCCCCCCTGACGCGATCCCATCATTGAAATCTCGTGATTACTTGCACGATCGCGAGATTTAAAATTGTTTACATCGGAACAGTTGTTCCGATGTAGACACTTTAACCCTGGCAGGAAAGGGTTAATTGTGTAGTATTGTTTAAAACATTTTGTTTACACCTTTATACATATACTTTAATATTATGAATAAACATACCAAGCTCAACAAAAAATGTTTTAATTTGTAATAAATATTCTCTTGGAGAGAGCTCTTATGCACAAGTGACCTGGTTTTATTTTATGTTCTTAATGTCTTGTCAAATTTTAGCCACATTATTTTTCATTATTGTTGTGGAAGCCTGCACTTTAATGATATGTCAGACTTTTTTGCAATTGTTAAATATATGATGTTTTTTTTTGTTTTTTTTAATGGAGGTTTAAAGCAAACAAACAACATAAAAATGATACAAGTGATTGTTAGATACAATAAGTTATGAAATCCTCACATATTTAGATAGGACCTTAACAAACATGTATATAATGTGCTAATATTGCTCATTCTATACCTATCTAATAGTCTAATTAGAACCTCAATTTTTTCAAATTTTAACATAGAATTTAGTATATATCTATATATAAAGTATTTATCAAGAATTTAATATTTATAAACTAGCACAATATCAAACACCTCACAATAAGATGGACCTCCAATAACAGGAAGGAGCCACTATTGGACTTATAACCTAGAGAGGAAATTAATGTAGAAGAGGCCATTTTTAAACCTCATTAAGCCCTTAGTGACCACAGCACTTTTCAATTTTCTTACCGTTTGGGACCAGGGCTATTTTTACATTTCTGCTGTGTTTGTGTTTAGCTGTAAATTTCCTCTTACTCATTTACTATACCCACACATATTATATAATGTTTTTTCCGCCATTAAATGGATTTTTTAAAGATGCCATTATTATTATTATAATAATAATGATTATTTATTATCATAATACTTATTATTATTATAATCATCATTTCTTATAATTTACTATAATTTTTTTTATAAAATATGATAAAACAAAAAAAAACCACACTTTTTCTAAATTTAACCCCCAAAATCTGTTACACATCTACAACCACCAAAAAGCACCCATGCTAAATAGTTTTTAAATTTTGTCCTGAGTTTAGAAATACCCAATGTCTACATGTTCTTTGCTTTTTTTGCAAGTTATAGGGCAATAAGTACAAGTAGCACTTTGCTATTTCCAAACCATTTTTCTTTTTCAACATTTGCATAAGTTACATTTTAACACTGATATCTGTCAGGAATCACTGAAAAACCCTTTACATGTAAATATATATTTTAAATAGACAACCCAAAAAGTATTGATCTAGGCCCATTTTGGTATATTTCATGCCACCATTTCACTGCCAAATGCGATCAAATAAAAAAATATGCTTTTTCACAAACTTTAGGTTACTCACTGAAATTATTTACAAACAGCTTGTGCAATTATGGCACAAATGTTTGTAAATGCTTCTCTGGGATCCCCATTGTTTATAAATAACAGACATTTATGGCTTTGGCAATTAGAAGGCCGCTAAATGCCACTGCACACCACACTTGTATTATGCCCAGCAGTGAGGGGTTAATTAGGTAGCTTATAAGGAGCTTGTAGGGTTAATTTCAGCTTTAGTGTAGAGATCAGCCTCCCACCTGACACATCCCTCCCCCTGATCCCTCCCTGACCCCTCTCAAATAGCTAAACAGCTCTCTTTCCTCCCCCACCTCACTATTGTCACCACCATCTTTAGTACTGTCAGAAAGTCTGCCAGTATAAAAACAAAAGTTTATAGTTTGTTTGGTTTTTTTATTTTGTTTTTAAATTATATATTTTCTGCAGTGTAGGATCCCCCCTTACCACCCAACCTCCCTGAGCCCCCCATAAACAGCTCTGTAACTCTTCCCTCTCTCACTATTTGCTGCCATTTTTGGCACTGGCAGTTGTCTGCCAGTACCCACTTTTCAATAAAATGTGCCCTTTTTTACATAAATTACACTTTCTGTAGTGTAGCTGCCCCCCCCCCTCAATACCCTACCCCCTCCCCAATCCATTCCCAACATTATTCCCCCCTCCCTCCTCTTCCACCAGTTCTTCTTAAGTGGTCACTCTCCCGCAAATAAGTTCCACCAACGGCCGGAAATTCCCAGCAATGGGCCACCCACCCGCCTCCCTGCAATGGCTCCCACCCACCAACGATCTGCTCCATTGCTGGCGGATGCGGAGGGGGCCACAGAGTGGCTCTCTGCATCGGATGCTTAAAAAAAGAGTATTGCATGATGCCTCAATATTGAGGCATCACTGCAATACCCTAAAAGCGCCTGGAAGCGATCACGATCGCTTCCACCGCTAGAAAACTTTAAGGACGTACAGGGTACGTCTTTGGTCATTAACTGACACTTTTTGTAGGACCTTAAGGGGTTAAACAAGCTAGCTAGAAACAGCCATAAAGGAAAAAGGAAAACATAGTTTATACTAAATTCAAATATTGCACAACAAGTTTGTACTATGGGGCCAAATTATCAAGCTCCAAATGGAGCTTGATGCCCTTGTTTCCACCCATGCCTTCAGACTCGCCGGAAACAGCAGCAGTGGTCTGAAGACCGCTGCTCCATAACTTGCCCGCCTGCTCTGAGGCTGCGGACATCAATCCGCCCGATCCTATATGATCTAAATGTAGGATTTATGCTGTCGGCATTTATCAATGTGTGGCAGACATGATACGCTACATTGTATCATGTCTGCTCGCACTTTCATAAATCGGCCCCTTAGTATGTAACTTACTCTTGTATAACTTGTCATTGTAACTCTAGTACTCTTTATACCTTAGTAAATGTAATGAAACTCTGTGTAGCACTGCATAAAATGTTGGTGTTTTATAAATAAACATTAATAATAATAATAATAAAATAATAATTCTCTAGATTGTCTTAGCGCCCTGATTGAGAAAGAATAACTTGTCTGTGTATATAGTTTTTTGTTAACAAAGTTGGGATTGCTTTGATTTAATGCTAGTGATGCCTTTCCAAATGTACTACTGCTCTAATGTAAACACATGTGCCTCTCAGTAGACATGTAGCCATAATTTGCTTCCAGTCCACTGAATTCCTATTATCAGACATGCATGTACCCTCAGAAAACACAGCTGTTAATTCAATTCATTTGAATTTATTGTGCAAATGCCCCAAATTGAAATCAGGTGTTCTTTTAAATAATATTCCAAGCTAATAGGTAAACTGCCAACATTCCAAATATGATTCAATTTAGTGAAAATATGCATTCCATTCGGTAAGCACACAAAAACAGTTTTATTACGAATTAGTCTCATTGTGTATCTCACATATATACCCAGTGTTAAGGAAGTTGGTTGCACTTTAATAAAAATAATAATAATGCAAATAAAAATAAATTTTCCAGACCAGCTTTTATTTTGCATTGGAATATGCTTGAATTTGATTTGAAAACCAATAGAAAATGAGTGCAAAAGGCTCTTATAAAAGACTGCAATATACCCCAAAGATAATGTATAAACCCTTTCAACACAATGTACAATATAGTAAAACACTCACCATTTAATAACAAAACAGAAAAAAAAGCATGGTGTAAAGACCCCGCCCCCCTCGGCTTTAATATGAAGTGGATTGAAAATGATCTGTCAACTGATTTTGTTTACAGCACCTGATTTCTCTTATACAAATAATGATCTCTTTAGTTAGGATATAGATTTATTTCATTTAAAATTCATTTATGATATATCAAACTCAAAAACGACAACACACAATAGGTTTTTTTGTTCCAAACTAAAGATCTTTGATACTTACTACCTCCCACAAAGCTTTCTACAAAATGTGTGAGTAGATATTGTGAAGAAAAGGCAGCTGGAAAGTTTCCCTGTTGTTTGCTTTTATTGCAAATTTGTATTTTTGATAAGAAGTTTAGAACATGGTGCCTGTGGATTGCTATGATTGTGCAAGTAACAAGCCATTTTAGCTTTACTAATTCAACTAAATGTTATCTCCGAGGAAAGCCTTGTGTCATCACAAAGCCAAAGTACTGGTGAAACATTTATCTAGATAAAAGACCACAAGCAGTTAACCCACACAGCGGAGGCATTGCAGGATAATGACCTCTACCCAAATGTGGAAGGCATCAATTTAATACAATGACAGCTAGACAAAAGATGATGGCAGCTCCACAGGAAAACATTAGCAATGATAACTCAGTCTACAGTATGTGAACAGAATGAATTAGCATAAAGTACAATGATGAGCGGCATATTGATCTGCAGTAGAAATTTTAGCAGCTTTATGTCTCAGTCTGCAGGTGCGTGTTAAATATTTCCTTTAGATTTAGTTTCAGAGAGTTATCACATGAATACAGAATATACAATATTCAGGTTGACAGCTCAATCATCTGACAGAGAATTTAGATTTGAAACACAGGTCAGTTAAATATATATTAACTCACTATAGTAGGAATGCTGTATCTTCATATACACCAACTCTGTACCTTCTATATTACTCAACTTTAATTAGCCCAGTATAAGTGTTTCCAGAGTGAAATGTTAATGGTATAAACATTGTATGGATGTCATGTTGATAAAGCTTTGTAATTTTAGACTAACCGTGTTGAAGAGACATTGTTTTTATTATGTGCTGCAGAAATAATGGATATTTGTGCTTTTTTGGGCCTGAAGCAGGTGTTTAGATCTGTTTTAAACATGTAAATGAATACATAAGGGTCTTATTTGCCTGAAGTTAGAAGGCAAATACTGTTTTTGTCAAGCACTAGTGTAGTTTGTTAAAAAAATAACGTTAAGTATCTAACTTAAAAAAATGATCTGTTATATTATTATTAGATAAAGGGAAATGCTTTAAGTCTTACTGTAAATTTCAAGATTAGAAAACGTTTCAGCTATACATGTTATTGCAACATCTATGATAAATAACTGCCCACACACGTGGCTGGCAGCTGTCAATGTTAATTAGAAGGGTAAACGGATAAGTAATACACCTGCCAGAGAAATGGGCTTCAATCAGAAAAAAAGAAGATCCACTATTACTCTACAAACCAAAGAGTCATTATATATTTAAGAAACAAACCATATAAATCATAGTAGTTCTGGTTTATAGCCTTTGTTTAAGGTAAATATATCATTTTATTATTAAACAAGTGTCTGTCAAACTTGCACAACATGTGATCTCCCGCTGTTTTTGAATAGGAAATGATGGTGATGGGTGTATACATGAGCATGCCGCTTCTGACTGGCTCACCAGTGGAATCCTGCTCAGGAGAATTATTGGACCTAATAGTGCAGCTTTGACTATGGTTACAAACAAAAAATATACATATATTTAAGAACAAATCTCAAATAAAATGGCTGCGCCAATATAAACTGATAATAATATCAAAAAGTGTCAGCACATGTGTATGCGCTAAAAGTGAATACTTAATCCAGTGATGTGATAAGTTCAATAATGTGCAATGTTCATCAAATGCTGCTCCTCTTCAAACAATACAACGTTTTCCCCCCAAACAGGTGGGCAGAGTGTTCTAAAGAGATGAGATAAAAGAGGGCGCTCCAATAGTGAAGTATGTCTTGATGAACATAAGGACCAAGGTAAAGTGTATACACACAATACTCACAATCAGGTGATCACCTGATGAAACAGTCATGTACTGAGAAACGCGTTGTGAATAAATTGTTTTGATTTTAATGCAAACCGTGAGCATTTGGCGTTACTTTGGGGTAATTGAGTCCTACATCCGCTCAATTTGAGAGCCGTGGAAAACACAGCGGCACCGTTGGTTTGACTGGCGGCAGATCCCACAGTGGAGGCTGTATCCGGATTCCAAGTTAGCTGGACAACTTTGATAGTTCAGCCTGCCCCATTTGCACTGTTGAGTGCATTGTGTTTGTGAGTATTGTGTGTATACACTTTACCTTGGTCCTTATGTTCATCAAGACATACTTCACTATTGGAGCACCCTCTTTTATCTCATCTCTTTTGACTGTGGTTAACCTAAACCTACTACTGCCAAAAAAAACCAATTAATAATACCTGCATTTTATTATTATTACACTAGAATGTCCATTTAATTATATCCAAAAGTTGTTTATTTTTAAGTTTTTGCATACATACTTTAACTTTCAGCAGGGTTCTAAATATATATATATATATTTACATTATGGGCTCCATGTACGAAGCAGTGTAAGCTGCTCCAGAGACCTTGCGGGGCAGGTTCACATATGCGAGCCTGCTTCCCGCAATGTAAGAAGCAGCGGTCATTAGACGCTCGCTCCCGGTGATTGACAGTTTCTTCTCTTACACTTCTGGTCACGCTACTGAGGGGGCAGGTATTGCACACTATGATGCATGCAAGATGGTATATATTCTCTGCCCTGTATGGTATAGGCTCTTATTTAGCAAACAGAAGCTTCCTCTAAGCTGCCAAAGGGTGTATTTAGAGGGAAATGCGATAGGAAAAAAGAGCGCTGGGTAGCTAATACCAAATGGGAGGGGAATACTTATATAAATCTAATATGTGGTAATATTATTGGTAATATTAAGTGTTGCCTAGTTTAGGTTAATAGTTTTTGAGTAGTCTCAGAAAAAAGCTTTTAAAGATAATATCTAGAGTGTGTTTAACTTAAAATAGAGTTTGATTGTATCAAAGGGATGTCTAATATAAGACCAACTTGAGCATATAAATTAAAAAAAAAAATTAAGTTTATTGTTGGCTCTAAAATAGAGAATAATAATAATTCATTCAGAATAATAATAATTAATTCAGCAAGGATACCTTTAAAACATGTCATACATTAATTCAGGGAGAACTTGTACTTATGGTTCAAAGAAACTCAAGATAATACATGTAATATACACATGAATGGGTGCACAAATCATTCATAATACATTTAATATTAGACAATAAAATAAATCAATATATCCAATATTGGTAATATAGGTTGGCCAACCTTAAAAAATGTGATGCTTGAGAAAGGCTAAGGAAAAGACGAAACGCATTGCATTATCCAGAATCTGAGTAACAGGACCCTCACTGGTGCCATAGAGCAGTAAGCAAGAATTTAGGCGCATACGCCCACAGGAAGTGAGAGCAGAAACAAGCCAAAAGCTCACTTCGCCTGAACCAAGCCGCTCCAAGACCTGCAAACATCCAAGAAAAAAAGACCCATAAAGGTACATGGGCTGCGGGCAGATTAGAAGCCCCAAAAGACCCCTAAAGGCCGATCGACACATCACTACTAAAGCTACTCCCAAGCCGAGAAAAGGCAATCAGCTGACTCACCGATAAAGCAGGACACCGCTTTAAGAAGATGAGGCACAGCTAAGGAAAGGAACCTCAGAAGGAAACAGGGCAGCAGGCGGATTAGAAGCCCACAAAAACCCCTGCAAACAACACAGGATCGAAGGACAGGATTAAAGGAGTGACTTACCCGTCACCACCGTACAAAAAACAGGGTATTAAGGTTAGCAGTGTACATAAAGCAATCGCACACTACGCATAACCTTACTGAATAAATAACTAACAGCTAACTGAAAGATTCTCACGGAAAAGACCGCATTATTATTTATTAGTTATTGAATACAAAAAGTTCTTCAATATACCCTGTCAACACTTTATGATATCAAGATATAAAGCAGCGGTCCTTTTTTCTTTCTTACTTTTTTGTATTATTACAAGCGCTTTTTTTTTTTTAAAACAAGCTTTATTTGTGGCAAGACGAGGTGTACAACATAATTTGAAACAGTAGTTTACACACAAGGATAAACATTACATTGAACATATTGTCATGAGTCTCATTACAGATTTTTGCGATAAAATCAATGTTAAATCTCTAATCAAGAATGCAGGATATTATGACATGTGCTTTATATTCTCAGCCCTACCAAAAACAGAGTAGTTACTGATCAAAGTCCATGAGCTTGCTGTTGCGAGCAGGAGTGCTTGAGGCATACACAAGAAAAATGATTTTCACCTATACATAACTGAGCGTATCATGGTGCCTGATGTTCACACATAAATGTGTGAGAGGATTGGGAAAAACAAGTGAGAGGAGAAGAGTTGAAAAAGTGTTAGGGGTGCTATGGAGTAAAGGAGAGAGAGGGGAAAAAAAAAAAAAAAAATTAAGGAGAGGGATCAGAGGAGGGGAGGAGAATGGGGCGGACGCAGTAAGAGGGGCAGAGGTAGGTGGATTGGGATATGCAGGTCATGCTGGGTCCATGAGTTTTAGGCTACAGTCCCTTACCTTCCCAAGTCAGGGTCATCATCTCATGCGTGGCTATCTTTCCAATTTTAAGGAAGTGATATCGTTCTAGGCCAAGTGATTCCCCGACTCTGTGCCTCCATTCCAGCAGAGTTGGGGTCTGTTGACTTTTCCAGTGGGCCGGAATAAGTGCCTTAGCGCAGTTTAGCATCAGCAGGAAGAGGAGGTGTTTGTCCTCTCCAACTATTTTGGGGAGCCCGTGGGATATCAAATACGTAGGTTTTGGGGGAATTATAATTTTCAAAAGCTTGCTCATTGCTCCCAGTACCTCCTCCCAGTACTGTCTTATGTGTGGGCAGTCCCACCATATATGAAGAATTGTTCCCTCCTCCCCACACCCCCTCCAGCAGTCCCCTCTCGCCTGAGGATATATCCTATGAATCCTGGAAGGGGTCAAATACCACCGGCTTAAGAGTTTGTAGTGCATTTCCTGCACTTTTGCTGATATCGAGACTTTCTTGGCTCTCATGAAAATCATGGACCAGTCTTTGGCTGATATCTCTGTCTTTAGCTCTGTCTGCCAAGCTTTCGCATATGTCGGGAGCTCCAATCCGCCTCCAGTCAAGAGGATTCTATATAGCTGTGAAATCAGATGGTTTGGGGTTTGATGCATTGTACATAGTTTTTCAAATTGCGTCCTGTGCCTAGACAATGCACTACGCTCCTTGTGTGTGTTTAAGTAATGTGTTATTTGTGGACATCGGTACCAGGACCCAAACATTTCTCGATCCCATTCAAGTAGATCAGTCTGGGTTTTGAGTTTTCCGTCGTGTAACATATTAGAGATTGAAACCTCCGCCAGGGTGTGTGTTCTACCCTGTGAGTAAGGTTTAATTTCAATTCCCAAATCTGGGTTGTCCCGAACCGGTGTGTTTGGAGAAGCCTTTGTAGACACAAGGGAGTCTTCAGCCAGGGTTTTGTCCCATATCGCAAATGTGTCAGCGAGCATAGGGTACGCAGAGACCGGTACCGGTCGATTCCTCTCCGATACACAGGCCAGTGCCCCCACGTTTCTGCTTTTGAGTATGTCCCTATCTATCTGGATCCACCGTTTATCGGGGGAATTTCTACTCCACTCCACTATCCGCTGAAGGAAGATAGCTCTCTGATACTCCTTCAACAGCGGTACTCCCAGTCCCCCCCTCTCTCTAGGGAGGTAGATGGTGCGCCGCTTAATTCTGGGCCTGATCCCATTCCAGATGTACGTTTCTATTGCTGTTTGGATTTGTTGGAGGCAGGAAGAGGCTGCAGAAGCCGGCACAGTCTGCATTATATATAAAACTCTTGGGAGGATATTCATTTTGACCACTCCAATACGGCCCAACCACGAAATGGTCTTCTTTTTCTAGTTAAGGAGATCTTTGAAGACTTCATCTCGGATACCTCCGTAGTTTAGCTCAATAATCTCTGCCAAGTCAGACGTGATTATGATGCCTAGGTATTTAATTTTGTGATCCGCCACTTTTATGGGACAACTTGTTTTGGTCATGGCAAAGGCTTCTGCGGGTTCTGAGATATTTAGAATCTCTGATTTACTGGGGTTGAGAAGGAAGTTTGAGACCCCCCCCCGTAGCTCTCGAATTCCCCCAGTGCAGCCCGCAGGGAGCTCCCCGAGTCTGAGAGGGTAAGGAGGATATCATCGGCATACATCGACAACTTGTGTTCGACTCCACCCACAACAAACCCCCTCACCGCTTGATTGGCTCTGATTTTACATGCCAAAATCTCAATTGACAGGGCAAAGAGGAGGGGCGATAAGGGACAGCCCTGCCTTGTGCCATTTTTGATCAGGAAGGTCTCTGAAAGAGTGCCGTTAACCCTCACTTTTGCGTTAGGGGCCGAGTACAGTGACATGGCTCTGTTAATAAAACCCTGTCCAAACCCAAACTTTAGCAGCGTATGCCAAATAAAACACCAACTGACCCGGTCAAACGCTTTTTCTGCGTCTGTTGTGACCAGAGCCAGGGGTAATTTGCGTTCGTGAGCGTGGGTTATTAGCTGAATCACCTTCAGGGTATTATCCCTAGCCTCGTGGCAGGGAATGAATCCTACTTGTTCGGTGGATACGAGGTCGGGTAAAAATCTGTTTAAACGGGCGGCCAAAACTTTTGCCAATATCTTTACATCTGAATTGAGCAGAGATATGGGTCTATAACTTTCCGGCCTGTCTGGGGGTTTTCCCGGCTTGGGAATTACTGCGATATGGGCTTCAAGCATGGAGCCTGGCAGTTCAGGGCAGTCTGTCAGGTCATTGAACGACCAGGTGCTTGAGGAAACCTTCCTGCCTGGTCAGGGCTGTGCAAGTTATAAAGGGACTCATAGTAAGCCCTAAAGACCTCCGCTATAGAGTTACCATCAGATTTGATTATACCCTGTGCATCCTTCATATGGTGTACATATGCTCTCAGTTTTTTCCTAGCAATCGCTCTGGCTAGGAGCTTTCCGGGTTTGTCACCCTGCTCGTAATAAAATTGCTTTAGGATAAGAGCTTGTTTTTGGTATCCTTCTTGCAAAAATTGGAGCAGATTTTTCCTGGATACGATTAGGCGATCCAGTCGGGCTTCGTCATGTGGAAAATTTTTGTGAGCTAGCTCTGCTTGTTCCACTTGTGAGAGAAGGCTATTATATCGCTCTTTTCCCAGTCTCTTGAGCCTGGCTTTTTGCTTAATCAGCAAGCCTCTGATGGTGCATTTATGTGCTTCCCATATGGTGGTGGCTTTCAAGCGTTCGTCAGCATTCAATAGGAAGAATTCGGCTATCGACTTCCTAATTTTTGCATTGAATATTGGATCTGCCAAAAGTGTATCGTCCAACTTCCATACGAAAGGGGTTATCGGGATGGTAGGCCACTGGATTGAGCAGCTTACCGGAGCGTGGTCGGACCAGGTGATCGTGTGAATATTGCTACTTCTGGTGATAATAAGACCTGTTGAACCAGTGAACAGATAGTCTATTCGAGAGTATTTCCGATGTGGGTGCGAGTAAAAAGTGTAATTTTTGGCCTGTGGATGATGTGTGCGCCAAATGTCATGCAACGCGAGATCCGCGAGTGTTGAGATCATACGCCTCCGGACTTTCTGAGGGGCACTAGAGATACCATTGGAGGTGTCGAGGGAGGGCACAAGGGAAACATTAAAGTCTCCTCCGAGGAAGAGAACGCCAATCTGCATTTCAAGAATCTTATGGGAGACTTTCTGGAGAAAGAGGTGCTGGAACACATTAGGGCAATAGACATTTGCTAGTGTTATGGGCCTATTGTGTAGAGTACCAGTAAGTAGCAGAAACCTGCCCTCCGGGTCTCGGTGAATTTGTGAGAGCTGGAAGTGGGTGCCCTCACGAAAGAGGATTCCCACCCCATTTTTTTTCCCAGGACCCGAGGCAAAATAAGCGTTTGGGTAGGTGCGGTCGAACCATTTTGGTTCACGTTTGTTAGAAAAATGAGTCTCTTGTAGGTAGACTATATCTCCACCCATTCTCTGCAGGTCTTTTAGCACTATGGAGCGCTTGTTGGGGCTGTTTAAACCTTTCGCGTTGATGGAAATAAGCTCTAGTGGGTGGGGCCCCGAGGCAAGCCGTCGCTGCGTCATATCAAAGGCGGGAAGCAGGCGACAGGGACCCGGGGAGGGTAGAGCTGCGATGAGGGGGGGAAGAAGGGGAGCGCCTAAATGCGGCAGGAGAGAGGCGGAGGGTACGGGAAAGGAGGGGAGAAAAAAAAAATTTAAAAAGGGAAATTCAGTATCGCTTCGAGATAAGTAAAGTGTTGTAAGGAGAAGATTCAGAAAGAGTATAGGTGGAGGGGAGGGGAAGTGTAGAGGATGTCCCCCTTATGGAGGACCAATTTAACGTTAACTTTAAGTATATATACAATAGGAAAATCTAATATAGATATAACGAATAAAAAGAAAACATACAATTAACAATTAGTTCTATATTTCTATAGTTCAAAACTGTACCAACTACTTAACCAAATAGGGGTAGTTGTCCCTGTGTTTCTTGTTTGTAACATCAACATTTACCAATAACTTCGTAACTTGGAATGATCTATGAATATAAAGTACATACTCCACCCGGTGCCTTTCAGGTTTCATCATTAATATTATGTATCTAGTGTATCATCTCTTCTCTCCACTACTATGTCAGTGTGTCTTCACTTATATTGATTTAAAGTGTCCTGTCTGCTAGATACCAGCATTGGCGCTTGATCGGGATGTTGCGTAACCAATATCAGAACGATCTGTGCCTGACTAGGTGGTAAATATTTCCCAGGTCAGATTGTCTAGCAAACTAATGCTGTTAATGCAATTCGCCGTGTAGGTGTGTCCTAGTCTAGTTAGCGTCTTGTCAACACTTGTCTGAGTGTGTGACCATATATCCCCGTGTAAGGTTCCCCCACATTGGTGACTTTCTAATGCAAATTTCAGTGATGTTGAGAGGGAAGAAGATCCATTTCTTTGTTTCCCTCACTTCTGTGTGTTCCCTTAAGACCACATTAAATATCCCATTCCCCGCATGCGCAAGGTTTTAGTAGGAGTGTCTAATATCTATGAGTGTGTTCTGTTCAGTGCTAGGCAACATTAAAGTCTTATACTTAGGGGGGCGGAGCTAACCGCCAAGCTAACAAGACGTGCTATGAAAAAGCTCCTGAAGACAAAGGGATAAAACTATATTTTATGGCATACTAAATGCTCAAATAACCTACACCTTGACTCTGGCATAGCTCTAGGACATGGATTAAAGTTATCCCAGCTAATATAGAAGAATTCCTGCCAGTTACACCCGAATAGGGGATCACGCTATCAAGATTCTCTGAAACCAGTAGGTCGGACTAGTCTAACGCCTAGACCCTCACCCTGCTGAATATTCATTTCTATTCTCAAAATGGAGGAGGTCTCAGCAACCCTTCTAACCTTACTAGAGGACTTGAGCAACAAAGCCGACAGAAACTTCCTCGGCTTAAAGGCTACCCTTGTTGAAATGCGCAATAAACATGGCGCTGATCTCCTGACCGCCTTTGGCACCCATGAGGAAAATCAGATGGAAGCCCCGCAACCAGCCAGACAACTATACCGACACTCTCAGGAGGAACTACCTGCTCGTCTTTTAACTAGCACGCAGCAGGAGACAGCAAGTGGAGACCCGTTACCGCTGTATCCTGAGGCGCCATTTTGCGTTGCGGCTGCAACCGCAGACACCACAAACCCCATCTGGATTGATGCCGGGCGAAACCTTCAGTTCTTCTCCTCTCACTACTTAAATTCTCAAGCAGGATTAATACTTGTGCCGTTCGAACTTTTGGAAAGTGCGGGTGAGTGCGGCGGGAGTTCAGAGGTGACTGACGATGACTCAGCTCTTATATTTCTAACGCTCACACGGAGGGATACTCTTCTTATGCTGAGCTCTGAATGCAAGTTCATGGCGCAGATTCCTGCTTGTACTCTTTCAGAATTGGAGTCCTCTTCCCCTCAACTTGCAAGCGCTGAATATTGTAGTCGGGGCATTAACTGTGGGGCGCTTCGGTCATTAGGAGACCTACTCTTTTATCCACAGGTTAGACACCTGAAGAAAACAGGTATAGGATGAACTTTGGATCTGATTCTGGAACTGTAAGAGCAGATATTGGTATCTTTTCCTGAGTTCCATGGCTATTTATCACCTTCATACATGCAAATCGTAAGACATTGGTTCCTAACTTTGAAAGACTTAAATGTGCACTAAACATGCTGTTGGCACCTCATATAACCCTTTTCATAAAACACTGGTGCATAATAATTTTAAAAAACATGGAGGTAAAGCATAGGAGGGTTCATACTTAAGCATATATGATATGGTTTATATTTGTATGTATGTCTGTACTCTTTTGTACAATTCTTTGCAAAAGTATAAGATATTGCTTATGTGCTAGCAAATACGCCACACCCTATTTTACATGTTTAGCACTCTTAGATGCCCCCATAGTTGCTATCTATATTTGTATGTATGTTAGCACTCTTTTGTGCAATCCTTTACTAAAATATAAGATATCGCTTCTGTGGTAGCAAATATGCCACACTCTATTTTGCATGCTTAACTCTCTTATATGCCCCCATATCATATAATTTACCATACTCCTTTTGTTAGTTATTGCCTATCTGTAAATGCTGTCGCTAAGGTTCTAAGGTGACTAATATAGTGGATAGCTTGCCTAGTGAATGTACAACAGTTATGCTCATGTGACCTCCTCTTTTAGTTTAAACTTACATCTACGTAAGACATATGGGAGATCATATATAAGGACTTCCCTATGGTAACTTATAGCTTATGTTATACTTTGTAATGCAGTAAATGTGTGTGTAAAGTAGGAGGCACTTACTTACCCTAAGTATTAACCCGCTACCCAGCCCTAGCACATATACACCAGTAATATATATAACCTGGTAAACTTAGACTATTTAAAGCTGATATGTTTGGGAATAACCTCATTAGTCATATAGTTAGTATTCATTTGATAAGTACCCTTTTGAAGTAATATGACCAACACAGTTTTATGCTATTGTTCATTCTTGCTTGTTCAGTTCCATCCTATATTTTATTTGGATATGTAATATTAATGGATACTTCAGGGTAACATTTCTTGCAATCTACTTTAATTTTATATATATGTATATTATGCCAAAGTCACAGTCTTTTGTAAGCTTTATGCATATGTGTGCCACTATTTATGCTCTTCACCTAAATCTCCATGTTTATTGTTTTAGGGTATGACAAGTTTGACACTGCTATTTGAATGTCCTATATATGTACTAGGTATGTAGATATAAGCTTGCAGTTCTTACAAAACTTTATACGTAAATTAGGGTTGCACCGATACCATTTTTTTAAGACCGAGTACAAGTACCGATACTTTTTTTCAAGTACTCACCGATACCAAGTACCGATACTTTTCTATTGTCATGTGACAGTTTCCCAAGCACATTACAACAGAGTCAGACTAACTAATGTTTTAAGATAGCTTCTTTATAAGTATGAAGAACTGTAACTCAAAATACATTATGAAATATATAAAAAAGGCAGCTTTATTGGCCTGTTGTAACAACTCAAGTAAATTTCACAGAACATGTTAAATAAAACATAAAAATAAATATATAACAAGCCCCCACTGATTCTAATAAAATAAAACACAAATACTACCTTATTTACTGCACGTAATTAAACTTCGTATTCTAAAATATTTAAGCATTCAACAAGCGTACGATCACTGGAAAATAGGTTTGTTGTATGTGGTTGTGCAATAAAGCAACTTTTTTTTTTTAATGTGACTTTAGTGGGAAGCTACTGTAATGATAAGTCTCTATCTTATTTAGGGTTTCAAGGTGTCCAATATATAACTGTGAGGGGGGGGGGGTAGCTAGGGTTGCCACCTGTCCTTTAAAATATAGAACACTAGTTATAAGTTACACATGCTGCAGGTTGTGCAGGAATGAATATGAATAGTGCTGTCCAGAAACACAATACATTTTCCTCCCTGCACACCCTGCAGCATGTGTAACTCATAAGGGCCCAGGAAAACATGGCTGAGGTGGCAACACTAGGGGTAGCGGCGGCGCAGTAGCGGGTGGAGCCACCTCCCTGAAATGAGCTTTTGCAGGTTGGAATGTCTGTGATGGGCACAGCATTCTTCAAGAAGATATAAAACATGCACAGTAATGCACTGGGAAGGAGCACAAACAAATCACCAGACTATATTAGAAGAATGGCCAAGCCACAGCCTTTTGTTATATACTTTTTTTTTTAACTTTCCTCCCTTCTCTGTTCAAATCTTACTACACTACTTGTGTAAATGGAATGGTGTTTCTCAATCTACAGCACTTCATCAACCCCTGCACTAGTATAAGCTAAATTATATGGAACTGATCACTTGATATTTGTGTTTTAACTTAAAACACAAATATAAAGGGATCAGTTCCATATAATTTAGCTTATACTAGTGCAGGGGTTGATGAAGTGCTGTAGATTGAGGAACACCATTCCATTTACACAAGTAGTGTAGTAGAAATATATTTTTGCAGACTCACTTCTTTTGCAAATCACAGCATCAGCACTGAGCACCAAGCAGCTCCTTTCCACCTCTGAGCTACATGCTAGGGGTAGAACTCACTCATCGTCCTCCAAGACAGCTCCAAGTAATACACACAAATACAGTTAACCAAATAGCTGCCAGAAAAGCTGCTATGCACTGTAAAGTGTAAAGCAATTCACTGCAGTCCTCTGGTGGTCAATGGGTTAACAATTGGATTATTTGAAACTGTCTTGGAGGACAATGAGTTCTACCCCTAGCATGTGGTGCAGATGAGAGGAGAAAGTTATTTTCTATTGTGGCAAATGTCTAAAAAAGAAGTTTAATAGTCAACTCCTTGTCTAACTAGAAGAAATGCCTGGCCACTTTTGTATCAGCTAATCAGACCAGTCAGTGAGACATTTGGATGGGAACATTGGGGGGGGAAAACATTATGCAGTGGGACACATTGGGGCATCTACCTTGAAATCCTAAACAGCTAGCAGGCAGCAGCACTGTGTCCTGTTCCACTTCCTAGTCAGTCTGGGCTCACAGTATGACACGGTAAGTCACATGGGGCAGAGGCACAGGGGAGGAGCACATACGGAGGGGAGATGCTGCACAGTGTGTTACTGGGCAGTGAAAAATAAGCTCACTAAAACGTTTTTATTTAAACAAGAAAGCATTTTTGAAAAAAGGTTAAACATTAGTATTTTTATTGTACTATGTGACTTCGATGCAATGTGCCCTTCTCTGTGTACTGTAACAATAAAAATACTAATGTATAATAACGTTTTTCAAAAATGCTTTCCCTTCGTTCTCCACCCTGGTGTCAGACACAGTTTCAGAGCACTTTAACATAGTCCCAGGAGTTGGAGGTACTTAGTCTTGTTTATTAATTATGCATTAAAAACGCCTAAGCAGCGTAGCAGACATAGCAATTTTCACTGATTCTAACACTGGAGTGTGCCAGTACTTGTGATGCTTCTGGCTGCACACTCCGGTGTTAGAATCAGTGGAAATTGCTATGTCTGCTACGCTGCTTAGGCATTTTTAATGCATAATTAATAAACAAGACTAAGTACCTCCAAATCCTGGGACTATGTTAAAGTGCTCTGAAACTATGTCTGACACCAGGGTGCAGAACGAAGGGATTCACATCACGCAACTCGTATGGATTACGTGTGTGTCTTGATTGGGAGTTGGTCTGCATGAGCTGGAGCCTCTGGGACTACGTATTGCAGAGAGACATTGGGGGTATTTATATATTATTTTAAGCACTCATTCATTGATGCCTGAAAAGATAGCAGCCAGGTTAGGGGATATTTTTGGTTAAGCCATTATGTCTTGCAAGTCCGTTATTAACTGGAAACAGGGTTGAAAAACACAAACAGCCTTTGAACTTAAGCTAACAGTTCAAACGCTGTTTGTGTTTTTCAACCCTGTTTTCAGTTAATAACGGACTTGCAAGACATAATGGCTTAAGCAAAAATATCCCCTAACCTGGCTGCTATCTTTTAGTAACGGCTGCTGGCTGCAATATTTAAATAATAAAATAATGCACACATAAGCAAAATCCCCTAACCTTGATACAGTCTGACTCCTCCACACGCCGTCGATCTCTGAGTGTCTGTCTACCTTCTTAGGCGTTAGCTCCCTGCTGCAATAGCGCGGTCCCCGCCCCTCTCTACTGTAGCTCTCTCTGATTCTATTAGCACAGCAGGAGCTTCCTCACGCAAGGCTCCCTCACGTCCCTCCTTCCCCCACAGGGTTCAAAAAGTATCGGCTGAGGCATCGGAGCATTGTAAACAAGTACAAGTACTTGTGAAAATGCTCAGTATCGGCACCGATACCGATACTAGTATCGGTATCGGTGCATCCCTAACGTAAATGCTTACTCTAGAATAGCACCTATCCAGTACTCCTATATGCTCTGTCATTACCTCTAATTCCAAACCTCAATATTTTGCGTGAGACAACTATAACAGGTACTACCCTGTGGCGGAGATGTTATAATTCAATATCTGGTTAATAGACGTCTGAAGACACTGAGTATATGAAGAAGTGACATTATTCATGTACCACTTTACCCTTAGCTATCTGACTCAGGTATAACATCCTTAGCATCCTTGAAGCACTGCGTTGCAAATGTCAGTATTTGGTCTCATCTTTGTAGATTCTAAAGCAGATCTAGGCTGATATAGTTATAGATTCTCTACATGCAG
The DNA here is from genome assembly GCF_027579735.1 of Bombina bombina. NCBI lineage: Eukaryota > Metazoa > Chordata > Amphibia > Anura > Bombinatoridae > Bombina > Bombina bombina. The sequence goes on along the minus strand of NC_069503.1, from coordinate 285,086,991 downwards.
ACATTGGGACAGCTTTCTTATGTACTATGGGATTGCCATCCCAATGGTCCCTTCTAACAAAACATAATATAGTCTCATTTTGTATATGTGATAAAAAGCTTGGCTGTATTGTATTCACTAGCTATTGTACATTACTATGATGTCAGCTCCTTTAACACTACGTTGATATATATTAATTTATGTATATCTGCGTTGATACCATATATTATACATGGGTGGTATCCTTATGGCTAGTAATTAGCAAACTGGGGCTCCTGAGATAGGTAGGTTAACTCTACAATAATAAAATTTGGAATGTGATGCTTATAGCTGGAGTAGAGTAATATAGTATTTCAGTAGCTGCCGCTATTTAACAGCAACCATTCATGCTCTGCATACCTAACTTAACATATTACTACTCACAGTTATTGACTCAACAGAACGCCTAGGTGGTATGTATAATATGATTATACTCTCATTATTACTTATTAACTGGCATTGATGTTATACCAGTACAATGGGTTCCATATGTAAGCAGGTACTGCTGATTTAGGCAGAATGCTCGGGTATAACCTTCTGGAATTTATCCTTCATTTAATATGTTTTACAACTCTCTGCAAGGATGTGTATAGCATTGAAGACCTACTATATCACTATTTTTGAAAACTCCACTTAGGTGTAGTTAAGGTTATTAATTTAAAAAAAAAAAAAAAAAAAAAAAAGTACATGATTAGAAATACCATTACAGCATTTAGCCTACTAGTTATATTGCAAACCCATATGCTCTGAATTCTCCTTAATACACTATTATGCTTTCATATCAGCCATTAACATATGTACATATTACTAACCCCTAGTGACGCATTCTTCTATGGACCCCTAGCCATACTAAGATATTAATAGAAGAATAGCCTTCACCGACAGTATTTCATATAGCTTAGTCTCTGTTAATTTTTTTTTACAGAGATCCCACTAAATTATATATCTTTTATGACGCTACACTGTAGATATATCTACGTGTGTTCTTTTTTATGGCTCCGCCCTCCAACCCCCCCTCATACTCATAGCGGTGCTTACCCGCTGAATATCCCCCCCCCCCTCATAACATACGCTTATTCCTTCTCTTTGTGCAGCTCACAAGGAGATATCTATCTGACCTTCAGTTGGTTGCTATTTCTACAAGCCATCAGGCTTCAAATTTAAGAGTTCAATAGGTCAGACACTTATACTAATCTATTATAAAATCGAGGTTCCATATGCCTATCTAATATGTTTTGTATCATTGCTGAAATATATTGTTCAAATGTATTTGTAACATTCTTTAGTTCCGAAAGGCGGTTTCTGTTTTATGTTTTATGTATATTACTTACAACCTCAATAAAAAAATAATTAAAAAAAAAAAAAAAGTCTTATACTTATTTGAACAAGTAAATGTTTATAACAATATGACAGTATAAATAAAATCCAACCATGCAGTGACTATAAAAAAGAGGGGGGAAACCACATCATTGCAACACTGTGTCCCACACTGAACCTAGGGCCAACCATCCCTGCAGGCTACATGAAGTATTTATAGATATGCAAGGAATACAATTATTTGCTATATGAGGTATAAAATTACATTTGTTTGGACCGGTCAAATGTTCAGTACAGGCCCAGAGGTCTCAGGTTGTAACTTCATAACAATGTGGAAAAAACTAATACTTATACGACCTTAAGACATCTTTAGGTAAGTCCAGTAGTCTTATCGTTGTGGAGAGAGATTGCTCCACCTGGGGCAACCCGTAAAGATCTTTGCATTGTGACTAGGTGGAGGCTCTTGGCCCCGAGTGAGTGTTCCTTTGGGTAGGGAGAGTCTTAATTTCTTGGTTGCTGACCTTCCTCCCGAATTCTGTTAGGGAGGTCCTGAGGAGCCTCATCAGCATCTCGGAGTGGCCTAATATCTAGGCCCAGGGCTTGTGCGAAATCAGGAATGTCCTCTGGAGATTTAAGGGTGTGAGTGACATTATTTTTGGTTGCTATCAGACATGTGGGGAACCCCCACCTGTAAGGGATCCTTTTGTCCCTTAAGGCTGATGTAATGTGCCTTAAGTCCCTTCTTTTTTGTAGTGTTGTAGGGCATAAATCTGAAAACACTTGGATTTCCGATCCTCTAAACATGAGAGGGTGTTTCGCCCTCGCCAGCTTGAGGACCTCTTCTTTGTCCTTGAAGGAAAGGAATTTCATTATGACATCTCTTGGTGGGGCTCTGTTTGGTGGTTTAGGGCGCAGTGCCCTGTGCGCTCTTTCTATTTGTACCTCCTGCGCATCTACATTATTTCTCAGATATCTGATGAATTCTTGAATGTATAGTTGGAGCGCTGGAGGTTCCACTGCCTCAGAAACACCGCGCAGACGGAGATTACTTCGTCTGCTCCTGTTCTCAAGGTCCTCTATTCGGTCCATGAGGCATTGTACTGTGCCCTCCTGGGCTTGTAGGTAGCTGGCTTGTTGTTGCATATCTGAGCTGAGAGTCTCTTGCTTCTCCTCAACTTGGGTGACTCGCCTGCTCACCGCCCCAATATCTCTTCTTAGCTCCCCAAACATGTTTTTAAAGTCAGTCATTGCGTTCTTTATGTCCTCCTTAGAGGAGAGGTGTGAAATGTCCTTTTTTGTGAGGTAATTATGTGATGATGAACCAAGCTCTGAATCAGGTGACTGAGCTACATTGTGCTGTGCTACACTTTCCTGTGTGGACTTACTGGGGGGTATTCCTGAATCTGTTGAAATTAAATAGTTCTCCATGTTAGAGGAGTGTGTTCCTTTATGAGGTTTTATATTCCTCTTGCTGGACATTTTTATTAAAGTCAGTACTCTCTTATTTCTATTGTGAACCCCTGCAGTCAGTGAATCTTTTATTATCCCTTTCAGCTCCCATAAACAGTTGGGACAAAGTTTATTTTATTTTTATTTTTATTTTTTTTGCGTTTTCTTCTTGTTTTTTTATTTTTTTATTTGTTTATTATGGCCTTCTTGCTATCTCTCTCTGGCCACCGGCACCTGCAGTTTATTATAAAGCAGACTGATTGTGTCTATTTGCTGCTTTAGATTCTCTCCCAGCCCCCCGGGATTAGTGTGTGTGTCACAACAGCTTTTATATCTATGTACCCGGTAATGCTCAAGGCTTACCCTTTGCCAGTCAAGCGTCTGCAGCCAACAGGATGTAACGTCCGCCGCTAGTGTAGTCTGATGCCGTGTGACCCAAGGGGACCTGACTGTGCCGGGCCGGGTGAGTGATGCGCCTTAATATAGTCCCCGGTCTTGAGGCCTGCTCCACTGGCGAGTGCGCCTGACCGCGTGGGTGATGTCTGACAGCGTCTGGCTCGGTCGCGGCTCCCCAAGGAGGTCTCTTAGCGCCTCAGGTAGGTCCGCATTAATTATTGCACCTTAGTTGAGCCCCCGGTCCTGAGGCCCGCTCCCTTGACGAGTGCGTCCGGTCACGTGTGTAATGGCTGTCGGCGTCTGGCTCGGTCGCGGCTCCTCAAGGGGGTCCCCCAGCACTTCGGGTATGTCCGCCAAGGTCTCCGTTTTGTAGCAGGGCTCTGGGGAGGTTAACTGACCGGGGTTTCACTGCTAGCTCAGGTGGGTTGTAGTTTGCCAGGTCGCCCCCAACAAGTTACTTCTCCCCGAGATCGGGGATTAAGTCCGGTTCAGCAAATGTGCAGGTATAGAGTTCTCTCCTGGGTATTTTTTAAAACATTTTAAGCTATTCGATCATTCCAACTGATGACAAGATTTAACAGGGACTGCAGAGCATTAACAAGATGCAGCCATCTCTCTCAATGGCTAGGCTCCGCCCCCATTACAAGCGCTTTTTTAAAAAGATATTATCCTCACCACTAGGTACATTTTGTTTTACATCCTTAACCACACATTTTTTAAGGTTGGCCAATCTACATTATCAATATTGGATATATTCATTTATTTTATTGTCTAATATTAGATGTATTATGAATGATTTGTGCACCCATTCATGTGTATATTAGATGTATTATCTTGAGTTTCTTTGAACCCTAAGCACAAGTTCTCCCTGAATTAATGTATGACATGTTTTAAAGGTATCCTTGCTGAATGAATTATTATTATTATTCTCAATGAATTATTATTATTCTCTATTTTTGAGCCAACAATAAACTTAATTTTTTTTAATTTATATGCTCAAGTCGGTTTTATATTAGACATCCCGTTGATACAATCAAGCGCTATTTTAAGTTAAACACACTCTGGATATTATCTTTAAAAACTATTTCTGAGACTACTCAAAAACAATTAATCTGAACTAAGCAACACTTAATATTACCAATAATATTACCACATATTAGATTTATATAAGTATTCCCCTCCCATTTGGTATTAGCTACCCAGCGCTCTTTTTCCCTATCTCATTCCCCTCTATGATGCATACGGGCCAGCGGAAGAACAGATCCGCTGCCCATATGCAGCAAAAACGTGCGGACAGTTGCTTGTCTGCCCGCCATTTAATACATGGGACCCAATGTCTTGTTTAGTAAACAAATAAACAAATAATGTCAGTTTAATTTATACATGCAAAATATTTTTTTTTCAGTGTTCATTTAGATAAATAGTTATATATGTGTGTGTATATATATATATTAGAGTTGTGCGCCGCTAACAAATTCGGTTCACTTTGTTTTGTTTTCAATTAGTAAAAAAAAAATAATAATTTCGGAAAATTAGTTTTGTTAAGTTTTAAAAAAAAAATTGTTTCTGCAAATTAGTTACGCTACGTTAAATCGGTTTCGGATCCGTTCGTTTTTTCGGATCCATTCTTATTTCATATGCATTATTCTATTCTGAAGTTTTAGAATAATGCATATGAATAAAGAATGGATCCAAAAAACAAAAAAAATTAACGTAACTAATGTGCCGGCGATTGCCATGACAAAATTTTGTAAAACCGCCGCTGTCGCCAGCCACGCCAGCACTAAATAAAGCTATTAACCCCTAAAGCACCATCTCCCCCACATCACTAACACGACCTAAACCTATTATCATCTAAACCGTCACCCCCCCACATCGCCAATACTAACTAAATGAATAAATAAAGTTATTAACCCCTAAACCGCCGTTCCCTGACATCGCCAACACTAACTAAACCTATTAACCCCTAAACCACACCCCTCACACATCGCCAACACTACCTAAACCTATTAACCCCTAAATCGCCATTCCCAAACATCGGCAACACTAACTAAACCTATTTACCCCTAAACTGCTGGCCCCCACATCCAATTAAACTATATTAACCCCTAAACCTAACCCTAAACACCCCCTCACTTTAGTATAATTAAAATAGACCTAAATTAAAGTTACAATTATTAACTAAATAATACCTTTAAAACTAAATACAAACTTACCTGTGAAATAAAAATAAAACCTAAGCTAGCTACAATATAACTAATAGGTAGACTAGTTAGTAAATAGTTATTAACTATTTACTAGCTACCTAGTTAATATAAATACAAACTTACCTGTGAAATAAAAGTAAAACCTAAGCTGCCTTACACTAAAATCTAACATTACAAAAATAAAAAATCTACCATTACAAAAAATAATAACCACTAAAATTACAAAAAATTAAAAATACTACCATTACAAAAATAACAAACGAAATTATCCAAGACAATAAAAATTATTCCTATTCTAATACCCCATTTTAAAAAACAACCCAAAATAAAAAAATCCTAATCTATAATAAACTACTAAGGGCCCTTAAAAGGGCCTTTTTAGGGCAATGCCCTAAAGAAATCAGCTCTTTTGATAAAAAATAAAAACAAACACCCCTAACATTACAACCCCCCCCCCCCCAAACCCACAAAAAAAAACTTAACTAGAAAAACCTAATTTACCCATTGCCCTTAAAAGGGCATTTGTATGGGCATTGCCCTTAAAAGTGCGTTTAGCTCTTTTAAGATTGCCCATTAGCCCTAATCTAAAAAAAATAACCCACCCCAAAAAAAACTTAAAAAACCTAACACTAACCCCTCTTTAGGTACTCACAGTTGCTGAAGTCCGGCTTGAATGATCTTCATCCCAGTGGCTCCATATGTCAAGGTACCACTACATTATCTATCATTTGAGCAATAGGGCAGTATCAAAAACTGGGTACTCTTATATATGTGTATGTATATATATATATATATATACATATATATATATATATATATATATATATACAGTATTTATATATATATATATATATATATATATATATTCTTTTAAAGAATGTTTATAATAATTCTTGTTATAAATTACAGATGCTTTTGAATAATTTAGGGATATTATTACCCTGCCATGCAAACAAGTTTGATTATCAAGCCCATTGAATTGCAAGATGATAATGAATTTTCACTATATATAACTTATGATGATTTATAATTATATGTTAAGTTTAAAATATATATATATATATATGAAATTATTTTGAAACACTCACAGCGAAAAAATTAGTTACTCAATAGCAAATAAAAATGTGTCAAACATTGTGTTAAATGTATCTACTATGTGTTTTTATGTAAAATTGATAATCTAGTAATAAGGAAATAGGATATAGTTACTATTTCACCCCAGATGAAATAAATAAAAGGCTTCATTAAGGGAGGAGTTTTCCTCCAGTCTTTCAGCCAAAAAAATATGTTTCTGTTCGTACATGGACATATAGATGTTTGCATAAGACGGGGCCATATTAGACCCCATAGCAGTTCCAAGTATTTGTAACTAAAATGTGTTTTCAAACCAAAAATAATTCTTGGCCAAACAGACTACAGTTGTTTCTACAAATGACTGTGGGTTTCCTTTCATCTTGCTATGAATTTTTACCATATCCTTGACACACGCTGCAACATTCTGTATAAAGTCTAGTTGATTTGGTCAGTTATTATATTTTTTGACACTGAGTGATTATTACACATATACTGTAGATCCTATTGGACCACAATATGAGCCTATTTGGGCCCTTTAAGTAATAGGTGTTTGCTCTTATGTGTCATAATAACTTGCCAATCACAACTATCTGTGTTTTTAATGTTTAGTTATTAATTTTCACTTGATAATCAGATACATTACATTGTATTAATTGTGCAACTTGTATCCATGTTGCACTTTTGTGTGTTCACCATTCACAGTACATGGGTTTATTCATTAACATATTGATCCTAAATACAAGCGTATGTTACATCTCGCAAGTTATATATTAAATGCGCAGGATTGTCTTGGTACCCATTCACAAATATAGTTGCTATTAGCAGTTTTGTTTTCTGTTGCGGTAGTTCTCCGCTGAACTTGGTAGTTGTTTATGGTTACCGGGACAACCGTTACTGGCGTCACAACGTCACTGCGCACGCATGCACAATTGTGCTACCTACGCATGCGCAGTTGCGATTTTCACGCTATTGAGTCTGACTGAGTCTCCATGGTTACGCACTCACGCTTGCGGTCCATGCGTGATTATAGGGCATACAGCTGTGTTTAATACCTTTTTTGTATTTGGCGGTTTTTGTTATGTGTATCTGATTGGTGGGTGGGGGTATTTAAGGGTTTACCTGTGAGTGTTATCTTTTGCCTGACTTTCCTTTGCGAACTGCTGCATGTGACCAAGGCTTCAGTGGGAGCTGAAACGTTATGCTACTTTGGCATTAAAAGAAGGTGTTTTTTCTAATCTCGTGTGCTGGCTTTCTTTGCGTGGGACTACAAGGATCACCACCAGGTCTTGTCCCCTTGCAGTGTATATCTTTATATATATATATATATATATATATATATATATATATATATATATATATATATATATATATATATACATACACACACACACAGTACATATATATACACACACATACAGTATAAATGTATATATACTATATAAATATATATATATTATATATATATATATATATATATATATATATATATATATATATATATATATATATATATATATATACAGTGTATATATATATATATATATATATATATATATAAATACATTCCAAAATATTTGAAAACCAGTTTGTCCATTTTTTGGTTTAATTTTTCAAATACTATGCCCTGAATCAGATAAAAAACAAGTTAAAGTCTGTCAAAAGACCATGTTAAAATGCATTGAAATCCTGCATAGTAAATAATAATGCAGAAATGAATACAAAGCTACTGCTATTCCTTTTAAACAAGGCTACCAAGTTTAGGCTTACAGATAACTGAAGCATTGTCATTACTACCATTAGTATATACTGTATACATATATATATATATATAATTATTTTTCATTAAGATAACAACATGCCATCTAGTTATTATTACGTACTTAACAACATGCCAACAATTGGAAATTATATAAATACATACCTACCATGTGTTTAGTGTTGCCACCTTTAGTTATGGCCAAACCCGAACACTCTAACGCCAGGCACAGCACAGCAATTTTTTTTTTTTTAAAGTACACATTGGGGCCAATTTAACAAGAGCCAAATGTCCCTGAATGTAACTGTTTTCACGCAAGCCTTCGACGCTGGTACACCTCTTCTGAGGCAGCGGCCATCAATCCGCTCGATCGCATACGATCCGGTTGATTGACACCCCCTGCTAGCGGCCAATCGAATCTGCAGGGGGCAGCATTGCATAAGCAGTTCACCAGAACTGCTTGTGCAATGATATATGCTGACAGTGGATCATGTCTGCTCGCACTTCGTTAAATCTTCCCCGTTGTGTATAATTGCACATAAACACAAACTCAAACATAGATATTCACATTCTTACACACTGTCTCACACACACACTTTCATACACTAACACACACACACACTAACAAACATACTGGCATACACATTCTCTGTCACATACACTCTCTCTCTCTTATACACACAAAGACACTAAATCTTTCACACACAGACTCACACAACACACACAAAGACACTAACACACACAGACAAACTGCCATACTCAGACACACTCCCACACAAAGACAGAAAACCGCAAGAATGTGCAGTTTGTTGCAAATGCACAATATTATTCTTTTGGCTGTGGCTGTTTTATGAATGCACAGATATCTTTGCAAAGGCAGAAATGTTAACAGCATTTAGGAGCCATCACTCAGTAAGAAGAACAATATTAGTACAAAACTATTAGGCAATGCATATTTGCATCACATTTACTACCAAACCCGGACATTTGCATCTCTGGGCCTGACTCATCTTCAAACCCGGACATACAAATGGAAACCTGAACTAACCCGGACAGCTGGCATCCCTACATATGTTAGTCCACTCTACAGGAAGGCATTTCTTATATGTATTTATTATAATCTGTGAGACAACTATTAAAATGATGTAATTATACATTTAAATGGGATGAAAATAAAAGTATAAATGCAGATGTATGTGAAATTCAAAGAAAGAATTTCCAGTTAAACAAATATATGCTTGCATCTCTCCCACATCCAAAAACTCCTCCACAAGAGTCTCTTGTAACCATTTAAGCTTGAACAGAGAAACTTCTTCAAAAAAGAAATAAATATCTATAGTTACATCCAGAAATGTCTTTCAATTGGATTTGCTCAAAAGATCTGGTCAAGACCTTATGAAGAAAGACTGTCACATTTTATAACAATGAGATGTATGGGACTTAAACGGACAGTTTACTCAAAAATGGTCTCCCCTTTAAATTGTTCCCAATGATCAATTTTACCTGCTAGAGTGTATTAAATTGTTTACAAGTAACCCCTTTACCCCTATTTCGACATTTGAACTAACCACCTATACTATAAGTTTCTGTACTGGAGTCTAAGCTAATGATAAGCCTATGTAAACACAGCCAGCAGAAGAAATTACACTCCCATTGGGGTGCAGGATAGTTAAGTAATAAAATGATAATCTTCCATTGTCCTCTCTAAGTACTGAGCTTTGATTTTCCAGATAAATATAAGATAGGTAGCAATCTTATTTTACAAAAATAGACCAGTTTACAACTAAACGGCTAGATTACGAGTTTTGTGTTATGAGCAGCTCGCTGCTAACTTGCAAGTTATTTCCACTGCTCACGTAAAGCTCTGTAACATAGCCCCATTGATTCCTATGGGGAAAGAAAAGTTATATTTATATCTAACACCCTAACATAAACCCCAAGTCTAAACACCCCTAATCTGCTGCCCCCGACATAGCCGCCACCTACATTATACTTATTAATCCCTAATCTGCCAACACCGCCGACACCTACATTACAGTTATTAACCCCTAATCTACCTCCCCCAATGTCGCCGCCACCTACTTACACTTATTAACCCCTAATCTGCGGCCCCCAATGTCACCGCCACCTACATTATACTTATTAACCCCTAATCTTCTGCCCCCAACATTGCCACCACCTACATTACAGTTATTAACCCCTAATCTGCCGCCCCGACATCGCCGCCACCTACCTACACTTAACTCCTAATCTGCCGCCCCAATGTCATCGCTACCTACATTACACTTATTAACCCCTAATCTTCCGCCCCCAAGTTCGCCGCCACTATACTAAAGTTATTAACCCCTAAACCTAACCCTAACATCTAAATAACATCTAAATCTAAATAAAAATTACAATTAATACCTAAATAATTCCTTTTTAAAACTAAATACCTATAAAATAAAACCTCAGCTAGCTACAATATAACTAACAGTTACATTGTATCTGTTAGATTTTATTTTTATTTCACAGGTAAGTTTGTATTTATCTTAACTATGTAGACTAGTTAGTAAATAGTTATTATCTATTTACTAACTACCTAGTTAAAATATATACAAATTTACCTGTAAAATAAAACCTAACCTTTCTTACACTAATACCTAACCTTACACTACAATTAAATCAATTACATTAATTAAATACAATTAACTACATTTAAAAAAAAATAAACACTAAATTACACAAAATAAAAAAGAAATGATCAAATATTTAAACTAATTACACCTAATCTAATAGCCCTAGCAAAATAAAAAAAGCCCCCCCAAAATAAAAAAAAACCTAGCCTAAAATAAACTGCCAATAGCCCTTAAAAGGGCCTTTTGGGGGGCTTTGAACCAAATAAATCAGCTCTTTTACCTGTAAAAAAAAAATACAAACAACCCCAAACAGTAAAACCACCACCCACACAACCAAACCCCCCAAATAAAATCCTATCTAAAAAAAACCTAAGCTCCCCATTGCCCTGAAAAGGGCATTTGGATGGTCATATTTTTTTTGTAATTTAGTTAATTGTATTTAATTAATGTAATTGATGTAATTGTAGTGTAATATTAGGTGTTAGTGTAAGACAAGTTAGGTTTTATTTTACAGGTAAATTTGTATTTATTTTAACTAGGCAGCTAGTAAATAGTTAATAACTATTTAGAAACTAGTCTACCTAGTTAAAATAAATACAAACTTACCTATGAAATAAATATAAAACATAAGCTAGCTACAATATAACTATTAGTTATATTGTAGCTAGCTTAGGTTTTATTTTACAGGTATTTATTTAGTTTTAAATAGGTATAATTTAGGTAGTATTTGTAATTTTTATTTGGAATAATTTAAATTATGTTAAAGTTAGTGGGTGTTAGGGTTACGTTAGGGTTAGACTTAGGGTTAGGTTTAGGGGTTAATAACTTTAGTATCGTGGCAGAGATTTTGGGGGCAGCAAATTAGGGGTTAAGAACAGTAATGTAGGTTGCGGCGATGTTAGGGACAGCAGATAAGGGGTTAATAATATTTAACTAGTGTTTGCGATGAGGGAGTACGGCGGTTTAGGGGTTAATATGTTTATTATAGTGGCGGCGATGTCCGGAGCGGCAGATTAGGGGTTAATAATTTTATTTTAGTGTTTGCTATGTGGGAGGGCCTCGGTTTAGGGGTTAATAGGTAGTTTATGGGTGTTAGTTTACTTTGTGACACTTTAGTTATGAGTTTTATGTTACAGCTTTGTAGCGTAAAACCCCTAACTACTGACTTTCAGTTTACGGTACGGATCTTGTAGTTATGGGCTGTACCGCTCACTTTTTGGCCGGACAGGCAAACTCGTAATACCGGCGCTATGGAAGTCCCATTGAAAAAGGACTTTTTGAAAGCTGCAATAGTTACATTGCGTTACGGCAAAAAAAGTGTGCAATACAGCTATACCTGCAAGACTCGTAATACCAGCGGTAGTGAAAAAGAGCCATAACGCTGCTTTTTCACTCATAACACAAAACTCGTAATCTAGCCGAAAGATAGCTGTGGGCTTACAGATATCCGCAAGGAGGTGTAATCAATTCATCTCACATTCTTATAAAACAAATAATAAAGATTAAAACTGTTTTCAATAGTTCTAACTTTTTTAAAAATATTTTTTTACATTAAAGAAAACACATTTAAATAGAATTTTGAAACCTAGCAGGTTTAAGGGCTAGATTGCGAGTGGAGTGCTAACAGTTATGCTCAAGCAAAAAGAGGTGTAACATAGTACAGTTACACTCATAATAACACTGTCTAATAAAAAAAAATATTGCACAAAAAGGTTATACGGGCACGATAATTTGCTTACAAACAGCAAATATTTGCAACATGATGTGCATTAAAAATGTATTTGTTTAGATACATATTTTTTTAATCTAGGATGATTTATTTTGTCACTACAGTGTCCCTTTAAGGGAGCTACAACTGTCTGGTGATGGTATTGTACTACAGAGGTTCACCTATTTCTTGCTTCATGGCCACAAAATCTTTTTTTTTGGGCTTGATTTGATAGTTTGTAAGTGAACACTGAACAGAAAGAGAACTATGTAGCGACCATGTTGCTACAAGGTACATCTTGATTGACGTCAATACTTGGAATGTACCACAAATAACAGTTATTGCAGAAAAAAATAAATTTACTTTATTTCTTATTTTCATTAAAGGACCTTTAAAATACATCATCTTATTAAAGGGCACTAAAGTCAAAATTAAAGTTTCATGATTCAGATAAAGCATCCAGTAAAAAAAAAAACAACAACTTTCCAATATTCTTCCTTTATCAAAACGTGCACATTTATTTTATCTGCACAATTTCTGCTGCTTCAGCTAATATTAAGCATTTGCAAAAGTGCAAAGTATATACTGTATGTGTATGCTTTTTATGATTGGCTGATGGTTGTCACATGTTAAAAGGGGAGGAAAAAATGGATTAACTTTAAAATGTCCAATAAAATATTCTACTACTAACTTTAGATTCAAAGTGCATTGTCTTATTATTGTGTATTTGTCAATTATCCATTTCTACTGTATTTAGTGGTCCTTTAAATAAATGTAAAATGATGAAAATCGAGCCTATGGGGACGATTTATCAAGCTCTGCTGCTCCATAATTTGTCCGCCTGCTGAGACAGCGGACAGAAATCAACCCGATCGAATCAACCTGATCACAAGAACTGCTGGTGCAATGATAAATGCCGACATCGTATGCTGTTGGCATTTATCAACGTGCAGCGGACATGATACGCTACATCGTATCATGTCTGCTTGCACTATAATAAATATACCCCTATGTCTAAAAACATCATTCTAAATAATTATTAAATATATACATGCTTACCATGATACAGTATTATTTCCTTATACGCATAGCTCTCTAGTCATCTCTATAAATAGTATGCTAAGTTGTACACAGGGTGACAAACATCTGTGATTGTTCTGTCATACACTATACAAGACAGAACATGCAAACTATTTAACATAAAGAGATGTCAAGCAGAATTAAATGCACAATAGAGAAAGGGGGTTAATTAAAAAGATCTATGTCTGATCCACTTGTTTATGAGAAGAATGTTGTCATTTGTGGACTTATGAATGACTTAGGCCAGTCAGCATACTGCACAAAACACACTATGTCTAGCTCTATTCCGTACCTGCTGAGCATAGACAATTCCCTTCACACTTGGGACACTGAAGCGCCTTTAAGCCATTTGCTTCGTAGCCTTGGTTGGCCAGCCGCGCACAATTCTTTATGTTATGCAAGTAAGGCTTGATAAATAATAACCATGCTCCTTATTAACCAACTACTGAGCGTGAAATCATTACACTGCTATGCCCTACTTTCTGAGTCAATCAGCCTGGTACAACTTCACAACATTGCAATGAATGGGCAAATATATAAAATTTACATATATATTTAAAAGCAGTTACTTAGATTGCGGAAAATAAATTGTCTCTAGCAGAAAAAAATATATTGCATTCTATTCTCAATAATTGTGTATATTTATTTTTGGTAAATACAAAATGAGTTGTTTTTTTTTGTATAATACTTTTTATTGAGGTTATAAGTGAAATACAATAGGCACATTGCATTACAGAAATCATAAACATATGAAAAAGAAAAGAGGTGTCATTTATATTGCCACTATACATAGCCATAACTGTTACCTCACGATTACGCAATATTACACAAATAGACCTCACATTTTCTGTATTTTCTTTGATATTAAATAATAACATGAAAAGCATTACATGAATGATGTACAGAGTGTAACAATAATAGAGAAAATACATACAATGCTATAATTAAACCTGTAGAATGTATCAATGCAAACATTTTCTAATCCCCCCCCCCCCCAGCTTTGAAATGTACTGAAGATATATATAAAACTTATTGAAAAACATAACAACAATCAAAAGATGCTTCGCAAAAATCCAATAAAAGATGAGAAACACACACATTAAACTGAGGCTCCCTAAATATGAGAACATGCATAAAGATAAAGAAATTAAAAAAAAAAACATACAGGTTCCTCACGAACTGAAACATCTTAATTAGAATGCATAGTCTAAAACATATGAAGGTCTAATAAAAAGCTAAATATTTTAGATGCAATATGAAGTAGGGATAAATGCGGCATTTTACGAGAGAAACCGCACTGATCACTCTGGTTGCATTCCTGCATGCCAGAGTGTATCATATGGGGAAGGGAGGGGGGAGCAGGAGACCAACCACCTAACAACATACAATGAGAAAGAAGGGAACATTCGTGGTGTCTGTTAACAAAAGGGTTGCTGCAGGCTTGGCACATTATATATGTTTGGATGACCTTTAGGTAGACTGTGAGACCAGGACTTTCCTAATATGGCATATTATGTGAGAAGATGGAGGTTAAAGACCATCTAGCCATCAACACAAAAAGATAAAGATGTGAAGTTCCGTGTTACCTGTCAACTAAAGGGGGCACTAAAGGCTCAGTACAACAGATATGTGTAAATTACCTTAACTAAATTGTGAGGCCACTACTGTTCCTATTATGGCAAAAAACGCAATAAGGTAGGTTGGTGCAAAGCCAGAATGAGAGTGCAGCAACACTGTGCCAAAACATGTAAGGATACATACACAGTAAGCTTCAACCTTCGACTAGCTAGCCCTTGCCAAGGATAAAAATAACTAACAACCTATACTAGTATCATTAACCATGGAGCGGGCCTATTAAAGTAAGAGAAGATAAGCATCTGGGGGTACTAAAGTAGAAACCATAAGGTGATAAATATGCACTAGGTGAGAAAAAAACCTAGTATAGTGCAGTGCTGACCTCAGTATTGGAGAATATGAAAATAGATCACAAAAGCAGCTGTATTATTTTTAATATGCCCTGTTACACGGGTATGGGCCCTACACCCAGCAACAGGTATAAATTGTAAGTAAATAAGCATCCACACCTTAAATACTAAATAACACAGTAGGAGCTGCTGGTATAACACCCAGCACGAAGTGTAAATTATTATGATATATATAATATATATAGTCCCCAGAAAACTAACCTTTCGCTAGATCAGAAATGAGTTCTATGTCCCCTATAATACCACTTAATGAGAGTGCTAAATAGATATAGATTATGTATTAAGGGAGGAGGCTGTAAGCCTTGTCTCCACTCTCCGTTGATATACAAAAAATAATTAAAAGGAACCTGGGCTTTAGTTAAATAGATAAACCTTTTACCTATATAAGAAAACACTAACCAACATAACAACTGTACAACATGCAGTAAATGTTCTGAGAACAGTTTCAGTTGCCACCGTTAATTTTCACCAGTGACTACAGTCCCACGAATGACATACACAACTCCTTGTGAAACTCTTGCAGGTGAGAACCCCCTCCATAGCCATAGTCCAAACTCTTGGGAAGTTGCTTGGGATCTTTCAGATCAAGCCACAAAGAAACTCCAGTCCCATCGCAGATCTAACCAATGCCGCATCTGGAGTCGGCCTGTAGAGAAGTCAGTGAGGAAAAGTCATGTATTCGGCCGTGGGATAGCGAGTATCGATCCACACTCCACCCTTGCACAACTCATCCTCTATGGTCAGGGAAATCTTGTGTGTGACGGACCATTTCCATGCCTGTACCATCAGTGTTTGCTAGGCGGGACTTTCGACTCCTTGGGTGTCCGGTAAGCAATAACAGGTAAGTGATCTGTAGCATGAAGTGGGCTGCCGTAATGCTCATAGAAGTGACTACATTGTCCGATCTCTGTATGTCATGTATGCATAGAGTCTTTTCCTCCAGGGTAGGAGCCTCTCCGACACAACCAGCCTCCTGAGCACACGATGCAAAGCTATCATTAATGCTATTATCTGAAGGGCTCCGCGACCTCACCTGGTTGCCTGGATCGATAATAGCTGGTAAATCCTGCCCAGTTGCCGCTGCAAGCGCTTGCGACAAGTTGGAAAAATAAGCATCAATAAGGGCCCTGATTTCTTCGCCCCACGAGATCAACGCCATCTTGGATTTCTCATTCAGCTGAATCGCCACAAAGTTTGCTACATCCCTATGATAAACCACAGTGATTAGAGCTTTAATGTTCCCGGGCACATAGCAAAAAGAGCTTATAGGTGTGATGTCTGTCTCTGAATAATTTTGAGCTTCATGATAGAGCAGATAAGCCCCATATATTATGTCTAGAGCCAGGAGCTCTGCAGAAATGCAACCATCTTCTTCAGTGGCTAGCTCTGCCCCCGCAGTTAGTTTTTAATTGTCGTTTTAACTAAGTTGTTATACAAAACATAAAGGGCTAGATTACAAGTGAAGCACAAGATATCACTTTCGCAAATGTGCACTGGTATTACAAGTTAGCAGCAATGCGAACGCAACCTTGTGTTCGCATTGCATGGAAGCTTTGTGCTCAATGGAAGCATCATTCTCATGTCGTGAGACTTGGCATGAGTACCTAGCACAGCGAAGGGGGTAAGTCGCACAGCGATGGGCAGCAAATGTTAAATATTTATGTACGTAAATGCTTATAGTAATACAAAAGGTGCGGACAGTCCGTTTGTAAAATATAAATCCTTTATTGTGCAATAGCTTTAAAATACAGGAACAAACAGGAGTGGACAGAGTAGGTGTATTTACCTAAGCTGGCTTATGCGTTTCGGCGTTAGCCGTAGTCATAGCCATAGGTGTAGGGCGTTGCCCCTGCCTTATATATTACGTATTAAGACATCATTGGTTAACAAAGATTCAAGTTAAAAACAAAAGAGAAGAATACACCCACTCATATATTACAGACCTTTCACAGATACAGATATTATAAGGCATATACTAAGGAGCAACTAATGTTACCAAGAGTCACATAAATAGATGGAATTGATTGTACGATATATAAAGAAAATTATAAGTATATTTGTGTATACACCAAACCTCCACACGGCAACTATAGAACAATAGTGGAATATAACAAAAGCCTAAATTACAACTTGGTACAAAGTAAGGTGTATAACAATATATACAGACCTCATCATACACTAAATAAGTAAAAAAACACAGTATATGATTAAGGGTGTCTATATAAACATATTTTATATCTATAGAATATAGTTAACTAATACATTCAATCCATCTTTACTGTTCCTTAGTAATCCAGAGCATGAATTCAAACAGAAATGAACATTAAGAACCTGTTAATATTAATATAGAATAGGATACAGTCTTAGCCCAAAGCCTCTTAGTATACTAAAAAGCTAATATGAAAATATATGCTAAACATTATATATATCTAGAGGCAACTTAAGCCCGGACTGCATCCCACAAAACATTGACTAAGTAGCACAGGTTATTTATTCTATATATTGAGCTGAAATTCATATATACATTGCATTAAGGAGAGATAATACTATAAACATAGTGGAAAACCTAGGTTTCAAGTGTACAACACATTCGCAATTTACCTGTTGTATATTTATAGGTACACATCATTGTATAACAATAGAACATAGGAACATGAGAACATGCGAGAGATGTATTGGATGAAACTATTCCCAAAAATTGATTAGGTCATATTTAGAGTTAAGACCTTTGGGGATACATGTCTCCAATTTGAAGATCCAGTACATCTCTCGCTTGGCCAAAATCTGGTCCCTATTGCCCCCTCTTTTTGGTGATACTATCTTCTCAATAATACACCATCTAAGGGAGTCAACACTTTTATTATGCCTGGTTGCAAAATGCTGCACCAAAGGTGTAGCAGCCTTACCTAGTGACAATGTGGACAGATGTTCTCTGATCCTAGAGTTAGCGTCTCTCCCAGTGAGGCCTACATATTGTTTGTAACAAAGAGTGCATTCTAAAAGATACACGATGCATTCAGTGGTACAATTCAGACAAGATTTTATATCAAAACTCTCTCCTGTCACACACGATCTAAAGTTAGTGGTGATCAGGGCAAAATCACAGGGCCTACATTTTCTTCGCCCGCATCTAAACATACCTAGATGTCTTAACCAAGAAGATTCCGAGTTACTAGTTTGCTTCAACTGTGTGGGTGCCAATCTTGAGCCCAAAGTATGATTTTTGCGGTAGGAGCACTTAAGGCCTAATTTGGCCGTATCTTGTAAAGCATCATCCGCCACTAGTAGTGCAAAATGCTTTTTGATTATTGCACAGAACTATACCCTGTCACAAAATAGACACCTTCCTTACCTTCAGATTTGCAAGGTACCATATCTTGGGTAATTAATGTTTATCTATCTATCAGATCCACCTCTCTTCTGGCTCGCGAGATATCCTTTTTGGGGTATTTTCTTTCTTTAAGTCTAATCACTAAGTCATCTGCAGCTGCTAAGTAGTCTATAGGGTTACTGCAGTTACGTTTGAGCCTAGTAAATTGCCCTTTGGCTACCGCATATCTCACATGCTCAGGATGGCTACTAGTTGCGTGGAGGAGGGTATTCCCAGATATTGGTTTGCGGTATACAGTAGAATCAATAGTGCCATCCTCTTTACCAATGAGAGTCAAGTCCAAAAAATTAATGGACACTGAGTTAAATTCAAATGTGAACCGCAAACCATCACTGTTATTGTTAAGATAACCTACAAAATCCGAAATTAGATGTTGAGGACCACTCCAAATCAACAGCAGGTCATCAATGAAACGTTTGTACATTTTGATGTACTCACGGTAAGGATTTCCCTCTCCAAAGATGTGGGTCATTTCCCACCACCCCAGCACAAGATTGGCATAGGATGGTGCAAATTTGGCACCCATGGCCGTACCACACCTTTGGAGGAAGAAATCCCCCTCGAAACGAAAAAAGTTGTGTGTAAGCAAAAACTTGGCCATCTCCACAACAAACTTCTGAAAGTCTTCGGAATATTTAGTGAAGTGAAATAAGAAAAACTGTAAGGCTTTCAACCCCATGGAATGGGGAATGGAGGAGTACAGTGACACTGCATCTATAGTAAGCCATATATATTCCTTATTCCAAGTAATATTTTGGACTATATTCAATACATGTTTAGTATCCTGGATATGGGAATGTAATGAAAGTACCAAAGGTTGCAACAAAGCATCCAGCCATTCAGAGGCATGTTCTAAAAGTGAGTCAATGCCACTTATTATCGGTCTACCCTGTACATTGGAGAGGGACTTATGCACCTTAGGTAGATGATGGAACCAAGGGGTCTTAGGATGTTCCACTATCAAATAATCCATTGTTTGACGATCAATAAAACCTCCTTGGATTCCATCATCTAAAAGGCTAATCAGTTCCTTTTTGAAAGTAGGTGTTGGATCACCAGACAATCTATAATATTCATCAGTATTATGCAACTGTCTGTGAGCCTCTGCAATGTACATGGCACGGTCCATAACTACGACAGAACCACCTTTGTCTGCCGGACGAATGACCAGAGAATCATTATGTTCCAGTGACACTAAAGCTTCCCTTTGTGTTTTTGTCAAATTGTGTTTTCTTTTGGTCCTCTCATTAGCAATGTTATTCCCTAAAGATACTAGATCTCTTTCAACCCTGGCATGGAAGGTTTCCAGAATAGTACCCCTAGATTTTACTGGGTAAAAAGAGGATTTACTCTTAAATTTTGGTCCACTTTCAATGGTGTCAGAATCGATCCTAGCCTCAGACTCAAGCATTTGTAATGCAACAACGTCACAGGACTCTGAAAAATTAAATATATTATCCTGTTTACGGATTAAATTGGTCTGATGATTAGGCTCACTCTGAACAGCACCAGAAGTGTGAAAATGTTTTTTAAGAGTAAGATTCCTCACCAATCTGTTCACATCTATCAGCGTTTGAAAAACATTGAAATCTGATGTGGGTGCAAACCCAAGACCTAAACCTAGTACATATTCCTGATCACAATTTAGTACTGTACTGGACAGGTTAATCACATTAGTATTTTTATTTACTTGTATTTGCTTTGGGGACGACCTCCCCTCAGCTGATACATCTCCCGATTTTGTGGTTTGGATTGAACTGTACCCTCCCCGGTTTTCAAATGTACCTGGGGAAAAATCTGTTCTAGTTCTAATTGTGATGTGTCAGACCTAGTTGCTAAATTGGATGGATTCATGTGTGTAACAATAGTGTCCTTTGGTCTAACCTGTAGTTCTTGTATAGGGCTAGCATCTAAATAATGTGAGGGAGCCACTTTGGCTCTGTGACATTAGAACCACTATTAATGTCAGCAGAAACGACAGAAGAATCTACTTGGGTCTTATTTTCATCTGAAGAATAGTCAGTGTCAGAATCAGAAAAGGTTACTGACTTGCTCCTTCTTCTGTTTTTTCTGCCTTTTTTATTTTTATTATTGTTGTTTCTAACTTTGGGCTGATTACGTCTATATTCATTTCTAACCCTCCTGTTCCAAATGTACACAGAGCCTGAATCATAGTCAGTTTTATCACGCATGAACTTTAAGTGTTTGTTTTCCATAATCTGTGATTTGCCTTGTGCCACTATGTGTTGTAGAATTTTGTCATACTTTACAAAGTTTGATTCAAAACATCTTTTGTTCATTTCTATCTGCAATTCACCAATTTCTTTCCTTATTTTTATCAAATCCTGTGACCTATATTTGACCAACATAAACATTAACCTAGAGGAACACTCTGATAAAATATCATTCCATGTATTAATAAAGTACGTGTCATTTAAGTCTATTTCAAAAGTTGGAAATTTATAGACTCGTAACCCTCTAGGTATCATTTTAGCCTTCATATAACTCTCGAAAGTCCAGATGTCCCACTGTGCTTTTAGCTCTTTCAGCAATAAACCCTCCATTTGGTCAAATAGAGTTCCTAAAGTAAGGGCACCTTTATCTTCTGAGAATATAATAGTGCAAGATAAAGCAAAATAGTATCCGCTCAATATGGTAACGGTAACCATATTGAGCGGATACTATTTTGCTTTATCTTGCACTATTACAAGCACTTTGGAGAAACCGTGGATACTCATCCAATCCTAATTGGAGTTGGGTTACACACCTCTATATGCCGGTCCCAATTGGATGTCTTCAAGCTAACCCATTGACGTCACCTTCCTCCCTTCCCTCGGAGCGCGGCTTTATTGAAGTAGCAAATTATCCAGCTAAGCGGCCACGCTGTGTAAGCGTTGGGAGTGGTCACAAGTCTGGAGTGCTGTGACTATCCCTGAGGCCGGCGGATATACCGGAAAACAGCCGTACAAGAAAAGGGTTTGGAGGCCAGCCTGGTCTGGATATGAGGTGAGCGTATTTTACGAATATATGAACATTACTTTACGGGTTTGCACCAGCTTGTCATCAAAAGGGATTGACTGGTTTCAAGAGGGATTACTATCTACACATTTATCACAGATTGTGTGCCCAACAGTGACTTATGATGCGATAATGCTATATTTGACAAACTTTGCATTAGATGTTTTGACCTACACAGAAGGCAATTGATAGGTCATCAAGGATAGCCCCACTCCTCAACAATCGTAAATGCTTATATACATATATATTTATGTGTTTACATGTGTATATATAAACATATTAACAGATAAACATATATGTATTAAAGCATATGCATACATATTTACAGGGAACACATTGTTCACCATAGATGTAAAGGCACTTTTCAGTGGAGTTTTTTTTTTTTTTCTTCTTTTTTTTTTAAACACACTCGCAAAACTTTAACCCCTAAAAACTGCTTCGTAAAGTTTTTTTTTTCTTTTTTTAAATGCTAGACTATTTTTTTAATAAAAAACTAAAATATTCTTTATTTTAAGGCACTTTTGGAAAATTAACCAGAGATCTGATATTTGGTTAATTTTGAGAGCTCTAATTGCTACAGCAAGCTTGTCGTAGTAATAACAAGCCACTTGTAATGGCTGTTTATTTATCGCACGCCCGCAAACAGGCGAATTTGCCTGTTTACAGTCGCCCGATAAATTAGCACTCCACTTGTAATCTAGCCCTTAATCGTTATTTATATATTTTCCATTTTATTGATGGAACTGTGAGAGGAATCCTTTCTGCAAAAACACATGACTAGTTGCATACATATGTGGGGCATGTCTAAACAGGCCACACTAAATTACAAAATGTCTGTAGACTTTAAAGGGGTACTAAACCCAATTTTTTTCTTTCATGATTCATTTACAGCATGCAATTTGTAAGCAACTTTCTAATTTACTCCTATTATTAATTTTTCTTCGTTCTCTTGATGTCTTTATTTTAAAATCAGGAATGTAAAGCTTAGGAACTGTCCCATTTTTGGTTCAGAACCTGTGTTACGCTTGCTTATTGGTGACTAAATGTAGTCACGAATAAGCAAGCGCTATCCAGGGTGCTGAACTTTTTTATGGAATTTTTTAAAAATAATTCTTATTAGACAGTGTTATTATGAGTGTAACTGTACCGCATAATCTAAACTATAATCGCGTTTGTAACGCATTTGTCACCGTCGGCAGTTGCGCACACATCATCAAAGGAATGTTGGGTGCGCGCGCAGCCAGCTCAGCGTGAGACAGCTTCAGGAGCTCCAACTCTCAGCTGTAACATAACAGCTGAGAGCTGGAGATCCTGAAGCTTCAGGCATCTACAGCATATGGAGCCGGAGCGCGATTGGTGCTCCGCCTGTATATGAGGCCAGATGCCTGATCGTTACAGATGGTAACACTGTGTGTGTCACCGTCTGTAACGATCTTCTGCTGGTGCCGGTGAGAGGTGTGTGTGGGTGGCTCAGCAGGGAAGGGGAGGGAGTGGGAATGCCATAATACAAAAAAAAAGGACAGAGGGGTAGAGAGCAAAAGAGAGGGGAGAGAGAGAGCAGAAGAGAGAGAGAGCAAAAGAGTGGGGAGAGAGAGCAAAAGAGAGGGAGGAGAGCAAAATAGAGGGGAGGGAGAAAAAAGAAAGGGGGGAGAGGGAGAGCAAAAGAGAGGGGGGAGAGGGAGAGCAAAAGAGAGGGGGGAGAGGGAGAGCAAAAGAAGGGGGGGAGAGAGCAAAAGAGGGGGGAGAGAGCAAAAGAGAGGGGGAGAGAGAGCAAAAGAGAGGGGGAGAGGAAGCAAAAGAGTGGGGAGAGAGAGCAAAAGAGGGGGGAGAGAGCAAAAGAGAGGGGGAGAGAGAGCAAAAGAGAGGGGGAGAGAGAGCAAAAGAGAGGGGGAGAGGAAGCAAAAGAGTGGGGAGAGAGAGCAAAAGAGGGGGGAGAGAGCAAAAGAGAGGGTGAGAGAGAGCAAAAAAAAAAGGGGGAAGATAGAGCAAAAGAGAGGGAAGAGAGAGAGCAAAAGAGAGGGGGAGAGAGAGCAAAAGAGAGGGGGGAGAAAGAGAGCATAAGAGACGGGGGAGAGAGAGCAAAAGAGAGGGGGGAGAGAGAGCAAAATAGAGGGGGGAGAGAGAGCAAAAGAGGGGGGGGAGAGAGCAAAGGAGGGGGGGGAGAGAGAGCAAAAGAGAGGGGGGAGAGAGAGCAAAAGAGAGGGGGAGAGAGAAAAAAAGAGAGGGGGAGAGAGAGCAAAAGAAAGGGGGGAGAGAGAGCAAAAGGGGTGGTGAAAGAATCCACCTGGATGGATTCTTTCACCACCCTGCCATTTTCAAAATCCATCTGGATACAGCGTAAGCTGCATCCAGATGGATTCCGAAAATGGCAGCGTGGTTCCGTCACCACAATAGACTGCCCTTCCGAAAATGGCAGGGTGATTCAGTGGTTCCGACACCACAATAGACTGCCCTCTGGGCAGGCTTTCCCACTATGTATTTATAATGTGCTTTGTAGAACTTTCTTGTTGAGGTTAACAGTAAACCAGAGCTCTAAAGGCACCCTATCCCACGGCACGTTAAATTCAATTGCACTCTAGCGAACACGTTTAATTTCAACTTGAAATACGTTCACTACTTCCGACATGAGCAAAGAGCCAAAATAAACCCCTTATCGCAAGCTCAAAACAGCACAGTGCTCGTAATCTAACATTAACACGTATGTTAAATGAAAAAACGGTTTTACATATGAGACCTAGGTACATTATAAGTCAATATTTTTCTATTATTTGCTACATACGTACAATTTATATAAATGACATAGGGCCAGATGACGAGTGGAGCGCTATCGTTAGCGAGAGTAGCGTAAACGCGATTCTTAGATTGTTGTGTTCTTTGCACTTAAACCAATATTACAAGTGGTGTGGAGTTTAAATTACTGCAGATACGTTTGCGTGAACTCACAGTAATTTATGCTCACTATATTTTCTATGGCGGCATTGAGTGGCAATGTCTGCTCATATTACATTTTGAGAGTAAATGCGTGTGCTCGAACGCTTAAATGTTTTGCATTACTATTGACTGATTTTCAATTTCTAATTCAAATCAGCCAATAGAAAAAGCTTTCATTCTATTGGCTGATTTGCATTTGAAATTGAAAATCAGCCAATAGGAATGCAAGGGTAACCCTATATAAAGGGGGTACGTTGCATTCAAAATTTAGTGTGCAGCTGGTGACCACGTGAAGAGGACGTCGGGGTACGGAAGATAAGAAGATGAATGGAGATAAGAAGATCACTGCTGGGATGAAGATAAGAAGACCGCCGTCGGCTGAAGATGGAGTGCCACCACACGGATTCCATTTTGGCAAGTACCATCTCTGGAGTTAAGGATTTTTTTTAAAAAATTTTATGGACAGCAAAAGAGCTAAGTGCCCTTGTAACTTAAATTTTTAGAGTAGTTTTTTGGTGGGGTTCAGGTTTACTTGCAGATTTGTGTTGGGGGGCTTTATTTGAAAAAGAGCTAAATCACTTTAGGGTAATTCCATACAAAAGGCCCTTTAACCCCTTAATGACCGAGGACGTGCAGGGTACCTCCTCTAAAAAAAAGTCAGTTAACGACCAAGGACGTACCCTGCATGTCCTTGTTCTGCAAAGCAGCTGGAAGAGATCCTGCTCGCTTCCAGCTGCTTTCCGGTTATTGCAGTGATGCCTATCTTCGTGGTGGGTGGGAGCCGGTGTGGGAGGCGGGTAGCGGCCATCGATGGCCCTGGTGATGTGGAGGGGGGAGAGATCGTGGGCGGGGATGACCGGGGGCGCGCACGGACGTGCGCATGTGCACGGGGAGGCGGGAGCGGGCGCGTGCATGGGGAGGGAGCGGGTGGGAACCGCTACACTACAGAAAAATTAATATTAAAAGTGGGTAAATAGGGGGTATATATGTAAAAAAAAAACATCAGACAGCTGCCAGTACCCAAGATGGCCCCCAATAAGGCAGAGGGGGAGGGTAAGAGAGCTGTTTTGGGGGGGATCAGGGATTTTGGGGGCTAAGGGGGATCCTACACAGCAGCATGTAAATATGCTGGAAAAAAAAAACTATTCAAAGATACCTTTTTATTTTAGTACTGGCAGATTTTCTGCCAGTACTTAAAGGGACACTCAAGTCAAAATTAAACTTCATGATTCAGATAGAGCATGCAATTTTAAACAACTTTCCAATTTACTTCCATTAACAAAATGTGCACAGTCTTTTTATATTTACACTTTTTGAGTCACCAACTCCTACTGAGCATGTACAAGAATTCACAGCATATACGTATATGCATTTGTGATTGGCTGATGGCTGTCACATGATACAGGGGGAGTGGAAATAGACATAACTTTGCAATTTATTTAACAAAAATCTACTACTCATTTGAAGTTCAGTTTAAGTGCTATTGCATTGTCTTCTTATCATGCATGTGTTGATTATTCAAATCTACAGTGTTGACTGGTCCTTTAAGATGGCGGGGACAATTGTGGGGTGGGGGAGGGAAGGGAGCTGTTTGGGAGGGATCAGGGGGTGTGATATGTCAGGTGGGAGGCTGATCCCTACACTAAAGCTAAAATTAACCCTGCAAGCTCCCTACAAACTACCTAATTAACCCCTTCACTGCTAGCCATAATAGATGTGTGATGCGCAGCAGCATTTAGCGGCCTTCTAATTACCAAAAAGCAATGCCAAAGTCATATATGTCTGCTATTTCTGAACAAAGGGGATCCCAGAGAAGCATTTACAACCATTTGTGCCATAATTGCACAAGCTGTTTGTAAATAATTTCAGTGAGAAACCTAAAATTGTGAAAAATGTTACGTTTTTTTTTTTATTTGATCGCATTTGGCGGAGAAATGGTGGCATGAAATATACCAAAATGGGCCTAGATCAATACTTGGGGTTCTCTACTACATTACACTAAAGCTAAAATTAACCCTACAAGCTCCCTACATGCTCACTAATTAACCCCTTAACTGCTGGGCATAATACACATGTGGTGTGCAGTGGTATTTAACAGCCTTCTAATTACCAAAAAGCAAAGCCAAAGCCATATATGTCTGCTATTTATGAACAAAGGGGATCCCAGAAAAGCATTTACAACCATTTATGCCATAATTGCATAAGTTGTTTGTAAATAATTTCAGTGAGAAACCTAAAGTTTGTGAAAATATTTGTGAAAAAGTGAATATTTTTTTTTTATTTGATCGCATTTGGCGGTGAAATGGTGGTATGAAATATACCAAAATGGGCCTAGATCAAAACTTTGGGTTGTCTTCTAAAAAAAAATATATACATGTCAATGGAAATTCAGGGATTCCTGAAAGATATTAGTGTTCCAATGTAACTAGCGCTAATTTTGAAAAAAAGTTGTTTGGAAATAGCAAAGTGCTACTTGTATTTATTGCCCTATAACTTGCAAAAAAAGCAAAGAACATGTAAACATTGGGTATTTCTAAACTAAGGACAAAATTTAGAAACTATTTAGCATGGGTGTTTTTTGATGGTTGTAGATGTGTAACAGATTTTAGGGGTCAAAGTTAGAAAAAGTGTGTTTTTTTCCAATTTTCCCTCATATTTTATAAAAAAATGTTATAGTAAATTATAAAATATGATGGAAATAATGTTAGATTTTGAAAGTCCATTTAATGGCGAGAAAAATGGTATATAATATGTGTGGGTACAGAAAATGAGTAAGAGGAAAATTACAGCTAAACACAAACACCGCAAAAATGTAAAAATAGCCTTGGTCCCAAACAGACAGAAAACGGAAAAGTGCTGTGGTCATTAAGGGGTTAAAGGACTATTGCTGTATTTTACAGTTTTTTATTTTGTGGTTGTTTTTTAAGTGGGGCATAACTGTTTTTTACATTTTAGTAATTAGTTTTTTTTCTGTAATGGTAGGTTTTTTATTTTCTGCAATGGTAGTTTTTTTCTGTAATGGTAGGTTTTTTATTTTCTGCAATGGTAGTTTTTTTCTGTAATGGTAGGTTTCTTTAATCTTCAGGTAAGGTTAGGATTTTTTTATTTTTAAAGGTAAGGTTAAAGGGATAGTAAAGTCAAAATTAAACTTGCTTGATTCAGATAGAGCATGTCATTTTAAGACACTTTTAAATTCACTTCTATTTTCAAATGTGCTTCATTCTCTTAGTATCCCTTGTTAAAAAATGAATACGCACATATCATACACTAGTGGGAGCTGCTGCTAATTGGTGCCTGCACACATTTGTCTCTTGTGATTGGCTAACTAGATATTTTCAGCTTCCTGTCAGTAGTGCAATGCTGTCCCTTCAGCAATGGATAACAAGAAAATTAAGAAAATTTGATAATAGAATTAAAGTGGAAAGTTGTTTAAAATTGTATGTTCTATCTGAATCATAAAATAAAATTTTGGACTTTACTATCCCTTTAAGTTTTTTATTTTTAAAGGTAAGGTTAGGTTTTTTATTTTTTTAAGGTTCTGTTAATTGTTTTTTGTTTACAGGTAAAGTTAGTTTGTTTTTTTGGTGTAACTTAGGGGGCGTAAGGTTAGGGGGGTTAGCTGGCTAGAGGGTTTAATGGTTTAATAGAGTAGTGGGGAATTTGCGGGTGGGCTATGCAGTGGTTTAGGGGTTAATATTGTAGTGGGGACTTTGCAGTGGGCTATGCAGCAGGAAAGGGTTAATGGTGATTCCGGTTAGCTTGCGCGTATGAGTGTTTTTGCCCCACTTTTCTCCATCCATTGAAGTCTATTGGTGACTATGTTAAAGGACCAGTAAACACAGTAGATTTGCATAATCAACAAATCAATGATTAAAAGACAATGCAATAGCACTTTGTCTGAACTTCAAGTGAGTAGAAGATTTTTTTTCTTACAAATTTCAGTTATGCATATTTCCACTCCTCCTGTACCATGTGACAGCCATCAGCCAATCACAAATGCATAGACATATTTTCTGTAAACTTTTGCACATGCTTAATAGTTGCTGGTGACTCAAAAAGTGGAAATATAAAAAGACTGTGCACATTTTTTTAATTTAAGTAAATTGGAAAGTTGTTGTTGAATTTTGACTTGAGTGTTGTGATATTGTAACTTATATTCTTCTGCATGTGTTGGGTTATTGAACAAGCAATAAAACAACAACTTTCAACTTGTAATACCCGTGCTACCCGACAAGCGCAAAGAGCAGAAGTCGAGCGGAGTTAGCGTGCGAGTGGGATTATGCGTTCGTTAATTACCCTCTTACGCGCATAACTTGTAATCTACCTGATAGTTAATTTTCCAAGTATTGGGCTTTGGTTTACAGACAGATATAAGATAAGGAAGCATGTGTGTGTACATAAAGAGAAAAAATAAAGAGATCTGATTTTACCTGCAAACTCAACCCATTTTAATAGGTTGCGGTTTCAAAGCAGGAAACCAGCTATTTCATATACACAAATAAACCTGAACATTTCTCATAATTTTATACTGTGGAGCTGGTATAACAATAATACATTAAAGGGACATTTAAGTCAAAATTAAACTTTCATTATTCAGATAGAGCATGCAATTATAAATAACTTTCCAATTTACTTCAAATTAAAAAAATTGCACAGTCTTTTTATATTTAAACTTTTTGAGTCACCAGCTCCCACTCAGCATGTGCAAGAATTTACAGAATAAGCATATATATGCATTTGTGATTGGCTGGTGGCTGTCACATATTACGTGTATGCATTTGTGATTGGCTGATGGCTAGGTACAGGGGGATTAGAAATAGACATAACTTTTAACATTCGCCTAGATTACGAGTTTTGCGCTAAACAGGGTGTGAAACTAACGCCAAAAAAGTTGTGTTATTACATTCTCCATATCGCTGCCATTACGAGTTACTGAAAGGCCTCCTTGTGCTGTGCGATATGGTACGTTAAGCTCTATACCGCACAGAATCCAAGGGTTGATTTGACGTGCTAATGCATGCTTTCCCCCATAGACATCAATGGGGAGAGAGTGTTAGAAAAAAAACTAACACCTGAAGTGCGGAATGAAAAATCTCTGTAACGCAACCCCATTGATGTCTATGGGGAAAAACATAAACCCCAAGTCTAAACACATAAACCCCAAGACTAAACACCCCTAATCCGCTGCCCCCGACATCACCCACACCTAAATAAAGTTATTAACCCCTAATCCTCCGCTCCCGACCTTGCCAACACTAATAAAAGCTATTAACCCCTAATCTGCCACTCCTCGACATCGCAGCCACTAAATAAAATGATTAACCCCTAAACCTCCGGCCTCCCATATCGCCACTACTAAATAAACCTATTAACCCCCAACCCTCCGGCCCCCCACATCACCGCCACTAAATAAACTTATTAACCCCTAAACCGCCAAACGCCCCACATTGCATAACACTAAATTAAACTATTAACCCCTAAACCTAACACACCCCTAACTTTAAATTAAAATTACAATATAATTATCTTAAAATAAAAAAAACTTACCTGTGAAATAAAAAAAATCCTAAATTTAAACTATAAATTAACCTAACATAACTATTCTAATAAAGTAAAAAAAAAAACTACCAATTAAAAAATCTAAATTACAAATTTAAAAAAAACTAACACTACGAAAAAAACAAAAAAATCTAAAATTAGAAAAAATAATCAACACTAAATAACGAAATATAAAAACCACTAAGATTACAAAAAATAATAAACAAAATGATCAAAAATAAAAACAATTACACCTAATCTAATAGCCCTATAAAAATAAAAATGACCCTCCAAAATAAAAACTAACCAACCCCCTAACCAACAATAAACTACCAATAGCCATTAAAAGAGCCCTTTGCAGGGTAGTGCCCTAAGTTAAACAGCTCTTTTACCTGTAAAGAAATACAAAGTCCCCCAACAGTAAAACCCACCACCCAACCAACCCTCCAAAATAAAAAACCTAACTATAAAAATTACTAAAATACACATTGCCCCAAAAGGGGCATTTGTATGGGCATTGCCCTTAAAAGGGCATTCAGGTCTTTTTTTTACTGCCCTTAAAAGGGCATTCAGCTATTTTACAAGTGCCCATCCCTAATCTAAAAAAAAAAAACCCACCCAAAAATTAAAAAAAATCCTAACACTGATCCCATAAAATCTACTTACAGTTCCTGAAGTCCGGACATCCATCTTGATTCAGGCGATGACACTTTCATCCATCTCGGGGACGTCTTCTATCTGCATCCTGGTGGCGCGGAGCGGAGCTATCCTGGAAGACATCCTGCGTGGAGCGTCCTCTTCATACAGTCACCACCATACACTGAAGTTGAATGCAAGGTAGCCGTTTTAAAATGGCGTCCCTTGCATTCCTATTGGATGATTTGATTCCTCAAATTCAAATCAGCCAATAGGATGAGAGCCAATGGGATTTCAGAAGCTCTCATCCTATTGGTTGATTTGAATTTAAAGAATCAAATCAGCCAATAAGAATGCAAGGGACGCCATTTTGAAACAGCTACCTTGCATTCAATTTCAGTGTACGGCGGTGACTGTATGAAGAGGACGCTCCGCGTAGGATGGGATCCAAGATAGCTCTGCTGCTGCATGCCACCGGGATGAAGATAGAAGATGCCCCTGGGATGGATGAAAACTTCTCACCACCTGGATGAAGACTTCTCACCGCCTGGATGTCCAGACTTCAGAAACCGTGAGTAGATCTTCTGGGGTTAGTGTTAGGTTTTTTTTAATTTTTTTGGATGAGTTTTATTTTTAGATTAGGGTTTGGGCTTTGAAAAAGAGCTAAATGCCTTTTTAAGGGCTAAGCAAAAGAGCAGAATGCCCTTTTAAGGGCAATGCCCATACAAATGCCCCTTTAGGGGCAATGGGTAGCTTAGGGTTTTTTTAGAGTTAGGTTTTTATTTTGGGGGTTGGTTGGGTAGTGGGTTTTACTGTTGGGGCAAGACAACCCGTTTTAAAGGTAAAAAGTGACTTTAAAGATATCCACCAGGGAAACAGAAGTACTAGTGAGCATTCAAAAAAATCTTGCCAGCCCAGAGACCTTTAGATGTTCCTTTAATATATTTTATAAAAAACAAAAATTAATTTTAAAGTTGTATTGCCCCCTGTGTAGTTTTAGCAAGCAATGGCATTTTTTACACAGTACCCCCATCATATTATCCATTGAATTCTAATTGTTTAAATTTTTTTAACAGATTTATTTGATATTAATTCATTAATTAATACCTTAATTACAATGTTTAGCAGAACATCAGTTGTTCAAAGTTCTCCTTTGCATTTGAATTGATACTTTTGTTAAGTGGCAACAGAATTGGTATAATTCAGTATTATTTATTTTTAATTAAAGAACTGAAGCTATGCAAGTTCAATATTTTGCTACATACTTCGGTGTACGAAAAGGGTTTTGAATGGTTCACATTAGCAATGAAATTACATTGAGATAAAACCTTCACACAGAATGTTGGTAATTATATCTCCAGAACTACAATGCACCCCAAACTTTTCAATTGCTTTGATTACTGAACCATAGCTGAAGTGAATAATTTGACTTTCAATAAGAAAACAAGCACATTCATTCTCACCACAATGGAAAGACAGTTTTAATTAAACCTTATCAAAAGATGAATACAAAAAAAACCCTCAATAGTATTCCGCAAGACTCAGTATTTTCATCTGCTTAGTTAAAGTTAGACATGTTCAGGCAATAATTAACCGCTATCCAAAGAATGATAGAGTTGTGTTAATGTTAATAAAGATTTAATTAGTTTAATTATCTATAGAGTTTTACACTTCTTAAAGTGTATTTTTTTTCCAACTACCTATAAAACTACAGATACCAACAAAAAATTATTTTTTGTCAAACTGTTCATGAATATTACTTCATAATATATCAAAGTCATTAAAACTGAAATATACTGTGTTTTATTTGAGCACTATATTAAAAGATTAATTTTCCTGATTCTCTACATATCTTCATAAGTGAAAATGCCATGATCATTGTTTAAAGAGGAACGTGATGTCAGCAATTGTTCTAGCAACCATCTGTCACACAACAATGACAAATTATAGCCATCATTTTACAAAATAGAGAAGGACCCCAGCATTTTGACCTTCCTGGTGGGATAGATCATGTAGGTTGGTGCCTGACAGCAAAACAATAATGGAGCATATTTAAGTTTTACTGAATTCTTACACGGCTTTGACATAAAAACATATCTGGATGAATAGATGGTCTTTTCCGTTGAACAATAGTTTAAGTAAAACTCAATAGCAAAAACGTGCAAACAGATAGATTTTATTTTTACCACTTGACTTGTTTTTAACTCCCCCCAAAAATATATATAAATATAAAGTAAGAAAGAACTTTGTAACAAAATAAGAACATTAATGCTAAGCCTATTATATGTTTATGTAATTACATGAACAACTATATCTAACAAACAATAATATTAATTCTAAACCTAAATAATATACATAATATAATTACATGAACAACTATATAATTATATTTAACTTCATACACGTTTGAAAAATCCCCACTGTAACAAAAAAAGTCAAACATTATATTTGCCAATGTGCTGAGCAGATATGATATCATTATAATTGTTAAATTGTTAATAAAACTAGCACACTATATATTGTTTGGATTATTGCTGTATTCATTATTGATTCATTTCAGAAACCTATGATCCAAAAATTGATCATTAAAACATAAAAAAAAACATAAAAATAAAATAAACATGCAAATCTGAGCATTCATAACCACTTGTTTTGGTCCATAAAGTGACTTAGATTAAGACAATGATACAACCCTTCTGCCAGAGGTCTGTAAAGTGGTAAAAACCATTGAAAATTAATATCTGGTAAGTTTCTTGCCTAAAAAAATGGTTGAGTAGCGGAACACAAAAAAAAAAATCCTTGTGGAAAGCAACTAAAATGTGTTATTTGATTAAACTGGTGCTACTTTTATTAACCCCTGTTTTGAAAGCTATGAGTCTTTGATACATAGCCCCCCTATTGAATATCACATTATTCATACAGACGTTAAAGCATTTTATTTAGAATGAAAATGTGTTTAGAGTTCAAAGAAAAACTGTTCCAAATTCATTACAACTTTACTGAAGTGGCCCTCTTTTGTTATGATAATCTTTTATGCCAAAGCTTGAAGTCCAATAATGAAAGAATGCAGTAAGCGGCCACAGAGGTTTTTTTGGTGTGAGAAAACTTTAACTCAAGTTGAAGAGTTTGAAGTTTGTTCCAAAACACATGATCTTAAACTGTTAATCTCTAACAACAAATATAGCACTATATATATATATATATATATATATATATATATATATATATATATATATATATATATATATAAATAACATTATAGATATAACTACAAGTATAACTATTTATACATTTTGTTTGGAGTCATAATTTGTAGTATATTTTCAGTTCACACATAATTGTGTGTATACATGTGTGTGTGTATATAAACATATGTATGTACAGTGAATATATGTGTGCGTGTATATATATATATATATATATATATATATATATATATACGTTGATTGGAGTAGCCGTGTTAGTCCAGAGATTTAGATATCAAAATAACAAGAGTATTGCATTGAGGAATGATACTTTTTTATTGGACTAACTATACATTTATAAGATGACAAGCTTTCGGAAGAGTTCCTTCCTTTATCAAGGTGTATTGCTTCAGACTTGATAAAGGAAGGAACTCTTCTGAAAGCTTGTCATCTTATAAATGTATTTAGTCCAATAAAAAAGTATCATTGCTCAATGCAATACTCTGGTTATTTTGATATCTATATATATATATATATATATATATATATATATATATATATATATATATATATATATATATATATATATATACACTCAATACTTGGTTTACTTACCTGTTTTACTTGTTTTAATGTATGCTCTTGATAAAGACGTGTAATACGTTGAAACGCTTTGAGCAAATTAAACCTTTTATCCTTTGTTGAAAGATTGTCAAGATCTTGTTTTGCTGTGCTGAGCTGGAATCATTCAATAGACCAGCGCCATCTACTACTATATATATATATATATATAGCAAAAGCATTTTGAATTGCACAATACATTTTTGAAACTCCAGTGAGTGCCAGCCACTTTTGCTGTATATTATCATATATTGATGAAGTTGTAAGGTGAGAGTGCACTTATCCTGTGCTTATATTTTATACACACACACACTATACACCTTAAAGTATACAAATATTTATAAAGTAAAGATATAAATATATATATACAGTAAATTATAACATAACACTTATACTTCAACTTCAGTATGCATCATACCTTAACCAAGGATTATATATAACCATAATTAAGTGCTTCAATAGCATTGTGGGGTAATGTTAATAGTATGAATATTTTGGCTTTATATGAATATATACAGTATATATATATATATATATATATATATATATATATATATATATATATATATATATATACATACACACACACACATACATATATATATTTATATATTTGTAAAATTATAGTATTTATTAACATCCCATATATGTTTGTGAATTATACCTCGCATGAAGTGTTCACTAATAATAATGGAATCCAGTTTCCAGACTGCTGGATAAGTATGCAAATTCTGTGTGTTGCTGCCTTGCCTGTAAATGGCTCTGAATTAGCTATCTTTTCAGCGTCTACTGCAATCAAACAGCCCATCCCACAGAATGACAGGGAGGCCAGCCTTCCAATTCACTTTCCTTTACAACATTGACATTTGGATCTTGGGGCCTTCTTCTGACTTTAAAAAGAACTCATTTAGTCATAATTAACCATTCTCTACATATCCCCAAAGGTATGGTAATTGTGCTAAAAGCCAACAACTGAGGCTTTCATTCTGTTTTTCCCCCCTGTTCTTTTCTCTCTTAATAGCAGCCATACTTTTTCTCCCGCTTGCCTCCTCCCTGGTAACATTGCAGGCAAAACCGTGGAATAGAGAAAGGGTTTAAGGGTGTCAGCCATAAAATGAATGTGTTGGTTGTGCAAAATACAACAATAACATGTTTTTCTGTACCAAACACAAGTAAATCCAGTCTTCAAAATTATAAATAATATATGAAAATGCCTCTCTGTACTAGTTTTACAATTATAATGCATTTTCTTGTTAAGATGTAAAAGTATCATTTATGGATTAAATAAAGCTTGTGCATATAAGGGATTTGGGTATAAATAACAATGTATGCTGGTTATTAATAAAAAAAAAATGAAATCTCCTTGCATAACCTTACTTGCTATTTTGTACCTTTAAATACATAGCTCTTAAACTTTTAATCAGCTAGGCTAAGAAAAGCATCTTCAAAATCCATCTAAACACTAGAGGCAACAACGCTCACCCCTCCAATGTATGCGCGGAAAAACTCAAATCTAAAAAATCCCAGATGATTAGTAAAGTTTTATTTGCTGTACGCTTGCCTTGGGGCAGCCATGATCTCCAAACTATCAAAATAGTTACAGTACTTTTACAGAGGAAGATTGCACGCATTTTGTTGTTAAAATATTCTCTGCCCAGAAACCCCAAACTTCTTAAGAAACCTCAGGAACATTACGGTTTCCACTAATGACCTAACATTCCAAATCGAAAAAGCTGTCAAGTGTAACTAAGGTTCGCAGATTTCTAAAGGCGCATTTCTTACAGAAATTGTACACTATAATGAACGCATTACTAGCACACAAGTGTACAAAAGAACTACATGAATCTATGGAGCATATTATATGTAAAAAAAAAACAGCAACTTCTGTTTATACCTCTTGAATGTGTCAATGTAAAAATGTGCCTAAAGAATTACAAGGCAGCTATAAGAGGTGAAATATCAAGGAGATGTTACAGTGTTTTAAAAATGCAAAATACATAAATCACCCATTAAACACTTGCTTGCAAACTACATATAACATGAATAGAAATGCTTTTAACTGTTATGTTCAGAGTCCTTCACTAAAACATTGAAAAATTCAAGAAGTCTAATCAATTTGATATTGATAACTGCATTTCTTTTTCAATAGCCAAACTCCAGCCACCACTTGCCTTATCGAGAGAAGCTATTCCAGGCTTGAATTCTAGAGAGGACAAGACTAGCCACAGACATTATGTTAGTATAAACAACATTGTTTTACAGTTTTTAATGGGACAGTCAAGTCAAAATTAAACTTTCAGGATTCAGATAGGGGGTGCAATTGTAAACAACTTTCCAATTTACTTTATCATCAAATTTGCTTTGTTCTCTTGGTAGTCTTTGTTGAAAGCTAAACCTAGGTAGGCTCATTTGCTAATTTCGAAGCCTTTGAAGGCCGCCTCATATCTCAGTGTATTTTGTCTGTTTTTACTGCTAGACAGCGCTAGTTCATGTGTGCCATGCAGATAACAATTTGCTCACTCCTGTTGAGTCAACACTGATTGGCTAAAATGCAAATCTGTCAAAAGAACTGAAATAAGGAGGCATTCTGCAGAGGCTTAGGTACAAGGTAATCACAGAGGCAAAAAGTAAATTAATATAACCGTGTTGGTTTGGCAAAACTGGGAAAAAGTTAATAAAGGGATTATCTATCTTTTGTAAAAATAACAATTCTGGAGTAGACTGTCCCTTTTACTACTGAAATCAATTAGGGAAATATGTAGTAGGATTAGTCTTAGAGAGACTATTAAAGGGACATGAAACCCACATTTTTTATTTCATGATTTAGAAAGAGAATGCAATTTTAAACATATTTCTAATTTACTTCTATTATCTAATTTGTTTTATTCTCTTGATATTCTTTGCTGAAAAGCATATCTAGATATGCTCAGTAGCTGCTGATTGGTTGCTGCACATAGAAGCCTCGTGTGATTGGCTCACCATGTGCATTGCTTTTTCTTCAACTAAGGATATCTAAAAAATGAAACAAAATAAATAATAGAAGTAAATTGTAATGTTGTTTAAATTTCTATTCTCTATCTGAATCATGAAAGAAAAATTTTGGGTTTAGTGGCCCTTTAAGTCAAATTTAAACTTTCACTATTCAGAAAGAGCATGCAATTTTAAAAAAACTTTCCAATTTACTTCTATTAACACATTTGCTTTGTTCTCTTGGCATTATTTGTTTAAAAGCATACCTGGGTAGGTTCCGGAACAGCAATCCACTACTTGGAGCTAGCTGCTGATTGGTGGCTGCACATATATGCCTTTTGTCATTGGCTAACTTGAAGTGCTCATCTAGCTCCCAGTAATGCAGTGATGCCCCTTCAACAAAGGATAACAAGCGAGTGAAGCAAATGTGATATTAGAAGTACTTTGGAAAGTTGTTGGAACTGAATGCTCCATCTGAATCATAAAAGAAAAAAAATGAGTTTCATATAACTTTAAGAATTCTTAAGTGAGCAGACCCAGTTCTGAGAATATGAAAATATAGTGAAAATAAGAAGTAATAAAAGTACTTTGCAAAGGCGATTTACTACTTTTAATTAAACAATTTATATTAAAATCACAAGGTGTTTACTCTCCCTTTAAATATTCTTTGTATGCATAACAATTTCACATTTTTACATTAGTATTACATATCATTAGTATTACATATCATTAGTATTACATGTCATTAGTATTACATATCATTTGTATTACATATCATTAGTATTACATGTCATTAGTATTACATGTCATTAGTATTACATATCATTTGTATTACATATCATTAGTATTACATGTCATTAGTATTACATATCATTAGTATTACATATCATTAGTATTACATATCATTTGTATTACATATCATTAGTATTACATGTCATTAGTATTACATATCATTAGTATTACATATCATTAGTATTACATGTCATTAGTATTACATGTCATTAGTATTACATATCATTAGTATTACATATCATTTGTATTACATATCATTAGTATTACATGTCATTAGTATTACATGTCATTAGTATTACATATCATTAGTATTACATATCATTTGTATTACATATCATTAGTATTACATATCATTAGTATTACATATCATTTGTATTACATATCATTAGTATTACATGTCATTAGTATAACATATCATTAGTATTACATATCATTAGTATTACATATCATTAGTATTACATGTCATTAGTATTACATGTCATTAGTATTACATATCATTTGTATTACATATCATTAGTATTATATGTCATTAGTATTACATATCATTAGTATTACATATCATTCGTATTACATGTCATTAGTATTACATATCATTAGAATTACATGTCATTAGTATTACATATCATTAGTATTACATATCATTAGTATTACATTACATGTCATTAGTATTACATATCATTAGTATTACATATCATTAGTATTACATGTCATTAGTATTACATATCATTAGTATTACATTACATATCATTAGTATTACATATCATTAGTATTACATATCATTAGTATTACATATCATTAGTATTACATTACATATCATTAGTATTACATATCATTAGTATTACATATCATTTGTATTACATATCATTCGTATTACATATCATTAGTATTACATATCATTTGTATTACATATCATTAGTATTACATTACATATCATTAGTATTACATATCATTAGTATTATATATCATTAGTATTACATATCAGTAGTATTACATATCATTTGTATTACATATCATTTGTATTATATATCAGTAGTATTACATATCATTTGCATTACATATCATTTGTATTACATATAATTTGTATTACATATCATTTGTATTACATATCATTAGTATTACATATCATTTGTATTACATATCATTTGTATTACATATCATTAGTATTACATATCATTAGTATTACATATCATTTGTATTACATATCATTAGTATTACATATCATTTGTATTACATATCATTTGTATTACATATCATTAGTATTACATATCATCAGTATTACATATCATTAGTATTACATATCATTAGTATTACATATCATTTGTATTACATATCATTAGTATTACATATCATTAGTATTACATATCATTTGTATTACATATCATTAGTATTACATATCATTAGTATTACATATCAGTAGTATTACATATCATTTGTATTACATATCAATAGTATTACATATCATTTGTATTGCATATCATTTGTATTACATATCATTTGTATTACATATTATTAGTATTACATATCATTTGTATTACATATCATTAGTATTACATATCATTAGTATTACATATCAGTAGTATTACATATCATTTGTATTACATATCAGTAGTATTACATATCAGTAGTATCACATATCATTTGTATTACATATCATTAGTATTACATATCATTTGTATTACATATCAGTAGTATTACATATCATTAGTATTATATATCATTTGTATTAGATATCATTTGTATTACATATCATTAGTATTACATATCATTTGTATTACATATCATTAGTATTACATATCATTTGTATTACATATCATTTGTATTAGATATCATTTGTATTACATATCATTAGTATTACATATCATTTGTATTACATATCAGTAGTATTACATATCATTTGTATTACATATCATTAGTATTACATATCATTTGTATTACATATCATTAGTATTACATATTATTTGTATTACATATCATTTGTATTACATATCATTAGTATTACATATCATTAGTATTAAATATCAGTAGTATTACATATCATTTGTATTACATATCAGTAGTATTACATATTATTTGTATTACATATCATTAGTATTACATATCATTTGTATTACATATCAGTAGTATTACATATTATTTGTATTACATATCATTAGTATTACATATCATTTGTATTACATATCATTAGTATTACATATCATTAGTATTATATATCAGTAGTATTACATATCATTTGTATTACATATCATTTGTATTACATATCATTTGTATAAGATATCATTTGTATTACATATCATTAGTATTACATATCATTTGTATTACATATCATTAGTATTACATATCATTAGTATTACATATTATTTGCATTACATATCATTTGTATTACATATCATTAGTATTACATATGATTAGTATTACATATCATTTGTATTACATATCAGTAGTATTACATATCAGTAGTATTACATATCATTTGTATTACATATCATTAGTATTACATATCATTTGTATTACATATCATTAGTATTACATATTATTTGTATTACATATCATTAGTATTACATATCATTTGTATTACATATCATTTGTATTACATATCATTAGTATTACATATCATTTGTATTACATATCATTAGTATTACATATTATTTGTATTACATATCATTTGTATTACATATCATTAGTATTACATATCATTAGTATTACATATCATTTGTATTACATATCATTAGTATTACATATTATTTGTATTACATATTATTTGTATTACATATCATTTGTATTACATATCATTAGTATTACATATCATTAGTATTACATATCATTTGTATTACATATCAGTAGTATTACATATCATTTGTATTACATATCAGTAGTATTACATATTATTTGTATTACATATCAATAGTTGATTCAATAATTTTTATTGGTATTTTAGCTTCAAAACCTTACATCCAAAAATGTTAATTTCAGCATATGAAACAACTTTTAAATACAATAGCAATTATCAACAATGAAAACATAACTGTGAACGTCTTCCATACAAAACGGGAAAAGAAAAAAAAGACATCAAGCAAAACATCAAAGACATTAAGATACTATTTACCTTCGATTGATAGGATGCTGTCCAATGTTTGTGTTCCTAGCCAAGGGGGGGGGGGGGGAGAAGAGGGGAAGAAGGGGAAGGAAGAAAGGATGGAAGGGGGATTTCATGTAAGTGAGATAGGCTCTGTTGGATCAATAATTCGGTTGCGTCTTAGATGTCCAGAGTGTGAAGGCCCTGCTCCCAGATAAAATACATGTCGGCAAAAAACTCTCTTTTTCCCACATAATAAAAGTGTTGTTTTTCTAATTCCAAAATGTGCCCTATTTCCACCACGCACTGTGTGTGGGTCGGAATATTTTGGGTTTTCCATAATCTAGGGATCAGTCTCTTTGCACACGCCAACATCAGTTGAAGTAGTCTTGTGCGGTACAAGCAATGTAAATGCGGGAGAACATTGAGTAGGACTAGTTTCAGGTTTAGGGTAATGTCCAAGCCCAAAATTTTATTAATACAATGTTCTATCCTGCGCCAAAAGTCAGATAGAAGAGGACAGCCCCACCAGATATGGGTCATGGTGCCTTGTCCTCCGCATCGTCTCCAACAGGCTGATGAAGCAGTTGGGAAGATATATCTAAGTCGATGGGGTGTCAGATACCATCGGGTAAGTATTTTGTAGTTCAGCTCGGAAATAAATAACGAAGTAGAGGCGGAATGTGACATTTTAAAGCTATTTCTCCAGTCATCGTCTGTGAGATTATCTGACAATTCTGATTCCCATTTCCCAATGAATGAAGGGCGCTGGTCTGGGAAAGTGCTTCGTAACAGTTTATAAGCTGTTGATAAGTACGCCCTTTTATTATCAGAGTTTGCACATATTTTCTCGAATGTGGTCAGTGGTCTAAATACGTTAGATTTATAAGTGTTGTCGGAGAGTGCATGTCTTATCTGTAAATACGAATACCAGTTATGGAAGGGTGAGCCTAGTTCCTCTTGTAACTTTAGTCTATCTTTAATCCCACCTGACTCTACAATGAGGTAAATTGGTAGATTTTTTAAGTGTTCCTCCCTATGTGTGTGAGAAAAGGATGGATCTTTCAAAAAAATCTGGTTGTGCAATAGAGGGGTAAGAGGCGAGACTGGGGTGGAGATCCCTACTACGTGTGTTATCACGTGGTCCCACACGTCTAGGGTGGCTTTAATATAGTTATTTCGGTATACTAGCTGTGGTCTGTGAGCTTTGGGCAGCCATGCTATATCTCTCATGGGAGTCGCCCCCAAGAGAGAACTTTCAATTTGCACCCATAAGGCAGATTCGGCAGAATGGGACCAAGAGACCACTCTGGTCAAGTGTACTGCTCTGTAGTAGTTTAGAAGATTGGGGGCGTTAAGTCCACCGTCCGTCTTGGACATGTATAATGTCTGTTGGGATACTCTGGGCTTCCTGTAGGACCAGATGAATGAATTCAACATATTCTGTTGGGTTCTTAGGTATGAGACCGGCAGGGCCATCGGCAAAGTCTGGAATAGGAATAGGTATTTTGGTATTATCATCATTTTTATAGTGTTAATTCTTCCCATCCACGATAGGTGACCCTGTCTGTGCCATCCTTCTAATAGTGTTTTTACCGAGTTTTGGAGATTGATATAATTACTTTGGAATAAGTCTTCTTGGTGATTGATTGGAATTATCAGTCCTAGGTATTTAAGTTTGTCTACAATCTGGAATGATGTCTGTTGTCCAACAAAGTCTCTATCACTCTGGGGCGAATTCAGTAATATAATTCCCGACTTCTCCATATTAATGGAGAAGTTAGATACCCGCCCGTATTCGTTCAGGGTTTGTAACAATGCTGGTAAAGAAGTAGATGGGGCACGGAGGGTATAGATCACATCATCAGCAAAAAGTAAGCATTTTTGGTGTACCTGATTAAAATGTATGCCTAATATTTCTTCATTGTCTCTTATTTTAATAGCTAGAATTTCGATGGTTATAGCAAACAAGAGTGGAGACAAGGGGCACCCCTGGCGGGTTCCATTAGTGATTGGGAAAGGTTGAGATAGAGTTCCGTTAACTCGTACTCTAGCTTGAGGGTAAGAATATAGCGCTTGGATCCTATCTACAAAAGCCTCAGAAAATCCAAACCTCGACAGGGCCCCCCACATAAATTGCCAGCTGACCCTGTCGAAGGCCTTTTCAGCATCCGTTGAGAGAAGTGCTAGAGGAGTTTTGTTATTATGTGCAGTCAGCAGAGAATGCAGGACTCTAATTGTGTTATCCTTGGCTTCCCTACCCCTGACAAACCCCCTTGATCCGGGTGTATAAGCTTGGGTAGTATCATATTGAGGCGATTCGCCAATATCTTAGCATATATCTTTATATCAATGTTCAGGAGTGATATGGGTCTATAGTTACCCGCCAGGGTTCCCACCTTGCCTGCTTTTGGGATTACTGTGATTGTAGCCTCCAATAGAGATTTAGAAAAGGTCTCTCCCTTATCTATTGACGTAAATAAAGCATATAGGGGCAAGCATATCTGTGGTTGAAATAATTTATCAAATTTAGCCGATAGGCCATCCGGCCCGGGAGATTTCCCATTAGGAAGAGCCTTAATAGTATTCATAATTTCTAGATTTGTTATAGGGGCATCTAGCTTGTGATTGTCGTCTTCTGATATTTTAGGGGTCTCTATAGTATGTAGGTAACGTGTGATTATATTATTAGAGTCTTGAGTGATGTTGGGGTTGAGGTTGTATAGCTTAGAATAGTAGGATACAAATGTATCCGCTATTTCTTCATGCCTGCTGACCATTTTGCCAGAAGGGTGTGAAATAGTTCTAATAAACGATTTGTATTGTTGTTTTTAAGTGACCTCGCCAGAAGGCGCCCAGCTTTGTTGCTGTCTGCATAAAACTTGGCCTTAGTAGTTAAGGCCCTCAAGTGTGCTTTTTGGGTTAAGAATTTATTGAGATTTTCTCTGGCTGAGGTAAGGTCTGCAAGCTTTTGAGTCGAGGTCGGGTCAGTTTTATGTAATCTATCTGCTGTAGTCAGGATATCAGTTAGGGATGTCATCTGGGCCTTCCTCATTTTCCGTATCTTAGCCGTGTGCTTTATAA
The DNA here is from genome assembly GCF_027579735.1 of Bombina bombina. Lineage (NCBI taxonomy): Eukaryota > Metazoa > Chordata > Amphibia > Anura > Bombinatoridae > Bombina > Bombina bombina. The sequence continues at coordinate 285,042,144 of NC_069503.1, read as the reverse complement.
GAAACCCCCTAATATAACATTTATATGTTTCCCAATTGTTTCCCGCTGATGTATCGTCAGGTTTGTTATTAAGAAAAAATTCATCAGTCATCTTAGTCAATTCATCTATTGTATCTTGATTCGTCAGAATGGTTTCATCTAGTCTCCAGTTCAACGTGTTTATTGGCTTAGTTAGCCACTGGAAGGTAGATAAGACCATGCTATGATCTGACCACGAGGTATGCGATATTTTAGATTGGGCTAAGTTGGTTAGGAGCGTCTGGCTACATAGTATGTAGTCTAGTCTGGAGTAAGAGTGTTGGGGATGGGAAAAGAATGTGTAGTCTTTCTGCGTGGGGTGTGCTATTCTCCAGGTGTCGAACAAAGAAATAGAGTGAAGGACAGCGCAGTTAGCTTTCAGAACTCTATGACTGAGATAGGACTTCCCCGTGGAGTTATCTACGGAAGGGTGCATGGTAAAATTAAGGTCCCCACCTAGTATAATTGGGCCTTTTGAAACATCTAAAATGGAATTGATGATTGATTTATAAAACTTGGGGGTAGGTCTATTTGGGGCATAGACATTGGCCAAGGTAATTAAGGAGCCATAGAGCCGTCCCACCAAAATTAGCAGTCTTCCCTCTTTATCTGAGTGTTTCTGGAGTAATTCGAAGGGCACATTACGTTTGATTGAAATACATACTCCATTTTTTTTACTTAATCCCGAACTAAAGAAGTGCTTATCAAAATAGCGCTCGGCCAAATGAGGTTCCTTTTGTCTCCTAAAATGGGTTTCCTGAAGCATAACAACATCAATACTCTTTTTATGGAAGTGAAAGTAAGCTATGGAGCGCTTCTCAGCGGATAAAAACCCTTTTACATTTTGGCTTGCTACAGTAATGGTGTTCATTCTTATAATGTAGAGTCTGCAATCTAGTACTTGGGTCTAAGAGGTCTTTCTTTTTAGTTGGTCACTGAAAAAAGAAAAAAGGGAGGAAGAGAGAGGAAGGGGGGAAGGAAAGGGAACTTGGAGGAATCAGAGCACTACCACTAAACTATGAGTTTTGGACAGAACTTGATGTGTTGTATAGTCTGTTACAGTCACAAACAGAAGTGTGGAAGTAAATATAAAATCACTAACGTATAAACTTGAAAAACTTTCAATAAATGAGGCAGGTTGACAAGCCTCGTAGCTACATACATTGCGCGTCTTATATTCAGCACAACCTAAAAATAACATTCAAAAAGAGATTGTACTGGGAGAAAACTTTTTACTTATGCATGCTAATACTAACTGATTAAGAGGTACATTCATGTATTGGTGCAGGTTTAATTCAAAAGTATACATTTCAATGTCAACTTTAACTGTTCTGGTCCGCCGCTACACCCTTTCGGATTCTTTAATTAGCTTTAAAAAGTGCACTGAGTCAGATCTAGCGCACCCCAGGGCACCCGCGGCGGACCCCCTCCACCCCAAGCCGTAGCTGGGTTAGATAGAGGTGTGATCGGGTAAAGAGAACCAGGTCCGCCCCTGAGCACACAAGGGCGCAAGAGAGATGACCACGGGCAAAGAGAATAGCCAACTACATTGCCAAGTCACTAACCGTAATCATTCTTAAAAAATCATTAAATAATTAAATTGAACTTTGGGTAAATTGGGTTAAACATGTTACTAAAAAGGTAGACTTTACAATCTTGGATTTCTTTGTGATAAGGTAGTGATAAACTAAACTCACAACAGTTTTAAACTACAAGAGCATCATATTAAACATCTAAATTACATATCATTAGTATTACATATCATTAGTATTACATATAATTTGTATTACATATCAGTAGTATTACATATTATTTGTATTACATATCATTTGTATTACATATCATTAGTATTACATATAATTTGTATTACATATCATTAGTATTACATATCATTAGTATTACATATAATTTGTATTACATATCATTAGTATTACATACCATTAGTATTACATATCATTTGTATTACATATCATTAGTATTACATATCATTAGTATTACATATCATTTGTATTACATATCATTTGTATTATATATCATTTGTATTACATATCATTAGTATTACATATCATTTGTATTACATATCATTAGTATTACATATCATTAGTATTACATATCATTTGTATTACATATTATTAGTATTACATATCATTAGTATTACATATCATTTGTATTACATATCATTAGTATTACATATCATTTGTATTACATATTATTAGTATTACATATCATTAGTATTACATATCATTAGTATTACATATCATTTGTATTACATATTATTAGTATTACATATCATTAGTATTACATATCATTAGTATTACATATCATTTGTATTACATATCATTAGTATTACATATCATTTGTATTACATATCATTAGTATTACATATCATTAGTATTACATATCATTTGTATTACATATTATTAGTATTACATATCATTTGTATTACATATCATTAGTATTACATATCATTAGTATTACATATCATTTGTATTACATATCATTAGTATTACATATCATTTGTATTACATATTATTAGTATTACATATCATTTGTATTACATATCATTAGTATTACATATCATTAGTATTACATATCATTAGTATTACATATCATTTGTATTACATATCATTAGTATTACATATCATTAGTATTACATATCATTAGTATTACATATCATTTGTATTACATATCATTAGTATTACATATCATTTGTATTACATATCATTAGTATTACGTATTATTAGTATTACATATCATTTGTATTACATATCATTAGTATTACATATCATTAGTATTACATATCATTTGTATTACATATCATTAGTATTACATAACATTTGTATTACATATCATTAGTATTACATATCATTTGTATTACATATCATTAGTATTACATATCATTAGTATTACATATCATTTGTATTACATATCATTAGTATTACATATCAGTAGTATTACATATCATTAGTATTACATATCATTTGTATTACATATCATTAGTATTACATATCAGTAGTATTACATATCATTTGTATTACATATCAGTAGTATTACATATCAGTAGTATTACATATCATTTGTATTACATATCATTAGTATTACATATCATTAGTATTACATATCATTTGTATTACATATTATTAGTATTACATATCATTAGTATTACATATCAGTAGTATTACATATCATTTGTATTACATATCAGTAGTATTACATATCAGTAGTATTACATATCATTTGTATTACATATCATTTGTATTACATATCATTAGTATTACATATCATTTGTATTACATATTATTAGTATTACATATCATTTGTATTACATATTATTAGTATTACATATCATTTGTATTACATATTATTAGTATTACATATCATTTGTATTACATATTATTAGTATTACATATCATTTGTATTACATATTATTAGTATTACATATCATTTGTATTACATATTATTAGTATTACATATCATTAGTATTACATATCATTAGTATTATATGTCATTAGTATTACATATCATTAGTATTACATATCATTTGTATTACATATCATTAGTATTACATATCATTAGTATTACATATCAGTAGTATTACATATCATTAGTATTACATATCATTTGTATTACATATCATTTGTATTACAATTTTTCAGGTATTATAACAGAAACATTTGAAATGATCATTTATTAACATTTTAAAAAATATATTTAGATCTTGCCAGTGTGCGTCCAACAAAATACTCCCTCTAGTGATAAAGACCTGAAAAAAACATGAAACCTCTGACCAATGAGATATCGCAAACGCTCCAATTTAAGGTTCTACATTCATTTCAAAATTCTCCCACATAGGAAAGCTGAATAACTTGCTGCAAAAAAATAATTTCTGAACTAGAAATATCATTTCCTGATGCCAGGAAAAACACTTATTCAGTCCTGAGCTCTTTCTGACAGATTCTAGCCTGGTACCACGAGATAAGGATGTCAAAACACAACTCTCGGTGCCTAGCAATTAAGTAGAAGTGCAGCATTGTACCTTTACAAATAATGAAAGCGTTTGGACCATACCTCCTGCAATCCTTGTAATTTGAGCTATGCTGGGGAGGAATTGTTTATTTTTATGCAGAGTGCAGAGGTTGCAATGCATGTGTGGATGTTGCGGAATCGTAAAGATTTGTATTAGCGTGTTTATCTGTGTGTTTAAAGGGACACGAAACGAAGAAAAATATTTCTAATTCAGACAAAGAATACAATTGTAAGCAACTTTCCAGTTTACTTCTATTATCTAATTTGCTTCATTCTCTTGGTATCCTTTGTTGAAAAGCAGCAATGCACTACTGGAAAGCTAGCTAAAAGCATTGTTGAGCCAATGACATGAGGCATATATGTGCAGCCACCAATCAGCAGCTCCTGAGCCTACCTAGGTATCCTTTAAAACCAAGGATACAAAGGAACAAAATAAATTAGATAGAAGTATATTGTAAGGTTGTTTAAAATAACATTCTCTTTCTGAATCATGAAACAAAAAATGTGTGTTTCATGTCCCTTTAATTTGTATATGTCGTTGTTACCAGTTTCCATCAATGTAAAGGACAGAATAACTATAACAATGACTTTAAAGTCAAATTCAGTATTTTTGCAGTTACAGGTGTTGTATGGACTTATTGATTTATTTGTAGCATATGATTACATAATAAACATATCTATGATTCATTAATAACATCTGATTGTGTTAGTAAAGTGAAAAATGTTATTATCATTGAAAAGCACCGGCAAGTTCTGCAGTGCTGAGTACATGGTGCGGGATAAAAAAAATAACACTTCTTCATGGGAAAAATATAGATATATATAAAACAACATAATACAGGAGGAGGAAGATCTTACAATATACAGGACATAACTACAGGTGCACATCCCTAAATCCAGAATTATTCTGAAATCCAGACTTTTTCATAATATTTTTTTTTTTTTTTAAATACAATTAAACAAATGACTATTTCCCTTTTTAGTAAGTCACTCTGGCTGCATTTTTGGTTTTGGGTTTTTGTGTTCTAAAACGCAATTGTCAGTCTATATTTATGTTAAACAACTATTACCTTTTTTGATTATAGGACTGTGCTATCTTTATGATGATACAATAAATTCCATGTACTAAGCAGTGTAACATGTGAGCCTGCTTCCCGCAGTGTAATGACCGCTAGTTCTTACAATCTCACTACCTTCGAGTTGGCGGAAATAAAACACCATGAACACATTAAGTCATCAAGTTGCTGCTTCTTACAATCTCTGTCACCTATATATATCTATACTATAATCGTTTGTAATGTGTCCGTTGGTGTCGCCAGTTGCGCACACATCCCCAATGGAATGTTGGCAGCGTGCAGCCAAAATAATTCACCTGGATGCTGCTTACGCTACATCCAGGTGGATTCCGAAAATGGCAGGGTGGTGAAAGAATCCACCGCCATTTTCGGAATCCACTGGGATGCAGCAAAGGCAAACGAAGCATTACAAAAAAAAATAAAAAAACACCTGCAATAAGTATTTTAAAAAAAAACCTAACCGCAGCCAAAATAATTCACCTGGATGCAGCTTACGCTTCATCCAGGTGGATTCCGAAAATGGCAGGGTGGTGAAAGAATCCACCGCACCCTGCCATTTTCGGAATCCACCGGGATGCAGCGTAGGCAAACAAAGCATTACAACCCCCCCCAAAAAAAAAACACCCACAATAAGTATTAAAAAAAAAACTACCGCCCACAATAAGTATTAAGAAGAAAATAAACTAAAAATAAACTAACCGCCCGCACAAAGTATTAAGAACACAAAAACAACTACCTAATAAAATAATTAACCCCTAAATCCTCAAACGCCAACATCGCAAACTACCTAACACATCTATTAACCCCTAATCTGCCAACACCCCACAACACATTAAACCTAAATTACCTATTAATTCCTACACCGCAAAAATTAATAACTAAGCCTCCTTACCTAACACTCCCTAAATTAATCCCTTAATTATAATAAAAAAAATACTACATTACAATAAAAAATTTAAACAAATGACATTACATGAATCTAATTACAGAAAATAAAAAACAACACTATCCAAAATAAAAAAAAATTAAACCTAATCCCTATGAAAATAAAAAAAACTAATCTAATGCTAAACTACCAATAGCCCTTAAAATGGCTTTTTGTAGGGCATTGCCCTAAAGAAATCAGCTCTTTTACATTACAAATAAACCAAGTCCCCCTAAAAGTAAAACCCCCCACCCACAAACCCCCAAAATAAAAACCTAACACTAATAAACCTAAACTACCCACTGCCCCTAAAGTGGCATTTGTATGGGCAGTGCCCTTAAAGGGCATTCAGCTCTTTTGCAATTTGCCCAAAAAACCCTAATCTAAAAAAACAACCCCCCCCCCCCAAAAAAAACCTAACACTAAAGCCTCAAATAGGCATTTATGGTTTCAGAAGTCCGGTGGAGAAGGTCTTCTTCCAGGCGGGTTCATCCTCTTCATCCACAGCGAAGGCAGCGAGGAGCGGTCTTCTCTGAAGTGGCGCTCCTTGGCGGCAGTCATCGCCGGCAAAAGCATGGAGGTTCCTCTTCATGCGATCTTCCTCCGCACACTGAAGATTGAATTCAAGGTACTGCATATTTATTGGGGTACCTTAAATTCCTATTGGCTGAAATTTTCAAAATCAGTCAATAGGATGAGAGCTACTGAAATCTTATTGGCTGATTTGAACAGACAATAGGATTTCAGTAGCTCTAATCCTATTGGCTGTTTTGAAAAATTCAGCCAATAGGAATGCAAGGTACCCAAAATTGATTGCAGTACCTTGCATTCAATATTTAGTATACCACGGACATCGGATGAAGAGGAGCCGCCGAGGACCACCACGCCAAGGACTGCCAATGCCGACACAGATGACCACCGCCGAGGATCACCACATCTGGGAAGACCGCTCCGGACCTCCGCTCCGTGCCACCTTCGTTGTGGATGAAGATGATAGACCCGACTGGAAGAAGACCTTATCCGCCGGACTTCTGAAACTGTAAGTACCTATTTGGGGCTTTAATGTTTGTTTGTTTTTGTGGGTTTTGTTTTTTTAGATTAGGGTTATTTTGGGGCAAATTGCAAAAGAGCTGAATGCCCCTTTAAGGGCAGTGAAATAGAGCTGAATGCCCTTTTAAGGGCAATGCCAATAAAAAATGCCCCTTTAGGGGCAATGGGTAGTTTAAGTTTTTTTCAAGTTTTTTTTTCAAGACATCTGATGAAGCCCTGAGTTCAGCCCGGAAAGGGGGAGGGGCGAAACGCGTAATGTGTAGAACAAGACACAGTGTGGAGAACGCCAGCATGGTGGATATGCTGTGAATCTGACGATATCAAGTGAACACAACACAACCAAGCAAGTGAAGAGCTGCATAGGCGGAATACATTGCTGTAAGTCACACCACGGATGAGATCCTGCCAGGTAATACCGTAGAGTGTGTGAAGATAGCGGAGGTAAGCCATGCAGTATTAAGTCTTGCACACTGAAAGTTTAAAGTTGGAGCTGTCATTAGCACATGGGATTAAGTTTGCAACAGTACTAGTACCATCCTGTGGACTCTGATATTATATCCCTAATCCGGTACCGGAACAAACACACATAATGAGATATCAAGGACGGTAATCTGTCTAAATCTTTAAACCGGAGCGTGTTCTTAACACTTAAGTGCCCGGCATCAAGAACGGACTTTCTCATGAGTTAACTATACTATGCAAATGCTAGCTCACAGTTGACAGTAGTGCACTACGCTTGGTATATGTTTGTGTGCTGTATCTTGATGTTGCCATTTTTCTCAGCATGTATCTTTTTTGGCTTTGTTTTTATTAAAAGCATATGTTCAGCATACCTGTTTAGGATGTCATTCCTTAGTATACTGTAGGGGTGTGTTGGTGCGGCCAGGTATCCGCTTTAGCTCTTTTGATATGTTAGAGCTATTTTCTAATTAATTTGTTTATATATATATATATATATATATATATTAGTATTTTTACTTTTTAAAGCTGCTAAGTTACAATAGATATATTTAATAAACATATGCCTTTGACTGAATTGTGCATTTTACCTTGGAGGTTAGCAACCCTTTGTGATCAGATACGAGCTCTCAAACTATCTTCCCAAACCCCTCCAACTTTACCACTAGTTTATAAAGTAATTTACATGTCTCTGAATTAAAAAATTATATGAAATAGGATATTTTAGCACTGAGATAGCAATGAGCATGTAGTTAAGCCCTAAAATCAAGTATCTGTTAGTTAAAGGGACACAAAACCTAAAATTATTTTTACTTCACGATTCAGATAGAGCATGCTATTTAAACCAACTTTCTAATGTACTCCTACTATAATTTTTTCTTCGTTCTCCTGAAATCTTTGTTTGAAAAAGTAGGAATGTAAAGCTTAGGAGATGGCCCATTTTTGGTTCAGCACCTGGGTAGTGCTTGCTAATTGGTGGCTACGTATAGCCACCAATCAGCAAGCACTACCCAGGTTCTGAACCAAAAATGGAACGAAAAAATGTATAATAGGATTAAATTAGAAAGTTGCTTAAAAATGCATGCTCTATCAGAATCATGAAAGAAAAAAATTGGGTTTTATGTCCCTTTAAATTACAAGATTTAAGCAGATACAACTGTTTTATACTATTATTATTATATTTGTACCAGAAAATATATCTCTGCATAGTTGATGCTTTTAACAACAATTTTAGCTTTAATACAGCTATTGGTGTTTATGTCAGCACTAATTAATACAACACCAACAGATCATCTTCACAGTTAGAATGAAAAAGGTCTTGATTTGTTGAATCCTGAGCTCAACCTAGAGATTATGCTAAATTGCTTCATTCATAGTCCAGGCTACTGTGCACATGTCAGGAGGAGAGCATTTGTTCCCTCTAGTGATAAACAAATTATACATGAAATCAATTCCACTTCACAATCATTTTCCCTATTGGGTATTATCTTTCCTCTCCTGTTCCCTCTAGTTAAGTTTGCATCCTGCAACTTGCTAATGAGCTGGGGGCTTTCTGTTGCAGGTGGCACCCCCTGCCTGGAAGTCATGACATTTCCCATTTCGAATGCTGCTGGCATTTTTCGACAGCTCCTGCTAACTAGCCTTTTTGACCTGCACTAAGAGCAACTCATCTGATCGAATCTCCTAACCTGCCAATCACTCCTGCAAATGATCTTCACAGTCACTCCCTAGGCAGAATAGAAAGGGAAAGCAAGACAGAGAGAATATGAAGTAGGAAAGCAAGCTGCCTCTGCAGCTACCTAATGAGAATACTTTAGTCTCTGAGGCAGCTGAAACATTGAAAAACTGGTGGGAAAATTAGGACAGCAGCACTGAATGCTTGGCTCGGTAATTACTGAATTCTTCCCATATAGCGATAATTCTGTGAGGAACACCTCAGAGATGTCGAGGTTTTTTTTTTCTCAACACCAGCACATCATATAAATAGAAAATATAGTTATCTCTGCTGTTATCAAAACACAGATTTTATTTTTCTAATGCAGCTTACAAAGATGTACCTTGCTAAACCCTAGGAAGAATTTACAGTATGAGGCATCCTATTGCCAATTCGAGGTACTGTTAATATAATACGTATTTCTTATTTTAGCACAGTAAATACTTCATTTGTAAAAGAATGATTGTGTAATGATGGTAAACATAGGTAATATGACTCATTCCTCATAAACAAACACTGTGTCAGGTTAAAAGAGAAGTAATTAAGGAAACTGTTACAATGTAAGATTACAGATACAGTAGCACAGCTATTACTCAGTATTATAATTTAAAGCTTTCTGTTGATAAGCTTACAGTCTGATAAAAGTGACCCAAATAAATAATCATTATTGTTTAAAATGCAGAACTTGTTAAAATGACTCATTACTTCAATAAGTCAATCCAAATTATTTAGCATAGTTCTCAGTATTTGGTGACAGAAGTAAAGATAAATAGACAGACAGATAGATATATAGTTAGGTAGAAACAATGATAGATGATAGAAAAATGATAGATGATAGATAGATAGATAGATAGATAGATAGATAGATAGATAGAAAAAATGATAGATAGATGATAGATAGATAGATAGATAGATAGATAGATAGAAACAATGATAGATGATAGATAGATAGATAGATAGATAGATAGATAGATAGATAGAAACAATGATAGATAGATGATAGATAGAACAATGATAGATAGATAGATAGATAGATAGATTGATTGATTGATTGATTGATACTAGAAAAATAAATTAGATGATAGATAGATGATAGATAGATAGATAGATAGATAGATAGATAGATAGATAGATAGATAGATGGAAAATTATAGATATAGATAGATAGATAGATAAATAGATGATGGATAGATAGAAAAAGGATAGATAATAGATAGATTGATAATAGATAGATTAGATGTTAGATAGAAAAAATATGATAGATAGATAGATAGATAGATAGATAGATAGATAGATAGATAGATAGATAGATTAGATTATAACATTTCTGTTATAACAATGAAGAATATTACTGTAATTCTCTTAAAACTATTTTAGAAATGCAAATACAATTGTATTGGAATCTTAAAGGGATATTCCAGCCAAAATTGGAAACCACGTGGGTGCATTTGGGTATTAAACAGAAGCACTTTTGTAATATACATGCATTAGCAAAAATGCTTCTAATAAAAGCTATAGCTGTTTCAAAAGAGTATTTAAGTATGCACCGTGCACCAGCATTTTAAACAACACTTGTTTGGAGAGCCTAAGGTGCTTGTACCATCTGGTAATGACTCCATTTGGTAATTGATGACATTTTCTATATTTGTATTTCAGGATATGTTTGGATCATGTTTTGCATAAGAAATGTATATATATTGTTATGAATATAACAAATGTTAAATAAAAAAAGGCAAACACAAGTATGAAAAAGGTGGTAAATGTGATAAATACATGTTCGTTTAGATGACACAGTAAAGAACACAGCCAAAAACCCTTTTGTCCGGCTATTTTGTAGTTTCTCTTCAGTGGCTCCAGTTTCTTCAGACAAAGACTAAATGGTGATCATGTGACTGAACGCTCCAGAAGGAGCAAGGACTATCCATGGGAGAAAGCTGATAGTTAGAGCTTATTTTTCCTTTTAGAAGTCATTGTCATTTTCACATTGTCCTGTGTGCATTCAAATGTCATCCTGGGCTATCAGCCACTTCAACTCAAACAGCCTTTTATGTTAAGACAGTTCTTAAAGTGTCAAAAGAGCACAAAGACTGTCTAGAGGGATCTGGCTGCTGTTCTGATATTAATATTGCACACAGAACACTGTACTCCGCAACATGGATATCATAAACAAAAAAGTTCAAAACAAGCAGGAAAAGACATTAATAAAGAAGCAATTGAAAATTGTCCTTGCACAGATGCAGTGCTAATAAAGTGCTATGACTTTAAAAATCATAAGTAGTATGATGCTAAATAAATACATGTATTGAAGTCAAAACTGATGTTAAAGGGGCAGTCTAGTCAAAATTAAACTTTCATGATTCAGATAGGGTATGCAATTTTAAATAACTTTCCAATTTACTTTTATCATCAAATTTGCTTTGTTCTCTTAGTATTCTTAGTTGAAAGCTAAACCTAGATAGGTTCATATGCAAATGTCTAAGCCTTTAAAGGTCACCCTTTCTCTCAATGTAGTAGACAGTTTTAACAGCTAGAGGGCATTAGTTCATGTGTGCCATATAGATTACACTGTGCTCACGCCAGTGGAAATACTTATGAGAGGGCACTGATTGGCTAAAATGTAAGTCTGTCAAAAGAATTGAAATAAAGGGGCAGTCTGCAGATGCCTAGATACAAGGTAATCACAGAGGTAAAAAATATATTAATATAACCATATTGGTTGTGCAAAACTGTGGAATGGGTAATAAAGGGATTATCTATTTATTAAAAACAACAAAAATTCCGGAGTAGACAAACCCACTGAAGGAATGTAAACTCACTGTTTTTTATTTTGATTCAGGTAGAACATACCATTTTAAACATCTTTGCAGTTGTCTTCTATTATCAAATTTGCTTCATTCTCTTGATATCCTTTGTTGAAGGAGCAACAATGCACTACTGGGAGCTAACTGAATACATCGGGTGAGCCAATGACAAAAGGGCATATATTTACAGTCACCAACAAGCAGCTAGCTCCCAATAGTGCATTGTTGCTCCTGAGCCTACCTAGGTATGCTTTTAAACAAAGAATACCAATAAATTAAATGAAAATTATATAATAGAAGTAAATTGTAAAGTTGTTTAAAATTATATGCATTATCTGAATCCAAAAATTTGGCTTTGATATTATTTTCCCTTTAATGTCTGAGCATATAAGCAGAAATTACTAGCTTTTAAGTTTTTGCTTATTAGAAATTTGAATTTTAAATATACCTTTCCCACACCACAGCACACATTAACCAGGTAAGCTTCAAACTTTTATTAATTAATTAGTTTAACTAACATTAATCTTTTTTTGCATAACTGAATAACCTATATATTGATTATCATTTATTAAATAATAATAATAATAATAATAATAACAATAAAAACAACAACAATCAAGTACCAAAAACAAGAACTGAACTCTCATGAAATATCCATAGTGTATTTGAATTATTTTGCCTGTTATATCAGCAGTTTTCCTCTGAAAACTGTATTTTTACATTGCTCCTACAGAAGCTATAATGAATAATGAACTATAAACTTGCAATATGCTATATAGTGCACATATGCTACAATATGCTTTTAAAGGGATATGTTCCTGGACTCTCTTTGGACAACAGAATAATGTAAATGATGTTGGAAACAAAATACAAAATTACAGTTTAAAATGATTTTTAAAGCTTCAGTGTTCTTAGTTGCATTATATATATATATATATATATATACATATATATATATATATATATATATATATATATATATATATATATATATATATATAAATAATCCTTTTAGTAAGATTTTTTTTTGTGGGGCCGTTTCATTGATGACATTATATTAATCTGGGATGAAAATGTAGAACGCATCCCAGACTTTATAATGTACGTCAATGATAACGACATGAATCTCCAATTCACTCACAGGATTGAAAAATGTAGTATAGAGTTTTTGGATCTAACTTTATTTTTTGAGGGTGATAAAATTCTGACAAATTTTTTTCGTAAAGACACTGACAGTAACATCTATCTCTCAGCAGACCGTGGACATTGTACTCCATGGATAAATAATATTCCCTATGGCCAATTTCAGAGCTTATGCCGAAATTGTGCAAAGCTAGAAGACTTTGACAAGGAGTCTTCATTGCTAAAAGAAAAATTTGTAACCAAAAAATATCCCAAAAAACTTTTGAATAACTCTATAAAAAGAGCAAGAGATCTTGATAGAGACTCACTCTTGGCAAAACCCAACCTCAAGAAAGCGGAAATATCCAAAAATGAAGCTCAACCTAAATACAAGTCAGGCCTCATTACCACATTTAATGAGGCTGCTCCAGAGATTAAAAGGATGTTATATAAACACTGGCCGGTATTTAAACAAGATAAGCTCCTTAATAAAATCATAGGAAAGAAACCATCCATAACCTTTAAAAAACAAAATATATAAAAAATATACTAGCTCCCAGTAAGTTTAGAATTAGGGAAAATAATGGAAATTGTTGTCTACATTTTGAAATGTAGCTGTAAACTACAATATATAGGTCGCACAAAACACCCCTATAAAATGAGGATGGCAGAACATATTACTAACATCAAATTGTCCTTTAAAGACCACAGTTTATCAGATGATTATTGGACAGAGCACAATAGTGATCCAAAATGTTTAAGAGGTTCAATTTTAGAACCCATTCCCCAACCAAAACAAGGGGGAGATAGGCTACTGAAACTCCGTCAAAGGGAAACATTTTGCATACACTATTTTAGCACTCTCATTCCATATGGTCTAAATAAGGACATCAATATTGTAGCTTTCCTTTAATGATACCTTTACAATAGTAGTGCTCTTTAAGAGGTACCTCTGTGAGTATAGATAGCTTGCAGTACAACAACCTTTTCAGGGGTAGGAGATCTGTATATGTATTATCATATAGGTTTACATTTACAGCTCCCTATACTAAGGTTAATCTGTTTTTTTTTATATTTATCCTGCTATATACATTTTTACTGGGCTCCTTTCTCACGCTAGGAATTTTATGAACTTTTGTAGGTATTCCACATTAGTCTTGAGTGAGGAGAGACTTTATATATGTTTCCATTTTTGTACAAGGTTGTTTTCGCGTAGCATTTGTCGGAGCAAACAATATGTTACACGCCATCTGCCTTGGCTGCTACGGTCTCTTATCTTATCTTGACTATAGATTTGTAGTACCCCTATTTTCTTTTTTTTTTTACGTAATTTTTATTAGGATTCGAAAAAGAAAAAAAAGCGTACAGAAGAAGTTGAAAAAAAAACAATAATTACATAAGTTTTTACAGACACCAACAATTAACATCGCCTGGAGCATATATGTAATTAGAATCAAATTTTGGAATACAACTTATGACAAGAAAAACAAGTTGATTAATGATTATATCACCATGGTTGGTAGCTCCAAAAATAAAAACAAACAAACATCTTTCTGTACAAGCACTAATCTAGCTGTATATACATCTTTGAATAAACAAACAAACAAACAAAAGTAAATACAAAAAACAAAAAAAAGATAAATAAAAATAAATAAATAAATAAATTAATGCATTTCTTCCTGCTCCCCCCCCCACCCCTCAGCAAAGGTGCTGTCTCCAGAGCATAGGGTAATTATCTGATAGTAACAATTGTAAAAAGGCTGGTGACTTACGAAAATGCCCTAGGAGCTGCAATTGAACTTCTCTAGGCTGATCTAAAATTACTTTATCCCATTTTACCATATAATTTTTAAATTTTATTTCTTAAAAAATTAATGGATCATTCTGATCCAAAACCATTTGGTATATTATATTATGTACAAAAGAGGCTATGCTGGAAGCCTTCTTATCCTTCCAAGCTCTTAATATCATCTGTCTAGTTAATAATATTAGTATTGATCAGCGACTTATTCTGTATCTTTTCATGTGACAAAAAGAAAATATGTGTAGGCTCAAGGGATATCCTAAATGGCAAAAATCTATTCAGCCAGAATTCTACCTGCTTCCAAGGTTTAAAAATGTTAGGGCAGACATAAAAAACATGGTATAGGTCTGCTGGTGGAAATTTACATCTATGGCAAGCCATGTCACCCTTCCATTTACCCATTCTCTTAGGCGTCAGGTATGCTCTATTCCGAAGTTTAAGGTGTGACTCTCTTATTGCCATATTAGGTGAATACTTTCTTACTCTATCAAAGCTCTTTTGAAAAAGATCCAGATTAATTCCAGGGATATCTCACTTCCATAGGAGAAAGAGATTATTTACTTTAAGTTCTGACTCTTTAAAGGGACACTAAACCCAATTTTTTTCTTTCGTGATTCAGATAGAGCATGCAATTTTAAGCAACTTTCTAATTTACTCCTATTATCCATTTTTCTTCTTTCTCTTGCTATCTTTATTTGAAAAAGAAGGCATCTAAGTTTTTTTTTTAGTTCAGGACTCTGGACAGCACGTTTTTATTGGTAGATGAATTTATCCACCAATCAGCAAGGACAACCTAGGTTGTTCACCAAAAGTGGGCCGGCATCTAAACTGACATTCTTGCATTTCAAATAAAGATACCAAGAGAATGAAGACAATTTGATAATAGGAGTAAATTAGAAAGTTGCTTAAAATGTCATGCTCTATCTGAATCATGAAAGAAAAAATTTGGGTTCAGTGTCCCTTTAAGCACTAAGATTCTGTAAATATATTATAGAGAGTGGTTACCTGTAGAAAATCTACTAATGATTGTATCCAATGGACCCAACGACCATGCATCTCCTTCCAAAAGTTTCTGATTGTAAAAAAGTGTCTAATTTGGAGGTAGGCAAAGAAGGATCCCTTATCTAGATTAAATTCCTTAGATAGGGAGTTGAAAGTTCTAATATGTTTGGTTACTGGGTCCATTAACTGAATTAGTAATTTCAAATTATTGGACGACCATTTTTTGAAAGTGGTTGATGTATATCCACTTTCAAAATCTGGGTTTCCTCTAATAGGTAGATAATTGGAAAGCAAATGTTTCACCTCCAACAGATTGCATATTTTGTTCCATGCTATAATTATGTTATGTATTGTATACTTTAAAGTACATTCCCGGGCATTTTTTAATCGACCTGTATGTAGTAGAGCCTTAAGGGAGTAAGGAGCAAATATAGCTTCCTCTATATCGTAATTTGTGGCTTCCGTCAACCAGTCCATTGCGATTTTGGCCATACATGCCAAATTGTAATTTTTAGGGAATGCGAATCCCCCCATATTTTCAGGATGCATTAATCTTGATAAAGAAATATGCAGTTTTATTGGAGCCCAAAGAAAGGGAGAGCAACTAGAATTACATTTTTGTATGTCCACCTTTCATAGGAAGGAAGGGATGTTCTGAAGCAGAAATACATTTTTTGGAAGTGTTCACATTTTTATTAAGGCTATTCTTGCCGAAAGCGTCAAAGGCAATTTATTCCATCTCTGTATATCAGAGAGACACTTTTTCCATATAGGGATATAGTTAGCATCATACCATTATTCTGGATTTCTAGAAAGATTTATTCCCAGATATTTAATATTTTTTTCAGAGAGTTTAAAAGGGTTCTGAACAAAACTATCCTTGCTTTTGATTACCCACAGAATCTCAAACTTAGAGAGGTCAATCTTATACCCAGCAAGCTTGCTAAACTTTGCTATAATATTCAAGAGAATTGGGATGTTTTTACCTGAGTTCCTTATATAGAATAAAATATCATCTGCTAAAGGTTCAATAGCTATATTAAATAGGAGCGGAAATAAGGGACACCCCTATCTTGTTTGTTTATATAGCGTTATAGCTGGAAAGAGAACATTATTTATACTGAGGTAAGAGACAGGGTTCTGATAAAGTAATGATATATAATTATAGAAGTGACCTGAGAAACCAAAATTATTTAAGCTTGTGAGTAAATGATCCCATAGGACAGAGTCAAAGGCCTTTTCTGCGTCTATCGTTAACAAAGCAAAGTCTTGTTTTGGTCCTGACTCTGTCCTATGTGATGCCAGTGCAAATTCAATTAAAGTCATTGCCTTTCTTATATTTTTTTTAACTGTTCTACCTGGTATAAAACTGGTCTGGATGTATTATGTCTCCTATAACCTTTTTTAGTCGGGTTGCTAATATATTTGCTAGGATTTTATAATCATTGTTGAGTAATGAGATAGGCCTATATGAGTCCATTGAGTTTGGGTCCTTTTTCTTCTTAAGAATGAGTGTGATATATTTAATGCGGTGAATCATTTAGAGGGTTTATATTGGTGTAAAAAAATATAGATTAAATAAATTGGTCATAGTAGGGGCAACTGTATCTGAGAGCATTTTGTAGAATTCAGCCGGTAGTTGATCGGGCCCTGGTGCTTTATCCATGGCTGAATCCTTAATCGCCTTTACTGTTTCTTCTACAGTAATCTCTTCATTAATTAATGCTAATTGATCTGAAGATATTTTCGGTACTATGAGATTGTCCCAGAAACAATCTTTCGCCTTCTTGTTAATTTCTACTGGTGAATATAATTTTTGGAAGAATATTTTAAATTGCCTATTTATATCTTTCGGAGTATTGTATTTAATACCCTCAGAAACAATTGTCCCAATTTAGTTATTCTTCTTCATGCTTTTAAATATATTAGCAAACATTCTGGCCGTTTTTGGGGAAAAACTACCAAAGCTTGTTTTGTTTTTAAACTCCTCTTGGGTCTGATGTTGAGCTAAGAAGATCTCCCTCTCTGTTTTAGCCTTTTGGTAGCTATCCCAGTTATCTCTATTTGGGTTATCTATATATATCTTATAAATTATTTTTAAGTTGATTTGTCAACTGTAATTCCTTCAGTCTAGACCTTCTTTTCCTTTTAACCATGTATGCCTTTATTTCCCCTCTAGTACTACCCCTATTTTCATTATTTATATTTTAATATCTTTGAATCGTATTACCTAGTGTATAACTGTATATCTACATTTTTGCAAATAATTCCTTTTAATATCCAAAGCCTGTTTTTTAATCAGTTACTTAAACAATTGTATACGCTTTTTAAATTTCCTTTTAAATTCCATTTGAATGCCTTGTTTAGACTCTGAGAACCGCTCTGTTATTTTCTTTTACGTCAGTGAAAAAATGTATAACAGCCATTGGCCTTTCAGTTTGGAAGTGTGCCCAATAGCATCGCCCCCCTCGTATCTTGACTTCTGACATCACTAATCATGTTCTCCAATGGAAATCTGAACCGGGTGCCCAAACACCGCAAAGACCACTATTTAAAGCCTTAAGGGATGCTAATCCACCACAAACCTCTGATGAAAAAGATGTTGATCTTTGAAACGCATAAGGATCGTGATGGGCATCCGGTTTCACCTTGCGAGTTGTAGACTGTTAAGCTGTACTCTTGCCTCATACGATTGAGGTTGTCTGATGTAAGGAGCTGATTTTATTATTATCAGCTCTCTTAATAAATGGTAATGCACTATCAGTGTGCTTTTTTGTTGTTCTTATCTCCTATTGCCTGAATTCACAAGCGGAACGTAAGTGGAGTAAAAAGTCTTCCAGCCAGGCCGAATCCCACTCATTCGGATTGAGTTTCTTCTCCTCTTTGTAAAGGCTGACATAGACGTGGATATCGTTGTTGATTGGCTTCTACTTACCGCATTCGATTGAGAGCACTTATCGTAAGTAGGAATTAACAGCAGGGGAGGACATCTGAACGTGTGGGTTTCTACTATATCATACAGAACTCTGCAGTTGCCTGTATTGGGACTATATATTTTTTTCTGACTGAGCTTCAACAGTCCCATTTTTTCAGAATACACATGAATTTCATAGACTGATGATAACTTAATATTATTTTGGTGTTCTTTTTTGACAGCTAATGATATTATTTTTATTTTATTGCTTTTTTCATTATTTTTTCTACATACATCTATTTGTATATACATTTTATATATTGCAGATCATATGCCAGGTTATTTTATATGTATCGGATCATATATTCTTTTATATATATATATATATATATATATATATATATATATATATATATATATATATATATATATATATATATATATATATATATATAGTACTTAAAGGAATATGAAACCCCCCCAAAAAAAATTTGTGAGTCAGACAGAGCATGCAAATTTAAAAAGTTTTCAGTTTATTTCTATTATCAAATTTGCTTCATTCTCATGGCATTTTTTGTTAAAGAGATGCCTAGGTACGTGTCTGGAGCACAACATTGCAAGAAAAAGTGCTGCTTTCTAGGCTCTTCCAAATGGATAACATTTTTACAAAACTGCTGCCATAGTGCTCCAGACACATGCACGCTCCTGAGCTTATATCCCTGATTTCCAATGAAAGATACCAAGAAAATATGATAATAGAAGTGAATTAGAAAGATGTTTAAAATTGCATGCTCTATGTGAATCATGAAATAAAAATATTTGGTTTAATATCGCTTTAAAGGGACATTATTATGGAAACATATCCAAAGTCCCATCTTGAGCCATAATACATTCCAGCTCCAGAGCAGAACACTGTCAGTGTGCCAAGTAGGAGTGGCATATGCATGTAGTCTTCAATTACAGGCATGCCTTGCTCATAGCTGCAATCTGTTGCAGGTTTGAACGTGGCTAAAAAAAAAAGTCTTTCTTTGGAAATGACCTTCCCCAGATATTTGTATGTTCCCTGTACATTAAACCCTGTACATTAAATACATTTTAAATTCCATTTTTTATTTTTACATCCCCAGTTTTAAAGTTAGAAGTTTTCATAGCACCAAAATGCATTAAATTCTCTCCAATGCTAACAATGTCACATTTAGGGACTAAATACACCAACTGAGATCGTTTTTAATAATGCACTGTTAGTTTGTCTCTCTATCGGCTTGGCTATTATTGTCAAATCTTTGTAACTATGGAGAAGACAGACCTAAAAATCACAAAAATAAAGAGTCAATTTGCCAATCTCCAGAACAGACAGTCTGCATACAAATTTAACTGAAAATCAAGAGCATATAAAATGATCTTGTAATGCATGTGTTTTAGAAATACCAAGATTAAATTCTAATTTTCACTGCACATCTGGCTGAAAAACATGTTTAGTTTTAGAAGTGTTATTAGTTCTGAAAATAATTCATTTTTTAAAACAATTATATTTTGGAAGCAAACATAAATGTTATTTATCTGCAAATGTCATAATCCATTAAACCATTTGGGCTGTAGCCATGTCTAATCATATATTAACATAGTAGAATTTGCAAAAAAAATCCTTTTTTTATTTAAAATATCTCAAAAAGTAAACCATAGGTTATATTTTACACAGGAACTAGGAACATCAGAGTCCTAGAAAGTGTATGCAATTGATCAATTTCCCATTTTAATACTTAAACCAACTAAAATAAATCACTACTTGCTAGGCATAATGCCTTTTATTGACTTTGTATCAATCTGTTTTCTTCAAACAGTATATTCCAAATTCTACTTTGAATAATTTTTTTGCTGACTTTGGCACATCATTTTAATTTGCATTGCAAGGATATCCTTTTCCAATTGAATTTTCCCTTGTTCGGTCATATTTCCAGATACCATAATTGAAATTCATTTTATGTTAATCTGCTAATTAATATTTTTGTCACATGAATGTAATTAAATTCTCCCCTTAGGTGCAAAATGCCAAAAGCAAATATTTTAATTCTATTTATTATTTCTATTTAGCCCAGAGGAAATGGAATTTATCAAGCCATCTGAAAAAGTATCAAGATAGTATTAAAAAATCATCCTATTTCAAACACACCAGGAATTACAGTGCTCATTTGATGGTTGTAATGTGTTTAATAATTAATTCAGAACATGTATTGACATATATATGAATGTTATTGGCTATGCTATAAGAATATTTAAATAGGTCTTTAAGCTGCAAATATTGCTGATATCTTCATCACAGCAAGTCGTCTAAGGTCAATCTGCAACTATACATTAGGATCAAGGGTGTCCAAACTTATACCTTAAGGAACAGGCCTGATGTTAATTTTCTCCCTACATGTGATTTAGAGAGACATTCCAGTATAAACTGTTCTCTATAGCACAGGGGCATGCATGAGGTACCAATCTCAGAGCTTTGCAGACTTCTTATTGCTATGTTTGCATCATGACCATAGTACCCCCATAATTAAAACAAATGAAGATGAGTAATCCACCTGGGTTTTTAGAGAACACGCTTATATGGCCTGTCTGCAGGGTCAGACTGGGAAATCAGACTGGCCCTGGAAATTTGTATGGCCCGCCCCAGCCCCACCTCCCCTCTGACTCAGCCACACCCCCTCAGGCTCAGCCCCACCCTCTCCAGCTCAGCTCAGCCCCGCCCCTTTCTGGCTCATGGCCCAATCCGGCCCTGTTTACATAAACCCAACTTAAAACGGCAACATACAACACAGAAGCCACACTGTTTGCCAACTGCTTAGTTTTGTGTACAGTGGGAACTGTTTACTATAGTACTGGCACAGAAAATATGCTATATTTAATTACATGCTCAATAGCAGTGCAGTTCATTCGTTTTCTACATACATTTGTGACAAATCTATGTAGAAAACAAATGAACTGCACTGCTATTGAGCATGCAATTAAATATAGCATATTTTCCGTGCCAGTATTATATTCCAGCATGCAATGTTTGCATTATAAAGCCCCTTTTTATAAAATAGAAAATAAGGATATGCAGGTATTGTTTATATTGTGCTCTACATTTTTTTAAGTTAACAGTAACACACACATGGTCAATAGTAGCATGATTAATTAAAATTTGCAATTAAAGTGACATGAAACACAAAAACTTTATTTCATGATTTAGGTAGAACATACAATTTTAAAAAAACTTTGCAGTTTACTTCTATTAACAAATTTGCTTCATTCACTTGGTATCATTTGTTGAAGAAGCAGCAATGGGTGAGCCAATGACAATCGGTATATATATAAGCAGCCACCAATCAGCAGCTAGAACCCTAGGTTCTTTGCTGCTTTTGAGCTTACCTAGATAAACCTTTCAGCAAAGGATAACAAAAGATGAGAAGGAAGAAAATGAAATATTAGAAGTAAATTGGAAAGTTGTTTAAAATGGTATGCTCTGTCTAAATCATAACTGTCTTATTATGAATTTAATGACCCTTTAAAATTGTGAATTAGGGCTATATCCACTAATATAAGATAACTCAGTATGTAGCATCCATCTCATGTTTTAAAGTAACTATTAAAAGTGAAGCATATTACGATTCATTTTTTTCTACTAGTTTGTAAAAACTGACTATGGGCTCCATGTACTAAGCCGTCAATTCATCCGTCATTGTAGACGCGGATAAACTCGCCGTTACTCGCCGCGGGCGAAATGGTGTCCGCTGTCGCTATGTACTAATATTCCCCCAATAAATAGACAAGTCTAGCCCGCCGCGAGCAGTTGCGGATTGTTGATAAATTTGACGCCTCGCTCGCCGCGACTAAGCTGATGTACTTAACTTTCAGTTGAATTGTCTGGCCAATTATTAACACGTGACATGCAAGGTGTCACGAACATCATAGTAGTCACGGGAATAGAATTTTGCTCCTATAAAAGTTCAACTTATCTAAACAACTTTATTATTGTTCAAAATTTTTTGAAGAGTGATAACAGAGCGTTATTTTTGTAATATTTATTTACAATTTGGATATGGCTTCATCTGGATCTGATAATATATAAATATGAATATAAAAATAATTATAAAGATTGACAACTATACAATACAATTTAAAATATAGATTACTCTTTAATTACAGTCGACAAATTGGGCGCAATTTATGTACATGGAAATGAGAGACAAATTAGACGCCAGTTATGCTGTAAGTACAATGCTGATATTACTGCCTTTTATATATGTCTAGACTGGCGTCTAGATTGACTTTCCTATTGTTTTGTACCTTGCCCGCCACCTAAAAGGTGGCGAGGCAAAAATAACGAGGTGGGAGCGGAAATTGTAGCGAGCAGACAAATAGATTTTTTAGTACATTCGTTTTTGGCGAGTTGGTGGTCAAATGTGTCTAATTACAGTGAAAAATGGAGCGGTAGCGAGGTTTGGCGGATAAGTACACTCGCAATTTTAAAGATGCGAGTTTTAACATAATTGACGGCTTTGTACATATCAGTTTGCGAATTTTGACGCGAGATTTGTTGCGGGTAGCTCGCTGACTGCTTAGTACATGGAGCCCTATGACTGTTTCTCCAGTAATATGGCTGACTCAGATCTTAAGGCATCAGGTCTATAACAAGATCAAACGTTCTTACCTGTATTTATACTTAATCTCCAGCCAATATCAGTGCTTGCTATTAGATAGACCTTTGCAGAAACTATTGGTTTTCCCAAATACCCTTGTGCCCTCTGCAGCTTCAGGATGTAATTTCACATTCGGTACAGAAAAAATGGAAGACACTGTGGGGAAAAATATAAGCTGTGTAAAACATATGTTCAGACATTATGGCTGGGTAGAAAGGCAAATTATTCTGCTGAATATTGGTAAGAAATAAGAATCTATATATGCATTTGTTTTAAAATGTATTTAAAAAAACAAACAAACTTTGAATGGCAGTCAATGAGAAGCTGACATATCCTATATCCAAATTATATGGAATAATGGAAATGTCTATTACAAAACTGTGTATTCCAGCTCTTATTCCAGCTCTGCTATGTTCAATATGTTTGTTTTCTGAATGTGTTTACAAGTATATTCATCATATGGAATTGGAGTATGCATCAACTGCAGCTGGATATGTGTTTCATAACGATTATCTTCCAGACACAGAGAGACCATATTTCTGTAACTTGAAATTTCACTAGAGGCATTTAACGAAAAAACCTTCCTTTAAAATATAATGATTTTTCATCTTTATTCTCCCCCCTTCAAAAGGTTTCACTGCTCCTGATGTTTAACGTTATGCAAAGACGTGTTTCTGCCAATGAATATCGCCTTATGGTTATGCTTCTGCAAATAACCTGCTGTGAGCTGATAAAAGGATTAATGCAGCCAAAATTCTTAATCTGTGAAATTACAAATTAAATTCTCATATTAAAAATACCACCCTGAGGTATTTTTTGTGGTTTTAATTCCCCTCTGGTGTTCTGCATACATTGTGCTTCTTAATGACTAGGAAAAGATTCTCTCGGCTGGCAGCCTGCTGCACAGTGATAATATGTAGGCATTTACTTTAGTGATAGAGCTGGGTTTAACCACTGACTGATAAACTAAGTGGCAACTGGGTAATAACTCCATATTAAGTGAAAAGTACTACTAGAGAATGCAGAATTGAGAGACTATCAAAATCCTAGCTGTGCTTAATCATTCATTCAGATCGGATTGAGATGTCACAACTGTAAAATGATCACAGTAGAGAGGCCCAACTTCAATGTTGGGCAAAAAAAAAAAAGATTTAATTTTTCTTTTGCCTGGCAAATGATAGATTTCACAAATGGCAAATCAAACACGTCTTCTAGGCTTTATGTGTAGAGACGTCAACAATAATTTGCTATGTTTGTATAACCGTATTTATTTCTTAAAAGGTTCCCAAATGTATGTGATTTTTTTTTTAAATAGTCTTTTATTGAGGTTTTGCGCAAAAGAAAACATATAGTAAATGTCATGACACGGCTGGCATAAATCTCATGGAACACAGTACAATGTTATAAGAAAGAGGCAAAGTGAATGATAAAATATTGACATCTGAAACCTCCATTTTGTAGTTTTAGAAGCGTATATGAATTGTGATATAAGTAAAATAGGTGGTGTATGATAGTCATATCAGAGACCCTATTGGATCTAATTACACTTAGTGAGTTTTGAAAATATAATTGTAACAACAATAGTAAAAAGTAGATAAACTTATATTAGATTCAGGAGAATTTTTCAGCGGGTAAACACCGCTTGAGATAAAGCTAAATAAGCTAAACACAATGTGGGCCACTCATGGGCCTAGTATAAATAGTATGGCTGTGAATTATATTTTGACATAACCAGCATTTTATTTCCAAACACCTATAAGTCATTAATTTTAACTATGTAGTTCCAAAATGTCCTATCCTTGGGATATGGATAAACTATAATACTTTAGGAAGCTCCAAGGCAAAGTAAGGCTATCGCTATGGTATATTTAGACTAAACTAGAGAATTTGTAGCCTTTGAGCATTATGCCTGGTTTAGTGCCCTATAACCTTTGTACAGCTGATGAGGTACATAGTGGTAGTTATTTAGGAGCTAACAAATGTTTAAGTTTGTAAATACCCTTATGATTGTGTAAAGCTATTTCATGGCCTAAATGTAATTAAAATAATCCCTGGAGGAAGACTAGATGTTGTTATGACCGAAATTAAGGTATGTGATTATAATATTTAGGCTAGAGGACAATAAGTTTTGTGCCTATAATAAAGTTTGGCTGCCACCGTGTCTCACTTAGCCTGAAGTGTCCCAAGTTTTAAACTGGGGGGTTCTGTGGGAGCTTAATGTAAGGAGAGATTGAAGGTCTATTGTCCTCTATGTCTATGATGAGTAAAGGTATTGTGAGCAATAAATATCTGAAGTGGCTTACAGTCCCTCCTAGGTGAAAGAGATTTATTATGTGTAGTCTATGGATCCTTTTACTGCTATGAGTGGTAAACTGAATACAGGTGAATAAACTGGACCTCTGACTGTATAATACTGTGTGACTCTTCCTCTTGGCAATTATGGCATATAAAGTCTCTGTATAAAGGATATTAATCCTAATGTTACTGTTGCACTCTTTAGTAAATCAGTCATAGGGGTACGCTCAGATCCCTGAAAGTGCTTGAACCTCTAATATGTGCGGGCCCTTCACTCAATCATGTATAGAAATATAATATAGAATCAGAGTAAGTCCCCCATCCCAGGCCACTGACAGTAGGGTCAACCCGACTCTACAATAAAGTAATAAAAGAGCGTAAGGGACCATTGTAAACTATCACAATGGTTATGTAGAAGTGTATATTACAGGGAGGTAATATCCAATCTTACTAGAAACTCTAAAGTGGGTGATTCAATCAGAAAAGAACCTATGCAGATACAAGTTGTCACATCCTACATCATAAAGGGCTAGATTACAGTCAGATAACAAGTTTTCTAGGAATCATATGACCTGTAAAACTGTAGAGGACCACATTGGATAAACACATACAATATCATTTGTAATAGCTATATTATGGTATACTATAGGGGACTATAAAAGCATGTAAAACCTGGTATTTCTGAGCAGTGGCTTAGATAATGGACATGGTGTACATAGTAAGTTACTTAAGTCCATTGGATAAACACCTTATACATAACTATCTGCCTAGAATCATTTCATCACTTCTCACTCCTACATATGGAGAAGGCTTAAGGCTCATTTTGGGCCGAGGCTCTCTGGTTCTAAGTAGCTCTCTGTTACAAGTAGCAAGAGTTAGCACACTGGAGTTAGAAACTGGAGGTTGAAACTGCAGACCAACTGACAGGTAAACTTAATAACTATACTTCTACACAATGCTCTCTATGCCTTTTCTGCTCTCTCTGTCTTCCCTTCTCCTAAAAATCACTGCATGTCCCTATAACAACAATCCCCACACTATCCATATCTCCCCCTCCCTTCTCTCATCCCCTATGCTGTCCTCTCATGAACTACTTTGTTTCCTTAGAAACACTTCCCCCTCTAACTCTCCTGTGTCTAATCATTCCCACTCCTACAAATCTCACTCTCACCTTCTGTCTCTCTCACTGCTACTACTGCTTGCTGCTGGTGATGTCTCTACTAACCCTGGCCCTGCAACAATCGCCACACTTTTACACTCTCGCTCCATCTCCCACTGCAAAAATCCTAGGTCACGCAATACCAACAATCTCATCTCAATTAACACACAGCGCCTAACCCCTCCCTTTTCTTGTGCCCTCTGGAATGCTCGCTCCGTCTGTAACAAGCTTACAACTGTTCACAACCTGTTTGTTTCCAATGCTTTCAACCTCTTAGCTATTACTGAAACCTGGCTATCTTCCTCTGACACTGCTTCCATTGCTGCTCTCACACATGGTGGTCTTCACTTTAGCCACACACCTAGGCCAGGTGAGAGACACGGTGGCGGTGTTGGCATCTTACTCTCCCCCTCCTGCTCCTATCAGTACCTATCCCCATTTCCATCTCTCTCCTTTTCTTCCTTTGAAGTCCACTGCATTCGCCTGTTCTCCCCTCTCTCTCTCAGAGTGGCAGTTATCTATCGCCCTCCTGGACCAACTTCCCAATTCCTTGACAACTTTGCTGCCTGGCTTCCTTACTTTCTCTCCACAAATACACCTGCTCTAATCCTAGGGGACTTCAACATCCCCATTGACAACCCATCTGCCCCTGCTGCCTCTAAACTTCTCTCACTCATTAACTCCTTCGGCCTCTCACAATCCACCCTATTCCCTACCCACCGCGATGGACACTCAATTGATCTGGTATTCTCCTATCTCTGCTCTCTCTCTAATGTTGCATGTCGCCCATTTCCCATCTCAGACCACCATCTGCTCACCTTTAATCCTAATATAGATACTAAACCTACTTCCCCCTCTTGCCCCAGCACCAGCAGAAATCTGCACACTGTGGACGCTCCCCAACTCTCCAATCTTATTCAACTACGCCTCCCCCACACTTCCACGATATCCTGCCCTGACCTTGCTATAATCCACTATAATAATACTCTCTCTGCTGCACTTGACACTCTCGCTCCACCCCAACCTCGCAAAGCCCCACGTCAGCTCCAACCCTGGCACTCCCAACAAACGCGTCACCTACAAAAATGCTCCCACACTGCTGAGCGTGCCTGGAGGAAATCCCGCTCTGAACATGATTTCATGCACTATAAGTTCATTCTCTACTCTTACACCTCTGCCCTTCGCTTAGCTAAGCAAACCTACTTCTCCTCTCTTATATCCACTCACTCCTCAAACCCTAAAAGACTCTTCTCTATTTTCAACTCTCTGCTCTACCCACCTGCACCACCCCCCTCATCTGCATTCAGTGCTCAAGACCTCGCTGACTATTTTCTCAATAAAACACTTGCAATCCGAGGAAACATCCCAACACAAACCTGCAATCTCCCAACTCCGCTCCCAGTCACCCCCTCTGCCACTCTCTGCACCCTCCTCCCAACCACTGAGAGTAAAGTGGCTTCCCTTTTGTCTTCCTCACACCTCACTACCTGCCCACTTGACCCTATTCCTTCACATCTAATCCCTCCTCTGTCTACCACCCTCACTCCGGCTCTTACTCACATATTTAACCTATCCCTTTCTACCGGCTCATTCCCTGCCTCCTTCAAACATGCGAAGGTCACCCCCATCCTCAAAAAACCCTCCCTCGACCCTAACTCCCCTGCAAACTACCGCCCCATATCACTGCTCCCACTAGCTTCAAAACTCCTTGAAAAACTAGTTTTCAATCGTTTAACCCACTTCCTGTCCTCCAACTCATTGCTCGACCCCCTGCAATCTGGCTTCCATCCCCAACACTCAACTGAAACTGCCCTCACCAAGGTTACTAATGATCTCCTTTCTGCTAAAAACAAAGGCTACTACTCTATACTCATCTTACTTGACCTATCTGCTGCCTTTGACACTGTTGACCATCTCCTTCTCCTACAGTCTCTCAGTTCTCTTGGTCTCTGTGACACTGCCCTCTCCTGGATTCACTCTTATCTCTCTAACAGATCCTTCTCAGTCTCTTTTGCTGGTGACTCCTCCTCTCTATTGCCCCTGTCTGTTGGAGTACCTCAAGGCTCTGTCCTGGGTCCTCTACTCTTCTCTATTTACACTTCTTCACTGGGTAAACTTATCAACAGCTATGGCTTCAGCTATCACCTCTATGCTGATGATACCCAGATCTACCTTTCCACCCCTGCACTCTCTCCTTCTGTCAACTCTCACATCAGCGACTGCTTATCTGGCATTTCCTCCTGGATGGCCTCTCACCACCTAAAAATAAATATGTCCAAGACCAAACTACTTATATTCCCCCCTCTAGCTCCACTCCAGTCTTTAATTTTTCTATCACTGTTGGCGGCACCACTATCTCCCCATCACCCCAAGTCCGCTGCCTCGGAGTCACGCTTGACTCAAATCTGTCCTTCATTCCCCACATCCAACTGCTCTCTTCATCCTGCCGCAACCACCTACGCAATATCTCCAAAATTCGCCCGTTTCTGAGTGCTCAAACTACCAAACAGCTCATCCACTCCCTGGTAATTTCCCGACTTGACTACTGTAACAACTTACTAACTGGCCTCCCTCTCTCCCGCCTCTCTCCCCTCCAATCCGTCCTAAATGCATCTGCCAGACTAATCCACCTCTCTCAACGCTCTGTTTCTGCTGCACCAACCCTCTGGAACGCACTTCCTCGAGATGTCAGACTTGCCCCTAACCTCTCCTCCTTTAAATGTTCCCTAAAGACCTTTCTGTTCAGGGAAGCTTATCACCCGACTTATTAACAAACTAACTTTAATTAACTAACAGTTGCCCTCTATCTCCTCACTAATAGCATTCTCACCTCTGCAGTCCCCACCTCCTGTTTCCAATCCTCCTACCCATCTAGATTGTAAGTTCCCACGGGAACAGGGCCCTCAATTCCCCCTGTATTTGTCTGTAAAATTTTGTGTCTTATCGTATTGTTTCTCCACTGTACTGTTATCCTTGTACCCATGGGCAGCGCTGCGGAATCTGTTGGCGCTTTATAAATAAAGAATAATAATAATAATAATATCTTATGAAATATATTACATCCAATATAACCTAACAAAGCTTACTGTGATGATATATAATGGATTCAAGTAACTTAGTCAGTATTTTGGGATAAATATAAACTATATAACCCGAACAAACTTATTTGCAACCAATAAACAATAAAACCCTAGGCTAGCATACATATCCTAGTTTAAAGTTGCACATATTGTTCAGCTGGTTTTGGATGATATGGATCCGTGATCGCTGAGAAGTTCTTTCAAGTGTCTCTGATGTTTTAGTACTTCTCTTCATCTGTGTGTCATTAGTGTAATTGCAATAAGTAGATGGTGGTCTCCGGGTTGTTTTGGCTAGTTTAATATTATCTTGAGTTTCCTTAAGTTTCCGTAACCTCTCCTGGTCTGCTGGCATGACTGTAGTTGCACCGGTCTGAGGTGTCTCTGCTGCCTCAGCTTTCCTGTGTGCCTGAGTTCCGCCATGCGTGATCTCTCCTCATTGCGCATCACGGGGTTGAGATGTATAAGGTGAAACCGGAGGACTACGCCGGGGCCCACGACATCACTCCGGGTAAGCTGAAAACTCACAAAGTTGAAATACAAAGTTTCAGGTGGCACTATTGCAGGAGATAGATTAGTGTCAGGCTGCAGCATGACAATGCAAATCTCGTGTTGGTGGTCCAGTTGGGAACTTAAACCTTACAAAAGAGATATAGCTAGCTCTATAGTGAGAGAGAGCAGACGCTGGCTATGTTTAAGCATTAATCAACTGTTTTACCCAGGTCACCGGGGGGATGTTAGAAATCAGATGAGTAGGTCTCTACCTCAGCTTCCAATGGGCCAGTTTAAGGCTCAAGCCGGGTCGTAGCTCACAAATAAGGGTATCCTCTGATATATTAGGTGAAATCGCTTCTCAAAATATAGCTTAATGATAAAGATGGCTAAATTAATTGTAGATAGCTGTTGATTTATCCATTGTAAGCACGGAGCCTCTGAAAACTGCAACCTGTCATGGCCGTCACCTAGACACGCCCCCCACAAATGTATGTGATTTTATGTACAATATTTTTTTTTCTTATATGGCTATGCCACCCCAAAGACTATCGCCTAGATTACGAGTTCTGCGTTAGCTTTAAAAAGCAGCGTTAGGGGGTCCTAATTCTGCTTTTTACCTAACGCTGGTATTACGAGTCTGACAGGTAGAGGCTCACCGCTCACCTTTTTTTTCCGCGATTTGAGGCTACCGCAAATCCCCTTACGTCAATTGCGTATCCTATCTTTTCTTTGGGATTTGCCTAATGATGGTATTACGAGTCTTGGAGAAAGTGAGCGGTAGAGCCTCTACCTCCAAGACTCCAACCGCAAAAAAAAGTCAGTAGTTAAAGGTTTTATGGGCTAACGCCGGAACATAAAGCTCTTAACTACAGTGCTAAAAGTACACTAACACCCATAAACTACCTATGAGCCCCTAAACAGAGGCCCCCCCACATCGCAAACCCTATAATAATTTTTTTTAACCCCTAATCTTCCGACCGGACTGCCACCTACATTATCCCTATGAACCCCTAATCTGCTGTCCCTAACATCGCCGACACCTATATTATATTTATTACCCCCTAATCTGCCCCCCCCAACCTCGCCGCCACATACCTACACTTATTAACCCCTAATCTGCCGACCGGACATCGCCGCCACTATAATAAATGTATTAACCCCTAAACCGCCGCACTCCCACCTCGCAAACACTATAATAAATTTTATTAACCCCTAATCTGCCCTCCCTAACATCGCCGCTACCTACCTACAATTATTAACCCCTAATCTCCCGCCCCCAACGTGGCTGATACTATAATAAAGTTATTAACCCCTAAATCTAAGTTTAACCCTAACTACCCCCTAAATTAAATATAATTTAAATATAACGAAATAAAATTACTATCATTAAATAAATTAATCCTATTTAAAAATAAATACTTACCTATAAAATAAACCCTAATATAGCTACAATATAATTAATAAATTACATCATAGCTATTTTAGGGTTTATATTTATTTTACAGGCAACTTTGTATTTATTTTAACTAGGTACAATAGCTATTAAATAGTTAATAACTATTTAATAGCTACCTAGTTAAAATAATTACAAAATTACCTGTAAAATAAATCCTAACCTAAGTTACAAATACACCTAACACTACACTATCAATAAATTAATTAAATAAATTAAATACAATTATATAAACTCAAATACAATTAAATAAACTAACCTATAGTACAAAAAACACTAAATTACAAAAAATAAAAAAATATTACAAGAATTTTAATCTAATTACACCTAATCTAAGCCCCCTTATAAAATAAAAAAGCCCCCCAAAATAATAAAATTTCCCTACCCTATACTAAATTACAAAAGTAATAAGCTCTATTACCAGCCCTTAAAAGGGCTTTTTGCGGGGCATTGCCCCAAAGTAATCAGCTCTTTTACCTGTAAAAAAAAATACAATCCCCCCCCAACATTACAACACACCACCCACACACCCCTACTCTAAAACCACCCGATCCTCCCTTAAAAAACCTAACACTCCTTCCGGAGCGGAGCCATCTCCTATCCAGCGACGCGGAGCCATCCTCTTCTTCCGTCGGACTAACGACGAATGAAGGTTCCTTTAAATGACGTCATCCAAGATGGTGTCTCTCGAATTCCGATTGGCTGAGTATTCTATCAGCCAATCGGAATTAAGGTAGGAAAAATCTGATTGGTTGATGCTATCAGCCAATCAGATTGAAGTTCAATCCGATTGGCTGATTGGATGAGCCAATAGAATGTGAGGTCAATTCTAGTGGCTCATCCAATCAGCCAATCGGATTGAACTTCAATCTGATTGGCTGATAGCATCAACCAATCAGATTTTTCCTACCTTAATTCCGATTGGCTGATAGGATTCTATCAGCCAATCGGAATTCGAGGGGCCCCATCTTGGATGACGTCATTTAAAGGAACCTTCATTCGTTGTTAGTCCGTCGGAAGAAGAGGATGGCTCCAC
Source organism: Bombina bombina (assembly GCF_027579735.1). NCBI lineage: Eukaryota > Metazoa > Chordata > Amphibia > Anura > Bombinatoridae > Bombina > Bombina bombina. The sequence continues at coordinate 285,009,045 of NC_069503.1, read as the reverse complement.
GTCGGCTGGATAGAAGATGGCTCTGCTCCGCTCCGGAAGGATGAAGATAGAAGATGCCGCCTGGATGAAGATGTCTTCCGGTCCGGATGTCCTCTTCTGCCCGGATAGGATGAAGACTTCTGCCGGTCCGGATGTCCTCTTCTGCCCGGATAGGATGAAGACTTCTGCCGGTCCGGATGTCCTCTTCTGTTCCATCGGTGGCCGGCTGGCTGAACACGGCTCAAGGTAGGGTGATCTTCAGGGGGGTAGTGTTAGGTTTTTTTAAGGGGGGATCGGGTGGTTTTAGAGTATGGGTGTGTGGGTGGTGGGTTGTAATGTTGGGGGGTGGGTTGTATTTTTTTTTACAGGTAAAAGAGCTGATTACTTTGGGGCAATGCCCTGCAAAAAGCCCTTTTAAGGGCTGGTAATAGAGCTGATTACTTTTGTAATTTAGTATAGGGCATGGAAATTTTATTATTTTGGGGGGCTTTTTTATTTTATTAGGGGGCTTAGATCAGGTGTAATTAGATTAAAATTCTTGTAATATTTTTTTATTTTTTGTAATTTAGTGGGGGGGGTTGTACTATAGGTTAGTTTATTTAATTGTATTTGAGTTTAGATAATTCTATTTAATTTATTTAATTAATTTATTGATAGTGTAGTGTTAGGTGTATTTGTAACTTAGGTTAGGATTTATTTTACAGGTAATTTTGTAAATATTTTAACTAGGTAGCTATTAAATAGTTATTAACTATTTAATAGCTATTGTACCTAGTTAAAATAAATACAAAGTTGCCTGTAAAATAAATATAAACCCTAAAATAGCTACAATGTAACTATTAGTTATATTGTATCTATCTTATGGTTTAAGTATTTAGTTTTAAATAGGAACAATTTATTTAATTATAGTAAATTTATTTTGTTTTATTTAAATTATATTTAACTTAGGGGGGGTGTTAGGGTTAGGGTTAGACTTAGGTTTAGGGGTTAATAACTTTATTATAGTAGCGGCGACGTTGGGGGCGGGAGATTGGGGTTAATAATTGTAGGTAGGTTGCGGCGATGTTAGGGAGGGCAGATTAGGGGTTAATAAAATTTATTATAGTGTTTGCGAGGTGGGAGTGCAGCGGTTTAGGGGTTAATACATTTATTATAGTGGTGGCGATGTCCGGTCGGCAGATTAGGGGTTAATAAGTGTTGGTAGGTGGCGGCGAGGTTGGGGGGGGGCAGATTAGGGGGTAATAAATATAATGTAGGTGTCGACAATGTTAGAGACAGCAGATTAGGGGTTCATAGCTATAATGTAGGTTGCGGCAGTGTCCGGAGCGGCAGATTAGGGGTTAATAGTATAATGCAGGTGTCAGCGATAGTGGGGGCGGAAGATTAGGGGTTAATAAGTGTAAGGTTAGGGGTGTTTAGACTCGGGGTTCATGTTAGGGTGTTAGGTGTAGACTTAGAAAGTGTTTCCCCATAGGAAACAATGGGGCTGCGTTAGGAGCTGAACGCTGCTTTTTTGCAGGTGTTAGGTTTTTTTCAGCCAGCTCAGCCCCATTGTATCGAGCACGTTTTAGCCAGCTTACCGCTACCGTAGGCAACGCTGGTATTGAGAGTTGAAGGGAAGCTAAATTTGCTCAACGCTCCCTTTTCTGAGGCTAACGCAGTCACTTAGACAACTCGTAATACCAGCGTTGTCTTAAGGGTGCAGTGGAAAAAAAAGGCTCGTTAGCACCGCGGGTCTTTACCGACAAAACTCGTAATCTAGGCGTATATTAGTATAATTCTGTGATAGAAAAAATGAAAACAGTGAGGAATTTGTGTGTACCAGAAATAGTGCTCGTTTTGTGTCACTAAAGACCATTGATGCTTAAGCAGTTCTAAGCTGAAGCCACCATGAGCAATTTGGAATCCAAGGGTTGTGATATCCTGTTAAGAGTGAATGGCACTATGGTTCACAGACACGTTGCTGGTGGTGATTTATTTAACGGACACCTAAAAATAAATGTTTTTTTCATTTTTTTTCAAATTTTTCATATGAATATAAAACCTTTGAAGATTTGAAGAAAAACAATTGCTTTATTACCTTCAGTTTAGTTTCTCATTTCTATGAAGAATGTTATTTTAATACAACTAAAATATACCACATGCAAATAACAGCATTATACAGTAATTGTATTATAGATAATAAATCAATAGAAAGGAAAATGTGGTTTGTGTACTTAGTATTAGTTTTTTCTCCATGTATGAAGGGTCAGCACTAACCTGCATTGGTAGTAAGTTGAAAGTAAACATGTGTGCTCGAGGTAAATTTGCATGTCACAGGATAGTGTGAGTGGAGACCTAGGGCTCCATTTATTAAAGGGACAGTCTACACCAAAATTTTTCTTATTTAAAAAGATAGATAATCCCTTTATTACCCATTCCCTGTTTTTGCATAACCAACACAGTTATATTTATATACTTTTTACCTCTGTGATTACCTTGTATCTAAGCCTTTGCAGACAGCCTCTTTATCTAAGTGCCTTTGACAGACATGCAGTGTAGTCAATCAGTGAAGACTCCTAAATAACTTCACGGGAGTGAGCACAATGTTATCTATATGACACATGTGAACTAGCACAGTCTAACTGTGAAAAACTTTCAAAATGCTCTGAGCTAGGAGGCAGTTTTCAACTGTTTAGAAATCAGTAAAATCTGTATTTGAGTTTCAATGCATCCTCTGCTGGATATAAATAAACAATTAAAAAAAAAAAAATTGCATGCCCTATCTGAATCATGAAAGTTTAGTTTTGACTTTACTGTCCCTTTAAGGAGCAGATGCTGCTTCGGAGCCCCATCATTTCAGGCTCGCATGAAACAGAAGTTAAGAAGCAGTGGTCATAAGACTGCTGCTCCTTAACTTGTCCGCCACCTTTTAGGTAGTGGATTGAAATCATCCCGATCCGATCGTATGCTGTCGGCATTTAGCGAGCTTGAGCGGACATGATTCGCTACAGTGAATCAAGTGCGCTCGACTATTAATAAATCTAACCCCTAGTGTATGAGTAAGAAGAAAACACAACATAATTACATTTAAATAAAGTGTTGCACTAATATATATATATATATATATATATATATATATATATATATATACTATCTGATGAAAATTATTCATATAAATATCCATTCATTTTATATTACTTTACACTTCGGATTGGGTCCTAGTATTATTAGATTTACGCTATGAACGTTCTCATTTGTAATTTAATGCATTTAGATTTAGATATAGCAGTGATTTTACAAACTGTGTAACAAATTAGGGTCATAATTTATGTATGTGTGTATCTTAATTTAATGTTATTTGTATTTGCTGCAAAGTAAGAATGTATATCAGTCCCAGATGTTCTCCTGTTCACTTCTCTCTCCCCTGTGAAATTCTGTACCCCAGAGAACCTCAATACTTTTTTTATGGATGAAATCACTCATCACTTTGCAACTTCCAGGTTTCACCCTTTTTCATATAGAATTCAGTGAGTTCAGACCCAGTGAAATCTGCACTAACATTTCCAAACTAGAGACTCTTTGATTATCAGGTCCATAAAAAGTAATGAAGCTCTCGCTCTCTGGGAAACAAGCTTTTCGTTTTTCAGTTTTATTTTATATAGAGCAAATACAAAGTGCAATGTAATTTGTAAAATATACGCATAACTATACAAAGTATGAGTCTAAGTTTTTAAAGTTACACAAAAACTGTCAAAGCATTATCAGAATTTGTAAAACACAATTTTGTTGTATACAGAATCTAAATGCATTAAAACAAACCACAGAAAGTGTAAAAGGAAGTCTTCTTCCCGAATAAAGGTTCCTTTAAATGAGGTCATCCAAGATGGCATCCCTTAGATTCCGATTGGCTGATAGAATTCTATCAGCCAATCAGAATTAAGGTTGAAAAAATCCTATTGGCTGATGCAATCAGCCAATAGGATTGAACTTCAATCCTATTGGCTGATCCAATCAGCCAATAAGATTGAGCTCGCAATCTATTGACTGTTCCAATAAGCCAATAGAATGCAAGCTCAATCCTACTGGCTGATTGGATCAGCCAGTAGGATTGAAGTTCAATCCTATTGGCAGATTGCATCAGCCAATGGGATTTTTTCAACCTTAATTCCGATTGGCTGATAGAATTCTATCAGCCAATCGGAATCTAAGGGACGCCATCTTGGATGACGTCATTTAAAGGAACCTTCATTCAGGAAGAAGACTTTGTTCGAAGAGGATGCTCCACGCCGGATGTCTTGAAGATGGACCCGTTCTGCACCGGATGGATGAAGATAGAAGATGCCGTCTGGATGAAGACTTCTGCCAGTCTGGAGGACCACTTCTCCTGGCTTGGATGAAGACTTCTCCTGGCTTTGTTGAGGACTTCTTGCCGCTTCATTGAGGACTTCTCCTGGCTTAGTTGAGGATGGATGTCAGTTCTTCAAAACTGTAAGTGGATCTTCAGGGGTTAGTGTTAGGTTTTTTAAGGGTTTATTGGGTGTGTTTTATTTTTAGCTTAGGGCTTTGGGCTGCAATAGAGCTAAATGCCCTTTTAAGGGCAATGCCCATCCAAATGCCCTTTTCAGGGCAATGGGGAGCTTAATAAGATTTTATTTGGGGGGTTGGTTGTGTGGGTGGTGGTTTTTACTGTTGGGGGGTTGTTTGTATTTTTTTACAGGTAAAAGAGCTGATTTCTTTGGGGCAATGCCCCGCAAAAGGCCCTTTTAAGGGCTATTGGTAGTTTAGTTTAGGCTAGGGTTTTTTTTGGGGGGGGGGCTTGTTTTATTTTGATAGGGCTATTACATTAGGGGTAATTAGCTTAAATATCTTGTAATTTGTGTTTTATTTTGTGTAATTTAGTGATTCTTTGTTTTTGTAATTTAGGTATTTGTATTTAATTTAGTTCATTGTATTTAATTTAGGCAATTTATTTAATTGTAGTGTAGTGATAGGTGTTAGTGTAACTTAGGTTAGGTTTTATTTTACAGGTAAATTTGTATTTATTTTAGCTAGGTAGTTATTACATAGTTAATAACTATTTAGTAACTATTCTACCTAGTTAAAATAAAAACAAACTTGCCTGTAAAATAAAAATAAACCCTAAGCTAGCTACAATGTAGTTATATTGTAGCTAGCTTAGGGTTTACTTTACAGGTAAGTATTTAGTTTTAAATAGGTATTATTTAGTTATTAATAGTAGGTTTTATTTATTTTATTTTAATAATATTTAAGTTAGGGGGTGTTAGGGTTAGAATTCGGTTTAGGGGTTAATAAATATAGTATAGTATAGTGGCGGCGAAGTTGGGGGCGGCAGATTAGGGGTTAATAATTGTAGGTAGGTGGCAGCGATGTTAGGGGCGACAGATTAGGGGTTAATAATATTTAACTAATGTTTGCAATGCGGGAGTGCTGCGGTTTTGGGGTTAATATGTTTATTATAGTGTCAGCGACGTTGGGGGCAGCAGATTAGGGGATAATAAATATAATGTAGGTGTCATCGATGTTGGGGGCAGCAGGTTAGGGGTTAATAAGTATAATGTAGGTGTCAGCGATGTCGGGGGCGGCAGATTAGGGGTTAATAAATATAATGTAGGTGTCAGCGATGTCGGGGTTAATAAGTGTAAGATTAGGGGTGTTTAGACTCGGGGTTCATGTTAGGGTTAGGTGTAAACATAAAATTTGTTTCCCAATAGGAATCAATGGGGCTGCGTTACTGAGCTTTACACTGCTTTTTTGCAGGTGTTAGACTTTTTCTCAGCCGGCTCTCCCCATTGATATCTATGGGGAAATCGTGCATGAGCACAAACAACCAGCGCACCGCTGACTTAAGAAGCGCTGGTATTGGAGTGCGGTATGGAGCTCAATTTTGCTCTACACTCACTTCTTGAATTTTAACGCCGGGTTTATAAAAACCTGTAATACCAGCGCTGTAGGAAAGTGAGCGGTGACAATAACGTGCAAGTTAGTACCGCATACCTCATAACGCAAAACTCGTAATCTAGCTGTTTGTGTATTGTGAAAAAATGTAGATGGCTTCCATTGCATAGTCCAGCCATAGTTTAAGTTAAGAGACTCTCTCTGCCACCCAGTATAAATTTAGGCTCATGGGCCATTAATTGTGTTAACATATATCCACAAGTAATGCAGAGCACAGAGAGCAGCAGGCCAGACTACAAAAAAAGGTCCTTTAGTGTCAGGAGTGTGCTGCAATATGCTGATAGGCAGCACAAAATATTGTCTTGATTCTTGCAGATTCCAATAGTGGAATATAGAGAGATCTTGTACAGAAGAACATCAAAGATTCAGTAAGTGAATGCCAATATAGCTGCTATTAAATGTGTAGTATTCCACTTAAATAAACAAAGTCCGAAAGTGTAAAGGGGCTTTTAGATTGTTATCTGCATGTGCATAACATGCCTCTGATTCATGTACTGTCTGTCATACCATTATGTATAGCAAAAAGAAAGCTGATGCATAATACATACTTCCCAATATTGAAATGTGTGATTCTGGAACTGAGATGCTCTCAGTGGTGCAAGGATGGAACATAAATGGAATATGGGTAGACTAGTGTGTGTTAAGACAGCCAAGAGGTAGAGTCTGGGAACTGCAAGGGTGGGGCTGAGTTTTCTCTGAATGCAATGTCTGGTTATTCTTGGGCAGGGCTTAGGCATTACTGGATGGTGTTTGGGTTCTCTTATGTTTCTTTTAAAGAAACTGGGAAAGAGCACCAACTCAGGACAATCCTGTACATTATGGGATGACTGTTTTAATAAAAAGGAATTTACAAGATATATATGGATTATACTGTATATGGATTTAAAAATGCTTACATTAATTTCATTGTTTTTTTGTTACAGAGGAAAAGCAGAACAAGCGGTCATTATTTGAAAAAAGAAAGGAAAGGGGGGAGTTTTGCATGGATTAGCCTTCCAGGGAATATGCACACCTACATTAAAGAAATTCAAGAATGTCTGATATATGTAAAAATCTATCGAGAGGATTAAAGGGACACTAAACCCAAAAATTTTCTTTCATGATTCAAGTAGAGAATACAATTTTAAACAATATTCCAATTTACTTCTATTTTCTAATTTGCTTCATTCTTTAGATATGCTTTGTTGAAGAAATAGCAATGCATATGGATGAGCCAATCACACGAGGCATCTATGCGCAGCAACCAGCAGCTACTTGAGCCTATCTAGATATGCTTTTCAGCAATGTATATCAAGAGAATGAAGCAAATTAGATAATAGAAGTAAATTAGAAAGTTGTTTAAAATTGCATGCTCTTTTTAAATCATGAAAGAAAAAATATGGGTTTCATGTTCCTTTAAGTATAATAAGATAGATAGTTAAAGGGACGTAAAACAAAAAAAAATATTTTTCATTCAGAAAGAGAATATCATTTTAAACAACTTTCCAATTTACTTATATATTCTAAATTGCTTCATTCTCTTGGTATTCTTTGTTACAGAAACATCAATGCACATTACTGAGCCAATAAAATGAAGTATATATGTGCAGCCACCAATCAGCAGCTCCTGAGCCTACCTAGGTAAAAGAATACCAAGACAACAAAACAAATTAGATTATAGAAGTAAATTGGAAAGTTCTTTAAAATTGCATGCTCTCTCTGAATCATAAAAGAAAATAGAATTGAGTTTCATGTTGTCCCTTTAAAATATATACTACTTTCAAAATGTATCTTAGATGTATAAGAAAGATAAATGATGTACGAATGAGGATTTTATACTTATTTTTAACCATTTGTTTTTTAAAGAAGGCTACAAACCATAGGAAAGGGTTAATTTTATAAGGTATTTGTCATGAATTCAAGACTTCTGTTTTACCCCACTGCTGGAGCTGTTTATAATAAAATGTGTTTCAAGTACAGAATAGCTAAAAAAACATATGAAATATCTGTACATTTTCTGGATGTCACACTGTGTTAAATCAAGAGGGGATAGGATTCTTCATTGAAAATTCAAAGAATCTGAAAAGCTTGATACTTATTTCTATATTTGTGTTTTCGTTGCTTGAGGGATATCATACAAGAGGTTCCATTTACTTTTGAATAATCAGAGAGATTTTCACAAATGTCATTCCAGTAACAAAACTGTGTTTCTTCAAAATTGTTTTCCCTTCCATTTCATTCATGTTTTGCACATATTCAAAGGATATAACTGACTTTCCACACATTTTAAATAAGTCTCTGATACGCAATTTAAATAAATTAACTAAAGTTTTTTCATTATCTTCTGGAAAAGAGAAGTTGTTTTTTGAACAATCTAAATTTGCTTTTATGAAAAGTTATGAAAAAGAGAGAAGAGAGAACAAACAATGTTTATATGTTTAGTAAGGTAAAACACAATTTAGTAGCAATTTAATCTTATACAATTATATGCAGTGTGCTGTAAGCTTAAAAACAAAATTTGAGACAAGACGATTTTTATCAGTGCAGCACTATTGCTGTGGCTGCATTTGACAAATTGAATAGGAGCTTTTATAATTCCCCTAGTAATTCTCAGCCAGGGTTTCATGACACATTAAGATACCACAACCTTCATCTCAAAATGCAACAAAAAAAAAGAATGGGATATGGAACGCAACAATTTTCTTTTGTGATTCAAACAGAGCATACAATTTAAAAAAGGTTTCCAATTTACTTCTATTGTCAAATTTGCATCATTTCCATGTTATTCTTTGTTGAAGAGATACCTAGGTAGGTGTGTAGAGCACTTACCTGGCAGATACCAAAGATACCAATAGAATGAAGAAAATGTGATAATAGAAGTGAATTACAAAAGCTGGTTAAAATTGCATGTTCTATCTGAATCGTAAAATATATGATTTTTTTATTTGAAGGTCCCTTAAAGGGACATAAAACAAGTTGGGATAAAGACAAAATAATATAATATGTACTTTAATTACTTTACCTGCAAATTTATACTGCAGTGCCTCGCCATTAATTCTTTCTTTTTAGTTTCTGAATTGTAAAGCTCTAACTCCCCCCACACAATTCCTTTTTTGGCTGTATCTATGTTTATTGTTCTTTTGGTAAAATGCAAAAGTGAATAGGGATTATCTGCTGGAGCATGCCTAGAAGCTGTGAACTCAATTGAAATACAATGCCTGTGTCTAAACACTGATAAGAGGGGTGGAGTTAGCTGCTCCAGGCAGCTTAGCTATGTAATTCATTTTTGCTTATTTTTGAAAATTATTTTAAAATACTTGCCAGCAATTTTTAAACAATTTTTTTATGCAAACTATTTTAAATTAAATTGCTTTTTTTAGGTTATGCACAGATCTCAACCTGTTTTATGGCACTTTAAGGTGAATTAAGGTGAAAAAAGATGCCAAACTAATCAGTTATCATTCTATTAAAGGGACAGTAAACACCAGAATTTTTGTTGTTTAAAAAGGTAGATAATCCCTTTATTACCCATTCCCCAATTTTGCATAAACAACACAGTTATAATAATATACTTTTTACCTCTGTGATTACCTTGTATCTATGCCTCTGCAAACTGCCCCCTAATTTCAGTTTTTTTGACAGACATGCAGTTTTAGCTAATCAGTGCTGACTCCTAGTAGCTTCACGTGCCTGAGGTCATTGTTATCTATATGAAACACATGAACTAATGCCCTCTAGTGAAGAAAAACTGTCAAAATGCTTTCCGATTAGAGGCAGTTTTTGGACTTTACTGTCCCTTTAAGATAATATTCAAATGTGTAGAGGTTATTTTTGGCAGTCAATTATTTGGTAAAGATAAAAGAAATCATAAGTAACGTCTTAATAACTGTGATTTTCACAAAATAGACCGCATAATGAATCTACCCGAATAGAGGCTACTCAACTGCTTTCATTGACTGAATATTGTTATGCTGTGGGCTGCTAAATAAAGGCAAAGAGCACAGGAGAGGTCCCAGCAAAAAAGAGCAAGATACATGTTAGTGACTGTTAGTTGATTTCTAAATATATGAGAGATTTACAGTTTCCCTTTCTTCAGACTGTCGGGTCTTCATTTAGGATTATGACTGTTTCACCGATAGCTAAAGCATAAAGCTGAGGTGATTCAAAACACAACAACTTCACCAACAACTTTATATTAAACATCAAGTGCATTCTGACACCCCTAATAAACCCACATGCCAAGTTCCTAGACACCCAAGATATATCAAAATGGGGCAGTTTAAACAGAAAGTAAAGTATGAAGTATAATTGAGGGCACATTACAAACTGCTTATGGGCAGGACCGTCTTTAACACAGGGCAAAAGGGGCAGTTGCCCTGGGCCCAGTCTTTGTTGAGGGGCCCAAGAATCCTTAAAAAAAAAAAAAATTTTTTTTTTTAAGTTCATGCCAGACTGCTGATGTCATGTGACATGGGACACACACACACAGTCAGTCCTAATATTGTCACAGTCAAAAGTTCTCTGCTTATATTTATTTGTGAGAAACTGTGCCAGACCGTGCCAATGTCATGTGACATTCCAAGCTAGTGCCATGTGCTGTTTTAGATGTGCACTGTGCAGCACTGAATGCTAAGCCCTAACTAGGCATCCAGTCAATCCAACTGCATCAGAAAAGGTTCTGCTGGGGTTACCACTGTTACCAGGTAACTGCTCTGTTGGTGGGGATTGTTTCTGGATAGCTCTCACTATAGGCACATGCAGCAGAAAGCTGGAGTGGCAGGCACGTGAGGATTTCAGCATTTGTGTAGCTGCACACACAGCTCTCTTCAGTCTTGAGGCTGTGTGACTCATCTCACACTGTATCCATGCAGCCTTGGGCAGACAGCATCCAGTCTGCTGGTCCCCTTAGCCCTGCTCTTTCTGCTGTGGCTCTAAGATCAACTAACTGAAGTTTGTTAGGAAAACAGTGCTTTATAGAAAGGTGTCAGTGGGAAGAATAAGTGTGTACACATGCCCCTCCCCCATGCAGCATTGTCTAGTGCAGGATGAGAGGGAACTTGTTCCTAGCAAAGTAGTGACATGTGCTGCTGTGGCTGATGTATAGTGTCATGCTGATACTTCACACATTAAGGTAAGGTTTATTTTTATAGTTTTTATTTCTCTCTGTTTAAGATTTTACAGCTTCCCATAGTAGTTCTACTGTTCCAGTCAGTAAACTTATATCTGTCTGCACCTCTATGTTTCCGCCTCAGTCTTTACCTTGCTTTGCTCCTGTTGGCTGCCCTAAATCTCTTTAACCAGCTAACCTCACACCAGAATCACATTCAAAAGCATATTAAATTAATCCAGAGTGGAGGAATTTATATATTTATTTACTTATTAGTACTGCTTAGGTCCAGTTTCACATATTGCAATTTTTTTTGAATGATTAGACCAGCAGTGGATGATCCACTGCTGGGCTTATAATTTAAAAAAACATATAAAATAAATTGATTTAGCTGTTTTTTGGGATGTTGGGGTAGAGAGCGAAATTGCATGGGGGGGGGCCCTAGAAAATGTTTGCCCAGGGTCCAGTCAGTATTAAAGACGGCCCTGCTTATGGGAATTGCACTGCCTTCTGTTACACGCACAAGTATCTGCCCATGAAGTGATATTAGGTTATGGCTCCCCTGGGCGCCACTGCGCTGGATAGAGCATAGTTCATAGCTATCCTATTCCGACTCTGCTAGTGTGCCTGTAGTGTAGTGCCGTCTGAATATCATGCCCCAATTCAGTGACCATGTTATCAAAGACTCCTACTAATTCTGAACTCCAGAGTTGAACGTCCATGCACATGTTCCGCTCCATCTGAGTCTCTAGATCTGAGCAAAAAGTACCTTGTACATGTCCTGCAAAAATGGACGGGCTCCATGCATCTTTCTCTCCCAGCACCGTAAGCGCAACATTAACATTGACCGGAGCATACTGCAGAATATCTGGAGCCGATGTGTATTCCTGGAAACAGCTCTCCAGGGAGTAGAGTGAGTCTCCTGTCTGGCTTAAAGCGGTAATGACCCACGGAGTTCTGGCTCTGTCATCTTGCACATCTCTATCCGGCTCTATCAACACTATTCTTCTTTCAGTTGCAAGGCTCCTCTCTGCAACCGCATATACATTCTGAGCGGGAAGATCTACGCAGGTCTGCGGTGATTGTAATCCCAGTGTTGGTGCTCCGTTCTTAGGCTGTGAGGTTTCATCGCACTCATTGCAATCCGTGATAGTCGCCATTTTAGAAGCAGCCTTCACCGCTTCTCCAACGCTGCCCTCTAAGTGCAAGCCTCAAATCGTAAAAGTTGTAGTCAATCTTCTGCATCATTTTCTCTAGCGATGCCTGTAGTAGATCTGAAAGGTCTGCCATAATTAAAGGTGCAGTGAGTGACCCCAAGTAATAGTGTAGGCATATATCAAGAGATCTCTACCACCACATGGGAAGTCAGACAGTTCGTCGTTTTGCAGAGGTCATTAAAGATGCTTGAGATTTTGTTCAAATAAAGTTTTAAAGAGATTGCTTTCCTCCGTATAGGGAAAAAAAAACCTAAGTTTAGCTAATGGATAGAAAATCTTATTGTATTGCTTTGGTATGTGATATTGGTAGCAGAGCCACAGTCAAACACGTCTGCTCCCTCTGCTAGTTAGCTCCGCCCCCCACAATGTATTTTTAATAAGCAACTGTCAGTACACAGCCCTATTGTTTACTGTTCTACTATACAGTTCTACTGGATGTTATGGCAGTTATGTCCCTCTTATAAAACCTAGTGTTAAAGGGATTAGTATTTTAGGATTTGCCGGAATGATGTTCATCTAAGATCCTCATATATGTTGGCCCTAAGAAAAACATCTAGGTATGGCAAATTGTAATTCATTTTCTACTGAGGATTTCAGTTCTGCAAGTGAGAGTGTTGTTCGGTGAATCTATTTTGTTGACTTTTTGTTTGTTTGCGTATATATATATAGTTTTTGGTGTTTTTTTAGGGGGGGGGGATATTTAAATAAATCGTATTCCTACTGCACTATCATGAAATTTCCTTTCTACTTATCCACATAAGTCGCTTGAGACAGTGTTTAAAGGGACAGTCTAGACAAAAAATCTTTCATGATTCAGATAGCGCATGTCATTTTAAACAATTTTACAATTTACTTTAATCACCAATTTTGCTTTGTTCTCTTGGTATTCTTAGTTGAAAGCTTAACCTAGACCTTGAAGGCCACCTCTTTTCAGAATGCATTTTAACAGTTTTTCACCACTAGAGGGTGTTAGTTCATGTATTTCATATAGATAACACTGTGCTCGTGCACGTGAAGTTATCTGGGAGCAGGCACTGATTGGCTAAACTGCAGGTCTGTCAAAAGAACTGAAATAAGGGGGCAGTTTGCAGAGGCTTAGATACAAGGTAATCACAGAGGTTAAAAGTACATTAATATAACTGTGTTGGCTATGCAAAACTGGGGAATGGGTAATAAAGGGATTATCTATCTTTTAAAACAATAACAATTCTGGTGTAGACTGTCCCTTTAACTTGTCAATTCAGGAAGTAATAAAATGTATATCCCTTATTCCTTTATTACCCCTATAAAATACAATCAGCATTATACTAATATTACAAAATATAAAAAATAAACATTAATTTATAAAGGGAGGTCATGCTGTGTAAAATCTTTTAGTCTATTTTTGGATAAACTGCCATTGCCTGAAGCAAAGGGGCCGCACTGGATATGTGTTTGTTCTGTAATTTTAATATTAACATCATAAAGCTACAATCATTTTATGTAAGATGGTTAGTTGACCAGTATATTGCTCTTTTATTAAAGAGCCGTTTACTTTTTCTTTTCTTTTTTCCTTTTTTTTTTGCCATCAGATAAGTAAGAGGATATTTGTGACCGGAAACAACACACTATGGAATTTCCAAGGTGAACCATCATGATTTTGTTTCAAATGTATTTCCATGATGGATTATTGACTAGCCTTCTTTTACCTTTCTACTATCTCGATTTTGCATATGGCACCACACCTTATACAGAGTCAAAGAGAAAACTGGTCATATACCAAAAAGATTTGTTTTTTAAAATATAATATCAATTGCATAGCAAGTTTATATTACAATATATCATGAATCATTGCAGTTTTTAGGCGAGAACCTCTAAAAAACTGGAGCAATCTATCCAGTTATTCCAATTTCTATATTATTCTAAGCAAACAATTAACTACAAATGGAATGAGTCTTATACTGTACTACACAGAATAACATATGAAGTGGATACACTGAAAGATCCATAGTAGTCTTGACACTTGAGTATTTGCTTTGATTCATGGAACAGAAGTGTGATACATACAATGAATCAAAAACAATAAAATAGAACATTCTAGGTATAACATAGAAATGCAAAACATTTTATTCAGTCTGTAAATACTGATTATACATTTGTACTCACTATCACTTAATTCCCACAGCCGTGGGGGAAGGTCACTAAAATAATCGTGATTGAGAGCAGTCTGCGCTGACAGTCTGTTCTTTGGGAAGCACTGGAGGAGCTTGGAAGCCAAATCTTCTGCATGGTCCACATAGCTAAGTCTGCAAGATAAAACCATTATATGACACATACATGAAAAACTATACTAAAAAATAAAATAAAAAAGTACAGGTAAAGGTATAATTGTACCCTAAATTTTAACTCATCAGACATTCCAATCCATCTTAAAACAAATTCACTGTGTGTTTTTTCTTACTTTTTACCCCTTAACATCCTATTTTATCCATGCTTACATGCCATCGATTACACATTACAGTTGGGGGTAGCTTTTGATTGCCTGTACCACCTATTGCATATTTTGTTTTTGTTTTATAAAAAAAAAAAAAAAGAGGCAGAGGGGGCGATGTCTTTCTGTTTCATTATAAATATTTACAAAATATGGGACTTTAATGTCTCTTAAGAATTTGGATATAGCAAAGATTTTTAATAATTTTTTTAACACCGGTTATATATTGGATTTGATGCATTTACCCAGTCAAGTTTTAGGAAATACAAATATTCAAAATGTATATGACATATCTTGGGATGCAAAAAAAACTTTATAAGGATGGAATATTGTTGATAAGAAGGCCAAAACTATGATTTTGCATGGGATTATTTTTTTTTAGAAAAAGGTTAGAAAAAGGTTTCTAGGCACATATTTTAAACTTTAAACCTCTGGTTAATTACCCTTAGTGCCAAGTGAAAACTCAAGCTCACAGACACATTTTTCAGCCACTTGTAATGGCTGGTTATTTAACGTGCGCCTGCAAAAGATAGCGTTGTACACAAAATCTAGCCCAAAATGTTCTTGAGCAGATTAACTAGGTAACACATGAAAACGTGGTAAAAAATAAATGTGCTTAAAATGGAACTTATTTTCTATTTATTTTTTTACCAATGGAGCACATATTCCACTTCTACCACTGCACTGTATGACTGTCAATCAAACAGACATACAAGGATGGGTGCTGTGCACGTATTTTCCCTGTCAATTATGCACAGTGAGAGCGTTCCTGCAATCCTGGTTGGTATAGTGAGATATTACAGCTTTACAAGAAATCAGCGGCTTATTAGTTTCAATGCTAGAAATCGGGCCTTTTACAAAACTTGTTTTACAATGTGGGAAATGTTTAATAAGCCACTAACATGACCAGAAAAAGACACAGCCATTTTTTAATATAATATAATATATATGGTATTGTCACCATATTATAACGCAAAATACTGGACTATCAACAATGGCCATAAAGGGACACTGAACCCAAATGCTTTCTTTTGTGATTCAGATAAAGCATGAAATTTTAAGCGACTTTCTAATTTACTCCTATTATCAAATTTTCTTCATTCTCTTGGTATCTTTATTTGAAATGCAAGAATGTAAGTTTAGATGCCGGTCCATTTTTGGTGAACAACCTGGGTTGTTCTTGCTGATTGGTGGATAAATTCATCCACCAATAAAAAAGTGCTTTACAGATCTAAACCAAAAAAAAGCTTAGATGCCTTCTTTTTAAAATAAAGATAGCAAGAGAACAAAGAAACATTGATAATAGGAGTAAATTAGAAAGTTGCTTAAAATGGCATGCTCTATCTGAATCACGAAAGAACAAATTTGGGTTCAGTTTCCCTTTAATGAATCAAGACCATTAAATATTTTAGGGCTAGTGCACTGTGATTTTATTTTTATCCCCTACAATGTAACTGTAAATTTAAATAATTAAGTACTGGTTATAGAAAAGCTTTGTAAACAAACGACTAGATTACGAGATTTGCGTTATGAGCTGTGCGGTGCTAACAAGCAGTTTTCTCACAACGCTCACTTACCTACAGCGCTGGTATTACGACTTTTTACAAACCTGGCGTTAAAAGGCAAGAAGTGAGCGTAGAGCAAAATTTTGCTCCAAATCTCACTTCAATACCAGCGCTGCTTAAGTCAGCGGTGAGCTGGTGTAACGTGCTCGTGCACGATTTCCCCATAGGAATCAATAGGGAGAGCCGGCTGAAAAAAAGTCTAACACCTGCAATAAAGCAGCATAAATCTCAGTAACGCAGCCCCATTGATTCCTATGGGTAAATAAAATTTATGTTTACACCCAACACCCTAACATGAACCCCGAGTCTAAACACCCCTAATCTTACACTTATTAACCCCTAATCTGCCGCCCCAACATCGCCGCCACTATAATAAATATATTAACCCCTAAACCGCCGCACTCCCGCCTCGCAAACATTAGTTAAATATTATTAACCCCTAACCTGCCGTCCCTAACATCGCCGCCACCTACCTACATTTATTAACCCCTAATCTGCCACCCCCAACGTTGCCGCCACTATACTAAATGTATTAACCACTAAACCTAAGTCTAACCCTCACACCCCCTAACTTAAATATAATTTAAATAAATCTAAATACAAATTACTATAATTAACTACATTATTCCTATTTAACCCCTTAATGACCACAGCTCTTTTCCATTTTCTGTCCGTTTGGGACCAAGGCTATTTTTACATTTTTGCGGTGTTTGTGTTCAACTGTAATTTTCCTCTTACTCATTTACTGTACCCACACATATTATATACCATTTTTCTCACCATTAAATGGACTTTCTCAAGATACCATTATTTTCATCATATCTTATAATTTACTATAAAACAAATTATAAAATATGAGGAAAAAATGGAAAAAAACACACTTTTTCTTACTTTGACCCCCAAAATCTGTTGCGCATCTACAACCACCAAAAAACACGTATGCTAAATAGTTTCCATATTTTGTTCTGAATTTAGAAATATCCAATGTTTACATGTTCTTTGCTTTTTTTGCAAGTTATAGGACCATAAATACAAGTAGCACTTTGCTATTTCCAAACCACTTTTTTTCAAAATTAGCGCTAGTTACATTGGAACACTGATATCGGTCAGGAATCCCTGAATATCTCTTGACATGTATATATATATATATATTTTTTAGAAGACATCCCAAAGTATTGATCTAGGCCCATTTGGTATATTTCATGCCACCATTTCACCGCCAAATGCGATCAAATAAAAAAAAATCGTTTTTCACAAACTTTAGGTTTCTCACTGAAATTATTTACAAACAGCTTGAGCAATTATGGCATAAATGGTTGTAAATTTTTCTCTGTAATCCCCTTTGTTCAGAAATAGCAGACATATATGGCTTTGGCGTTGCTTTTTGGTAATTAGAAGGCTGCTAAATGCCACTGCGCACCACACGTGTATTATGCCCAGCAGTGAAGGGGTTAATCAGGGAGCATGTAGGGAGCTTTTTGGGGTAATTTTAGCTTAAGTGTAACTTTACATTTTTCCAAATTTTAGGTTTCTCACTGAAATAATTTACAAACAGTTTGTGCAATTATGGCACAAATGGTTGTAAATGCTTCTCTGGGATCCCCTTTGTTCAGAAATAGCAGACATTTATGGCTTTGGCGTTGCTTTTTGGTAATTAGAAGGCCGCTAAATGACGCTGCGCACCACATGTGTATTATGCCCAGCAGTGCAGGGGTTAATTAGGGAGCTTGTAGGGTTAATTTTAGCTTTAGTTTAGTGTAGTAGACAACCCCAAGTATTGATCTAGACCCATTTTGGTATATTTCATGCCACCATTTCACCGCCAAATGCGATCAAATTAAAAAAAATGTCAACTTTTTCACAAACTTTAGGTTTCTCACTGAAATTATTTACAAACAGTTTGTGCAATTATGGCACAAATGGTTGTAAATGCTTCTCTGGGATCCCCTTTGTTCAGAAATAGCAGACATTTATGGCTTTGGTGTTGCTTTTTGGTAATTAGAAGGCCGCTAAATGACGCTGCGCACCACATGTGTATTATGCCCAGCAGTGCAGGGGTTAATTAGGGAGCTTGTAGGGTTAATTTTAGCTTTAGTTTAGTGTAGTAGACAACCCCAAGTATTGATCTAGACCCATTTTGGTATATTTCATGCCACCATTTCACCGCCAAATGCGATCAAATTAAAAAAAAGTCAACTTTTTCACAAACTTTAGGTTTCTCACTGAAATTATTTACAAACAGCTTGTGCAATTATGGCACAAATGGTTGTAAATGCTTCTCTGGAATCCCCTTTGTTCAGAAATAGCAGACATATATGACTTTGGCGTTGCTTTTTGGTAATTAGAAGGCCGCTAAATGCTGCTGAGCATCACACGTGTATTATGGCTAGCGGTGAAGGGGTTAATTAGGGAGCTTCTAGGCAGCTTGCAGGGTTAATTTTAGCTTTAGTGTAGAGATCAGTCTCCCACCTGACACATCACACCCCCTGATCCCTCCCAAACAGCTCCCTTCCCTCCCCCACCCCACAATTGTCCCCGCCAAAATCTGCCAGTATTAAAATAAAAAGGTATCTTTGAATAGTTTTTTTTTCAGCATATTTACATGCTGCTGTGTAGGATCCCCCCTTAGCCCCCAAAATCCCTGATCCCCCCCCAAAACAGCTCTCTTACCCTCCCCCTCTGCCTTATTGGGGGCCATCTTGGGTACTGGCAGCTGTCTGCCAGTACCCAGTTTGCAAAAAAATATGGATTTTTTTTGTTTTTTATGTTTTTTTTTCTGTAGTGTAGCTTCCCCCCCCCCACAGACCAACCCCCACCCCCTGACTGATGTTTTTTTTTACATATATACCCCCCCTTTACCCACTTTTAATATTAATTTTTCTGTAGTATAGCGGTTCCCACCCGCTCCCTCCCCATGCACGCGCCCGCTCCCTCCTCCCTGTGCACATGTGCACGTCCGTGCGCGCCCCCGGTCAAAGTCTGCAAGTACTAAAATAAAAGGAATATTTGCATTTCAATTTTTTTAGCATATTTACATATGCTGCTGTGTAGGGTCCCCCCCTTAGCCCCCAACCTCCCTGATCCCACCCCCCAAACATCTCTCTAACCTCCCCCTCTACCTTCTTGGGAGCCATATTGGGTACTGGCAGCTGCCTGCCAGTACCCAGTTTACTATATAATAAAAAAAACATAATTTATGTAAGAACTTACCTGATAAATTCATTTCTTTCATATTAGCAAGAGTCCATGAGCTAGTGACGTATGGGATATACATTCCTACCAGGAGGGGCAAAGTTTCCCAAACCTCAAAATGCCTATAAATACACCCCTCACCACACCCACAAATCAGTTTAACGCATAGCCAAGAAGTGGGGTGATAAGACAAAAGTGCGAAAGCATAAAAAATAAGGAATTGGAATAATTGTGCTTTATACAAAAAAATCATAACCACCACAAAAAAGGGTGGGCCTCATGGACTCTTGCTAATATGAAAGAAATGAATTTATCAGGTAAGTTCTTACATAAATTATGTTTTCTTTCATGTAATTAGCAAGAGTCCATGAGCTAGTGACGTATGGGATAATGAATACCCAAGATGTGGATCTTCCACGCAAGAGTCACTAGAGAGGGAGGGATAAAATAAAGACAGCCAATTCCGCTGAAAATAATCCACACCCAAAATAAAGTTTAAATCTTATAATGAAAAAAACTGAAATTATAAGCAGAAGAATCAAACTGAAACAGCTGCCTGAAGTACTTTTCTACCAAAAACTGCTTCAGAAGAAGAAAATACATCAAAATGGTAGAATTTAGTAAAAGTATGCAAAGAAGACCAAGTTGCTGCTTTGCAAATCTGATCAACCAAAGCTTCATTCCTAAACGCCCAGGAAGTAGAAACTGACCTAGTAGAATGAGCTGTAATCCTTTGAGGTGGAGTTGTACCCGACTCAACATAAGCATGATGAATTAAAGATTTCAACCAAGATGCCAAAGAAATGGCAGAGGCCTTCTGACCTTTCCTAGAACCGGAAAAGATAACAAATAGACTAGAAGTTTTTCGGAAATTCTTAGTAGCTTCAACATAATATTTCAAAGCTCTAACTACATCCAAAGAATGCAAAGTTCTCTCCTTAGAATTCTTAGGATTAGGACACAATGAAGGAACCACAATTTCTCTACTAATGTTGTTAGAATTCACAACCTTAGGTAAAAATTTAAAAGAAGTTCGCAACACCGCCTTATCCTGATGAAAAATCAGAAAAGGAGACTCACAAGAAAGAGCAGATAATTCAGAAACTCTTCTAGCAGAAGAGATGGCCAAAAGAAACAAAACTTTCCAAGAAAGTAGTTTAATGTCCAGTGAATGCATAGGTTCAAAAGGAGGAGCTTGAAGAGCCCCCAGAACCAAATTCAAACTCCAAGGAGGAGAAATTGACTTAATAACAGGCTTTATACGAACCAAAGCTTGTACAAAACAATGAATATCAGGAAGATTAGCAATCTTTCTGTGAAAAAGAACAGAAAGAGCAGAGATTTGTCCTTTCAAGGAACTTGCAGACAAACCTTTATCCAAACCATCCTGAAGAAACTGTAAAATTCTCGGAATTCTAAAAGAATGCCAGGAAAAATGACGAGAAAGACACCAAGAAATGTAAGTCTTCCAGACTTGATAATATATCTTCCTAGATACAGATTTACGAGCCTGTAACATAGTATTAATCACAGAGTCAGAGAAACCTCTTTGACTAAGAATCAAGCGTTCAATCTCCATACCTTCAAATTTAAGGATTTGAGATCCTGATGGAAAAAAGGACCTTGCGACAGAAGGTCTGGTCTTAACGGAAGAGTCCACGGTTGGCAAGAGGCCATCCGGACAAGATCCGCATACCAAAACCTGTGAGGCCATGCTGGAGCCACCAGCAGAACAAATGGGCATTCCTTCAGAATCTTGGAAATTACTCTCGGAAGAAGAACTAGAGGCGGAAAGATATAGGCAGGATGATACTTCCAAGGAAGTGACAATGCATCCACTGCTTCCGCCTGAGGATCCCTGGATCTGGACAGATACCTGGGAAGTTTCTTGTTTAGATGAGAAGCCATCAGATCTATTTCTGGAAGTCCCCACATTTGAACAATCTGAAGAAAAACCTCTGGGTGAAGAGAACATTCGCCCGGATGTAACGTTTGGCGACTGAGATAATCCGCTTCCCAATTGTCTATACCTGGGATATGAACCGCAGAAATTAGACAGGAGCTGGATTCCGCCCATACCAGTATTCGAGATACTTCTTTCATAGCCAGAGGACTGTGAGTCCCTCCTTGATGATTGATATATGCCACAGTTGTGACATTGTCGGTCTGAAAACAAATGAACGATTCTCTCTTTAGAAGAGGCCATGACTGAAGAGCTCTGACTGAAGAGTTCCAAAATATTGATTGGTAATCTCACCTCCTGAGATTCCCAAACCCCTTGTGCTGTCAGAGACCCCCAAACAGCTCCCCAACCTGTCAGACTTGCATCTGTTGAAATCACAGTCCAGGTCGGAAGAACAAAAGAAGCCCCCTGAACTAAACGATGGTGATCTGTCCACCACGTCAGAGAGTGTCATAAATCGGTTTTAAAGATATCAATTGAGATATCTTTGTGTAATCCCTGCACCACTGGTTCAGCATACAAAGCTGAAGAGGTCGCATGTGAAAACGAGCAAAGGGGATCGCGTCCGATGCAGCAGTCATAAGACCTAGAATTTCCATGCATAAGGCTACCGAAGGGAATGATTGAGACTGAAGGTTTCGACAAGCTGAAACCAATTTCAGACGTCTTTTTTCTGTCAGCGACAGAGTCATGGACACTGAATCTATCTGGAAACCTAAAAAGGTTACCCTTGTCTGAGGAATCAATGAACTCTTTGGTAAATTGATCCTCCAACCATGTTCTCGAAGATACGATACAAGTTGATTCGTATGAGATTCTGCTAAAAGTGAAGACTGAGCAAGTACCAAGATATCGTCCAAATAAGGAAATACCACAATACCCTGTTCTCTGATTACAGTCAGAAGGGCACCGAGAACCTTTGTAAAAATCCTTGGAGCTGTTGCTAGGCTAAACGGCAGAGCCACAAACTGGTAATGCTTGTCTAGGAAAGAGAATCTCAGAAACTGATAGTGATCTGGATGAATCGGAATATGCAGATATGCATCCTGTAAATCTATTGTGGACATATAATGCCCTTGCTGAACAAAAGGCAGGATAGTCCTTATAGTTACCATTTTGAATGTTGGTATACTTACATAACGATTCAATATTTTTAAATCCAGAACTGGTGTGAAGGAATTCTCCTTCTTTGGTACAATGAAGAGATTTGAGTAAAACCCCAGCCCCTGAACTCTAGATCTGAAACACATTTCAGAAATGCTTGAGCCTTCGCTGGATTTACTGGGACACGGGAAAGAAAAAATCTTCTTGAAGGAGGCCTTATCTTGAAGCCAATACTGTACCCTTCTGAAACAATGTTCTGAATCCAAAGATTGTGAATTGAATTGATCCAAATTTCTTTGAAAAATCGTTATCTGCCCCCTACCAGCTGGGCTGGAACAAGGGCCGCACCTTCATGAGGACTTGGGAGCTGGCTTTGGTTTTCTAAAAGGCTTGGATTTATTCCAGACGGGAGATGGTTTCCAAACTGATACCGCTCCTGAGGGTGAAGGATCAGGCTTTTGTTCCTTATTGTGACGAAAGGAACGAAAACCATTATTAGACCTAAATTTACCTTTAGATGTTTTATCCTGTGGTAAAAAAGTTCCTTTTCCTCCAGTAACAGTTGAGATAATAGAATCCAACTGTGAACCAAATAATTTATTACCCTGGAAAGAAAGGGAAAGCAAAGTTGACTTAGAAGACATATCAGCATTCCAAGTTTTAAGCCATAAAGCTCTTCTAGCTAAAATAGCTAGAGACATATACCTGACATCAACCCTAATGATATCAAAGATGGCATTACAAATAAAATTATTAGCAGGTTGAAGAAGATTAACAATGCTATGAGAATTATGATCTGTTACTTGTTGCGCTAAAGCTTCTAACCAAAAAGTTGAAGCTGCAGCAACATCCGCTAAAGATATAGCAGGTCTAAGAAGATTACCTGAACATAAGTAAGCTTTTCTTAGAAAGGATTCAATTTTCCTATCTAAAGGATCTTTAAAGGAAGTACTATCTGCCGTAGGAATAGTAGTACGTTTAGCAAGAGTAGAGATAGCCCCATCAACTTTAGGGATTTTGTCCCAAAACTCTAATCTGTCAGATGGCACAGGATATAATTGCTTAAAATGTTTAGAAGGAGTAAATGAATTACCCAAATTATTCCATTCCCTGGAGATTACTTCAGAAATAGCATCAGGGACAGGAAAAACTTCTGGAATAACTACAGGAGATTTAAAAACCTTATTTAAACGTTTAGATTTAGTATCAAGAGGACCAGAATCCTCTATTTCTAATGCAATTAAGACCTCTTTAAGTAAAGAACGAATAAATTCCATTTTGAACAAATATGAAGATTTATCAGCATCAACCTCTGAAACAGAATCCTCTGAACCAGAGGAATCATTATCAGAATCAGAATGATGATGTTCATTTAAAAATTCATCTGAAAAATGAGAAGTTTTAAAGGACCTTTTACGTTTACTAGAAGGAGGAATAACAGACATAGCCTTCTTAATGGATTTAGAAACAAAATCTCTTATGTTAACAGGAACACTCTGAGCATTAGATGTTGATGGAACAACAACAGGTAATGTAACATTACTAAAGGAAATATTATCTGCATTAACAAGTTTGTCATGACATTCATTACAAACAACAGCTGGAGGAACAAATACCACAAGTTTACAGCAAATACACTTTACTTTGGTAGATCCAGAACCAGGCAGCGATTTTCCAGAAGTATCTTCTGACTCAGCTTCAACGTGGGACATCTTGCAATATGTAATAGAAAAAACAACATATAAAGCAAAATTGATCAAATTCCTTAAATGACAGTTTCAGGAATGGGAAAAAATGCAAGTGAACAAGCTTCTAGCAACCAGAAGCAATAAACAATGAGACTTAAATAATGTGGAGACAATAGTGACGCCCATAATTTTTAGCGCCAAAAAAGACGCCCACATTATTTGGCGCCTAAATGCTTTTGGCGCCAAAAATGACGCCACATCCGGTAACGCCGACACTTTTGGCGCAAAAAAACGTTAAAAAATGACGCAACTTCCGGTGACACGTATGACGCCGGAAACAAAGAAAAAAAAATTTTGCGCCAAAAAAGTCCGCGCCAAGAATGACGCAATAAAATGAAACATTTTCAGCCCCCGCGAGCCTAACAGCCCACAGGGAAAAAAGTCAAATTTTAAGGTAAGAAAAAAATTGATTTATTCATATGCATTATCCCAAATATGAAACTGACTGTCTGAAATAAGGAACGTTGAACATCCTGAATCAAGGCAAATAAATGTTTAAACACATATATTTAGAACTTTATATAAAAGTGCCCAACCATAGCTTAGAGTGTCACAAAAATAAGACTTACTTACCCCAGGACACTCATCTACATGAAGTAGAAAGCCAAACCAGTACTGAAACGAGAATCAGCAGAGGTAATGGTATATATAAGAGTATATCGTCGATCTGAAAAGGGAGGTAAGAGATGAATCTCTACGACCGATAACAGAGAACCTATGAAATAGACCCCGTAGAAGGAGATCATTGAATTCAAATAGGCAATACTCTCTTCACATCCCTCTGACATTCACTGCACGCTGAGAGGAAAACCGGGCTCCAACCTGCTGCGGAGCGCATATCAACGTAGAATCTAGCACAAACTTACTTCACCACCTCCATAGGAGGCAAAGTTTGTAAAACTGATTTGTGGGTGTGGTGAGGGGTGTATTTATAGGCATTTTGAGGTTTGGGAAACTTTGCCCCTCCTGGTAGGAATGTATATCCCATACGTCACTAGCTCATGGACTCTTGCTAATTACATGAAAGAAATATTATTATTTTTTTTTCTGCAGTGTAGCTTCCCCCCACCAATACCACCCCTCCACCTCCTCCCAGATCCGTTTTTTTTTTATTTCAAGGGGCATTCGCTCTGCCTTGGAACCCATCGATGGCCGCCCACCCGCCTCCCACTTCAGCTCCCACCCACCAACGAATGCGGCCATCGATGTCCAGTGCAGGGAGGGCCACAGGGTGTATCTCTCTGCACCGGAGGGGTAAAAATGGTTATTGCAGGATTGGCTGATGTTCCAATCAGCCAATAGAATGCAAGCTCAATCCTATTGGCTGATTGGATCAGCCAATAGGATTGAAGTTCAATTCTATTGGCTGATTGCATCAGCCAATTGGATTTTTTTTCTACCTTAATTCTGATTGGCTGATAGAATTCTATCAGCCAATCGGAATCTAAGGGACGCCATCTTGGATGACGTCACTTAAAGGAACCGTCATTCAGTAAGAAGCCGTCGTTTGAAGAGGATGCTCAACGCCGGATGTCTTGAAGATGGACCCGCTCCGTGTTGGATGGATGAAGATAGAAGATGCCGTCTGGATGAAGACTTCTGCCTGTCTGGAGGACCACTTCGCCCGGCTTGGATGAAGACTTCTCCCGGCTTCGTTGAGGACTTCGGCCCGGTTGGATGAAGACTTCTGCCGCTTCCTTGAGGATGGATGTCGGATCTTCAGAACAGTAAGTCGATCTTCAGGGGGTTAGTGTTAGGTTTTTTTTAAGGGTGTATTGGGTGGGTTTTATTTTTAGATTAGGGTTTGGGCCTGCAATAGAGCTAACTGCCCTTTTAAGGGCAATGTCCATCCAAATGCCCTTTTCAGAGCAATGGGGAGCTTAGGTTTTTATAGATAGAATTTTATTTGGGGGGTTGGTTGTGTGGGTGGTGGGTTTTACTGTTTGGGGGGTTGTTTGTATTTTCATTCAAAGGTAAAAGAGCTGATTACTTTGGGGCAATGCCCCGCAAAAGGCCCTTTTAAGGGCTATTGGTAGTTTAGTTTAGTTTAGGCTAGGGGTTTTTTTTTTTATTTTGGGGGGCTTTTTTTATTTTGATAGGGCTATTAGATTAGGTGTAATTAGTTTAAATATCTTGTAATTTGTTTATTATTTTCTGTAATTTAGTGTTTGTTTGTTTTTGTACTGTAGCTAATAAAATTTAATTTATTTAATTGTATTTAATTTAGTTAATTTATTTAATTATAGTGTAGTGTTAGGTGTTATTGTAACTTAGGTTAGGTTTTATTTTACAGGTACCTTTGTATTTATTTTAGCTAGGTAGTTAGTAAATAGTTAATGACTATTTAGTAACTATTCGACCTAGTTAAAATAAATACAAACTTCCCTGTAAAATAAAAATAAACCCTAAGATAGCTACAATGTAACTATTAGTTATATTGTAGCTATCTTAGGGTTTATTTTATAGGTAAGTATTTAGTTTTAAACAGGAATAATGTAGTTAATTATAGTAATTTGTATTTAGATATATTTAAATTATATTTAAGTTAGGGGGTGTTAGGGTTAGGGTTAGACTTAGGTTTAGTGGTTAACACATTTAGTATAGTGGCAGCGACGTTGGGGGCGGCAGATTAGGGGTCAATAAATGTAGGTAGGTGGCCGCGACGTTGGGGACAGCAGATTAGGGGTTAATAATATTTAACTAGTGTTTGTGAGTCGTGAGTGCGGCGGTTTAGGGGTTAATATGTTTATTATAGTGACGGCAACGTTGGGGTGGCAGATTAGGGGTTAATAAGTGTAGGTAGGTGGCGGCGACATTGGGGGCGGCAGATTAGGGGTTAATAAGTGTAGGTAGGTGGCGGCGACATTGGGGGCGTCAGATTAGGGGTTAATAAAAATAATGTAGGTGTCGGCGATGTTGGGGGCAGCAGATTAGGGGTTCATAAGTATAATGTAGGTGGCGGCGGTGTCCGGAGCGGCAGTTCAGGGGTTAATAATTTTATTTTAGTGTTTGCAATGCGGGAGGGCCTCAGTTTAGGGGTTAATAGGTAGTTTATGGGTGTTAGTGTACTTTTTAGCACTTTAGTTATGAGTTTCATGTATATGGCGTTGTACCATAAAACTCAACTACTGACTTTAGAATGCGTTAGGACTCTTGACGGGGTAGGGTGTACCGCTCACTTTTTGGCCTTCCAGGACAGACTCATAATACCGGCGCTATGGAAGTCCCATAGAAAAAAAGACTTTACGAAGTTTACGTAAGTCGTTTTGCGGTAAGGCCAAAAAAGTGTGCGGTGACCCTAAACCTTCAAGACTCGTAATACCAGCGGACCTGTTAACGCTGCTTTTTTACCCTAACGCAAAACTTGTAATCTAGCCGAAAGTTTAGAAGATATCAAGGTCCAAGTGTGTGTGTGGGGGGGGGGGGGGCAGAGAATTGATTAAATGCTAATTTTTCAATTGTTCTCTCAAAATACTGGTTGAACTATGTATACAGAGAAAGCAAAAAGTAAGGAGGATTTTGTATCAATAAACAAATAAGCTAATGAGATCTGCCCTCCCTGCAGGCTCAGCCAATTTGATTAGTATGTGGTTTAAATGAGCAGGAACAGCAATTTCATATACACAAAGGAGTAATCTTAAACTATGCATATAGTGTGAAAATAAAACCTAAGAGGCAATTTTTTTCTGAATTCTTGTATGAGCAGCCAGAAGGGTTTTTATTTATC
This sequence comes from Bombina bombina, assembly GCF_027579735.1. Lineage (NCBI taxonomy): Eukaryota > Metazoa > Chordata > Amphibia > Anura > Bombinatoridae > Bombina > Bombina bombina. The sequence continues at coordinate 284,981,036 of NC_069503.1, read as the reverse complement.
ACAGCTTTTTACTTTGGTTAAAATTCCCAGCGTTAAAGGGACACTGAACTCAAATTTTTTTCTTTCATGATTCAGAAAGAGCATGCAATTTTAAGCAACTTTCTAATTTACTCCTATTATCAAATTTTCTTCATTCTCTTGGTATCTTTATTTGAAATGCAAGAATGTAAGTTTAGATGCCGGCCCATTTTTGGTGAACAATCTGGGTTGTTCTTGCTGATTGGTGGATAAATTCATCCACCAATGAACAAGTGCTTTCCAGAGTTCTGAACCAAACAAATAGCTTAGATGCCTTCTTTTTCAAATAATTATAGCAAGCGAACGAAGAAAAATTGATAATAGGAGTAAATTAGAAAGTTGCTTAAAATTGAATGTTCTATCTGAATCCCGAAAGAAAAAATGTGGGTTCAGTGTCCCTTTAATGTTTTTACCGCTCAAATACAAGAATTAACCATGGACTTCCACTTTGCACTCATTATTTAATGTCTTGTAAATGATAGTTACTATGAGCTCACGCAAGCTAGGTTGCAATATTATTTTTGTTTAAACCTTTGTGGGATTAAACACACAGTAGTGAAAGGCAGATTTTCTTCAAATGAGTTGCTCTAACAAATTCGAGCATGTTAGATTTCAAATATTATGCCCCTTTAAGTTACAGGAAAAAAATACAGAAAAAAGTGCTTAAAATAAAAAAAAAACGTTAAAAGAAAACCCCATAAAATAAAATATTGCTATTTCTCTGCTTGTTTTTGTTCAAGCACTCACATGGATTTTGGCAACATATTTTCTGTGCTTTTCTTTTTTAATATGTGTCAAAATGTTATGCAAATTAAAGGGAAGCTGCTTGAAATCATGCAGATTTTTTGGGGGGAATAAAAGGCGTTGGCTGCATATATTTCTAGTTATTTTTTTAACGTTTGCATAATAAGACTATAAGAAAACGGATTTTTCCTATTTCATAGAACTCTACTAACTCAAATAGTGACATTTCTAATGGATAAGAGTATTAAAGAAAACATAGCAAAGAAACTGTTTTTAAAGTGATAGTAAATCCTAGTGTTTTTGAAATGCTAGGATTTATCAGTGCAACAAATAAAGGTGACTTTCAGTCATGAAGTATAAAATACTTCATGACTGAAAGTTCTTTTATTTGTCTGCAGCATTACCCACACTGAGCACCTCAGGCCGCCCACAGCAGAACGCTATTTTGTTAATGAGGTTACGTTTCCACCTCTTAGCCAATAGCCGTGCGGGCCAGCTGGCATTATGCCAGATAGCTAGCATGCTATTGGTTAAGATCACCTCACTGCAAAATAGTGTTCTGCCGTTGGCAGCCTGAGGCGCACAGCGATGCAAACACTGCGGTGTCCGGAGCGGAAGATTAGGGGTTAAAATTTTTATTATAGTGTTTGCGATGCGGGAGGGCCTCGGTTTAGGGGTTAATAGGTGGGGGGGGGGGGGCTTTTTATATTTTGATAGGGCTATTAGATTAGGTGTAATTAATTTAAATATCTGTAATTTGTTTATTATTTTCTGTAATTTAGTGGGGTTTTTTTTTGTATTTTAGCTAATTTAATTTAGGTAATTGTATTTAATTTAGTTAATTTATTTAATTATATTGTAGTGTTAGGTGTTAATGTAACTTAGGTTAGGATTTATTTTACAGGTAAATTTGTATTTATTTTAGCTAGGTAGTTATTAAATAGTTAATAACTATTTAATAACTATTCTACCTAGTTAAAATAAATACAAACTTGCCTGTAAAATAAAAATAAACCCTAAGCTAGCTACAATGTAACTATTAGTTATAGTGTAGCTATCTTAGGGTTTATTTTATAGGTAAGTATTTAGTTTTAAATAGGAATAATGCAGTTAATGATAGGAATTTTATTTACATTTATTTAAATTATATTTAAGTTAGTGGGTGTTAGGTTTAGGGTTAGACTTAGGTTTAGGGGTTAATAACTTTAATATAGTGGTGGCGACGTTGGGGGCGGCAGATTAGGGGTAAATAAATGTAGGTAGGTGGCGGCGATATAGGGCCGGCAGATTAGGGGTTAATAATATTTAACTAATGTTTGCAAGGCGAGAATGTGGTGGTTTAGGGGTTAATATGTTTATTATAGTGGCGGCGGCACATTAGGGGTTAATAAATGTAGGTAGGTTGCAGCGACATTGGGGGCGGCAGATTAGGGGTTAATAAATATAATGTAGGTGTCGGCGATGTTGGGGGCAGCAGATTAGGAGTTCATAAATATAATGTAGGTGGCGGCGGTGTCCGGAGCGGCAGATTAGGGGTTACATTTTTTATTATAGAGTTTGCGATGCGGGAGGGCCTCGGTTTAGGGGTTAATAGGTAGTTTATGGGTGTTAGTGTACTTTTTAGCACTTTAGTTTATGAGTTTTATGCTACAGCGTTGTACCATAAAACTATTAACTACTCACTTGCGTTAGTGATCTTGACATTGTAGGGTGTACCACTCACTTTTTGGCCTCCCAGGACAGACTCGTAATACCGGCGCTATGGAAGTCCCATAGAGAAAAGACTTTACAAAGTTTACGTAAGTCGTTTTGCGGTAAGGCCAAAGAAGTGTGCGGTGACCCTAAACCTGCAAGACTCGTAATACCAGCGGGCGTAAAAAAGCAGCGTTAGGACCTCTTAACGCTGCTTTTTTACCCTAACGCACAACTCGTAATCTAGCCGTTTTTAAATGCATATAAAACATTAATTTTGTGTTTAGATTTTTTGAAACGCTGTAATTAATCTGTAAATCATAAATTAAATATTACTTTAATGTCTCTTATTGTTTAAGTGTATTTATATTATATTGTGTTCACAAAAAACTGTCGGCTAGATTACGAGTTTTGCAGTATGAGTGAAAAAGCAGCGTCAAGGCTCTTTTTCACTACCGCTGGTATTACGAGTCTTGCAGGTTTTCAAGGCACCGCACACTTTTTTGGCCGTACCGCAACGTAACTACCGCAGCTTTCAAAAAGTCTTTTTTCAATGGGACTTCCTTTGCGCCGGTATTACGAGTCTGCCTGGGAGGCCAAAAAGTGAGCGGTACAGCCTAAGACTTCAAGATCCATAACGTAAACTGAAAGTCAGTAGTTATGAGTTTTACGCTACAAAGCTGTAACATAAAACTCATAACTAAAGTGCGAAAAAATACACTAACACCCATAAACTACCTATTAACCCCTAAACCGAGGCCCTCCCGCATCGCAAACACTAAAATAAAATTATTAACCCCTAATCTGCCGCTCCGGACATCGCCGCCACTATAATGAACATATTAACCCCTAAACCGCCGTACTCCCGCATCGCAAACACTAGTTAAATATTATTAACCCCTAATCTGCCGCCCCTAACATCGCCGCTACCTACCTACATTTATGAACCCCTAATCTGTCGCCCCCAACGTCGCTGCCACCATACTAAATTTATTAACCCCTAAATCTAACCCTAAGTCTAACCCTAACACTCACTAACTTTAATGTAATTAAAATAAATCTAAATAAAACCTACTATTAATAACTAAATAAATCTTATTTAAAACTAAATACCTGTAAAATAAACCCTAAGATAGCTACAATATAACTAATAGTTACATTGAATCTAGCTTAGGTTTTATTTTTATTTCACAGGCAACTTAGTATTTATTTTAACCATTTATTAACTACCTAGCTAAAATAAATACAAATTTACCTGTAAAATAAAACCTAACCTGTCTTACACTAACACCTAACCTTACACTACAAAATAAATCAATTACATAAATTAAATACAATTAACTAAATTACAAAAAAACACTAAATTGGATGAAGACTTCTGCCGCTTCGTTGAGGACTTCTGCCAGCTTCGTTGAGGATGGATGTCGGGTCTTTAAAAACTGTAAGTGGATCTTCGGGGGTTAGTGTTAGGCTTTTTTAAGGGTTTATCAGGTGGGTTTTATTTTTAGATTAGGGTTTTGGGCGGAAAAAGAGCTAAATGCCCTTTTAAGGGCAATGCCCATCCAAATGCCCTTTTCAGGGCAATGGGGAGCTTAGGTTTTTTAGTTAGGATTTTATTTGGGGGGTTAGTTGTGTGGGTGGTGGGTTTTATTGTTGGGGGGTTGCTTGCATTTTTTTTTACAGGTAAAAGATCTGAATTCTTTGGGGCAATGCCCCGCAAAAGGCCCTTTTAAGGGCTATTGGTAGTTTAGTTTAGACTAGTTTTTTATTTTTTATTTTGGGGGGGCTTTTTTATTTTGATAGGGCTATTAGATTAGGTGTAATTAGTTTAAATATCTATCTATCTAGGGTGTTAGGTGTAAACATAAATTTTCTTTCCCCATAGGAATCAATGGGCAGCGTTACGGAGCTTTACACTCCTTTATTGCAGGTGTTAGGCTTTTTTTCAGTCGGCTCTCCCCATGAATGTCTATGGGGAAATCGTGCACGAGCACGTAAAACCAGCTTACCACAGCTCACCGCAGCGCTGGTATTGGAGTGCGCTATGGAGCTCAATTTTGCTCTACGCTCACTTCTTGCCTGCTAACGCCGGGTTTTTGTAAACCTGTAATACCAGCGCTGTAGGTAAGTGAGCGGTGACAATAACTTGCAAGTCATTACCAAGCAGCTCTTACCGCAAAACTCGTAATCTAGCCGTGTATCTTTTGTAAATGAATATTCTTTGGCAGCTAAATACAATAGAAAAAAATTATAAAACCTTATTAATCTTTCTAAAATAACATTGACACAAGACAAAAATAATCGTCACCTTTGAATGCTAATGGTAATAATGATTTTCTTTTTTGTATTTTAACGTTTTCCGTAACAATCCTCACAGAATAATATTCCTTGTTTGAAGAAAAAAAAAACTGCTACATGGGGCAAATTTATATTTCTGTCCTCAACTGCTGAAAACAGATGGAAAAGAAACAAATGTCTCAGCCCATTTCACTTCAAAGCCAAAAGACCTTCAGGATAATTGCATTATTGCACAAATTGTTTGAATTAAAAGAATTTGATTTTGTTTCAGAAAATAGGCTTATATTTCATTATTTTGTAAAAGAAGGTCAGTATTTGGTCAAGCAGAACGCAAGCATCACTGGAGCTTTCTTTGGTTTGTAGTTTAATAGGAAAAAGTGGAATATTCTAGGCATGTGCAGTGAACTTGTGAACTCAGCACTGCTTGTTAACAAAGCTCAACAGCAAGACTATACTTCACATAATCATTAGGATGGGAGCCTTTTAAATAAACAGAGATTAGTCTTGTCTCTGCATATCTGAGAAGTATATGTGGATTAGCCAGGTGAATACATCCCAATGTAAACAGCCTGCGTTTCATCGCCTTCCAAGCAGCAGCTGTAATTTTATAGAAAATCTATCAAATTTCTTGTGTGCTTTTCCAGTTTTGCAAAGCAAGTCTGTCTTTTTATGGAAGTAAACAGTTGATCAACTTGTTAGTTTTAATGTTATATATTAAAGGGACATGGAAGGCAAACCTAAAGTTCCATGACTCAGATACATCATACAATAAAAAATAAAAAATAAAAAAAAATAACTTTTCCATTTTACTTTGATGATCAACCTTACCTCATCCTCTTGCTATTGATTAGCAGTAAAAAATGAGAGTGCCTAAATTAAAATCTGAAGTGGTATCAATCACACATAAAAATGTACCCTTAAATGGCAGCTATCTATAAAAAGAAAAGCTCAAAGGATTGTACAGATATTGACAGCGCCAAAACATGTATATTAGAAAGGTAAATTTATTTTGAGCATAAGAATGTCATAAACAATATATACAGATTAACATATGTGACAATAGAATAAATGCAGTGAGTCAAAGTCACTCTACTGTACAAGGCACAGTGTATAAAATCACAATAAAATGCAATAATATGTAGAGTGGAAGACAATAGCGCTGCTTGCTTGCCTGGCCAGGTTAAAACAATCCACACAACCCGTTTCTGGGCTCCACCCCCTTCCTCATGTGAAGCTGGATTGCAATATACCTGTATTTATATATATATATATATATATATATATATATATATATATATATGAGGGGAGAGAGATAAAAGAGTGGGGGGGGAGAGCAAAAGAGATGGGGAGAGAGAGCAAAAGAGGGGGAGAGAGAGCAAAAGAGAGGGGGGAGAGAGCAAAAGAGAGGGGGGAGAGAGAGGGGAGAGAGAGAGAGAGAGAGAGAGAGGGGGGGGGAGAGAGGGGAAGAGCAAAAGAGAGGGGGAGAGAGAGCAAAAGAGAGGGGGAGAAAGAAAAAGAGAGAGGGGAGAGGGAGAACAAAAGAGAGGGGGCAGAGAAAAAAAGAGAGGGGGAGAGAGAGAGCGCAAAAGAGAGGGGGAGAGAGCAAAAGAGAGGGGGGAGAGAAAAAAAGAGAGGGGGAGAGAGAGAGCGCAAAAGAGAGGGGGAGAGAGCAAAAGAGAGGGGGGAGAGAGAGCAAAAGAGAGGGGGGAGAGAGCAAAAGAGAGGGGGGGGAGAGAGCAAAAGAGAGGGGGGAGAGAGAGCAAAAGAAAGGGGGGGGAGAGAGAGAGCAAAAGAGAGGGGGGGAGAGAGAGAGCAAAAGAGAGGGGGGGAGAGAGAGAGCAAAAGAGAGGGGGGGAGAGAGAGAGCAAAAGAGAGGGGGAGAGATAGGGGGAGAGCAAAAGAGGGGGAGAGAGAGCAAAAGAGAGGGGGGAGAGAGCAAAAGAGAGGGGGGAGAGAGAGGGGAGAGAGAGAGAGAGAGAGAGAGAGAGAGAGAGAGAGGGGGGGGGGGGGGGAGAGAGGGGAAGAGCAAAAGAGAGGGGGAGAGAGAGCAAAAGAGAGGGGGAGAAAGAAAAAGAGAGAGGGGAGAGGGAGAACAAAAGAGAGGGGGGAGAGAAAAAAAGAGAGGGGGAGAGAGAGAGCGCAAAAGAGAGGGGGAGAGAGCAAAAGAGAGGGGGGAGAGAGAGCAAAAGAGAGGGGGGAGAGAGCAAAAGAGAGGGGGGGAGAGAGCAAAAGAGAGGGGGGAGAGAGAGCAAAAGAAAGGGGGGGGAGAGAGAGAGCAAAAGAGAGGGGGGGAGAGAGAGAGCAAAAGAGAGGGGGGGAGAGAGAGAGCACAAAAGAGGGGGGGAGAGAGAGCAAAAGAGAGGGGGGAGAGATAGGGGGAGAGCAAAAAGAGAGGGGGGAGAGAGAGCAAAAGAGGGGGGGAGAGAGCAAAAGAAAGGGGGAGAGAGAGAGCAAAAGAGAGGGGGAGAGCGCAAAAGAGGGGGGAGAGAGAGTGCAAAAGACAGCGGGGAGAGAGAGCGCAATAGAGAGGGGGAGAGAGAGAGCGCAAAAGAGAGGGGAGAGAGAGCACAAAAGAGAGGGGGAGAGAGAGCGTAAAAGAGAGGGGGGAGAGAGAGAGCAAAAGAGAGGGGGGAGAGAAAGCAAAAGAGAGGGGGAGAGAAAGCAAAAGAGAGGGGGAGAGAGGGAGCAAAAGAGAGTGGAAAGAGCAAAAGAGAGGGGGCAGAGAGAGAGCAAAAGAGAGGGGGCAGAGAGAGAGCAAAAGAAAGGGGGGGAGAGAGAGAGCAAAAGAGAAGGGGGAGAATGAGAGCAAAAGAGAGGGGGAGAGCAATATAAAGGGGGAGAGAGAGCAAAAGAGAGGTAGAGCGAGAGAGAGAGCGCAAAAGAGGGGGGGAGAGAGAGCAAAAGAGAGGGGGAGAGAGAAAGCAAAAGAGGGGGTAGAGAGAGCAAGGGGTGGGACCTCTGTACTGCAAAAAATGGCCCGTATGAACGGGCTTTAGGACTAGTTAAATATAAAATATTAAAAAATATCAATAATTCATACAAATTATTATAATTATAGATACTGTAAAATATTATAAATAGTCCTTTGAATATATATATATATATATATTTACATTATGTATAATTATTCTTAATTATTCTTAATATTTTTTAATATGTTATATTTAATATTTCAATAACGCACATTGAGTTTAGCAATACTTCCTGCGTGCTAACCTGACACTGCGTTAGATCTAAAGTACGAAATGTGAAGCGCGATATGACTATTTTACATTACTATGTTCTTTACATAGAAAATAATGTAATTTTTATTGTTAAATATATGTTTATCTGATGATGTTGATGTAAAATAGATATCTATGCCTATCTTTATAGAAATAGATATACAGGTAAAGGGTATTTGTATAATTATATACAGGGAGTGCAGAATTATTAGGCAAATGAGTATTTTGACCACATCATCCTCTTTATTCATGTTGTCTTACTCCAAGCTGTATAGGCTCGAAAGCCTACTACCAATTAAGCATATTAGGTGATGTGCATCTCTGTAATGAGAAGGGGTGTGGTCTAATGACATCAACACCCTATATCAGGTGTGCATAATTATTAGGCAACTTCCTTTCCTTTGGCAAAATGGGTCAAAAGAAGGACTTGACAGGCTCAGAAAAGTAAAAAATAGTGAGATATCTTGCAGAGGGATGCAGCACTCTTAAAATTGCAAAGCTTCTGAAGCGTGATCATCGAACAATCAAGCGTTTCATTCAAAATAGTCAACAGGGTCGCAAGAAGCGTGTGGAAAAACCAAGGCGCAAAATAACTGCCCATGAACTGAGAAAAGTCAAGCGTGCAGCTGCCAAGATGCCACTTGCCACACAGTTTGGCCATATTTCAGAGCTGCAACATCACTGGAGTGCCCAAAAGCACAAGGTGTGCAATACTCAGAGACATGGCCAAGGTAAGAAAGGCTGAAAGACGACCACCACTGAACAAGACACACAAGCTGAAATGTCAAGACTGGGCCAAGAAATATCTCAAGACTGATTTTTCTAAGGTTTTATGGACTGATGAAATGAGAGTGAGTCTTGATGGGCCAGATGGATGGGCCCGTGGCTGGATTGGTAAAGGGCAGAGAGCTCCAGTCCGACTCAGACACCAGCAAGGTGGAGGTGGAGTACTGGTTTGGGCTGGTATCATCAAAGATGAGCTTGTGGGGCCTTTTCGGGTTGAGGATGGAGTCAAGCTCAACTCTCAGTCCTACTGCCAGTTTCTGGAAGACACCTTCTTCAAGCAGTGGTACAGGAAGAAGTCTGCATCCTTCAAGAAAAACATGATTTTCATGCAGGACAATGCTCCATCACACGCGTCCAAGTACTCCACAGCGTGGCTGGCAAGAAAGGGTATAAAAGAAGAAAATCTAATGACATGGCCTCCTTGTTCACCTGATCTGAACCCCATTGAGAACCTGTGGTCCATCATCAAATGTGAGATTTACAAGGAGGGAAAACAGTACACCTCTCTGAACAGTGCCTGGGAGGCTGTGGTTGCTGCTGCACGCAATGTTGATGGTGAACAGATCAAAATACTGACAGAATCCATGGATGGCAGGCTTTTGAGTGTCCTTGCAATGAAAGGTGGCTATATTGGTCACTGATTTGTTTTTGTTTTGTTTTTGAATGTCAGAAATGTATATTTGTGAATGTTGAGATGTTATATTGGTTTCCCTGGTAAAAATAAATAATTGAAATGGGTATATATTTGTTTTTTGTTAAGTTGCCTAATAATTATGCACAGTAATAGTCACCTGCACACACAGATATCCCCCTAAAATAGCTATAACTAAAAACAAACTAAAAACTATTCAGCTTTGATATTAATGAGTTTTTTTGGTTCATTGAGAACATGGTTGTTGTTCAATAATAAAATTAATCCTCAAAAATACAACTTGCCTAATAATTCTGCACTCCCTGTATAGAGAGACTGAGAAATATGTATTTACAATAAAAATGACATTGTTCTGTAAGTGAAGAACATTGGAATGTGAAATGTGAATAACTACTGTCAGGTTTGTGCGTGAGCAATAGGTGTTAGTTTTTTTCTTCTGCACTCTCCATTGACTTCTATGGGGACAATACATTAATGCAAACACGATAATGCAAAGTCCTTTGGTTAGTGCATCAGGTTTTGTTTGCGCACAAACTTTTAACTACCAGAAGCACACAAAAAGATTACCTCTAGCGAAATGAATGCTTGAGTGATAGTGCGCCACTTGTAATCTGGCCCAAAAGCAGAATTCGAAAAAGGTCTAACACATAAGTTGAAGGATGTGTATCATGAAATTTCATAATCAAAACCCATATTTTGGTCTAGACAAACAAAGCTAAGTTACAAAAAATAATAAACTTCAGTATCCAAAATAAAAAAAACATTATACCTAAAAAAAAAAAAAAAAAACCCAACCAAAACAAAATAAACCCTAAACACTAACACTAAAATAAATTACAATAGCTGTTACAAGGGCCTTTGGCAGGGCATTACCCTATAGTGATTTTAGCTCTTTTGAAAAATAAAAAAATTGCTAACCCCCCATCTACATTAAAGTAACCCCCACCCCCAAAATAACAAAATCTAACTAAAAAACCTAGGCAAGAAAAGAAAAGTTAAAATAAAAAACCCTATTCTTAAAAATAAAAAACCCACCCCAAAAAAGCCTTAACTTACCCCAAAAGTGTTACTCACAGTGGATGGGGAATCCGGCTCCTCTTGATCTGATGTTGGGTCGTCTTTATCCAGGCTCCAGGCACAGGGAGCCCATCTTCGCGACGGCAGAGGCGGACTTCAGCAGCCTCTTCCGTCACCTTTGCTCCACAATTTTCTTCAATGCCAGGGCCCTTTTCATCGAGGCGTGGGAGGCCCATCTTCGCGGAGGCGGACTTCTGCGGCTTCTTCCGCTGCCTCTGCTCCAGAATCTTTTAGTCTTCGGATCTCTTCGTGGAGCCCTGTTCTTCATACAGTTGCTGCCGCACACTGAAATCCCATAAGCACGGAACACCAATATATAGGGGTACCACTTAATTCCTATTGACTGATTTTATATCAGTCAATTCCTATTGGCTGACTTGAATCAGCCAATAGCAAGATTTTTTTTTAAATTAAATTCTGATTAGGTGGGATCAGACTATTATACTTTAGGAAAGTTCTCTGTGGAAAGCATAATTGGACTAAAAGAGGATACTCCTAGGTGGTGATTTACCATAGAACAAGCTACTGAGCTGTTGTTGTTCGTTCCTTGTTGAGTGCTGCTCTTTCTGTATACATATAAAAGAAACCCTGGGGTTCTGTAATTTCAAAAAATACTATATCATGTTCCTACATTTAATAATGCATTTGAATGCTTGCATTACTCAGAAATAAATGGGCAGGATTCATGACACCTTTGAGCAATGTTAATTACATGATGTATTGCATTAACCATTAAACAGCTGAAACTATTAGCTTACAATTAATTTTATTACTCCTATTCAAGGAAGACAATTCTAGAAAATCCCTTTTTTTGTCGCATTCTTCATTAATTGACTCTTTGGGGACTGACAAAAAATGTATTAGACATGCAAAAGGGATTTTGTATAACTAATCAGGCATAAGAAATTTAAGTATTACGGGGCCCATGCGTAATTGAAACCCTTTCATAATTTTTACACAATTTTATTTGAACATATATTTATTTATTTATTTGTACACAGGTGATATGCTACAATTCAACATAACTGAACATGCCTTAAATATTGTAACAGTTAAATTCAAATTCCTCTACCAAGTATATGCTGCCTAAATACTTTAATCATAGCTGCATATCTACATCTTACAAGGTAATGGGAATATCTGGGAATATGGGGGAACTCAGTACAGTTTACATTTAAGAAATAAATTCACAGTCTGCAATACAAAAAGTTTATATTCCTTTTTAAATAAATCTGTGCCATGACATTTATATGGACAGTCAACACCTTGAGATTTTTATATAAAATGTTTCGATATGCATTATGAAAAACATTACATTATACTTTCAGAATTGTGCCCACTTTTCATGCAATTTAGTTCTGACAATTGAGGATTTGCTTATTCTCTGATCTCGCACACACTGCAGTTATCAAGGCCAAACATGCCACATATCAGATAACAGAAATGAAATATATCAACAGTGCCAGAAATACAGCCACACAAGCTACTCCTCAAAAGAGCGAGATCTCCCAACCAGATCTCAATATATAGATAAAAAAAGTGCTAAGAGGGAGCGCTACAACACCCCTGCGATGGGATGAGTTGCTAAAGGTGGAATCCAAGAGATAGTACTATGATAAAGTCACAAAATGAATCCGAATCGGATTATATAGAATATGTACGATATACAGTAAATATGTTACAGATTATACTGGTATTACAGCTCAGGTTTATTTGGATTTTTTCACGTTATCTCTTATTGGATAAATTTCACTAAGAAGAGGAACATTATATGAGCACTATTTTCAACACCATCATCATTTGGGATACCACACTTAGGATTACAACACAGATCACATAGACATCGAGGGTATAACCCCTATTTTTTAGGTGTACACCTTTTATATATTTTTATTGTTGGCCACATTTTCCATTTTTATTTTTTGTTTATATTTTTACACTTTGGATTTTTTGCGTACATTTGGATTTTTTCATGCAGATACATTTATATATATTTTTTTAACACACCTATCATGGATTCACCATCACCAAAACCTTAATTAGTTAGACTTTGATCTCAACCCCATCTGGACACTTTTGGGACACATTTCTTTCTGGACATTTTTTGGACATATTGCTGGTTATATTTTGCCTAATTGGATATTTATTTAATTTTATTTTATTCCATCCAGTTACCTAGTTTACAGGTCGCCTTGTTTTTAACTTGCTATTTAACCTGATATATTAGTGATTTTAACTTGATACACTAGCTGTTCACAAGGATATATATAATATCCCACTTTTTACATTTTTGACAAATTGTTTTAATTGTGTCATTTCTTAATTTTATTTTAGTTTTGAGACTTTGTGATTCTTATTTTCGATACCTTGCAACTTGTGAATTTTAACAATTAAATTGCATTATAATCTGTAACATATTTACTGTATATCGTACATATTCTATATAATCCGATTCGGATTCATTTTGTGACTTTATCATAGTACTATCTCTTGGATTCCACCTTTAGCAACTCATCCCATCGCAGGGGTGTTGTAGCGCTCCCTCTTAGTACTTTTTTGACATATCAGATAACAACTGTAAAACAATGCATTTTATACTAATTTAATAATCTTGTCATTTGCAGACTAAAGCTTAGATTAGCCCCTCCAAATAATGAAAACGGTGGGTTAAGTTTGAGTATTGAAAAACAGTTGCAATAAAAAATATAGCTGATAACAGCGAGATGGGTGGCCAAGCACGGCCATGCATCATCGCAAGGCCGTGGCGTATGAAAGGACAAAGAAAGCAGAGTGAATAAAGGGTAATATGATGATCCTCAATCCTATTGGCTGATTGCAACAGCCAATAAGATTTTTCCACCTTAATGCCTATTGGCTGATAGAATTCTATCAGCCAATCGGAATGTAAGGGACACCATCTTGGATGACATCATTTAAAGGAAAACTTCATTGTTCAGAAGACGTCAAGAGAAGAGGATGCTCCGCGCCGGATGTCTTGAAGATGGACCCGCTCCGCGCCGAATGGATGAAGATAGAAGATGCCGTCTGGATGAAGACTTCTGCCCGGTTGGATGAAGACTTCGGCCCGCTTGGATGAAGACTTCTGCCTGAGGACTTCTGCCGCTTCGTTGAGGATGAATGTCGGGTCTTCAAAAACTGTAAGTGGATCTTCGGGGGTTAGTGTTAGGTTTTTTAAGTGTTTATTGGGTGGGTTTTAATTTTAGATTAGGGTTTGGGCTGAAAAAGAGCTAAATGCCCTTTTAAGGGCAATGCCCATCCAAATGCCCTTTTCAGGGCAATGGGGAGCTTAGGTTTTTTAGATAGGTTTTTATTTGGGGGGTTGGTTGTGTGGGTGGTGGGTTTTACTGTTGGGGGGGTTATTTGTATTTTTTTTTACAGGTAAAAGAGCTGATTTCTTTGGGGCAATGCCCCGCAAAAGGTCCTTTTAAGGGCCATTGGTAGTTTATTGTAGGCTAGGGTTTTTTTTTTATTTTGGGGGGGCTTTTTTATTTTCATAGGGCTCTTAGATTAGGTGTAATTAGTTTGAATATTTGATAGTTTATTTTTTATTTTGTGTAGCTTAGTGTTTTTTTTTTTTTTGTAACTTAGTTGTTAGTTTTTTGTAACTTAGTAATATTTAATAGTAGATTTAAATAATTTAAGTAGGGTTAGGTTTTTAAATATGTCATATAGTTTAATGTAATTTTAGTATAATAGGGTAGATTAATTATTAGTTTAATATAGTTTAATGTAATTTTAGTATAATAGTTAGGGAAGGTTAATTAATAGTTTAATATAGTTTAATGTAATTTTAGTATAATAGTTAGGGTAAGTTAATTAGTAGTTTAAGATAGTTTAATTTAATTCTAAAAGTAAGTTTAAATTTATTATAAGATAGGGATGAGTTAATATTTAATGTAAAGTTAGCGGGTTGTAAGGTTTAGGGGTTAATAGCTTAATTTAGTTTATGGTTTATGGGTTAATAGGTTTAGTAAGTGGTAGAGATGTGGGAGGCCAGGGGTTTATGGGTTAATACATTTATTTAACTGTGGTGGGCTCAGGGAGCAGCAGGATAGGGGTTAATAACTTTATTAGAGTTGTGGTGGGCTCCGGGAGCAGAGGGATAGGGTTTAATAACTTTATTAGAGTTGCGGTGGGGTCCGGGAGTGGCGGGATGGGGGTTAATAACTTTATTTAGTTGCGGCGGGTCCGGGAGCGGCAGGATAGGGGTTAAACATTTTAGTATAGTGGCGGTGTTTAGTGACAGGGTATAAATAAAGTTGGGAAAAAGCCGAATAGCAGCGAGATCGATGACTGTTAGTTAACAACAGTCCGCTGTTCATCGCCCCGTACTTGGTGCGTTGTTTTTTGACAGCTTTTTTGATTAATAAGGAGAGCGTAGTGGTGCCGGCGAATGCAGCACAGTTGACGGCTTGATAAGTAGGCCTCAATGTGTTTAGCTAGCTCCCACTAGTGCATTGCTGCCCCTTCAACAAAAGGATACCATGAAGCTGGTATATAGAGGTAAAAAAGACACTAAATACATTTCATGCACATTTGTATAATTATGGGTGCTACATGATGCAGGTATTTGAAGAAGAGTTTTGCAAACACATCACCCCTGGAATGTAATGAAACACAGATTTCAAAATGGCGGCACCCATGACCAGAGAGCGGTAGGGAATAACCTCAATAATATGCTTATAAAATGTATCTAGTGTTTAATGTCTCTTTAATACAATCCATGTCAAGTGTTATGAGGAAAGGGTTAGCATACTTAAACGTCATAAATATATGCAACTTTATTGTGAAGCGTAAAATGTCATTATCAACTCCATAGTAAGTATAATGAGTCCCAGTTTATTCTGAGCTATTGACAAGCTGTTTTCATATTTTATTATGTATCATAATCACTGTTAAGTCAGTAATGTTATTATAAGAGTGTTATTAGCTACTAGCTCAGTCTGTTACCCTAAAACTTAAAGGGTCAGTCAGTAATGTTATTATAATGGTTGTCATTGTCTACTGGCTGAGTCTGTTACCCTGGAACTTAAAGGGTCAGTCAGTAATGTTATTATAAGGTTTGTCATTGTCTACTGGCTGTGTCCATTACCCTGGAACTTAAAGGGTTAGTCAGCAATGTTATTATAAGAGTGTTATTAGCTACTGGCTCAGTCTGTTACCCTGGAACTTAAAGGGTTAGTCAGTAATGTTATTATAAGAATTGCCATTATCTACTTGGCTGAGTCTGTTACCCTGGAACTTAAAGGGTCAGTCAGCGATGTTATTATAAGGGTTGCCATTAGCTACTAGCTGAGTCCGTTACCCTGGAACTTAAAGGGTCAGTCAGCGATGTTATTATAAGAGAGTTATTAGCTACTGGCTGAGTCTGTTACCCTGGAACTTAAAGGGTCAGTCAGCGATATTATTATAAGGTTTGCCATTAGCTACTGGCTGAGTCCGTTACCCTGGAACTTAAAGGGTCAGTCAGCGATGTTATTATAAGGGTTGCCATTAGCTACTAGCTGAGTCCGTTACCCTGGAACTTAAAGGGTCAGTCAGCGATGTTATTATAAGGGTTGTCATTAGCTACTGGCTGAGTCCGTTACCCTGGAACTTAAAGGGTCAGTCAGCGATGTTATTATAAGAGTGTTATTAGCTACTGGCTGAGTCTGTTACCCTGGAACTTAAAGGGTCAATCAGCGATGTTATTATAAGAGTGTTATTAGCTACTGGCTGAGTCTGTTACCCTGGAACTTAAAGGGTCAATCAGCGATGTTATTATAAGAGTGTTATTAGCTACTAGCTGAGTCTGTTACCCTGGAACTTATTTAAAAATAAAAATGTTATTATAAGGGTTGCCATTAGCTACTGGCTGATTCTGTTACCCTGGAACTTAAAGGGTCAGTCAGTGATGTTATTATAAGGGTTGCCATTAGCTACTAGCTGAGTCTGTTACCCTGGAACTTAACCCTTTCGTGACAGGGTTAAAGTGCCTACATCGGAACAACTGTTCCGATGTAGACAAATTGAAACTACGCGATCGTGCATACGATCGCGAGATTTCAATTATTGGATCGCATCTGGGGGGCGTCCCTACAATCCTAGGAACGCCCTCCAGACCGCGATTAAATCCCTGAAGCACAGAAGGCTTCAGGACAGCCGTTAGTTATGACGTTCCATTCCGTCATAACGGCTTTAAAGCCCAGTCTAATTATGACGGAATGGAACGGCATAACGGCTTTAAAAGGTTAAAGGGTCAGACAGTGATGTTATTATAAGGGTTGCCATTAGCTACTAGCTGAATCTGTTACCCTGGAACTTAAAGGGTCAGTCAGTGATGATATTATAAGGGTTGCCATTAGTTACTGGCTGAGTCTGTTACCCTGGAACTTAAAGGGTCAGCCAGTGATGTTATTATAAGGGTTGTCATTATCTACTGGCTGAGTCTGTTACCCTGGAACTTAAAGGGTCAGTCAGTGATGTTATTATAAGGGTTGTCATTAGCTACTGGCTGAGTCTGTTACCCTGGAACTTAAAGGGTCAGTCAGTGATATTATAAGGGTTGCCATTAGCTACTGGCTGAGTCTGTTACCCTGGAACTTAAAGAGTCAGTCAGTAATGTTATTACAAGGGTTGCCATTATCTACTGGCTGAGTCTGTTACCCTGGAATTTAAAGGGTCAGTCAGTAATGTTATTTTAAGGGTTGCTATTAGCTACTGGCTGAGTCCGTTACCCTGGAACTTAAAGGGTCAGTCAGCGATGTTATTATTAGGGTTGCCATTAGCTACTAGCTGTGTCCATTACCCTGGAACTTAAAGGGTCAGTCAGCAATGTTATTATAAGAGTGTTATTAGCTACTGGCTGAGTCTGTTACCCTGGAACTTAAAGGGTTAGTCAGTAATGTTATTATAAGGGTTGCCATAAGCTACTAGCTGAGTCTGTTACCCTGGAACTTAAAGGGTTAGTCAGCAATGTTATTATAAGGGTTGCCATTAGCTACTAGCTGAGTCTGTTACCCTGGAACTTAAAGGGTCAGTCAGTGATGTTATTATAAGGGTTGCCATTAGCTACTGGCTGAGTCCGTTACCCTGGAACTTAAAGGGTCAATCAGCAATGTTATTATAAGGGTTGCCATTAGCTACTAGCTGAGTCCATTACCCTGGAACTTAAAGGGTCAGTCAGCGATGTTATTATAAGAGTGTTATTAGCTACTGGCTGAGTCTGTTATCCTGGAACTTAAAGGGTTAGTCAGTAATGTTATTATAAGGGTTGCTACTAGCTGAGTCTGTTACCCTGGAACTTAAAGGGTTAGTCAGCAATGTTATTATAAGGGTTGCCATTAGCTACTGGCTGAGTCTGTTACCCTGGAACCTAAAGGGTCAGTCAGTGATGTTATTGTAAGGGTTGTCATTAGCTACTGGCTGAGTCCGTTACCCTGGAACTTAAAGGGTCGGTCAGTGATGTTATTATAAGGGTTGTCATTAGCTACTGGCTGAGTCCGTTACCCTGGAACTTAAAGGGTCAGTCAGTGATGTTATTATAAGGGTGTTATTAGCTACTGGCTGAGTCTGTTAGCCTGGAACTTAAAGGGTTAGTCAGTAATGTTGTTATAAGGGTTGCCATTAGCTACTTGCTGAGTCTGTTACCCTGAAATGTAAAAGGTCATTCCAACGCAATAAGAAGAAGCCCATGTTATTATAAGGGTTGCCATTAGCTACTGGCTGAGTCTGTTACCCTGGAACCTAAAGGGTCAGTCAGTGATGTTATTGTAAGGGTTGCCATTAGCTACTAGCTCAGTCTGTTACCCTGGAACTTAAAGGGTCAGTCAGTGATGTTATTATAAGGGTTGTCATTAGCTACTGGCTGAGTCCGTTACCCTGGAACTTAAAGGGTTAGTCAGTAATGTTGTTATAAGGGTTGCCATTAGCTACTTGCTGAGTCTGTTACCCTGAACATTAGCTACTGGCTGAGTCCGTTACCCTGGAACTTAAAGGGTCAGTCAGTGATGTTATTATAAGGGTGTTATTAGCTACTGGCTGAGTCTGTTACCCTGGAACTTAAAGGGTTAGTCAGTAATATTGTTATAAGGGTTGCCATTAGCTACTTGCTGAGTCTGTTACCCTGAAATGTAAAAGGTCATTCCAACGCAATAAGAAGAAGCCCATGTTATTATAAGGGTTGCCATTAGCTACTGGCTGAGTCTGTTACCCTGGAACCTAAAGGGTCAGTCAGTGATGTTATTGTAAGGGTTGCCATTAGCTACTAGCTCAGTCTGTTACCCTGGAACTTAAAGGGTCAGTCAGTGATGTTATTATAAGGGTTGTCATTAGCTACTGGCTGAGTCCGTTACCCTGGAACTTACAGGGTCAGTCGGTGATGTTATTATAAGGGTGTTATTAGCTACTGGCTGAGTCTGTTACCCTGGAACTTAAAGGGTTAGTCAGTAATGTTGTTATAAGGGTTGCCATTAGCTACTTGCTGAGTCTGTTACCCTGAAATGTAAAAGGTCATTCCAACGCAATAAGAAGAAGCCCAAATGTATTTGAACATTTTACTGCTTGCAAGTAAATATGGGATAAATGCACTGTTAAAGATTGCTAAGGAGCCACAACATGATATTAATATTCCTAAATAACACGTAGCTGCCAATCAACTGTCTGTGTCCTGATTAGGAATGGCCCGGCAGCAAACTTGATTATGGAAAACGTGGTCCCTATAATGCCAAATCAAGTAAATTA
This sequence comes from Bombina bombina, assembly GCF_027579735.1. Taxonomy (NCBI): domain Eukaryota; kingdom Metazoa; phylum Chordata; class Amphibia; order Anura; family Bombinatoridae; genus Bombina; species Bombina bombina. Next base: position 284,961,803 of record NC_069503.1, on the reverse strand, counting down.
AGATCTCTGTTTAAAAATAAAAAATATCATACGTTGACTAGTACTCAGTGTTGTTAAGATCTAAGATGTTATTATATCCATGTACGCACAGCATAATTATTTGATATAACAGAATTTTTTTTTTAACAAACATAACATTTCTTGCCAATTTCAAATTATAAAATGTAATATAATACATACATGCAACTGCAGAAATTAAAGTCTGGCTGCTAATAAATAAATGAAAAAAGTCAGTTAAGTATATTTTAATTAGTTGCAGTAAAACAGATTAGCACAAATGCTGCTTTATAATTTAGTCAGTTTTTATTTACAGTAAACTTGATCTAAGTTTGCCAAGGCCAATATTTGTCGGTCTTGTGGAGAGACAGTATGCTGTCTTAGTTCCTTCACTATCTATTTGTTTAATCAGCTAAAAGTTCGTAAATTTTGGATTTGCTTATTAAAGTTCTGTTTTAGCTCATCCGGAGCAAAAATGTTTAACTATTTTCAAACTAAACAGAACACTGCAGTTGCTATTATACTGTGGTAACATTTTCCTGATGAAATTTTATTTTTTCTGTATGAATTGAAACCAGTTGCAGAAAGGTGTAAATTTTAAATGTCATTTTAATTATAGTCTATATTGTTGCACAGTGTACTTTTTAATTTTTTTATTTTTATTTAGCTCTTTCCCTTGGTATTGTTTTCATGAAATACCCCTTCTTTGTTGGAGGGATAAACTGCTCTTAGTCGTTTTGGGAATTTTTACCTCCTCCTAGTGGCCAGTAGTTTTAACCTCAGGAGTAATGGCTCATGGACGATCGCCACCTTTTGAAAGAAATCCTGATCATGACCCCCAAATTCCCCTTGTTCTGACTGTGAAGTTTCCGCAAGACACCTCATGTTCTATCCAGTGACATTGTATTTACATAACAAAACAGATATGTAAACATTCTACACTTACAGATGTTTTTGTAAAGCATAGATATCTGTGCAGCTCCAAAAAAGGATATAGCAAATAATATAATAAACATATCTTCCATTTTAAAACAATATCATTAACATATCTGTACCAATGTAGTTGTTTGTTTTATAATAAAAGTGTGATCTTCTGTAAATCTGAAAACCTCTTTTGAACCTTATTGCAAGCAGAAACAAAAGTAAGGGCAATTTTAAGTATGTAAGGTCAATTTTGGAGCCAGTAGAAACAGCTGTTATTTAATAATAAACCACTTTTGGGTCTAATATTATTATCCTATTATCTTATTTTAAGACATTTTCAGGCAGACAATAATGACGATAGGCACTGTTGCAAAATAATAATAAAGATATGGGTGGATGGTATATGAGCAGCCATCAACTAAACACCAACATATTTTAACTATCAAAGGTTAATAAAAAGAGTCAGTCAGTAAGAGGATTCTATTGTAGTTGAAGAATCCAGATGGAAATGAGTTAAGTTATGCATAGAAAAAAATAGTTATTGAGTTTGGAATAGACAATATCAGATCCATACTCATGTCCTATGCAGAAGAAACTTTACATCAAGGCTATTCATCACCTGATCCCTTGCCTAGGCTGTTTGTCACTATACACCGACATCTCTTAATAAGAGAACATCCTGGATACCAGCATGACAATATCCTATATGCATAGGCTACCAGCAAAATTGGAAGATTCCATAAACATGTGGATTGGGATTTTACAGACCACAGAAGCAGTGTGCATACCTCCTCTAGACCAGAACTTGACAGAGATTTACCTTTGTTGAGCCCCTGCTAAAGCCAGCATCACTTAAAGGGACAGTATGCACTCATTTTCCAACAGTAAAATCCAGCTTGAGGCCCACAGTAACTTAAAGTCCCTCTATTCCTTCCTGGCCCCTCAAAAGGCCCTTGATCTATCTTTTCATCAGATTTAGCGGTTCCCACTACACAAGACTCTCAGCCAGATTACGAGTTTTGTGTTATGGCTGGCTCGCAAATTACTTGCAAGTTATTTCCACCGCTAACCTTTAATAGGGCTGCTATTACAGATTTGCAAAAACACAGCTTGTGCGGGCGATATGGTTGCGTTGAGCTCCATGCTTCACCCAAACACAAGCAGTGTTTTGATGGTGCTCGTGCACGATTTCCCCATAGACATAAATGGGGATAGTTGGCTAAAAAAAGCCTAAAACCTGCAATCGCGGAGAGTAAAGCTCCGTAACGCAGCCCCATTGATGTCTATGGGGAAAAAAATGTATGTTTAAGCCTAACACATTAACATAAATCCAGAATCTAAACACCCCTAATCTGCCGCCCCTAACATCGCTGACACCTACATTACACTTATTAACCCCTAATCTGCCGCCCCCAACATCGCTGCCACCTACCTACACTTATTGACCCCTAATCTGCCGCCCCAACGACACCGACACCTACATTACACTTATTAACCTCTAATCTGCCGCCCCCGACATCGCCGACACCTACATTACACTTATTAACCCCTAATCTGCCGCCCCCAATGTCGCTGCCACCTACATACATTTATTAACCCCTAATCTGCCGCCCCAATGTCGCCGCCACCACTATACTAAATTTATTAACCCCTAAACCTCTGGCCACCCACATCACTAACACTAAATAAATATATTAACCCCTAACGTAACCCTAAATCTAATCCTAACCCTAATGTAACCATAACCCTAACTTTAATATAATTAAAATAATTCTAAATAAAACTTACTATTAATAACTAATTCCTATTTAAAACTAAGTACTTACGTGTAAAATAAACCCTAAGCTATCTACAATATAACTAATAGTTACATTGTATCTATCTTAGGTTTTATTTTTATTTCACAGGTAAGTTTGTATTTATTTTAACTAGGAAAACTAGTTAGTAAATAGTTATTAACTATTTACTAGCTACCTAGTTAAAATAAATACAAAGTTACCTGTAAAATAAAACCTAACCTGAGTTACACTAAAACCTAACATTACAATAAAATTAAATAAATTAAATTAACAAAACACTAAATTACACAAAATAAAAAAAGAAATTATCAAAAATAAAACAAATTACTCCTAATCTAATAGCCCTATCGAAATAAAAAAGCCCACCCAAAATTAAAAAAACCTAGCCTACACTAAACTGCCAATGGCCTTTAAAAGGGCCTTTTGCGGGGCACTGCCCCAAATAAATCATCTCTTTTACCTGTAAAAAAAATACAAACAACCCCCAACAGTAAAACCCACCACCCACACAACCAACCCCCCAAATAAAATCTAAATAAACCTAAGCTCCCCATTTCCCTGAAAAGGGCATTTGGATGGACATTGTCCTTAAAAGGGCATTTAGCTCTTTTACATTGCCTGAAACCCTAAGATAAAAATAAAACCCACCCAATAAACCCTTAAAAAACCTAACACTAACCACTGACGATCCACTTACAGTTTTTGAAGACCGGATATCCATCCTCATCCAAGCAGGCAGAAGTCTTCATCCAGACAGCATCTTCTATCTTCATCCATCTGGCGTGGAGTGGGTCCATCCTCAAGACATCCGGCGTGGAGCATCCTCTCCTTCTGATGGCTTTCGAAGAATGAAGTTTCCCTTTAAATGACGTCATCCAAGATGGAGTCCCTTACATTCCGATTGGCTGATAGAATTCTATCAGCCAATAGGAATTAAGGGGGAAAAATCCTATTGGCTGTTGCAATCTGCCATTAGCATTGAGCTTTCATCCTATTGGCTGATCCAATCAGTCAATAGGATTGAGCTTGCATTCTATTGGCTAATTGGAATAGCCAATAGAATCCGAGCTCAATCCTATTGGCTGATTGGATCAGCCAATAGGATGAAAGCTCAATCCTATTGGCTGATTGCAACAGCCAAATGGATTTTTCCCCCTTAATTCCTATTGGCTGATAGAATTCTATCAGTCAATCGGAATGTAAGGGACACCATCTTGGATGACGTAATTTAAAGGGAAACTTCATTCTTTCAAAGCCATCGGAAGAAGAGGATGCTCCGCGCTGGATGTCTTGAAGATGGACCTGCTCCGCGCCGGATGGATGAAGATAGAAGATGCCGTCTGGATGAAGACTTCTGTCCGCTTGGATGAAGACTTCTGCTGCCTGGATGAGGATGGATGTCCGGTCTTCAAAAACTGTAAGTGGATCGTCGGTGGTTAATGTAAGGTTTTTTTAGGGGTTTATTGGGTGGGTTTTATTTTTAGCTTAGGGCTTTGGGCAATGTAAAAGAGCTAAATGCCCTTTTAAGGACAATGCCCATCCAAATGCCCATTTCAGGGAAATGGGGAGCTTAGGTTTATTTAGATAGGATTTTATTTGGGGGGTTTGGTTGTGTGGGTGGTGGGGTTTACTGTTGCGGGGTTGTTTGTATTTTTTTTTACATGTAAAAGAGCTGATTTCTTTGGGGCAATGCCCCGCAAAAGGCCCTTTTAAGGGCCATTGGCAGTTTAGTGTAGGCTAGGTTTTTTTTTATTTTGGGTGGACCTTTTTATTTTAATAGGGCTATTAGATTAGGAGTAATTTGTTTTTATTTTTGATCATTTCTTTTTTTATTTTGTGTAATTTAGTGTTTATTATTTTTTGTAATTTAGATAAATGTATTTTGTTAATTTAATTTATTTAATTTTATTGTAATGTTAGGTGCTATTATAACTCAGGTTAGGTTTTATTTTATTTTTTATTTTTACAGGTAACTGTATTTATTTTAACTAGGTAGCTAGTAAATAGTTAATAACTATTTACTAACTAGTCTACCTAGTTATAATAAATACAAACTTACCTGTGAAATAAAAATAACACCTAAGCTAACTACAATGTAACTATTAGTTATATTGTAGATAGCTTAGGGTTTATTTTCCAGGTAAGTTTGTATTTATTTTTAAATAGGAATTAGCTAGTTATTAATAGTAGTTTTTTTTAGATTTATTTTAATTATATTTAAGTTAGGGGGTGTTTTGTTAGGGTTACGTTAGGGTTAGGTTTAGGGGTTAATAGGTTTATTATAGCGGCAGTGTGGGCGGATGGCAGATTAGGGGTTAATAATATTTAAATAGTGTTTATGACGCGGGAGGGTGGCGTTTTAGGGGTTAATCATTTTATTATAGCGGCAACAATGTCGGGGTGCGGCGGAATAGGGGTTAATACATTTTTTAAGTGGTTGCGATGTCCGGAGCGGCAGATTAGGAGTTAATAATTTTATTTTATTATTTGCGATGTGGGATGGCCTCGGTTTAGGGGTTAATAGGTAGTTTATGGGTGTTAGTATACTTTTTAACACTTTAGTTATGAGTTTTATGCTACAGCTTTGTAGCATAAAACTCATAACTACTGAGTTTCAGATGGTGGTACGAATCTTGTGGTTATAGGGTGTACCGCTCACTTTTTGGCCTCCCAGGCAAAACTCGTAATACCGGCGCTATGGAAGTCCCATTGAAAAAGGACTTTTTTAAAAGTGCGGTAATAACGTTGCGTGATGGCCAAAAAAGTGTGCGGTACACCTATACCTGCAAGACTTGTAATAGCAACATTAGGGAAAAAGCAGTGTTATACTCATAACACAAAACTCGTAATCTAGTTGTCTGATACCTCTGGCCCAAACTATGTTGTCATAGTCCTCTGGTTTTTGTCATGGCCGTCAAGTAAGGATGATGTGGGGCATATTAACAGCAGGTAGATCAGCTGCATTGAGAGTATCTCTTAGTGATTCTGCTTTGGGTACTATAATCTCGGTTTCTCTCAGCAGTAGGATATTCGGAATTAGAAAGCTTAATAGATTTATACAACTCCTCATGGTAATGGAGACAGATGTGTAGGAGTTAATTTAAAGCTTGGGGTATGAGTACAGGCTCAGCAATGGTTCAACAGACTATGGTTCAACTGCAGTCTAATAATGACTGCACAACCCAGATCACTGGGGAAAGTGATAGTCCAGAAAAAAAAACAGCAGATTATTGGATTCTAAAAAGCAACCACTAGTACTGTGATATTAAACACAGAATTACTTTTTTGGAATTTTTACATAATTATTCAATTATAGAATTGAACCATATAAAGAATGCACTATTGTATTTGTTTTTTTAATTAAAAAGTTCAGCTTTTCCTTTGATTCATTAGTTAGCAGCGCTTTCTGGGTTTTGGAAGAGTACATGATTCCTTATACCAAATACTACGCCTAAATTGATATTACAGCCTAGTGAAAAGTTATGATGAAAATTGTAAAAAAAAAAAATCAATGTTAAATTAAATTGACATTACGAACTTACATAAAAAATATAATTATATTGAAATTTTATTTTAGCCTAGGGCAGTTCTGCACTAAGAACGGAATCTCAAGTGTAGAGAAACGAGAGTGTAGCTGTAAAGTAAAATATGTGCTATCTGCATTAAAATGTGACATGGGGAGAATGATTTAATAGCATCAACCTATATGATTTTTTTAACAGAGAAGATGAAATATCAAATAGGATTTTGTGGATATAAAAAATATATGTGATGAAGTGGTGATTAAGTAAAGGAATTAAAGGAACATTAAATCCAAATTTTTCGTTCATAAGTCAATTAGAACATACAATTTTAAAAACACTTTCAAATGTACTTATATTATCTAATTTGCTTCATTCTCTTGGTATCATTTATTAAAAGGCTCAGCAGCAATGCACTACTGGGAGATAGCGGGGATTGGTTGCTGCACTTATATTACTTTTGTGAGTAGTTCCACAGATGTGTTCAGCTAGCTCCCAGTAGTGCGTTATTGCTCCTTTACTAAAGGATACCAAAAGAATTAAGCAAATTTAATAATGTGCTATCTGAATCATTAAATAAAAATGTGGGGTTTTTAAGTCCCTTTAATTGTGGTCACCAATTGTGGCACATTTTATAAGGATCAAAAAGCACTGGAAATATGTTGTGTGTAGAAAATTAGACTTTTGTAGTCAGTTGTGCACTATCAGTTCTCAGAAATGTAAAACTTTTTTTTTCCAGTTTTAAAATACAGGAGAAGGGGGCAAAACAAATTATAATAGTATACTGCAACATTTGTTTACTACTCATAATTAAACTTTTATTTTTTATTACAATCTCAAAGTTTTACTGTCCCTTTAAGATGTAAAGGAGCAGTTTGCAATACAGGTTAAATTTTCTTAATGGGATATGTGAATGAAACGGTGAAATGTTCCATTTTTCTATTATAACAATGTCCCTTAGTAACTAGGGATTAACCTCAAAGTTATGTACTGCAAAATACAATGCTAAGCAGGATATGGTTAGCTATTGGTAGTACATTCACTTAAAGGGACACTGAACCCAAATTTTTTCTTTCGTGATTCAGATAGAGCATGCAATTTTAAGCAACTTTCTAATTTACTCCTATTATCATTTTTTCTTCGTTCTCTTGCTATCTTTATTTGAAAAAGAAGGCATCTAAGCTATTTGTTTGGTTCAACACCCTGGAATTTATTCACCAATCAGCAAGAACAACCCAGGTTGTTCACCAAAAATGGGCCGGCATCTAAACTTACATTCTTGCATTTCAAATAAAGATACCAAGAGAATGAAGAAAAATTGATAATAGGAGTAAATTAGAAAGTTGCTTAAAATTGCATGCTCTATCTGAATCACAAAAGAAAACATTTGGGTTCAGTGTCCCTTTAAGGCCCTTGATTAGTTCACCAGCCTACTTAGGAGCAACAATGGGAACTATGGGGTTAATTTATAATGTGTAGAGCGAACATGATTCTCTATAGCGAATCATGTCTGCTCAACATCACTAAATACAGACATCATAAGCTGTCTGCATTTATCATTGCACAAGCATTTCTTGTGAAATGCTTGTGCAATGCCACCCCCTGCTCACTGGCGGCCAATCAGGCGCTAGCAGGGGCTGTCAATCATCCAGATTATCTGCCACCTAGAAGACCGCTGCTTTTTAAAGGGACACTGAACCCAATTTTTTTCTTTTGTGATTCAGATAGTGTGCTGCCTCAATGAGGCATAGAATATTACATAGCCTCTGTTATGTTCATGTTGTTATAGTTAAGAAATCATATATTTTTATGTCATTATTCTCAAGGCTTCCCTGTGTTTGTTCTGTACTGCCATCTACTGACACCTTTTGGTAATGCTCCTATTTTCCAGTATCTTACCCCCTGACCCTATTATGCATTTCCTTTTGTGTATTACTCCGCCCTTGTAGTTTTATGATGTTTTCCTGTGTCATGGCTGCAGCTAACAGCCTCATGTAACAAGCACTCATGTTAATACATTGCAAGCTACGATCAGTATCATCTTTTGACCGCAAAATACTTTAACCATTCATTCATCTGCTGTATTTTATTATCTGCTGTAACCTGATATTCAGAATAAAGCAACTTTATGGATTGACAAAGTATTGGTGAGTTCAGCTATCTGACAAGGATTGTCTGCAGTGATTGTATCTTCTTATACAGGCCAGGCATAGAGGTCTCAGCAAGGGATAGATCATTATTACAACTATCTGAGTCAGAATAGATAGAGCATGCAATTTTAAGCAACTTTCTAATTTACTCCTATTATCAATTTTTCTTCATTCACCTGCTATCTTTATTTGAAAAAGAAGGCATCTAAGCTTCTTTTTTTGGTTCAGACCTCTGGACAGCACTTTTTTTATTGAATTTATCCACCAATCAGCAAGAATAACCCAGGTTGTTCACCAAAAATGGGCCGGGCATCTAAACTTACATTCTTGCATTTCAAATAAAGATACCAAGAGAAGGAAGAAGATTTGATAATAGGAGTAAATTAGAAAGTTGCTTAAAACTGCATGCTCTATCTGAATCACAAAAGAAAAAAATGTGGGTTCAGTGTCCCTTTAAATTCTGTTTCAGGCGAGCTTGAAACAAAGGGCCTCCGGCGCAACAGCCTCTGCTTAATAAACGGAGCCCTATGTGTTTAAGGCCTACTCATGGGTTAAACACATTTATCAAGGGTCTTTGGAATAATAATAAACTGTTGTAATGATTTGTGGAATATAGAAGGCTTGCCAGGAATTGTTTTACAATTAGCACAGGCATAAAAAATACAGGTATCAGTTTGTAGTGTCAAGATAAAAATATAAGAGCGTGTCTAGTAATCAGTAAGAATGCTAAAAAAACATAATTTATGTAAGAACTTACCTGATAAATTCATTTCTTTCATATTAACAAGAGTCCATGAGCTAGTGACGTATGGGATATACATTCCTACCAGGAGGGGCAAAGTTTCCCAAACCTTAAAATGCCTATAAATACACCCCTCACCACACCCACAAATCAGTTTAACGAATAGCCAAGAAGTGGGGTGATAAGAAAAAAAGTGCGAAGCATATAAAATAAGGAATTGGAATAATTGTGCTTTATACAAAAAAATCATAACCACCACAAAAAAGGGTGGGCCTCATGGACTCTTGTTAATATGAAAGAAATGAATTTATCAGGTAAGTTCTTACATAAATTATGTTTTCTTTCATGTAATTAACAAGAGTCCATGAGCTAGTGACGTATGGGATAATGACTATCCAAGATGTGGATCTTTCCACACAAGAGTCACTAGAGAGGGAGGGATAAAATAAAGACAGCCAATTCCTGCTGAAAATAATCCACACCCAAAATAAAGTTTAACAAAAAACATAAGCAGAAGATTCAAACTGAAACCGCTGCCTGAAGAACTTTTCTACCAAAAACTGCTTCAGAAGAAGAAAATACATCAAAATGGTAGAATTTAGTAAAAGTATGCAAAGAGGACCAAGTTGCTGCTTTGCAGATCTGGTCAACCGAAGCTTCATTCCTAAACGCCCAGGAAGTAGATACTGACCTAGTAGAATGAGCTGTAATTCTCTGAGGCGGAATTTTACCCGACTCAACATAGGCAAGATGAATTAAAGATTTCAACCAAGATGCCAAAGAAATGGCAGAAGCTTTCTGGCCTTTCCTAGAACCGGAAAAGATAACAAATAGACTAGAAGTCTTACGGAAAGATTTCGTAGCTTCAACATAATATTTCAAAGCTCTAACAACATCCAAAGAATGCAACGATTTCTCCTTAGAATTCTTAGGATTAGGACATAATGAAGGAACCACAATTTCTCTACTAATGTTGTTGGAATTCACAACTTTAGGTAAAAATTCAAAAGAAGTTCGCAACACCGCCTTATCCTGATGAAAAATCAGAAAAGGAGACTCACAAGAAAGAGCAGATAATTCAGAAACTCTTCTAGCAGAAGAGATGGCCAAAAGGAACAAAACTTTCCAAGAAAGTAATTTAATGTCCAATGAATGCATAGGTTCAAACGGAGGAGCTTGAAGAGCTCCCAGAACCAAATTCAAACTCCAAGGAGGAGAAATTGACTTAATGACAGGTTTTATACGAACCAAAGCCTGTACAAAACAATGAATATCAGGAAGAATAGCAATCTTTCTGTGAAAAAGAACAGAAAGAGCGGAGATTTGTCCTTTCAAAGAACTTGCGGACAAACCCTTATCTAAACCATCCTGAAGAAACTGTAAAATTCTCGGTATTCTAAAAGAATGCCAAGAAAAATGATGAGAAAGACACCAAGAAATATAAGTCTTCCAGACTCTATAATATATCTCTCGAGATACAGATTTACGAGCCTGTAACATAGTATTAATCACGGAGTCAGAGAAACCTCTTTGACCAAGAATCAAGCGTTCAATCTCCATACCTTTAAATTTAAGGATTTCAGATCCGGATGGAAAAAAGGACCTTGCGACAGAAGGTCTGGTCTTAACGGAAGAGTCCATGGTTGGCAAGATGCCATCCGGACAAGATCCGCATACCAAAACCTGTGAGGCCATGCCGGAGCTATTAGCAGAACAAACGAGCATTCCCTCAGAATCTTGGAGATTACTCTTGGAAGAAGAACTAGAGGCGGAAAGATATAGGCAGGATGATACTTCCAAGGAAGTGATAATGCATCCACTGCCTCCGCCTGAGGATCCCGGGATCTGGACAGATACCTGGGAAGTTTCTTGTTTAGATGAGAGGCCATCAGATCTATCTCTGGGAGCCCCCACATTTGAACAATCTGAAGAAATACCTCTGGGTGAAGAGACCATTCGCCCGGATGCAACGTTTGGCGACTGAGATAATCCGCTTCCCAATTGTCTACACCTGGGATATGAACCGCAGAGATTAGACAGGAGCTGGATTCCGCCCAAACCAAAATTCGAGATACTTCTTTCATAGCCAGAGGACTGTGAGTCCCTCCTTGATGATTGATGTATGCCACAGTTGTGACATTGTCTGTCTGAAAACAAATGAACGATTCTCTCTTCAGAAGAGGCCAAAACTGAAGAGCTCTGAAAATTGCACGGAGTTCCAAGATATTGATCGGTAATCTCACCTCCTGAGATTCCCAAACTCCTTGTGCCGTCAGAGATCCCCACACAGCTCCCCAACCTGTGAGACTTGCATCTGTTGAAATTACAGTCCAGGTCGGAAGAACAAAAGAAGCCCCCTGAATTAAACGAAGGTGATCTGTCCACCACGTTAGAGAGTGTCGAACAATCGGTTTTAAAGATATTAATTGATATATCTTCGTGTAATCCCTGCACCATTGGTTCAGCATACAGAGCTGAAGAGGTCGCATGTGAAAACGAGCAAAGGGGATCGCGTCCGATGCAACAGTCATAAGACCTAGAATTTCTATGCATAAGGCTACCGAAGGGAATGATTGAGACTGAAGGTTTCGACAAGCTGTAATCAATTTTAGACGTCTCTTGTCTGTTAAAGACAGAGTCATGGACACTGAATCTATCTGGAAACCCAGAAAGGTTACCCTTGTTTGAGGAATCAAAGAACTTTTTGGTAAATTGATCCTCCAACCATGATCTTGAAGAAACAACACAAGTCGATTCGTATGAGACTCTGCTAAATGTAAAGACTGAGCAAGTACCAAGATATCGTCCAAATAAGGAAATACCACAATACCCTGTTCTCTGATTACAGACAGAAGGGCACCGAGAATCTTTGTGAAAATTCTTGGAGCTGTAGCAAGGCCAAACGGTAGAGCCACAAATTGGTAATGCTTGTCTAGAAAAGAGAATCTCAGGAACTGATAATGATCTGGATGAATCGGAATATGCAGATATGCATCCTGTAAATCTATTGTGGACATATAATTCCCTTGCTGAACAAAAGGCAATATAGTCCTTACAGTTACCATCTTGAACGTTGGTATCCTTACATAACGATTCAATAATTTTAGATCCAGAACTGGTCTGAAGGAATTCTCCTTCTTTGGTACAATGAAGAGATTTGAATAAAACCCCATCCCCTGTTCCGGAACTGGAACTGGCATAATTACTCCAGCCAACTCTAGATCTGAAACACAATTCAGAAATGCTTGAGCTTTCACTGGATTTACTGGGACACGGGAAAGAAAAAATCTCTTTGCAGGAGGTCTCATCTTGAAACCAATTCTGTACCCTTCTGAAACAATGTTCTGAATCCAAAGATTGTGAACAGAATTGATCCAAATTTCTTTGAAAAAACGTAACCTGCCCCCTACCAGCTGAACTGGAATGAGGGCCGTACCTTCATGTGAACTTAGAAGCAGGCTTTGCCTTTCTAGCAGGCTTGGATTTATTCCAGACTGGAGATGGTTTCCAAACTGAAACTGCTCCTGAGGACGAAGGATCAGGCTTTTGTTCTTTGTTGAAACGAAAGGAACGAAAACGATTGTTAGCCCTGTTTTTACCTTTAGATTTTTTATCCTGTGGTAAAAAAGTTCCTTTCCCACCAGTAACAGTTGAAATAATAGAATCCAACTGAGAACCAAATAATTTGTTTCCCTGGAAAGAAATGGAAAGTAGAGTTGATTTAGAAGCCATATCAGCATTCCAGGTCTTAAGCCATAAAGCTCTTCTGGCTAAGATAGCCAGAGACATAAACCTAACATCAACTCTAATAATATCAAAAATGGCATCACAGATAAAATTATTAGCATGCTGGAGAAGAATAATAATATCATGAGAATCACGATTTGTTACTTGTTGCGCTAGAGTTTCCAACCAAAAAGTTGAAGCTGCAGCAACATCAGCCAATGATATAGCAGGTCTAAGAAGATTACCTGAACATAGATAAGCTTTTCTTAGAAAAGATTCAATTTTTCTATCTAAAGGATCCTTAAACGAGGTACCATCTGACGTAGGAATGGTAGTATGTTTAGCAAGGGTAGAAATAGCCCCATCAACTTTAGGGATTTTGTCCCAAAATTCTAACCTGTCAGGCGGAACAGGATATAATTGCTTAAAACTTTTAGAAGGAGTAAATGAATTACCCAATTTATCCCATTCCTTGGAAATTACTGCAGAAATAGCATTAGGAACAGGAAAGACTTCTGGAATAACCGCAGGAGCTTTAAAAACCTTATCCAAACGTATAGAATTAGTATCAAGAGGACTAGAATCCTCTATTTCTAAAGCAATTAGTACTTCTTTAAGTAAAGAGCGAATAAATTCCATCTTAAATAAATATGAAGATTTATCAGCATCAATCTCTGAGATAGAATCCTCTGAACCAGAAGAGTCCAAAGAATCAGAATGATGGTGTTCATTTAAAAATTCATCTGTAGAGAGAGAAGATTTAAAAGACTTTTTACGTTTACTAGAAGGAGAAATAACAGACAAAGCCTTCTTTATGGATTCAGAAACAAAATCTCTTATGTTATCAGGAACATTCTGCACCTTAGATGTTGAGGGAACTGCAACAGGCAATGGTACATCACTAAAGGAAATATTATCTGCTTTAACAAGTTTGTCATGACAATTATTACAAACAACAGCTGGAGGAATAGCTACCAAAAGTTTACAGCAGATACACTTAGCTTTGGTAGATCCAGCAGGCAGTGGTTTTCCTGTAGTATCTTCTGGCTCAGATGCAACGTGAGACATCTTGCAATATGTAAGAGAAAAAACAACATATAAAGCAAAATAGATCAAATTCCTTATAAGACAGTTTCAGGAATGGGAAAAAATGCCAAATATCAAGCTTCTAGCAACCAGAAGCAAATGAAAAATGAGACTGAAATAATGTGGAGACAAAAGCGACGCCCATATTTTTTAGCGCCAAATAAGACGCCCACATTATTTGGCGCCTAAATGCTTTTGGCGCCAAAAATGACGCCACATCCGGAACGCCGACATTTTTGGCGCAAAATAACGTCAAAAAATGACGCAACTTCCGGCGACACGTATGACGCCGGAAACGGAAAAGAATTTTTGCGCCAAAAAAGTCCGCGCCAAGAATGACGCAATAAAATGAAGCATTTTCAGCCCCCGCGAGCCTAACAGCCCACAGGGAAAAAAGTCAAATTTTTGAGGTAAGAAAAATATGATAATTCAATGCATAATCCCAAATATGAAACTGACTGTCTGAAAATAAGGAAAGTTGAACATTCTGAGTCAAGGCAAATAAATGTTTGAATACATATATTTAGAACTTTATATAAAAGTGCCCAACCATAGCTTAGAGTGTCACAGAAAATAAGACTTACTTACCCCAGGACACTCATCTACATGTTTGTAGAAAGCCAAACCAGTACTGAAACGAGAATCAGTAGAGGTAATGGTATATATAAGAGTATATCGTCGATCTGAAAAGGGAGGTAAGAGATGAATCTCTACGACCGATAACAGAGAACCTTATGAAATAGACCCCGTAGAAGGAGATCACTGCATTCAATAGGCAATACTCTCTTCACATCCCTCTGACATTCACTGCACGCTGAGAGGAAAACCGGGCTCCAACTTGCTGCGGAGCGCATATCAACGTAGAATCTAGCACAAACTTACTTCACCACCTCCCTTGGAGGCAAAGTTTGTAAAACTGATTTGTGGGTGTGGTGAGGGGTGTATTTATAGGAATTTTAAGGTTTGGGAAACTTTGCCCCTCCTGGTAGGAATGTATATCCCATACGTCACTAGCTCATGGACTCTTGTTAATTACATGAAAGAAATGACAGCTAACAGAAAAGATACATGAGAGCTTAAAGGGACACCTTAAAATTAAACTTTCATGATTCAGATAGAGCATGCAATTTTAAACAATTTTCCAATTTACTTATATTATCTAAATGTGCAAATGTTCCCAAAATATTCGAATATGCATTTTGTTATTGGCTGATGGCTGTCACATGATGCAGTGGTAAGGAAAAAAGGAAAATGCATCTAACTGAAATTTGTCAGAAAAAAATCTGCTACTGATTTGAAATTCAAACTAAGGGGCCGAATTATCATTGTGCGAGCAGACATAATCCGATATTGCGGATCATGTCCGCTGCCCATCGATAAATGCCGACAGCTTACGCTCTCAGCATTTATCATTGCACCAGCAGTTCTTGTGAACTGCTTGTGCAATGCCGCCCCCTGCAGATTCGTATTCGATCGGGTTGATTTCTGGTGATATCTGTCCGCTGCAGACAGGTTATGGAGCAGTGGTCTTTATAGCTTCACAGCTTGTGTTTCCGGCGAGCCTGAAGGCTCGCCAGAAACATGGGCATCAAGCTCCATACGGAACTTGATAAACATGCCCCTAAGTGTATTTGCATTGTCTTTTTATTATGTGTTTATTAATTATGCAGTTTTAATGTGTTTAATGGTTCTTTTTTGCGTGAAATCTAGAAGCCAGACCAATTATATAGGCATCTTTCAATATCTTATGAAGGGCACTAAGGGTGCATTTCTAACCAATATTATGTAAAGTGATGATATACAGTAAGTTTTCTTTGTATATAACCTTGCAAATAAAACAAAATACTTAAAGGGACACTGTACCCAAAAAAATTATTTCCTGATTCAGATTGAGCATGAAATTCTAAGCAACTTTCTAATTTACTCCTATTATCAAATTTTCTTCATTCTCTTGGTATCTTTATTTGAAATGCAAGAATGTAAGTTTAGATGCCGGCCCATTTTTGGTGAACCACCTGGGTTGTCCTTGCTTATTGGTGGATAAATTCATCCACCAATTAAAAAAGTGCTGTCCAGGGTACTGAAACCAAAAAAAAGCTTAGATGCCTTCTTTTTCAAATAATGATAGCAAGAGAACGAAGAAAAATTGATAATAGGAGTAAATCAGAAAGTAGCTTAAAATTGCATGCTCTTCCTGAATTACAAAAGAAAAAATTTGGGTTCAGTGTCCCTTTAAAGGAAGTAACAATAAATAAAATAGAGAAAGAAATTGTGCAAATTCAGTCTAAAAAAACCCCTATAATTTAGTATATTTTTAGCTTATTTTACACTATGCCCAAAAAATCATTTGGAATTCATCAAAAATCAAACAGAAACATGAGTTAAAAAAAGAAAATCACCTGTCAACTCGTGTCAAAGACAGGTACCGCATTAGTAATATCATTTTATACTTAACTTTTATTCTTAAAAATAATAGAAATATATAATACATAATCCTAAAGCAGAATCCTTTAAGGTTTATGTTCTCTATAAACCTTTTTCTGAGAACTGAAAATATGAGATAGCAGCGCTATAAATGTTTTAACAAACATATCAGATTTTTCATGTAATGCTTTTTACAGGCTTAAACTGAACTGAGTGAAGAGAAAATCACCTTTTTACAGTATGATTCTTAAGTGAAAAATACATTTTTGTTAGGCTTTTTAGAAGACTGCATGCTGAATTTATATCATCTTCACTAAATCTTGGCAGAAGATAAAAGGAAAATTATTGCACCAGTGCAGTTAACATTCCATAGTATTCTCTCTCCACGTATTTATTTCCTCACTTACTGGACTAAAGCCAAGGCAACAAAAAGAAAATACATATACACAAAAAAATGAAAATTAGCAAACAGAGAAAAAAAAAATCTTTTGAATCGTCATGTGTCCAGGGTAGTGGTGTGTCATCACCCTGCTGGGATGTTGTTCTCAAAAGGAATTTAGCCAAGCCTTATATTTTTTCAGCAGTTGATTGGGTGCAGCTGCTAGGCAACGAGCAAGGTTTACCCAATTATATCACTGCAAAAGAAAATACAGCTGTCTCCTGTATCCTACAGGTCTGGAAATATAACACACACTTTAAATCCCTTAAACAGTAAAAGATTTAATAGATGGAAATATTTACATGGTTGTGTGTGTGTGTGTATATATATATATGTATATGTACAGTATTAGGACAATGTATTTATTTTGGTACATCAGACATGGGAAACAGTGATGCCCAAGTTTGTTTAAGTCAGTATGGAATGTTAATTTGCAGAATATGGAATACAGTGTTATTCTCTGACATCTGTTAACATAGAATGTTGTAGATCATTTGTTATTTAAAGTAAATGTAAATTTTGATGCTAAAGTGCCCGGTTTTTAAAAGTTTGATTAAAAACAGGAGCACTTTAATTCATCAAAATTTACATTTCACTTGTTGTCAAAAAATACTTACCTTTTAAACTTGACAGCTGCTACAGCTTCCCCCGGTCGTTGCAAAGCCATTTCTGACGTCAGAAATGATGGATAGGTCATCTTCCAAACACGGCTGGGGGAGAATCAGTGTCTGATTCACAGCCGTGATTGGAGGAAGCCGGATTCCTCATTTTAGACCTAGGAAGAGGCTTTGCGATGGGTGGAGGAAGTTGTCAAGATTAAAAGGTAAGTTTTTTTTTCTCAACACGAGTAAAATGTAAATTTTGATGAATTAAAGTGCCCCAGTTTTTAATCAAATTTTTAAAAACCGGGCACCTTAGCATCAAAATATACATTCACTTTAAGCAGATCCTCTGTATAAGAGATAGAATATCAGCTAATGCTAAGCACCTTTAGCTAAACCAACTTACTAGAATCAACATATAATAGTGGCAGAGCATATAAACAATGATAATTTAAATGTATAATTACTTGGTTGCATATCAAAATAAAAAAGTTGGGTTACTGCACTGTATCAGACATATATGGGTCAATTTATGAAGCAGCGGATGCTGCTTCCGACCCACTCCGCTTCATTTCCGACTGAAGCGGAAGTTAAGAAACAGCGGTCCTAAGACCCTCTGAGGTGGCGGACAGCAATCAGGCCGATCGAATACGATTGAGTTGATTGACACCCCCTGCTAGCGGCAGATTGGCCGCAAATCTGCAGAGGGCAGAATTGCACCTGTTGGCATTTATCAATGTGCGGCGGACATGATTCGTTATAGCGGATCATGTCTGTCCGCACCATGTTAAATTGACCCCATAGGGTCAGATTGCAAGTGGCGCACTATTTGGAGCTTTCACTCGCGCACAAACACTGGCAGAAGTAAACTTTTAACGCATGCAGGTTAGCGTGCCCATTACAAGTTGAAAGTAAACTATTTTTGCACAAGCCGGCATGCTCTAAATTTGGAACTTTGAATATTGCTGCGGCGCTAACTTCTCATAGACTTCGAAGTAAAGCGCAAACTGAAAAAAATAAATAGCACTTATCACTTGAGTGCTAACCCGGCAGAAGTTAAATCTACAGCACAAACCCAGAGATAGTTATAAATATTTTACATTCCAATGTTCTTTACATAGTCGCGTTTACTTTCAACTTGTAATACATGCGCAAGTTAGCGTGGTCGCTCCATTTGGAATCTAGCCCATAGTATGTCATTTTCATATTAAGGCCTTCAACAAAGTTTTTTAAGTTTATGTTAAAGGGACACAAAACCCAATTTTTTTATTTCATGATTCAGAGACAGCATAATGTGGAGTTATAATATATAATACATATGTACACACATTTAGATTACAAGTGGAGCGATTAAGTTCATTAACCAGAGATCTCTGGTTAATGAAAGAAAAAGTTCCCCAATTGCCCCAAAATAAAGTGTGAGGTTCCTTATTTAAAAAAAAAAAATGGTAGCACAAAGCAGATTTAAGGGATTAAAGTACCCCTTCGCTGCGGTAGGTTCTCTGCCATGACTATCGGCATAAGAACGAGGCTCTTGTGAGCGCAAAGCTTCCATGCAATTTCGTGTTTGAATTGAGCTGAACCTTTAATACCAGCACACATTTGCGCGCACCGGTATTACTGAGTAGAGCGCAAATATCATGCTCACGAAAGCGCAATTTTGCACTCCACTCGTAATCTGGCCCTTATTATTAGGAAAGTATTATTTAGTTAGGATTTAGATAGTAATGAGTTAAAGGGACAGTATACAGTTGTTTTTCCCTTAATGTGTTTTCAATAACTTTTTTTTACCAGCTGCAGAGTATAAAATGTATGAGATTTGCTTTTTAAGGTTTTATTTTGTGTATATGAATTAACTGATTTTGTGTTTTGAAGCCACAACCTAATAAAATGGGTTGAGCTTGTAGGTATAATCATTACTTTATCACATTGTGTACATATACATGCTTCTTTATCCTATATCTGTCCATAAACCATTCACCAATACTTGGGGAAAATTAACATTGTATTACCTTATCTCTTCTATACCCCACTGTTAGTGTAATGTCTTCTACTGGCTGTGTTAACACAGCTTGGCCTTAAGGCTAAACACTTTCAGAATAGGTGGGGATACCACAGGCTAAATAAACTATTTCAAAAGCCAATATAAGGGTAACTTTACTTGTAAACAATTTAATAGACTCCAGCAGGTAAAGTAGATAATTGGGAACACATTTTTAAGTAAACTGTCCCTTTAAATCTCATTAAAGGACATTTACATATATAGGTATATAGAACAGTTGCCCATGCCAGTCACAACATTAATTATACCTGTAGTTAGAAAAGTTTATTTTAACTTTCTATTACGTCATGCCATTGAACTACGCATGAGTAGAATTAAAATAGAATTATCTATACATCATGCAAATAGGTGAAAGCCTTATATGGAAACTAAAGGGTAGATTTAGCCTTTTGCATTTATGATACAGAACAAGCTGATTGGTTTGAGATGACTATGAACTGTGCAAGAACGTAGCTGAAATTGTTACTAGATGCTTCCTAGATCTTGAGGTTTCATTGTTTGTGATGCTTAATAAATACATTTGTGTCAAATAATATTTGAAAGTTATGGGTATTGTTTAATCGGTCAGGTAACCCCAATTAAAAGTTGTCTGAGGTTACATGATATTTGGGGTATGATACCTATATTTAAGGATAGAATTTCCATGAATTGTTTTTTGTCCTCTTTACGATCTGTTACTGATCACTCACCAAGTGGCAGGCCCTAGACTGAGGATTGGGAATATATTATTTTAGTACAGCATTTGGGGGTTCGTCTGGGCTTTGAACCCAGGATGTCTGGATAATACAATACATGCACTTTTAAACAACTTTCTGATTTACTTCTATTATCAATTTTTTTTCCGTTTTCTTAGTATCTTTTGTTAAAAAGTAGGGGCATAAGAGTTTGCACATATCTGGAACACTAAGAGCACTATATGGCAGCAGTTTTGCAAGAATGTTATCCATTTGCAAGAGCAGTAGATGACAGCACTATTTCCTGCCATATAGTGCTCGCTTCAGACACCTACCTATGTATATCTTCAACAAAGAATACCATGGGAACGAAGCACATTTGATAATAGAAGGCAATTGGAAACTCTTTTGTATGCTCTGTCTGAATCACAACATATTTTTTTTTTTAGGTTTCACATCCTTTTAAGGGATTATTTCTTGAAGGGACATCCCCTTGTCACCATAACACCTGTAGTGGTATTAATTTAGCTGATTATATTATACGGACATTAAACTGCTGAGTACAGCTACAGTAGCAAGATTACTGCTATGAAACTATTTGCCTCCTGTACCTGCTGCTCTTTTATTTTAACCCTCTACAGCTGACCCTTACAACAGACTCTGCTGGTTTGGGAAGCGCCACCTCTGCATACTGGGTGCTTCCATCTAAAAGTCAAATCTAATCTTGCCCTGTGACAGAGGCGGGGCATATTCACAGATAGTGATGTTGCTGCTTTACGACAGCTGTATGTTGTATTGCAGTTACACATAGGGTTGCCACCTCAGCCATGTTTTCCTGGATACTTATGAGTTACATATGCTGCAGGGTGTGCAGAGGGGAACATGAATTGCATCCCTGGACAGCACTATTCATATTCCTCCCTGCACACCCTGCAGCATGTGTAACTTATAAGTGTTCTGTATTTTAAGGGACGGGTGGCAACCCTACAATACACAATAGAATGGGGAAGCGTTACAATTTTGCAGCATAGTTTTAAAATTACATAACAAATATAAAAAGCTACTAGATGCAATATGGAAAAATGCAACAACTGCAAAAACGTACAACTCCACCTCTATATTGTGCACAATACAGCTTGTCAAAAAGACAAAATGCCACTGATCTGTGAAAGTGAAAACTTCTGTTACAGGGTGCACCTGTAAGGGGTTAGATTAACATACCTCCCAACATTTCAAAATTCAAAAGAGGGACCCCCCCCCCCCCCCCCCGCAAAAAAAATATATGTGGGCGGGGCTTAAAAAATCATAAGACCAAAGTAATATAAATAAAAAATTTAATAAATTCATAGATTTTAATACACTTAGGCAGCAAATCAAACACAAGCTCAAACCATTGGTATGGCTATGTGAGCTATGTATTTAATTATCCTTTGCACAGACATTGCTAAATATTTTTATCTTAATTGGACATTTAATAATAAATTCTTT
Organism: Bombina bombina; assembly: GCF_027579735.1. Taxonomy (NCBI): domain Eukaryota; kingdom Metazoa; phylum Chordata; class Amphibia; order Anura; family Bombinatoridae; genus Bombina; species Bombina bombina. Next base: position 284,940,169 of record NC_069503.1, on the reverse strand, counting down.
AAAACTGCTCTCTGCATTCCCCATTAATATTCTAAATTCTGGCCTTTAAAGTCAGCAAAAATGAACAGTAGCACACTACATAGTATACACTTATACATGCAGATACACACAAACACTACATAGCATACACTTATACATGCAGACACACACACATTACATAGCATACACTTACACATGCAGATACACACACACTACATAGCATACACTTATACATGCAGACACACACACACTACATAGCATACACTTACACATGAAGATACACACACTACATAGCATACACTTACACATGAATATACACACACACTACATAGCATACACTTATACATGCAGACACACACACTACATAGCATACACTTACACATGCAGATACACACACACTACATAGCATACACTTATACATGCACATACACACACACTACATAGCATACACTTATACATGCAGATACACACAAACACTACATAGTATACACTTATACATGCAGATACACACAAACACTACATAGCATACACTTATACATGCAGACACACACACATTACATAGCATACACTTACACATGCAGATACACACACACTACATAGCATACACTTATACATGCAGATACACACACACTACATAGCATACACTTACACATGAATATACACACACACTACATAGCATACACTTATACATGCAGACACACACACTACATAGCATACACTTACACATGAAGATACACACACTACATAGCATACACTTACACTGTACACATGAATATACACACACACTGCATAGCATACACTTATACAGGCAGACACACACACATTACATAGCATACACTTATACATGCAGCATACACTTATACAGGCAGATACACAGACACTACATAGTATACTACATAGTATACACTTATACATGCAGACACACACACACTACATAGCATACACTTATACATGCAGATACACACACACTACATAGCATACACTTATACATGCAGACACACACACACTACATAGCATACACTTATACATGCAGACACACACACACTACATAGCATACACTTATACATGCAGATACACACTTATACATGCAGATACACATACACACACTACATAGCTTACATTTATACATGCAGACATACACACACTACATAGCATAAACTTATACATACAGATACACACACACAGTTATGGATACAGACACACACACTACATCATATATGGGTATCTGTAATTCATTGTATGGGGTTCTGGGGATGGCAAGCACATTAGCTGGCAGTCTGCGGCTGCCACTGTTCGTTACCCTGGTATTAGCACTGCTCATTGTCTAAAACTGAAGGCATGCTAGTATTATCACCAGGGGTTAGACATCATCACTACCAGAGGTAGGTTAGAGAGGTCACCATTACCTGTGGTCAGAGTGTATACAGCCTTCTTACTCCTGCTTAACCCACACACCATTCCTTTTCCACAGGGAACATAACAGGTATCTAACCCTGTGAGAGCAAAGACAGCTGCTTCTGAGTATGGGCCCAATAGAATTTAAAAAAAAAAAAAAAAAAAAAAAAAAAATTTTTTTTTTTTTTTAAATGCCTGGGGCAAATCGGGACAGATGGCTAGCAAGTCGGGACAGAGGGACAGACCCCTAAAATCGGGACTGTCCCGCGAAAATCGGGACAGTTGGGGGGTATGGATTAATAAAACTGCTTTAAAGATAAAAAACAACAACATTACAGTGAGGTGTAACCATGCTACTATAGTTGAACAGAAGTTTAATGTCTCTTTAAATCTTGTCAAAGGGGCATTGAACATTTTTTGTATTTTTGTAGTATTTATACACAATTAACTGGCTACTAATCAATCTGAAAACGAAAAAAATGAAAGATGGGAATGTAGAAAGATGACAGATAAATCATAGCGAGGATCCATTAAACCAGGGCTTGATAAGAAGTATTGTTTAAAATCTAGAAGTCAAGCCAACATTTTAGAAACCATTTAAGAACTAAAAAAGCACTAAAGAAAAAAAGCAAGTAAAGCACAGAGAGCACTAAATTAGATAAAATTAACTGAATAATGAAATAATAATAAATGACATTGCATAAGTTATTTATGTGTATGATTAACCAGTGTGATTTTACTGACCACCTTGCTAAAATGTTAGCCAATATTAAGCTAAAATTAGCTAATATTAAAAATATTCCATTTTTATTGAACAAATTATCATTTCTTTTATGATTCAGATAGAGCATGCATTTTTAAGCAACTTTCTAATTTACTCCTATTATTAATTTTTCTTTGTTCTCTTGCTATCATGAATGTAAAGCTTAGGAGCCGTCCCATTTTAGGTTCAGCACCATGGATAGCGCTTGCCTAAAACCACCAATAAGCAAGTGCAACCCAAGTACTGAACCAAAAATGGGCCAGCTCCTAAGATTTACATTCCTGCTTTTTAAGTAAAGGTAGCAAGAGAAAGAAGAAAAATTGATAATAGAAGTAAATTAGAAAGTTTTTTTAAAATTGCATGCTCTATCTGAATCATGAAAGAAAAAAAAATGGGGTTTTAGTATCCCTTTAATTTGTGCTTTGGATAGCAGAAAATGATATAATATTAGAAAATATTACACTGCCTCCCACCCGGCTACTTTATAATGCACCCAGCTGGCAACATTTTCTGTGTTCCAAAACTACTCCAATTACACAATATTCCATTCACATATATTACACACACACACCTACACACACCCCTAAACATACACACACCTACACCTAGAAAAATCCCTACAACTTCTGACACACACACCAACAAACACCCCTAACCATAAAAGCCCACTCACAAACCCCTACACACACACAAGCACACACCCCTACACGTACAAACACACCTTTATAACTACAAACAAATCTAAATATACACACACCCCTACACATACATACACACCTTTATAACTACAAACAAATCTAAATATACATACCTAGACACACACACACACACACACCCCTACACCTACACACATACACACATACACACCTTTAGAACTACAAACAAATCTAAATATACATACAACCTCCAAACCTAGACACACACACACCCTTACACCTACTTACACACCTTTATAACTACAAACAAATCTAGATATACATACCTAGATACACATACACACCCCTACACCTACACACACACACACACACACCTTTATAACTACAACCAAATCTAAATATACATACCTAGACACACACACATACACACCTTTAGAACTACAAACAAATCTAAATATACATACAACCTCCAAACCTAGACACACACACACACTTACACCTACATACACACCTTTATAACTACAAAGAAATCAAAATATACATACCTAGACACACATACACACCCCTACACCTACACACATACACACCTTTATAACTACAACCAAATCTAAATATACATACCTAGACACATACACACCCCTACACCTACACACACACACACCTTTATAACTACAACCAAATCTAAATATACATACCTAGACACATACACACCCCTACACCTACACACACACACACACCTTTATAACTACAACCAAATCTAAATATATATATCGTGACACATACACACCCCTACACCTACACACACACACTCTCACACCTTTATAACTACAACCAAATCTAAATATACATACCTAGACACATACACACCCCTACCCCTACACACACCTTTATAACTACAACCAAATCTAAATATACATACCTAGACACACACACACCTACAACTTCATACACACCTTTATAACTACGAAAAAAAATCTAAATATACATACACCCCCCAAACCTAGACACACACACACACACCTAATGCTCCAGAACTCCTTCAGTTACACAACATTCATTTCAGAAATGTTACACACAAACATACACCTAAGCACACACACAACTAAACACCCCCCCCTACACATACCTATATATTCATATGTACTAATGTGAGTTCATTTTATTATATTTTCCTGATTTTATCTGCAGTTTTAAATTGGGGTCTGGGGTGAAGCTCCACTTGCACTTTGTTAAAATATTTGTAGTACCAGAGGAATGTATAACTACTAAAGTAATAGCCTGGATCAAAAACCATCATTGTGGTTGATACCATAGAGAGATAGAGTGCAAGCGCGTACTTTTCCTCTTCAACTCTGTGTATTTGATGCTTTTACCCTGTAGGAGAATTAATTATGTCATTGCAAAAATATTTTCTTTTCATTGTAGTGTGTGTGATTTTACATAGAAGCTGCTTAACCTAGCTCCTGGCTAGAGAGTTCGGTTTACTTTCTTACCTGTAATATGCTACAATTCAGAGTGACACATTAAATATCCATTGAGAACGACATATTAAAAAAAAAATCACAAGTGTAATTTTACCATTTTCAAGACTGAAATAAAACTATTCAAATAGTCTTATTTGCTTCACAAATGTATGAGTAAATGTTTGTATTATGAGTATATTATAGTAGACCTGATAAAGAGAGGATACACTCTCAAAAGCTTGTCTTGTACTATGTTACGTTAGTGCAAGAAAAAAGGTATCACTGCATACTGCAAACTCTGCAAAGCAAATTTACACAAATGTTGCTGTATTTTTTTATAGGGGCATTTATATTACATTTTAATGTTTCTGCAGTATTTTGTGTGATAGAAGCTCTCTAGCTGATAAGCAAAACTTCCACTATCTATTGGTGGATAGTGACACAATTCACAGGCATAAAAACAAGTGTGTATGTTTTTAGCATGAGATGTTTGGATATCTAATTTGCATATCTTACCCAGAGTTCTCTGGTGCATTGTTAATAATGTATACAGAATATTTCTGGGAAAAACATGCAGGGATTCTAGCCTAGGTGTGCTAATCTGGCTATACAATATTTTTTGTGGCTCTTAATTTTATGAAATGGCAGATTTTAATCTAATGCCAATGAGGGATATTTATCAAGCCGTCAACCGCAAATATGCTAGAATTCTGCAGCATAATTGTGGCGAGCCTGATTCGAACTAGTTATCAAAGCCTACAGACCGGCAAAAGTTGAAATTTGTGACGTAACATACGATCCGCTGGTCTCAATCCGACACAGATCGATGCTTACGTCACTACAGATGTTCCGAATACAAATTCGGCACTATCTGACAGGTACGCTCGCCACTATTCCAGCCCAGCGTACCTAGTTTTCAATCCGCCACCCTGGAGGCTGCGGATTCCATAGGAATAAAAGGGAGTCTGTAAGCAGTGAAAGCTAATGTTCGATGCTGCCAGATATCCCATTGATTTAAATGCTAGAAAACCAGTAAAGTTTACACCTAACACCCTAACATAACCCCCGAGTCTAAACACCCCTAATCTGCCGCCCGACATCGCCGCCACCTACATAAAATATATTAACCTCTATCCCGCCGCTCCCGGAGCTCACCGCAACTAAATAAAAGTATTAACCCCTATCACGCCGCTCCTGGATCCCACCACAACTAAATAAAATATTAACCCCTGGCCTCCCACATCACTACCACTAACTAAACCTATTTACCCCTAAACCGCCAGCCCCCCACATCACCATAAACTACATTAAGCTATTAACCCCTGTGATGAGAGCAGGATGTGATGTCACTAGTTTGTGGGCGGGGCTTAGGTCCGGTGTCTGTGTCGCAGTTAGTTTAGTACAATCAACCTGTCTAGATGTGTATTTCTATGCCCTGTAATAAAATAGAGTTGTACCATCATTGCTGTGTCCTGCATATGTTCTGCATCTCATCACATGGTGTCAGAAGTTCTGGACTGCGCTTCTGTTCCTGATCGATTGCAATGTCAAAGTTTACCACACCTGAGCCTTTTGACTTTTCTCAGCCTGCAGCTTGGCCCACATGGCGTCAGCGGTTTCAGCGCTTCAGGATTGCATCCAAACTGAACAAGGAGAGTGGTGATGTACAAGTTAATTCTCTTTTATACTCTTTGTGGAAAGATGTGGAGCCAGTGTTCAATGCTTTTACTTTCCAAGAAGGGGAAGAATTTAACTTTGATATAGTTATGGATAAACTCAGTGCCCACTTTGTGCCCAAAAGAAATGTGATTCATGAGAGAGCTTGTTTTCACAAACGTAATCAGCGTGTGGGAGAATCTGTGGAGTCATTTGTGCGCAGCCTGTATGAACTAGCTGAATTCTGTGAGTTTGGTGTTGCAAAAGAAGAGCAAATCAGAGACAAAATAGTTATTGGAATTGCAGATGCTGAAGTCTCACTGAAGCTGCAGTTAGAGCCTGATTTAACATTAGACGGGGCTATTAGGATGGCCCGCCAGAGTGAACTGGTGAAAAAGCAAAGTGCTGATCTGAGGTCTGAGAGTATTGTGGATGAAGTGCAACAGTCTAGGAAAACTACTAGTGAAAGGCACAGTGTGAGCGGTAGATCTAAAGTACTGGAAAGGCCTAGAAGTGGATGGGCGCAACATGGCCGATGCACACGGTGCTACCGGGCTCATGATCAGAGTACTATATGCCCGGCCAGAGATAAAAGATTCAGAAAATGTAACAGAATAGGCCATTTTGAAGTGGTGTGTAAAACTGAATACATTAAGGAGATGCAGGTGGACAGTGACCAGGAGGGTCAGGAAGTGTCTTTTGTGGGGTCTGTTGTGGAACGGACAAGCTCAGAGGAAGATTGGAAAGTTACTTTTACTGTAATGGGAGCCAAAGTTGATTTTAAGATTGACACAGGAGCAGATATCACTGTAATGTCTTTTGCCGAATTTATGAAACTGCCTCGACAGCCCCAGCTGGCGAAGGTTACTACAAATGTCCATAGTCCTGGTGGCCTTATTGATTGTGTGGGGAAATTTCTTGCCAGTTGTGAGTACAAGCAGAGGAAGTTCACCATGTGGGTGCATGTGATCCGAGACCAGTGTGTTAACAGTTTATTGAGCAGAAAAGCAGCCTGTGACTTGGGCCTCGTGGCCAGAGTGAATGAGATTTCCGAAGATATGTTTGGCGAGTTGGGCCTACTGAACTGCAAACCTGTCCGTATAGCACTTAAATGTGACGCAGTCCCATACAGTATTTCTACCCCTCGTAGAATTCCGTTCCCGCTCATGCCTCAAGTGGAAAAAGAGCTTATGCGCATGAAGTCTATGGGGGTTATTGAAGAGGTTGTTGAAGCGACTGATTGGTGTGCCCCCATTGTTCCTGTTGCAAAGAAAAACGGAAAGGTGCGCATCTGTGTGGACCTGAAAAGGTTGAATGAAGCAGTGAAGAGAGAGAGATTTGTGCTGCCGACATTGGAAGATATAGCTCCAAAGTTGGCTGGGGCGAAGTTCTTTTCCACATTAGACGCTTCTAGCGGCTTTTGGCAGATCCCCCTGGATCCAAAGTGCCGCAAACTGACTACCTTTATCACACCGGTAGGTCGGTTCTGCTTCTGCAGACTCCCCTTTGGGATATCCTCCGCTCCTGAAATTTTTCAAAGGGAAATGAGTTCTCTCCTGAGTGACCATGTGGGCACAGCGGTCGTCATGGACGACATTCTAGTGTATGGGTTTACAGCGGAGGAGCATGATCAGCGTTTAAGTTGTGTGCTACAGGCTATCAAAGAGTCTGGGCTGAAGCTGAATAAAGAAAAGTGTCATTTTAGGAAAACTGAATTATGCTACTTTGGGCATATCATCAACGGGGATGGCATCAAGCCAGACCCCGAGAAAATTCGTGCTATTGAACAGATGAAGAGCCCTTCTGATGTACATGAGCTGAGACAGATATTGGGCCTTGTAAATTATGTGGGCAAGTTTCTTCCAGATTTATCAACAGTTTTACACCCTGTCACAGAGTTGCTTAAGAAAGACGTTGCCTGGGTCTGGGGACCTTCACAAGAAAAAGCTTTTCTGCATGCCAAGTCCCTGCTGGGGTCTGCCCCAGTGCTGGGGTTCTACGACCCTTCAAAAAAGACTGTGGTTAGTGCTGATGCAAGCAGTTATGGGTTTGGGGCTGCACTCCTGCAGCTGAATGACAACAAACTACATCCCATCGCCTACTGTTCCCGCACACTGACGGCTGCAGAGTCAAAATACGCTCAAATTGAGAAAGAGTGCCTGGCTGCAGTTTGGGCCTCTGAGCGCTTTCAGCGTTATCTAGTGGGTTTGGAGAAATTTAGTCTGGAAACTGACCACAAACCGCTAGTCCCTCTAATCAATTCTTATGACATTGACAAAACACCCTTGAGATGCCAGAGACTTTTAATGAGACTGCTCAGGTTCAATGTTCAGGCAGTGCATATGCCGGAGAAACAGCTGGTTGTGGCAGATACACTATCCAGGCTCCCGCTGGCTGCTGCTGAAGAATCCTCCACAGAATCGGATGTGAAAGTGTATGTTGATTCAGTTCTGGCCTCTAAGTCCATTTCTTCAAGGAAACTGGAAGAGATAAAGAGAGAGACATATTTGGACACAGATCTGCAAGAAGTTATAAGGTACATAAGAGAAGGCTGGCCCGAGAGCCGGGCAGCCTGGATGTCTTTAAGTGCTTACCAGCCAGAGAGGTCGCAGCTCACGGAGCTGGAGGGGTTGGTGCTGTTCCAAGACCGCATTGTAATTCCTGTCAGCATGAGGAAAGAGATGTTAAACAGGATTCACGATGGCCACTTAGGCATTACAAAGTGCAGAGAAAGGGCAGCTACAGCTGTGTGGTGGCCTGGGATCAGCTCCGACATTGCAAATCATGTGTCTAAATGTGCCTTTTGCCGGGAACACCGGCCTACTCAGAGAAGGGAGCCCTTAATGTCTACTCAGCTGCCTACGGGGCCGTGGCAGAAAATAGCTGCTGATTTGTGCGAACTGCACGGGAAAAAGTTTCTTGTTGTGATCGACTACTATTCCAGGTATTTGGAAATTGCACCCCTGAATGATATCACAAGTCAGGCCGTTATCATTCGCCTGAAGAGCTTGTTCGCCCGCTGGGGCATTCCAATGGAGCTGGTGAGTGATAATGGTATGCAGTTCGCTTCTACAGAGTTCAGTGCTTTCAGCAGGGAATATGATTTTGTACATTCCACGTCAAGTCCACATTATCCGCAGACCAACGGAATGGCTGAAAGGGCAGTTCAAACAACAAAATTCATTCTAAAACAATCTGAGCCATACCTAGCCCTCTTGTCATACAGGGTGACGCCCATTCAAGCCACCGGGTTTAGCCCGGCACAGCTGATGCTAGGACGCCAGATTCGCACCACTTTACCCTCAGTGGGTGTCTTCAAGCCGCCTGGCCCTGTTCCTCGGGACGAAGTCCTTAGGAGGGATGAAGAGGCCAAAAAGGGTTATCGTTTCTTCTACGACAGGAGACATTCTGTCAGGCCCTTACAGGAACTGAAAGCGGGCCAAAGTGTCAGAATTAAACTGGACGATGAGAAGAAATGGAAAACGCCTGCTACGGTAGTTGGCCGCTCTCCAGAACCAAGGTCTTATACAGTCCTTACGGAGGGAGGGACGGTTACACGCCATAACCGAAGACATCTTCAGTTTGTACCTGAGAGTCTGGAACTGGATGCCTCAGTACCACCGCTGGTGGGATCCCCTCTTCTAAGAGAGGTGCCTTCCCCTCAGCAAGACCACAACGGGGATATATCTTTGCCTCCAGCGGACTCTTGTTCACCATCTTCTGTATCAGAGGACAGTTCATGCAAAGTTACATCAAGCGGAAGAGTGGTGAAACTTCCGGCCCGATATAGACCCTGACTTTAGCTAGAACAGTGACCGGAAGTTTGGGCAGAATAATCCCATGGTCACTGTGGACTAGGGTAGTCTACCCCGATGTCCAAGTCAGGATGTAATTTATCTGTTCATGTTTTCTAACCTGTTTGTTTTTATAATGTTCAAAAACAAAAATGTTGTTGTATACCCTGTTGGTGTACCTTGTTATTTGTTATATGCAAATGTATGCTTTGCCTTTGAAAAAGGGGAAGATGTGATGAGAGCAGGATGTGATGTCACTAGTTTGTGGGCGGGGCTTAGGTCCGGTGTCTGTGTCGCAGTTAGTTTAGTACAATCAACCTGTCTAGATGTGTATTGCTATGCTCTGTACCATCATTGTTGTGTCCTGCATATGTCCTGCATCTCATGACAACCCCTAAACCTAACAACCCGCTCTCTAACTTTACATTAAATATTAACTCATCCCTATCTTATAATAAATTAAAACTTACCTTTAGAATTAAAATAAACTATATTAAACTATTAATTAACCTACCCTAACTATTATACTAAAATTACATTAAACTATATTAAACTATTAATTAACTTACCCTAACTATTATACTAAAATTATATTAAACTATATTAAACTATTAGGGAAAAAAGGGGTATATCCAACAGCGCTAACTTGAAATTGACCTCTAGCTCCTAGAACCAATGGGTCCCTAGTTACCCATGAAAAACAAAATGCGTGCTTTATGGTCAGTGGGAGGAGCGCCTACACCAAGGCTAGGTCTTATAATATAATTGGGGTACAGATACCAGGGATATCCGTTAAAGTGTAAATTGTAGGATACAAATACCGTGGATATCAGTAAAATGTGTAACGCTAGTTACAATAAATAGCAGTAAACACCAAAGGATAACCAAAAAAAGTTTGAATAAGATATATAATTAAGGGGATTATACGTTGGTGTTTAGTGTTAGGTTTTTTTAAGGGTTTATTGGGTGGGTTTTACTGTTGGGGGGTGTTTGTATTTTTTTTTTTACAGGTAAAAGAGCTGATTTCTTTGGGGCAATGCCCCGCAAAAGGCCCTTTTAAGGGCCATTGGTAGTTTAGTGTAGGCTAGGGTTTTTTTTATTTTGGGGGTCTTTTTATTTTGATAGGGCTCTTAGATTAGGTGTAATTCTTTTTTATTTTTGATACTGTTGTTTTTAATTTTTTGTAACTTAGTGTTTTTTATTTTTTGTAACTTAGTTGTTATTGTTTTGTAATTTAGTAATTTTTAATAGTAGATTTAAATAACTTGAGTAGGGTTAGGTTTTTAAATATGTAATATAGTTCGTTTAATGTAATTTTAGTATAATAGAATAGGTTAATTAATAGTTTAATATAGTTTAATGTAATTTTAGTATAATAGTTAGGGTAGGTAAATTAATAGTTTAATATAGTTTAATGTAATTCTAAAGGTAAGTTTAAATTTATTATAAGATAGGGATGAGGTAATTATAATGTAAAGTGAGCGGCTTGTTAGGTTTAGGGGTTAATAGCTTCATTTCGTTTATGGCGATGTGGGGGGCTGGTGGTTTAGGGGTTAATACATTTATTTAGTTGCAGACGGGGTCCAGGAGCGGCGGGATAAGGGTTCATAACTTTAATTACGTTGCGGCAGGGTCCGGGAGCGGCGGGATAGGGGTTAAACATTTTAGTATAGTGGCGGTGTTTAGTGACAGGGTATAAATAAAGTTGGGAAAAAGCCAAATAGCAGAGAGATCGATGACTGTTAGTTAACAACAGTCCGCTGCTCATCTCCCCGTACTTGGTGCGCGGCTTTTTGACGGCTTTTTTTTAGAAATATGAAGATCGTATTCAGATCCGCGGCCGCGATGTTAGGCGAGCGTATTGGTCCCGGCAAATGCAGCACAGTTGACGACTTAATAATTCGGCCTCTTTATCTTTACCTTAACTTAAAGGGATATTATCCCAATTTTTTTTATTTTGTAATCCAAATATAGAATGTGGTTTTAAACAACTTTCTAATTTACTTCTATTATCAATTTTTCTTTGATCACATGGTATCTTTGGTTCAAAAGCAGGGATGTAAGCTTAGGAGTCTGCCCATTTCTGGAGCACAATATGGCAGCGGTTTTGCAAGAATGTTATACATTTGTATGGAGGTTATCTGGCATCGTTGAGGTTTGGTAATACAGCAGTAATTACTGGGCTTTAGCATGGTAGCCCGATGACCAACTTAGTACCCCCACTGGAATGTAAAGTTTCTTCTTAAAGGGACATGGACATCGAAAGTAAACCTTACTGCAAAAAAAGTACACTCTCCTGAACCTACACATACTAATCTCAAGGAAAGAGGCTAACTTTTAACAACACTGTCATGTACATTTTTTTGTTTTTTAAAGGGATTTAGAAATCAAAAGTAAACTTTCCTGCTCAAAACACGTTCACTTTCCTGAGCCTATCTCTGACTATTCTCAAAGGGGCAACGTTGTAACAAAGGAGTCAAAGGGAAAGAGTTAAATTGAGAAAACAAAATGCTTTATCTGAATCATAAAAAATAATATGTATTTTTTATTTTTTAGAAGGTATATATTTGTTTTGGTCCTAGAGGGGACATTTTAAATGTGCTCCGTACAGGGTTTATATAGTTATTATACAAACAAAGTTTAGATTTTATTACACACACACAATACCAAAGACAAAGTAGGTATTACAGTAACGTGGGATGAATAACAATTTTTACGCTTGTCTGTTGCCCTATCTATTAATCGAGCATATATCTATTGACACCCATTAATAGACACCCTGCCATGGAGAGAAACCACAGACATTTTTTGAGCATTATATTGTAATGCAGGTGTCTCACCTTGACATGCAGAACCCTGCATAAAGAGATAAACAGCCCTCAAGCTACAATTTGTCTTTCTACAATTATTTGAGGGAGATCACATTACTGACATGACTTCTTAGATAAGCTCAAAAAAGAAAATAGAGAGATACACTCAACTAAGACAGACCAAAACCTGGAAAAACTACTGTGCCATTCAGGGTGCAGTCTATTTTAGCTCACTGTGCCTTTTACAGAGGAGAGATATCCTACAGTACATCAGTCTGATCCTGTCATAATACAGTACATCCTCAAAATAACAGGCCATTTTCCTCTAAATGAAAGAAAACAACAAACCCCAGATGTACGTTTCTGCCTCTCTGGGCCTCATCAGTGAGGTGCAGTTGCATCCATGTAGGGCATGTGAGCAAGCAGTCCACATCTGGTTTACCCTTTTGCTCTTAGGGAAACCCAAGAGTAATTTGCATAGGCAAAAATGAAAATAGAGAAACACACTCAACTGAGACAGAACAAAAGCTGGAAAAACTTTGTGCTCGCCCACAAGGCCAGTTCCACTCAGGGTGTAGTCTTTTTTAGCTCACTATGCCTTTCACAGAGGAGAAATATTGTGTAGTGTATCAGTCTAATCCTGTCAACAGACAGTCCAGAGCCAAATAACAGGCGATTCTCCTCTAAACAAGAAAAAACAACAAACCACAGATGTATATTTCGGCCTCTTTGGGCCTTGTCAGTGAGGTGCAGTTGTAGGGCATTCTGATCCTGCCAAGAGACAGTCCAGCCTCGAAATAACGCGATTCTCATCTGAATGGTATAATATCGCCAGACCAGATAGCTTTAAAACATCGGGTCCTAAATCTTTACACTTATTTCTTCAATATTTAAACTACTACTAATATAATAAAAAAATAGGTCTGCATATTTTATTATACATATATATAGCTTTTACTCTGGCCCATATTACAAGTGGAGTGCGAATCTGTCCTGCATTGCAAATATCTGCCCTGACGAATGCGTTTGGCATAGATGTCTGACTGTTTAGCTTAAGGTCTTTGTAGGTCTAACGTATCTGAGTCTCCTACACTTTAGTCACTACACAATAGACTGAATAATAACAAATATAATTTTGTGTATATTGTGTGATTCACATTGTTTTCACAATAACTTTTACTGCTCTGCTACAACGTGTCTCTGGATTTATTTATTTATTTTTTAAATCTGAGCAAGTAAACATGTGCCCTATAGAGAAAATTAGCTTTTCATCAACATTGTATAAGATTGTTGAATGTATAAATGTTAATATTTGTCACAAGATTAAATAGCATTGAGAAAAAAGCCAAGGATCTGAATTCAGCCCAAACACATGCATACTAACATCCATGAAAAACATTTGAAATTCCTAGAGGAATCTGACTACATTGTGTTAAAGCATTTTTTTATTGCAAAAGTCTTATGAAAGACCTTTCCTGCAAAATTTCTAAACATATTTTTTTTTGCATTATTTGAAGCCTGTAGTGAGTAACTATATATAGGATTTACCTAAGAGAATATAAAAGTAAATACAAAAAGTTTTGCTCAGATTTTAGCCTGCTATAGCAGCTTTGTTCTTTCTGTTTACATCTGGTGCCATAGATGAATAGCAAGAGATAAAAGCTGCCTGCATCTGAAAGGACTGCTTAGTAAGAAATAGACAAACATGCTATGCCTGACATTCTGCTAAAACATATTTACTGAGCAAACATGCTTTGTATTCTTGCCACTACTTCTAATTTTGTCTCTATGGGATATATGTTGACTAGAAAGTAAAGCTGCAAATATATCTAATGCTTATATAGTATATCTAATTATCTATCTATCATCTTCCAATCTATCTATCTAATATCTATCTATCTGTCTAATCTAACTATCTATCATCTTTCAATCTATCTATCTATTTATCTATCTAATATCTATATATCTATCTAATATCTATATATCTATCTAATATCTATCTAATATCTATCATCTGTCTATAATCTATCTATCTATCTATCTAATATCTGTCTATAATCTAGCTATCTATCATCTTTCAATCAATCTATCCATCTATCTATGTATCTATCTATGTAGACTAAAGAAAAAGTGGGCTTTATTGTTTTTTTTTTTTTTAAAAAGCTCCACATTTGATTGCAAAGTGGGTACTGGCAGACAGCTGCCAGTCCCCAAAATGGGGGCAAATTGTTAGTGGGGGGAGGGTTAGAGAGCTCTTTGGGGGGGATCAGGGAGGTTGGGGGCTAAGGGGGGATCCTACACAGCAGAATATATTTTTTAAAAAACAACTTTTATTTTAGTACTGGCAGACTTTCTGCCAGTACTTAAGATGGCGGGGGCAATTGTGGGGTCGGGGAGGGAAGAGAACTGGTTGGGAGGGATCAAGGGCTGGGATGTGTCAGGTGGAAGGCTACATTAAAGCTAAAATTAACCCTTCAAGTTCCCTACAAGCTACCTAATTAACCCCGTCACTGCTGGGCATAATACAAGTGTGGTGCGCAGCAGCATTTAGCGGCCTTCTAATTACCAAAAAGCAATGCCAAAGCCATATATGTCTGCTATTTATGAACAAAGGGGATCCAAGAGAAGCATTTACAACAATTTGTGCCATAATTGCACAAGCTGTTTGTAAATCATTTCAGTGAGAAACCCAAAGTTAGTGAAAAAGTGAATGATTTTTTTTATTTGATCGAATTTGGCGGTAAAATGGTGGCATGAAATATATCAAAATGGGCCTAGATCAATACTTTGGGTTGTCTACTACACTACACTAAAGCTAAAATTAACCCCTTCACTGCTGGGCTTAATACACGTGTGGTGCGAAGCGGCATTTAGCTGCCTTCTAATTACCAAAAAGTAATGCCAAAGCCATATATGTCTGCTATTTTTGAACAAAGGGGATCTCAGAGAAGCATTTACAACCATGTGTGCTATAATTGCACAAGCTGTTTGTAAATAATTTCAGTGAGAAACCTAACGTTTGGTAAAAAGTTTGTGAAAAAGTGTACCATTTTTTTTATTTGATTGCATTTGGCGGTGAAATGGTGGTATGAAATATGCCAAAATGGGCCTAGATCAATACTTTGGGATGTCTACTAAAAAAAAATATACATGTCAAGGGATATTCAGGGATTCCTGACAGATATCAGTGTTCCAATGTAACTAGCGCTAATTTTGGGGGGGGGAAATGGTTTGGAAATTTCAAAGTGCTACTTGTATTTATTGCCCTATAACTTGCAAAAAAAAAAAGCAAAAAACATGTAAACATTGGGTATTTCTAAACTCAGGACAAAATTTAGAAACTATTTAGCATGGTTGTTTTTTGGTGGTTGTAGATGTGTAACAGATTTTGTGGGTCAAAGTTAGAAAAAGTGTTTTTTTTCTATTGTTTCATCATATTTTATAATTTTTTGTAATAGTAAATTATAAAATATAATACAAATAATGGTATTGTTAGAAAGTCCATTTAATAGCGAAAAAAAACGGTATATAATATGTGTGGGTACAGTAAATGAGTAAGAGGAAAATTACAGCTAAACACAAACACTGCAGAAATGTAAAAATAGCCCTGGTCCCAAACGGACAGAAAATGGAAAAGTGCTGTGGTCATTAAGGTGTTAAACATGTCTTAAAATGACAATCTCTATCTTTATCGTGAAAGTTTAATTTTGACTTTCATGTCCTCTTAAGTAAATAACCAGTCGGGATATAAATAGGAGGGTTGTACTTGTACCCTCTTCTGCTTATCATTTTCTCAAATCACAAAGCAGCTGTAACTTTAAGAAGAATGTTGGGTATTGCATTGAAAGGAAGTAATGATGTAAGTGGGAAAACGCAGGTTGTTGGTAGATTGAAGAGGACAGTTTGGTGAGTATCTGGAGATGAGTGTTAACCTACATCTGGGTGTGAGATTGACAGTTTTGCATGTTATGGTCACTCTTCTAATTTGTATCCTGTAGTATATGGGAAACTACAGAAGAACTTCTAAAGAGATGTGGTTGTTGCCTGCCATGTAAGATAAAGAGTCTGGCAGAGGCAATCATTATAGACTGGAGTGGGGAGATGATGTTTTTTGGAAGGCCACTAAAATGTAACGTTTGCATGCGCTGGAATTACAAAGTGGAGCGCAAATCCGTAATTTCAAAATCCAAACTTATTCTGAAATCCAAAATTTTTAATGAATATTTTAAAAAAAAATACAATTTAGTAAAATTACTATTTATCCCACCTGTAAGTCACAATCTTCTCTGTCTATGTCTTTGTTTTGGTTCTAAAATGCAATTAAAATGTATTATGATATGTAAATATTGCCTAAATGACATAAATGTTGTTGTTTACACTTGGTTCCATCCCCTCTCCAAACTGACCCCATTTTACAGATGCAAACATACAAATATTCCAAAATCCAAACTATTCCTAAATCCAAACCTTTTCTGGTCCCAAGCATTTTGAATAAAATCAAGGGTTTTCTACCTGTGTACTTGTAGGTTTGTAGTTACAGTGTGCTCCTATTTGTAATTTAGCTTGTGAGTGCCTGAGGCGCAGTAGAGAAAAACACTTGTCTATCACAATACCTATCAAAGGAAACTAAAGTAAAAAGTATAGATTCTAACATCAGCTATGTGTACATAGACATTCTAACAATAAAAAAGCATTCTCTAACTTAATATAGCTGCTTATAAGAGAAAAAATCTAACTATACAACATATACATATATTAATACCCTTCAATTTAGGTTAAAAGAATGGAACATTCTATAAACATGCAAAAAAGACTATATAAATACAATTCCTTATATTATACAAAAAAGTAATTTCTAGAAAAGTATGAAACATATAAGGTCTGCTGTGTTCTCTGTGTCAGAAAGAAATACATAACTGCATCAACTAAGAAATTCAGACTATTATCCTAACTAATTTAGTTAAAGGAACAGTCTAGCCAAAATTAAACTTTCATGATTCAGATAGAGCAGGCAATTTTAGGCAATTTTCTAATTTAATCCTATTATCAATTTTTCTTCGTTCTCTTGGTATCTTTATTTAAAAAAGCAGGACTGTAAGCATAGGAGCCGGACCATTTTTGGTTCAGACCTGGGTAGCACTTTCTGGTTGGTGTCTAAATGTAGCCAAGCGCTACCCAGGTGCTGAATAAAAAATGGGCCGGCTCCTAAGCTTACATTCAAATAAAGATACCAAGAGAATGAAGACAATTTGATAATAGGAGTAAATTAGAGAATTGCTTAAAATTGCATGCTCTGTCTGAATCATAAAAGTTTAATTTTGACTAAACTATTCCTTTAATTTTTGGTGTTTGTACTTTTTTTTGTTGTTAAACTTTGGCAAGAAATATGTTTTTTTTCACATACTTTTGAAGTTCTTTTTTTTTTTTCTTCTCTACATCTCTTGTTTCCAAACTGCCATACCTTGCGGTTGATTTTCTATTTATTTATCAATTTATTTATTTATTTTAATGTCATAGAATAGGATTTATCTGGTATTGGATTAAGTATGTTTTGAATGCTGTAAAATAATAGATTTGTTACTCATAATTAAATCAGTTGCTTCTTTCTCTTTCCCTTGAATCTACATTGACAAAACATAAAACAAACACAGCTGGTATCTTCTCTGTGTGCGCGTGCGTGCGCGTCTGTTTAGTCACTGAAGGATTTAGCTGGACAAACATCACAAAGAAGATAGATGATTGCGTTGCATTTCTAATCAAATATTCTGCAGTGCAGAGGCAACCAAAGATCAATTATTGTGAGATTTAAATAATTTAATGGGTAGTGTCAGAATGTAGCATTATAGTTGGGAATAAAATCTTTTGGGACTACATTCTATAGAAGTACAAAGTGAGGGAAGGTTTTATGGACACAGTTGTATTAACCCGTCTACACAAAGTCACAAGGTATAGAATGCATTTAATTACTTCACAACGTACTTCACGATTTTCTGGTACAAAAAGAAGGTTAAATAAATAAGCTGATTCTCTGCAACTGTAATGCCGCTGTTTGCTTATTATTCCTAATGCCAATCTGGAGCTATGAATAAAATTGGCAGCTACTATGCAAACACCTCCTAGCAAAATATCTCTTTTAACTTAAATTAAAACTATCACAGATCAGTGAGTCTAAACCATTACACCTTTTAAAAATAGTACAAGATATATTGCAGTCAATATGGTTATCTTGCAACGTTTCCTTTGTAGAGCATATAATGCAGCTATTGTTCATGAGACATATTAAAATTTCAAAAAGCAATTTGTGCCTTGGAACATTATACTGATTATGTGCAGACGAGATAAAGGTTCATTCCCTTTGGCTTCAGTTGCCTCGATACCCTCAAGAATCAGCAGGTATACCAGATTCCTTTCCTATACATAAATATTTATAGTTTTAAAAAGAAGATAATCTATAGGATAAATACAAATATTAACAGAGGAAGTTGCACTGATATCCATAATGAAAGTCGAGTCTAGTCTACCACAATTTGAAAATGTTTCTTTCATGATTCAGGTAGAGCATACCATTTTAAACAACTTTCTAATTTATCTCTAAGATCAAATGTGCTTTATTCTCTTGGTATCCTTTGTTGAAGGAGCAGCAATGTACTTCCAGGAGCTAGCTGAACACACTATAGCTATAGCGAATAATGTCCGCCCTGCATCGTTAAATGCTGACAGAGTACGCTGTTGGCATTTAACATTGCACAAGCATTTCTGGTAAAATGCTTGTGCAATGCCGCCAGCTGCATATTCGCGGCCAATCAGCCGCTAGCAGGGGGTGTCAATCATCCCGATTGTATCTGATCGGACTGATTGCTGTCTGCCACTTCAGAGGTGGCGGATGAGTTAAGGAGCAGCAGTCTTAAGACCGTTGCTTCTTAACGCCCGTTTCCAGCAAACCGAAAGGCTCGCGCGGAATAAGCAGCATTCGCTGCTTAATAAATCGGCTCACTGGGTGAGCCAGTGACAAAAGGCCTATATGTATATCCACCACTCAGCAGTGCATTGCTGCTTCTAAACCTAATTAGGTATGCTTTTCAACAAAGGATACCAAGCGAACAAACATACCAGAAGTAAAATGGAAAGTTGTTTAAAATTACAGTTTCATTTTGACTTTATTGTCCCTTTTTTAGCTAAGGCTATTTTTTAAAGGATTTAGAGCATTTCACTAAAATACAATGTGTTTCTCTTTAAAAAAAAAATCATCACTAGATTATCTATAATTGCTTCTACTAAAATATTCTAAACATAGACTGAGTAACAAAAAAGCCAGCAAATTCTTACAAGGTTTTCATTGCTTGTCTCCTTTACTAACGATTTTTTCCATATATATTTCAAAATGTTTAATATCATCTTTAAATGCCAAAAAAATATTTAAAGGGACAGTCTACCCCAGAATTTGTATTGTTTAAAAAGATAGATAATCCCTTTATTACCCATTCCCCAGTTTTGCATAACCAACACGGTTATATTAATACACCTTTTACCTCTGTAATAGCCTTGTGCCTAAGCCTATACAGCCTGCCCCCTTATTTCAGTTCTTTTGACAGACTTGCATTTTAGCCAATCAAGGCTGACTTATAAATAACTACATGGGAGTGAGAACAATTTTATCTATATGGCACACATGAACTAGCGCTGTCTAGCTGTGAAAAACTGTCAAAATGCATTGAGATAAGAGGTGGTCTCCAAGGGCTTAGAAATTACCATATGAGCATACCTAGGTTTAGCTTTCAACAAAGAATAGCAAGAGAACAAAGCACATTTGATGATAAAATAAAATTGGAATGTTGTTTAAAATTGCATACCCTATCTGAATCATAAAAGTTTAATTTTGACTAGACTGTCTCTTTAATTAAAGCCATGGCTGGACTGGAAAATCAGACTGGCCCTGGAAATGTTTGAAGATTGTGCACATTTTAACAACAGAAGCAAATTAGATTACTTTTTCCAATTATCATGCTCTGTCTTATTCATCAAAATTTAGACTTTAGTGTCCCTTTAATGCAATTTAATGGAAATTTAATAATGCATGTGTTATTTATTGCAGGTTGCAACTTGAAAACAAGTGATTTTAACACCAACAGTAAATGAGTCATTGAAATATACAAACGACAGTTATTGTTTCCACAGTCTGTACAGCAGAGAAATAACTTTGCAGACACAAGTGTTTGCTTCTGTACTGAAGTTGAAGAACAAGTTCAAACCTGTTCTCTAATGGATTATATATAATTACAAGCTGATAATGGCAAACATTTCCAGAACTTAAGTATAGTAATTAAGAAAATGATATTCACCGTTATTAAGTGAGTGGCATAACTCCATGGTAACAGTCACTTTCGCCAACAGGTGGGTTGTGGAAAATATTTCAGCTAACAGACACCAAGCACATTGTTAACCAATGTTAAGAAAAGCAAAACCTTTATTGTTTCTTGGAAATGCCTTTATATGAATTAACTGAAATATCTGAAAAACTCTTGAAAGTGGATGTTACTTACTGTGAAAAATTAAACATTTTCTAATGGAATAAAATTTACATTAACTGCTTCCAGGCTAGGACATTTTAGTTTTAAATCTAACAAAAATAAACTATATTAAAGGGTGATTAATTGGGAAGACCTATATTAAAAATGATTATTTTGTTTTTTTACATAAAATACGATTAAAGCTTTTTGTTTTTGAAAATAATAGAAACTGTATGTTTGTGCACAACCTATCCCTATAAACAGATTGCTCACTGGCTGATAAAGACAACTCACAGAACTAGGTTGGTGGACAGTGACATTCCCTACATGAATAAAAGGGAAGGGAACATATGTAGATGCAAAAACACTTTAACATAATTTAAATTCCGCTTACCAGTTGGTATCTTACTATCGATATAAAAAGCAAAATAATCAAAATAGTACTGAAACCTTCCACTGGTGACCTGTGGGGTGCTGCAGCACTCAAATGACTCCTATTGACCTGCTTATAAGTCACCCACAAGCTCAACAAATGTGAGGAACCAGTACTTTTACTCCTTGGGTGCAGAGTGAGATGTCCTCTGTTTTACATGTGCTGTGTGGCAATCATCTGATCTCCTTTGCATACACCATATGACTTGTCATCTAGGAGCAGAATGAGGTGGGACAAGAGAGACTAAAGTGGATTTGGTGTGGTAACATCATAGGGTGTGTGCTTATAAAAAAAACATAATTTATGCTTACCTGATAAATTTATTTCTCTTGTAATGTATCCAGTCTACGGATCATCCATTACTTATGGGATATTCTCCTTCCCAACAGGAAGTTGCAAGAGGATCACCCACAGCAGAGCTGCTATATAGCTCCTCCCCTCACTGCCATATCCAGTCATTCGACCGAAACAAGCCGAGAAAGGAAAAACCATAGGGTGCAGTGGTGACTGTAGTTTAATTAAAATTTAGACCTGCCTGAAAAAGACAGGGCGGGCCGTGGACTGGATACACTACAAGAGAAATAAATTTATCAGGTAAGCATAAATTATGTTTTCTCTTGTTAAGTGTATCCAGTCCAGGGATCCTCCATTACTTATGGGATACCAATACCAAAGCTAAAGTACACGGATGATGGGAGGGACAAGGCAGGAACTTCAACGGAAGGAACCACTGCCTGTAGAACCTTTCTCCCAAAAACAGCCTCCGAAGAAGCAAAAGTATCAAATTTATAAAATTATGAAGCGAAGACCAAGTCGCAGCCTTGCAAATCTGTTCAACAGAGGCCTCATTTTTAAAGGCCCAGGTGGAAGCCACAGCTCTAGTAGAGTGAGCTGTAATCCTTTCAGGAGGCTGCTGTCCAGCAGTCTCATAGGCTAAACGGATTATACTCTGAAGCCAAAAAGAAAGAGAGGTTGCCGAGGCCTTTTGACCTCTCCTCTGTCCAGAGTAAACAACAAACAGGTTAGATGTTTGGCGAAAATCTTTAGTAGCCTGTAAGTAAAACTTCAAGGCACGGACTACGTCTAGATTATGCAAAAGACGTTAGGGTTAGGACATAATGATGGAACAACAGTCTCTTGATTGATATTCTTGTTAGAAACCACCTTAGGTAAAAGCCCAGGTTTTGTACGCAGAACTACTTTATCTGAATGAAAGATCAGATAAGGAGAATCACAATGTAAGGCAGATAACTCAGAGACTCTTCGAGCCGAGGAAATAGCCATCAGAAAAAGAACCTTCCATGATAGAAGTTTAATATCAATAGAATGAAGGGGTTCAAACGGAACCCCTTGAAGAACTTTAAGAACCAAGTTTAAGCTCCATGGGGGAGCAACAGGTTTAAACACAGGCTTAATTCTAACTAAAGCCTGACAAAATGCCTGAACGTCTGGAACTTCTGCTAGACGCTTGTGTAAAAGAATAGACAGAGCAGAAATCTGTCCCTTTAAAGAACTAGCTGATAATCCTTTGTCCAAACCCTCTTGGAGGAAGGACAATATCCTAGGAATCCTAACCCTACTCCATGAGTAATTCTTGTATTCACACCAATGAAGATATTTACGCCATATCTTGTGGTAAATTTTCCTGGTGACAGGCTTTCGTGCCTGTATTAAGGTAGCAATTACTGACTCGGAGAAGCCACACTTTGATAGGATCAAGCGTTCAATCTCCATGCAGTCAGTCTCAGAGAAAGTAGATTCAGATGATTGAAAGGACCTTGTATTAGAAGGTCTTGTCTCAGAGGCAGAGTCCATGGTGGAAAGGATGACATGTCCACTAGGTCTGCATACCAGGTCCTGCATGGCCATGCAGGCGCTATCAATATCACCGATGCTCTCTCCTGTTTGATTTTGGCAATCAGACGAGGGAGCAGAGGAAACGGTGGAAACACATAAGCCAGGTTGAAGAACCAAGGCGCTGCTAGAGCATCTATCAGTGCCGCTTCTGGGTCCCTGACCTGGATCCGTAACAAGGAAGCTTGGCGTTCTGGCCAGACACCATGAGATCCAATTCTGGCTTGCCCCAACGGAGAACCAATTGAGCAAACACCTCCGGATGGAGTTCCCACTCCCCTGGATGAAAAGTCTGAAATCTGATGAACCTCAGTGTTGCTAACTGAGGCCAAGCTAGAAGAGCATTGAATATTGCTCTTAACTCCAGAATATTTATTGGGAGGAGTTTCTCCTCCTGAGTCCATGAACCCTGAGCCTTCAAGGAGTTTCAGACTGCACCCCAACCTAGAAGGCTGACATCTGTTGTTACAATTGTCCAATCTGGTCTGCGCAAGGTCATACCCTTGGACAGATTGACCCGAGATAACCACCAGAGAAGAGAATCTCTGGTTTCCTGATCCAGATTTAGTAGAGGGGACAAATCTGTGTAATCCCCATTCCACTGTCTGAACATGCATAATTGCAGCGGTCTGAGATGCAGGCGCGCAAATGGCACTATGTCCATCGCCGCTACCATTAAGCCGATTACTTCCATGCACTGAGCCACCGTGGGGCGCGGAATGGAGTGAAGAACACGGCAAGCATTTAGAAGTTTTGATAACCTGGACTCCGTCAGGTAAATTTTCATTTCTACAGAATCTATTAGAGTCCCTAGGAAGGAAACCCTTGTGAGAGGAAATAGAGAACTCTTTTCTTCATTCACTTTCGACCCATGCGACCTCAGGAATGCCAGAACTATCTCTGTATGAGATTTGGCAATTTGAAAGCTTGATGCCTGTATCAGGATGTCGTCCAGATAAGGAGCCACCGCTATGCCTTGGGGTCTTAGGATCGCCAGAAGTGAGCCCAGAACCTTTGTAAAAATTCTTGGGGCTGTAGCCAACCCGAATGGAAGAGCTACAAATTGGTAATGCCTGTCTAGAAAGGCAAACCTCAGGAACCGATGATGATTCTTGTGAATCGGAATGTGAAGGTAGGCATCCTTTAAGTCCACTGTGGTCATGTACTGACCCTCTTGGATCATGGGTAAAATGGTTTGAATAGTTTCCATCTTGAATGACGGAACTCTGAGGAATTTGTTTAGGATCTTTAGATCCAAAATTGGTCTGAAGGTTCCCTCTTTTTTGGGAACCACAAACAGATTTGAATAAAACCCCTGTCCTTGTTCCGTCCGCGGAACTGGATGGATCACTCCCATTACAAGGAGATCTTGTACGCAGCTTAGGAATGCCTCTTTCTTTATCTGGTTTGCAGATAATCTTGAAAGGTGAAATCTCCCTTGTGAAGGAGAAGCTTTGAAGTCCAGAAGATATCCCTGAGATATGATCTCCAATGCCCAGGGATCCTGAACATCTCTTGCCCACGCCTGGGCTAAGAGAGAGAGTCTGCCCCCTACTAGATCCGTTGTCGGATAGGGGGCCGCTCCTTCATGCTGTCTTAGAGGCAGCAGCAGGCTTTCTGGCCTGCTTGCCCTTGTTCCAGGACTGGTTAGGTTTCCAGGCCTGCTTGGATTGAGCAAAAGTTCCCGCTTGTTTTGAAGCGGAGGAAGTTGATGCTGCACCTGCCTTGAAATTTCGAAAGGCACGAAAATTAGACTGTTTGGCCCTTGATTTGGCCCTGTCCTGAGGAAGGGTATGACCCTTACCTCCAGTAATGTCAGCAATAATTTATTTCAAACCAGGCCCGAATAAGGTCTGCCCCTTGAAAGGAATGTTGAGTAATTTAGACTTTAAAGTCACATCAGCTGACCAGGATTTGAGCCATAGCGCCCTACGCGCCTGGATGGCGAATCCGGAATTCTTAGCCGTTAGTTTAGTCAAATGAACAATGGCATCAGAAACAAATGAGTTAGCTAGCTTAAGTGTTCTAAGCTTGTCAATAATTTCAGTCAATGGAGCTGTATGGATGGCCTCTTCCAGGGCCTCAAACCAGAACGCCGCCGCAGCAGTGACAGGCGCAATGCATGCAAGGGGCTGTAAAATAAAACCTTGTTGAATAAACATTTTCTTAAGGTAACCCTCTAATTTTTTATCCATTGGATCTGAAAAACTGTCCTCAACCGGGATAGTGGTACGCTTTGCTAAAATAGAAACTGCTCCCTCCACCTTAGGGACTGTCTGCCATAAGTCCCGTGTAGTGGCATCTATTGGAAACATTTTTCTAAATATAGGAGGTGGGGAAAAGGGCACACTGGGTCTATCCCACTCCTTACTAATAATTTCTGTAAGCCTTTTAGGTATTGGAAAAACATCAGTACTCACCGGCACTGCATAGTATTTATCCAGCCTACACAATTTCTCTGGCACTGCAATTGTGTCACAGTCATTCAGAGCAGCTAATACCTCCCCAAGCAATGCACGGAGGTTCTCAAGCTTAAATTTAAAATTAGAAATCTCTGAATCAGGTCTCCCCGATTCAGGGACGTCACCCACAGACTGAAGCTCTCCGTCCTCACAGGTTCTGCATATTGTGACGCAGTATCAGACATGGCTCTTACAGCATCTACACGCTCTGTATCTCATCTAACCCCAGAGCTATCACGCTTGCCTCTCAATTCAGGCAATCTGGCTAATACCTCTGACAGGGTATTATTCATGACTGCAGCCATGTCCTGCAAAGTAATCGCTATGGGCGTCCCTGATGTACTTGGCGCCATATTAGCGTGCGTCCCTTGAGCGGGAGGCGAAGGGTCCGACACGTGGGGAAAGTTAGTCGGCATAACTTCCCCCTCGACAGACCCCTCTGGTGACAATTCTTTTATAGATAAAGACTGATCTTTACTGTTTAAGATGAAATCAATACATTTAGTACACATTCTCCTATGGGGCTCCACCATGGCTTTTAAACATAATGAACAAGTATCCTCTGTTTCAGACATGTTTGTACAGACTAGCAATGAGACTAGCAAGCTTGGAAAACACTTTAAACCAAGTTAACAAGCAATATAAAAAACGTTACTGTGCCTTTAAGAGAAGCAAATTTTGACAACATTTGAAATAACAGTGAAAAAAGGCAGTTACACTAACAAAATTTTTACAGTGTATGTAATAAGTTAGCAGAGCATTGCACCCACTTGCAAATGGATGATTAACCCCTTAATACCAAAAACGGAATAATAAATGACAAAAACGTTTTTAAACACGGTCACAACAACTGCCACAGGTCTACTGTGGTTGTTACCCTCCTCAAACATGACTTTTGAAGCCTTTTGAGCCCTTCAGAGATGTCCTGTATCATGCAGAAGGAAGCTGAGTGTCTCTGTCTGTAATTCTATCTGCGCAGAAAAGCGCTAAAATAGGCCCCTCCCACTCATATTACAACAGTGGAAAGCCTCAGGAAACTGCTTATAGGCAAAAATCAAGCCAGCCATGTGGAAAAAAACTAGGCCCCAATAAGTTTTGTCACCAAACATATATAAAAACGATTAACATGCCAGCAAATGTTTTAAATTACATTTTTATAAGAGTATGTATCTCTGTTAATAAGCCTGATACCAGTCGCTATCACTGCATTTAAGGCTTAACTTACATTAATCCGGAATCAGCAGCATTTTTCTAGCAAATTCCATCCCTAGAAATATGTTAACTGCACATACCTTATTGCAGGAAAACCTGCACGCCATTCCCCCTCTGAAGTTACCTCACTCCTCAGAATATGTGAGAACGGCAGTGGATCTTAGTTACTTCTGCTAAGATCATAGAAATCACAGGCAGATTCTTCTTCTAATGCTGCCTGGGATAAAACAGTACACTCCGGTACCATTTAAAAATAACAAACTTTTGATTGAAGTTAAAAAACTAACTATAATACACCACTCTCCTCTTACTACGTCCATCTTTGTTGAGAGTTGCAAGAGAATGACTGGATATGGCAGTGAGGGGAGGAGCTATATAGCAGCTCTGCTGTGGGTGATCCTCTTGCAACTTCCTGTTGGGAAGGAGAATATCCCATAAGTAATGGATGATCCGTGGACTGGATACACTTAACAAGAGAAAATACAATATTGAAGTGTACATTATCAGAGATACATGGTCAACAGTCTGATGCTAGGTGAAGGCTCTTATCTGAGCCCTAAAACCAATAAGAGGGACTAGCAGTTTGAAAGAGTGGATTCTCCCTTTAGGATATAAGCTACTCCTATAAAAACTATGATCACCTGCAAACTAGCCATGAGGGAGTTTTGATTGATGAAGCATAGGGTGGAGCAGCTATCTTCCCTGATTTATGACTTTGTGGGGCTATGAACCCCTTATTTGAAGATAAATCCCACTTTCAAATAAAATGCCAAATACCCCACTAGGATGTCATAGATCATTGTAATAAATGGTGAGTATCTGTACCACTGGGCACAAGTAGAATTTGTTATAGTGAGGTAGGGAGCCCCTATCTCCCTCTGTGCTTCACTAAGAGGAGAATAAGACCCCTAATTTGAAAAAGGAGAATCTCATGATTTAAAGGAATACTCAAGTCAACATTAAACTTTCATGATTCAGTCAGAGCATGCAATTTTAAACAACTTTCCAATTTACTTCCATTAACAAAATGTGTCTTTTTATAGTTACACTTTTTGAGTCACCAACTCCTAATGATCATGTGCAAGAATTCACAAAATAGGGTGGACAAGTTATGGAGGTGGACAAGTTATGGAGCAGTGGTCTTTAGACTGCTGCTTCATAACTGCTGTTTCCGGTGAGCCTGAAGGCTCGCACGGAAACAGGGGCATCAAGCTCCATTCGGAGCTTGATAATTTGGCCCCTAAGGGATAGATTTAACAAGTAGTAAATGCTGCTATCTACCCCCAGAGTTTCTGGCAGAAAACTTCTCCATCTTTTAGGTGGCAGACTGCAATCATCCCGATCGGGATGATTGACACCCCTGCTAACGGCCGATTGGCCAACATATGATAGATTGATAAATTGGCCACTATGTACTATTGCATTGTCTTTTTATCATGCATTTGTTGATTATGCAAATGTACTGTATTTACTGGTAATTTAAGTGAGGGGTCACATGCTGATTTAATTTAAAATGGATCACTATGGTCAGGTGATAATGATAACCTGCTCCATTACTATTGCATTGTCTTTTTATCATGCATTTGTTGATTATGCAAATGTACTGTATTTACTGGTCATTTAAAATGGATCACTAAGGTCAGGTGATAGTAATAGCCTGCTCCATTAGACAAAAAAAGATTTGTTGGGGGATCTTTCAAAGCCCCTTATCTCTACTATTTCCAGTGAGTGGGATTCCATTCCATAACAATGGCAATCAAATAACTAATATGTTTATTTTTAGGGTAATAGTGGCTGCAAACAAAAACAATTTTCACAATTTTCCCTAATGACAACATACATCACAGTCACAAAACACCCCATATATTAACCCCGCAAGGACTTGAAATTTAAAAGAAAAATTTGCCCAAAGTACCAGAGAATTTTTAGTATTTTTGCTATCACTCAATTTAAACTGAAATGGAGCCTTGTTTTTTTTATTAACCTATCAAAACTATAGATTTTTATTTTAGTAGACAGTCCTCCATCTTTGTGACTGTCAGCTAGTCTGCCAGTAACAAATTATATATATTATTATTTTTGTTTTTATTTTACATGCAATTTTTTTTTATGTAGAGTAGTGGATCACCTCCTCCTCCCCCTTCATCTATCGCATGTTTTTCTGCAGAGTAGGGTCCCCCATCAGCGCATCTTTTCTGTAGATGTAGGGCTCCATCCCTCCCTGGCCCCTGCTCTAATATTTCTTTCTGTAGCGTAGTGAATCCCACCACTCCCTCCCCACTCCTTGCTGGGCCGGTCCACCTACCTCCCTCCTTCCCTCCCACAAGTCACCAACGATCATCGTTACAGAGAGTGACACAGACAGTGTCACTCTCTGTAAAAATTGGTGATCTTACTATATGAAGGCAGATGCTTTCTACCCCCAAGTGCAGTCTCCGCTGTCAAGGCCCGACAGTGGGGACCGCAACATGCACCACAGTGTTGGACGTAGGTACTACGTCAACACAGTACGCTTGGCAAAGTACTGAGTGTCATAATACCTACATCCAAATGGTGCAAGGCGATAAACAGGAGATTATCCCCATTCAAATGAGAAACCTCATATCCCACCCCAAGTAGCAGATAAATAATAATAAAAAAAAAATACTACTTTGTGAAGTTTAAAGAAGGTGAACGGATGCTAACTGTGGATCCATGTACCATTTCATTTAGGAATGACTAACATGCTGTTGACATTCAGCTGTTTTATTGCCTAAACTATTCTGGATTTTAATAAATGTAGCCACCAATCAGCAAGCGCTATTCAGGGTGCTTAACCAAAAATGGGCCGGCTCCTAAGCTTTCATTCCTGCTTTTCCAATTAAAGATACCAAGAGAATGAAGAAAAAATGATAATAGGAGTGAATTAGAAAGTTGCTTAAAATTACATGCTCTATCAGAATTATAAAAGAAAAAAAAAATGGGTTCAGTATCCCTGCGAAGCTGCATCCAGGTAGATTCCGAAAATGGCAGGGTGGTGAAAAAATCCACCCAAGGTGGATTCTTTCACCGCTCTGACATTTTCGGAATCCACCTAGATGCACCGTAGGCAAAGCCAAAGCCTTAAAAAAAAAAAACGCAACCGCCCACAGGAAATAACTAAAAAACACGTTACCGCCCACAAGAAATAAAAAATAAAAAAAAAAAACGTAACGGCCCGCACGAAGTATAACAAAAAAAAACTAACCTCCCGCACAAAGTATTAACAAACAACTAAACCGCCAACCCCCACATCGCAAAACAATAAAGTAATTAACCCCTAATTCGCAAATAACAATTAAAATATTAACCCCTAAATTACCAACCCCCCCACATCGCAATAAACCTAATTAATCTATTAACCCCTAAACCGCAAAACCCCCACATCGCAATAAACCTATTTAACCTATTTACTACCGCACAAAGTATTAACAAACACCTAAACCGCCAACCCCCACATTGCAAAACAATAAAATAATTAATCCTTAATCTGCAAATAACATAATTAAAATATTAACCCCTAAAGCACCAACCTCCCACATCGCAATAAACCTAATTAATCTATTAACTCCTAAACTGCCAAACCCCCACATCGCAATAAACCTAACTAATATATTAACCCCTATACCGCCAACTCCCCAAAACCCAAATAATTTAATTACTAAGCCCTCTAAATTAACCCCAATTACTACTAAATTACAATTAAAATAAAAAATCCTAACATTAAATTACAAAAAATAAAAAAGTCTAACATTACAGAAAAAAATAAACAAAATGATCAAAAATAAAAAATATTATACCTAATCCCTATGATATGCTCGTTTTCAAGCCCATTAAATTCCTAATCTTAAAAAAAATAAAAAAAAATAAATCCTAAAACTAAGCCCCAAACAGGTACTCACCGTTCCTGAAGTCCGGCTGAGAAGGTCTTCTTCCAGGCGGCACCATCATCTTCTATCTTCATCCGGAGCGAAGGCGGCGCGGATGTGTGGAGCTGGCTTCCCCGATGCTTGGATTCTCAGCATCGGTCCTCAACGGCGGTCATGCGATCATCCGTCGATAACTTAAGATTGAATGCAAAGTCCCCAATATTTATTGGGGTACCTTGCATTCCTATAGGCTGAAATTTTGAAATCAGCCAATAGGATGAGATCTACTGAAATCTTATTGGCTGATGTGAACAGCCAAAAGGATTTCATTAGCTCTAATCCTATTGGCTGATTTCAAAATTTCAGCCAATAGGAATGCAAGGTACCCCAAATTGAATGCGGTACCTTGTATTCAATCTTCGGTGTACGACAGACATCGGATGGAGAGGAGCCTCCACACCGGCGCTGAGGACCGCCGCTGAGGACCGCTGCTGAGGATCCACGCATCGGGGAAGACAGCTCCACACCTCCGCTCCGTGCCGCCTTCGTTCAGGATGAAGATAGAAGATGATGGAGCCGGCTGGAAGAAGACCTTCTCCGCCGGACTTCAGGAACGGTGAGTAAATATTTGGGGCTTAGTCTTAGGCTTTTTTTTTCTTTTTTGGGGCAGCTTTTTTTTAGGTTAGGGTTTTTTGGGCTGGAAAAGAGCTGATTGCCCTTTTAAGGGCAGTAAAAGAGCTGAATTTCCTATTAAGGGCAATGCCAATACAAATGCATCTTTAGGGGCAATGGGTAGTTTAGTTTTTTTTTTTAGTGTTAGGTTTTTTTATTTTGAGGGGTTTGGTGGGTGGGGGGTTTTACTGTTAGGGGGTAATTGGTTATTTTTGTAAGTAAAGAGCTGTTTAACAGGCAATGCCCTACAAAAGGCAAGATGTCCTAGCATAGTTAGCATGAGGCAGCCATTGTTATGCCCCCTTCAGGTTAGAGTACATATAGATTCTGATGGTTTAATTACAGAAAATACATGTGAAAATGCATTAAAAATAGGTAGAGGTTATAATTTATGTACTAGCATACAGGTATTTCTTACTTTTAAGCTTACAAAAGTATCGGTTTCAGACAATAGTTCTTAATAAGTTTGAGCATAAATTCAAATATTCCTCAACAATTTAAACATTATAGGACTGCCCCTTTTTACCAAGAACAATTAAGGTAAGAATTAAAAAACAGAAGTTTTGGAAATATTCCTCACTCTACTACTGGACTTCCACCTTGCCAACTAATGCTGTGCCAATTACTCTGTACTATGCTAAAGCTGCTAAAAACCAGTACAATCTAAAAAAATTGTACAATTGTCAAAACTGGAGATGTCGTTACTGGAAAGAAGTAAAGATCAATAAAGTTTTGGAAAAAAAACATGGTGGGCATGTGTTAAATGTCATAATGCTCAAAAGAGACTTGGGGTCACAATAACTGTAGATCTGCAGCACAAGACATCAGAAACAAAGCAGACATTTGGTGTGGTATGTGGTATGACTAATTAATCTCATCATAAGGGAATCAGAACTATGAAATGAACTAAGTGAAATGTGAGTGGAGGAAAATTAAGACAAGAACCATTAGACATATTAGACAAAAGACCCAGTAGTAATCTAATTCTAGAACATCATCAGAGATTCTCCATAGAAACATTAATGGTTGTTTATTTATTTCATTTATGTAGTTATGATTGTATTGTTGTTATATTATTATTTATTGACTACAGAACACAATAAACATGGGTGAATGGATATCCGAAATTATACTAGATTAGCTATCTGTTCTTAAGAAAATAAATTAACCTGGCTACTGTGGAACTAAGAATAGCTAGCGATTTATTTGATATTTTTAAAATAAAAAGGGACGTTTTTTTCTTATGGTTTTATAGACTGAGTAAACAGCGACATAACCAATATGCATAACACATTTTTGCTTCTATCTTTCACTATGATGTAATTGTACTGTCAAGTGAACGTATTTTAAAAAAGACAGAAGAATGTGGCAGACTAAAATGATAGGTATTCATACTGTGCTTGACACAAATAATTTGTAGCTTTGTTATGTCATCTAATGTTAAACCTATGGAAACCAGCAGGTATGAGCTTTGAAACCTAGAACAATTCTCCTATTGCTTTTCACACAGCCAGGACCATAATTCAGTTGTCAATACCCTGTAATGAGCACAGAATCTGTTAAGGAGGAAACAGTAGGGATACAAAAAATGTTCTGCTTATTATAGATACGGGCTTTTGTTTTAAAGATGAGGATAACTGAATTCTGTTTGCTAAACTCAAAGTCATTACTGACTGAGATGTTTATTATTTGTTCAGAAGCAAATGTTCAAGCTTACCGATACTGTAGCATCTACTTGAATTGTTTTGCATTCGGCTGTTTACAGGAATACATCACTCAAAATATTATTTTTTAAAACGTCACCATTAATACTATAGTACACACTTTAAAATGAAATTTCATACTGAAAATTATTTAAGAATTTGGAAAAGTATTAAAAACAAGCTCATCAAGAGGAGTGCTCAACTTGAAAACGCACAAAAGTTTTAATAGCTTCTTCCATGGGAAGGTGCAACCATGGGGCCTATCTATCAAGCTCAGAATGGAGCTTGAGGGCCTGTGTTTCTGGCGAGCATGCAGCCTGCCTCTGAGCAGGTAAACAGACATCGCCGGAATTCAACCCGATCGAATACGATCGGGTTGATTGACACCCCCTGCTGGCAGCCTGCAGGGGGCGGCGTTGCACCAGCAGCTCACAAGAGCTGCTGGTGCAATGCTGAATACGGAGAGCGTATTGCTCTCCGCATTCAGCGAGGTATGTCGGACCTGATCCGCACTGTCAGATCAGGTCCGACATAACTTTGATAAATATCCCCCCATAAGTCAACTTGTTCTATTTAGGTTGAAGAACTCTACTAAAGAATATGGGGCCTATCTATCAAGCTCCAAATGGCAGGCTCGCCAGAAACAGCAGTTATGAAGCAGCGGTCTAAAGACCGCTGCTCCATAACCCTGTCCGCCTGCTCTGAGCAGGCGGACAGACATCGCCGGAATTCAACCCGATCGAGTACGATTGGGTTGATTGACACCCCCTGCTGGCGGCCTGCAGGGGGCGGCGTTGCACCAGCAGCTCACAAGAGCTGCTGGTCCAATGCTGAATACGGAGTGTGTATTGCTCTCTGCATTCAGCGAGGTATGTCGGACCTGATCTGCACTGTCGGATCAGGTCCGACATACCTTTGATAAATATCCCCCTATGAGTCTGATCCCATAAAGGAAGTCTAGGGCCCCAATTTATCAAAAGTCTTGCGGACCTGATCCGACACTGCGGATCAGGTCCGCAAGACCTCGCTAAATGCGGAGAGCAATACGCTCTCCGCATTTAACATTTGCACCAGCAGCTCACAAGAGCTGCTGATGCAACGCCGCCCCCTGCTGACTCGCGGCCCAGCAGGGAGGTGTCAATCAACCCGATCGTATTCGATTGGGTTGATTTCCGGCGATTCCTGTCTGCCTGCTCAGAGCATGCGGACAGGGTTATGGAGCAGCGGTCCGTATGGAGCTTGATAAATGGGCCTGTAAATCTCAAATAGAAACTAATTATTTTTGGAGTGAAGCTAGCACCAGATATAGATTTCAGTCTTTCAGTGAGGTGTAGCGAAATGAGTTCAGATTTCACTGTCTCCATCTCTCTTGTTGTGTAAAAATATAACCAATATAAGATTCTACTTTATCAGTACAATAGAAATATCAGCATCTCCAGCATGTGTTATTAGATGATGGCTAAACAAAGCACAAATAAGATCCCTCCATCTAATCATAGCAGACATCTGCAAGAAACCATTTCATCTGCCCTTAAAATCTAAGCAAAAGGTGATCCTCTACTCATGCTTCTTAAAAAAAATATGGGTTACTTTTGTAGACATAACTACATATTTTAGTTAAGTGTTATGTTCTCCTCAATTATTCTAATTATTGCACACATTTTAAAGTTGGATACGCAGTTAGTCATAAGTATTTTAATGTCTTTGCTAATTGAAAAGTGCATGTGAAAAGCTTAAAATTAGAACCAATACTATTAAAGTAAAGCAAATATATACGTTTTGGTGAGTCACAGATAAGGCTGCCAGATGTAAAATATTCAACTGAATAGTACAGTATTTTAGCAGGCTGTCCAGGAAATTCTTCACAAAAATACTGGACATTTAAATATCCATTTTTATTTTATTTTTTGCCTCAAAATGAAAAATATACAGGTGGGACCAAAATAGGGGGGTAATGTAGAGATGGGGGGGCGTTGTGACCTGTCACCAAAAATTGTTTAGTATTTTTGTGGAGGCAACCATAGTCACAGATCTGCGTATGACACTACACAACACTACAAAACACACTGCTAAAGTAAAGAGAGACTGAGGTGTAGGGTGACCATATTGCCACTTTAAAAAGGCACAAATGAAAAATACATATGTCAGGGTTCTTATAATGGAACATAATTCAAAACATTTCTTTAAACATCCCTGGCATATGTATTTTTAATTTTTTTCCCTTTTTAAAGCGGCAATATGGTCAGCCTACTTAGGTGGTAACAATGCAGCTCAGCTAATCAGATCCCTGTGTACTTTTTAAGGGAACATGGAAGTCAAAATGAAACATTTATAATTCAGATAAAGTGTAAAAAAATGTACAGGTAGCCCTCAGTTTACGCCGGGGTTAGGTTCCAGAAGGAATGGTTATAAATCAAAACCGTTGTAAATTGAAACCCAGTTTATAATGTAAGTCAATGGGAAGTGAGGGAGATAGGTTCCAGGCCCCTCTCAAAATTGTCATAAGTAACACCTAATACATCATTTTTAAATCTTTGAAATGAAGACTTTACAAGCTAAACAGCATTATAAACCTAATAAAATAATCACACAACACAGACTTCACTTGCATTTTTCTGCAAACAGTTCTTTCTATGCATTCCAATCTGGACTGATTTATAGACAGGAAGATCTTGTTCCTTTGAAATCTGCTCGATAGCTCAGGTCTAGTTAAACTGATTAATTTCAGCGTGCTTGGCTTTGCTGCAACACAAGTGGACAGCTCCACCTACTGGCTATTTTGATAAATGCACTGCTTCTCAATGCTTTTCAATAGCAGTCACATGACTGGGGAAAAAAGGTTGTTATTCTGAAACGGTGTAAATTGAACCGTTGTAAAACGAGGGCCACCTTTCTAATTGAATTCTGTTTTCAAATGTGCCTCTCTTGGGGCTTCATTACGTAAGATACGCAGGATATTTTCAAGCATATTCACTTTAATCTGGGCCTTTATTTTTCAATCACGTTCAAAAAGAAAATATACAGAACAATATATGTGTGAAATGAATGCCAGCAATCTTTTAATCGGAACTTGAAAAACAAACAAGCAGCATGTTCAAGCAGTGCTAAAAAGATACATTTTTGTGTTTATTTTCAAGGAGGGGTTCAGTGCCTAGAGACATATAACAAAAAGTAAATCTCTAATTGGATCAAAAATAAAATACATGAAATTATGGTATTTAGAATTTCTGTTTTTCATATCTTTGCAAAAATAAAATGAATCCACCTATGTGTTTTTCAATCACTTTTTATTTTTTGTACATTTTCTATTGCATTCTTTTTTATTTGCCTGCAACCTTCTCACTCACACATATTACACTATTATCTGAATTACTCTCTCATTGCCCTCTCTATAACTCTCGCTTCTCTCTCATTCACTCACTCATTATCTCCCCTTTCATTCTCACCCTCTCTTACCATCTTATTCCCAATCTCAACAAAAACATAAAACTGTTTGCATAATGAAATATGTATTATGCTGTGTCATAAGTTTAGTGTGCGTAAACTTATGTATTTAAATGTTTTTCCTATGAAATAGCCTGTGTTCATCACTCTCTCTCTCCCAATAAAACTACACAGTTAAATCCAACTCATTATCATTGTCTAATATATGGAAAAACAAGTTGTAATTTTTTGATGATACACTGGTTTCCCATTGTTATAACTTCCTTGTGCAGAGATCATCGTAAAGTAAGTAACACAATTAACGCTGGCACATTCACGCGTTTACATATTGCTAGCAAACAATGAATATGATCCGGAAATTAATTTTAAAAACAATTTAAAAATATCACCCAAATTTTCATACAATGGGGCCCATTTATCAAGGGCCGAATTGCCCCTGATGCCCCTGTTTCCGCACAAGCCTTCAGACTCGCCGGAAACAGCAATTATGAAGCAGCGGTCTTAAGACTGCTACTCCTTAACTGGTCCACTGCCTCTGAGGCTACGGATATCAATAGGCCTGATCCTATATGATCGGGTTGATTGATACCCCCTGCTAGCAGCCGATTGGCCGCGAATCTGCAGGGGGCAGCATTGCACAAGCAGTTCACTACCATACACTGTCGGCATTCAGCAATGTCTGGCGGACATGATACGCTACAGTGTATCATGTCCGCCAGACTTTGATAAATCGGCCCCAATTTTTTTACACATGACAATTCAAACGGACTTGAACAGGTACAGCAGACCATTAAATCAATGGCTCACTATCATCATCACCAGCTGTAACACCAGTAAATGTTGGTCTAAAGTTTAGGCAAGGCAAATTATTAATTATGAGACACAATTTCTTGTCCATCATTTTTTGTTTTAATTTTAACTCAACAACATAAAATATAGAAAACATACAATTACATTTATACTGCAGTATTATGAAATTTGAATATAAATACTTACTTATTCCAAGCTTGTCGAAGGTTCTTAGGCCCGTAGTGCGGAAAGCGTTCTGTAAAATACAAATAAGTCATGCTAAATGAATTGTAATTTTATGTTTAAAAGGGTTTATAATCTGAAAGACAGAAAGTGTGTAAGTACAACCCCTGAAACAGTATATCTGTTTTAGTTAGTTTAAGATTCAGTAATGCTTTCTGCAAATTATAGGTTGTTTTCTGACTAATTATCGGAAAAAAGTTTAACAACAAGTTATGGTTTATAGGCATGGAAAAGAGTATATGCACATCATATTTCATCATTATGTATAAATAGAAATGGTAAACAGATAACAAAAATGTATGTAAGATTTTTACTAAGCAATTCAGTTTTAAAGGCATTAGTTTACAGAAGATTAAGGAAGATTACAAAAGAATAATACAAAATATTTAGATGGTATGCAAATTTATATTTCAACCCCAAACTATAGTAAAGTCTTAATTATAGTAACAGATTCATTTTCAATTTTCTAGCAATGATATTGAAAAAATAACAAAACATGTTGAAAAAAAGTCTCATGAACTGGTTTGTATAGCAAGGGGTACATTTTTATCTCTATGAATGTGCTTAAAGGGACTGCGTGCTGTAAAAATCCCAGCATAAGAGTATACAATGCATGACAATTTGCATGGTCTGAGGAAGGGGATTGCCCCAAAACATCCTGTTAATAAACAAAGTATGTTATTGTCAAAACCAGAGAGCGCCTGTCTGCTTTTAAAGGTCTGTATTACTTTATAGTGCACCCTGGATGTTGTAACAAGTAGAGTGAATGCTGGTTCATATATTGGATTTGTATAATATATATAAAGGTAAAAAAAAGTAGCAAAGGTACACTCTCACAAACAAGTACCAGGGTGCAAGAGTATAATCAATATCATAAACAAAAATCTGCACTCACTGGATTTAAATGTGTAAAAGATCCTTATTTATTGCATGTGATGTTTCGGGGCATTTACCCCTTCATCAGACAAACAAGTGAGACAAACAAACATTCTTTTATAAACCAGTGGCCGCACCCCCTGTGTTAAAAAAAAAAACCCTGCCAAGGTGGCTACCATAGCAACCACAATAATACAGTGGCAACAAATGCTCTATGGCAACAAAGTGTCAAATAGAAACCATGATATCAAATAAATAACAAAGTGTTCATTAATACAAAACATCTTAATGTGAAATAATAATAAACTTCTATGTACAGGCTCTTGACACTATCTGAATCTCTGCTATCAAAGCCTCTTATTCATCCTTGGACAAAGTATTATTATTGCGTTCATACTGAACTCCTAAATGTTTGGCTTATTATGATGTAGTAAATCACATGACAATTTCTCTACCTAAGCAATGAACTATAATTATAACGACTCACACATGTAAGTGTACTTTATCGTGGCCATAGTAAAACGGGTGAACAGTCGTCTATATCATTCCTCATTGGTAAATGGGAGCTGTGTACTGTTATTTTAATGTAACCATCTGTCTTGGACATAACATTGTTTAGAAAGTCAGTGGCTTAGGAACTTAAAGGGCCACGATACCCAAATGTTGAAACATTTGAAAGTGATGCAGCATAGCTGTAAAAACCTCTAGGGCCTCTGTATAGTCTCTTGCGCATGCGCAGTTGCGCTGAAGGGACGCCACACGCACTAGCAGGATCACTACCAGGTAAAACACATAAATTGTTCTTTCACTGTTTGTTTTGTAAGGTCTAAGGATGGGGGCAACCCCGAAAACGTTCACCTGAAGTAATGTTTGGTTGTCAATTACGGAGAGTGCCTTTCTTGTTTAATTTGGCATATTACTTTTTGAAGTGCACCCTGGAGGCTGTATTATAGTAGAGAGTGTGGGATCCATTTGGAACTTTATATTGATTATTTTGATCTCTGCACCCTAGACATATATTGTTTACTTGGACTGTTTGTGTGTTCTGCTGACATCCTGTCATTTTGGACATTTTTGTTTTTACTTTTTCTATATCACGGTGTGGTGATTTGGCATCTATTATGTCACAAACACAACCCCAGCAAATAGCTGAGACTGATGGAATAGAGGGGACTACTGTGTTTAGTTCAGTGAAGCAGATGCTAGCAGGATAAGATTTGATGAGTTGGCCATTAAAACAAAGAGGGAACAGCCTGAACAGTTATACAATCAACTTTTTAAATTGAAGAAAAAAGAAATAGATCTGAAATGGCATGGTTGTTATCTTTCAGACTATCATGGAAGGTCTTTCATCCCAAAGGGTTTTAGGGTCAAAAATGTCCCCACCATTGGTCGCAACAATGCCACCTTTTGCGTCAAATGGTGTGGGATATTAAATAAATGTTCCCTTGATTTAATCTTACTTGTCATTGATGAAGTCACCACATTACTCAAACAAGTGGAAAATGAGGTGCTAGCATTTGAAACAATGCATCAGGATAAACTGGAGGGTGATGGTGAAGAGAATTGGTTGTCCAAAATAAAAAATCAAGTGGAACAATGTGAAAATGAACTAATTTCCTTTAAGGAATGCAAATGGGAAGCTGTTACTAGTGACTACAGGGAGAAGAAGGTATATAAGTGGTTATTGGGCCCGGAGGAGAGAAGATTTGTCTTCAGGAATAGAAGACCATGGGTGTATAAACCAACCCTAAATACTATCTAAAGCTCTGATAACAGCTCAGACCCTGAACAGGGTGATTCTTCTGATTTGGGCACTACCACAGGCTCCCAACCCATGACCACCCGGTCAAAAAACGCCTCAAGGGGAGGCCACACCCCAGGAGAAGTGGTCACAGGGGTGAGGGGATCTGCCCGGGGGAGACCACCACGACAGTGGCGTTGGGGTTTTGAATTAAGTAACATCATTAACCTCAGTTCCTATCAACTAACATTTGTTGAACAAGGGATCCTTGAGAAGGGGCTGAGTTTTGTGCCCACGGCAAGATTGGATAAATTCGATTTACATGTTGACCTGTATAAGTTTAACAGAAAACTACGTCTCAGAGAATATTTTGGGAAAAATGACCACCCCACTGAAGTTTTTAAAAAACGTAGTAAATTTGATCCTAAATCGTCTAATGCCAGCATTAATACCTATACACGAATGGTAAGGGAGGATTTTGAAACTGCTATCAACATGACAACCCCTGTAAAAAATAATTTCTCCAAAGATGAGTGGAAGGCACTAAAGGATCTGAAGGAAAACCACAACCTGGTTATACGCAATGCTGATAAGGGGGGTGCACTGGTCCTACAAGACTATAAGGACTACAGACATGAGGTAATGGCACAGCTGAACGACACAACAGTGTACCGTACACTGCCACATGATCCCACCTCTGAATTCAAGAAAACCATTGATGACTATCTGGAAACAATATTTTCAGCGAATGTTCTAACCAAGGCAACATATGAATTTTTGGTTGTGGATTTTCCTGTAGTTCCAATTATCTATACTCTACCGAAAGTCCACAAGGACCCTGTCAGGCCCCCAGGACGCCCAATTGTGTCGGCTAGGGGCTCTGTGTTACAATCACTTGCAGTTTATGTGGATGACATCTTGCAACCACTTGTTGAGCAAATGGGCTCTTTCCTCCTTGATTGCATTGAAATGGTTAAGCTGCTACAAGAAGTGGATGAATTGAATGGGAACGACTTGCTGGTTACCTTAGATGTAACCAGCCTGTACACTGTCATCCCGCACGAAGAAGGGATGGCCGCAATTAGATCTACACTGCTCAATACTCCGTATGTGGGTCCACCGGTTGATGTGATACTGCAGTTGCTTGAATATTGTTTGAAAATGAATTATTTCAGATTTGAATCTAAATTCTATCTACAGATATCAGGCA
Source organism: Bombina bombina (assembly GCF_027579735.1). Lineage (NCBI taxonomy): Eukaryota > Metazoa > Chordata > Amphibia > Anura > Bombinatoridae > Bombina > Bombina bombina. Next base: position 284,898,617 of record NC_069503.1, on the reverse strand, counting down.
CAGCGATGGGGTCCAATGTGGCCCCATCCTATGTCAATCTTTTTATGGCCCAATTTGAAACCCTGGGTACCACTCTCTTTCAAGATCAGAGGATACTGATGTTTCACTGGTACATAGACGATCTGTTTTTGATCTGGAGGGGTGACCAACAAGGATTGGATTCTTGGTTTAAAGAACTAAACGAAGTGAATGATAACCTGAAGTTCAAAATCACCTTTGACAACCAGACAATTGATTTAATTGATTTAAGAATATATAAATCTGGTGCTGGTTTGAGTACAACGTTATATCAAAAACCCACTGACAGAAACTCTATCTTGCAAGGAACAAGTTGCCATCCACCGTTCTTGAAAAAGGCCCTGCCCAAATCGTAGTTTAAGCAGGTCACTCGGAACAACAGTGACCAAGACAATAAACAACTGCAATTGGATGAGATGAGAAACAAGTTCAAGCAGTGCGGATACAATAAACAACATCTTATATCTGCTTACACTGAGGCTATCACTACCACACAGAAGGAAGTTTAAGCAGGTCACTCGGAACAACAGTGACCAAGACAATAAACAACTGCAATTGGATGAGATGAGAAACAAGTTCAAGCAGTGCGGATACAATAAACAACATCTTATATCTGCTTACACTGAGGCTATCACTACCACACAGAAGGAAGCATTGAAGAAGATTGAACCAGAAGCACCAGCAAGGGAGCGGATGATACTCACAACCACCTTTACCCCTGATAAGGTCACTCTGTTGAAGATTTTACGTGACCACTGGGACATTGTCTCAACTGACAAAGGACTGTCCTGTGACTCTATGGACTTACCTATTGTTGGCTATAGAAGGGCGGCCTCCTTAAGAGATCATCTGATGCGACCCGATAATAGACTAAGTTACAGGTCTAAAACATGGTTAGACACCACCAAAAATGGGTGCTTCCGATGTAGTGGATGCACCACATGCAGTGGGATGACCCAGAGTAAATTTTTCACACATCCTTGGACAAACAAGAAATTTACAATTAGACATAGGGTCACATGTATCACTAATTACATCATATACATGATTAACTGTCCATGTGGCAAGTTCTATGCCGGCAAGACACAAGACGATGCCCACACTAGAATGGCCAACCACAGGTCAGCCATTAGAGCGGGCCTAAACAGTGGCAAATCAGACCAACCTGTGGCCAGGCATTTCTTCCAGGCAAAACATAAAAACACAGATTTACGATTTATTATCATAGATCACATCCCACCCCTTCCTAGAGGTGGCGATAGAGGTAGGTTGCTATTGCGAAGGGAGAGTAGGTGGATTTTCACATTGGACACCTTAGTCCCTAAGGGACTAAATGTCAACCTTGATATGCAATGCTTTTTGTGAGTATCTACCTCCTGGTAGGTGTGTCTTGATTCCCAGAATAATAATATTCTCTAGGTTTAAATCTTTTGAGTATTGTATAGGTATTTCCTGGATAAGCTCTAGATACTGATTGTATGCTTTAATAGCTGTCAAGTATTTTCTGAGTATATCTGACAGGGATGTGTGGTTAATTATTGGATGAATCTGGCTTCTTATATTCCCCTGACATGTATAGGCTATATTAGCCCAAGATTTGGGCCATGTGAAGAGCTGGTACGTCAGTGTGTGGGGGATGAGGTACCATATCATCTCTAGTGAGTCTGAGTTTAAATATCTAATTTCACACTTATTTTTTGACATGGCACAACTGTACTTTTTGACATGGCATAACTGATATTTCTTGGCATGGCATAATGGGTATTACTTTCTCTTTGGGTGATATCTTCACTGGTCAGTGTATAGGTATATAGGATCCATCAAGGCTTTGTATGTATTGGACTGCTGAATATAGGGGATATCCCCATATGTGACATTATTTACTATAAGATTTTTGTGAAACTGTGTCAACGCAATATTGTGACAGCTGTTGATGACTTATGGTTGGTTTATCAGCATTTGATGTATCTGATGTGATAGGTTTACGGCCAATATGTCATATTACCCACCTGCCCCGTTATAAGTGATAGGTCATACTATAGAATACTAAGCAATTGGGGTATGTTGTATCAGTTTGTGCTAATGTGAAGCCCGCTCTATGATAAATGAATATATGTTCTGGGACACTAACATGTCTGATTGATACCAATAGAATCATTTGTAATAGGATAACTGTTGTCCGGTTACGATATGCAGCATATGTATGTGTATCGGCATGATGCGTTATAATCATAACACTAGACAACAACTTGTGATTGGTTTACGAGTATGGATTACATACGATTGGTGGTTATGCTATGTTTACGGTTGCCAGGCAACCTTATGCTAGCGATATATTAAGTGTACGGGATGCACTTTATTGCATGTAACATTAAGCCTGCTTTATGAGGAATATATAAACATAAATAATTATATAAATGTGATAGTTAGGACTTTTACGTGATTGACAATATATATCCACCGCATCACCCTTTGTTATAGCAGCGCAGCACATATATGCAATACATACGCATTACTCAATTTTGTTCCCCATACACTCTGTATATACTGTATATAATGTCTCTTGCTGATTTGCGGTTGTGTTTGTTTTTAACTTTTTAATTAACCTTTTGCCTTGGTGACTCTTTTGAACCTCTAGGGCCTCTGTATAGTCTCTTGCGCATGTGCAGTTGCGCTGAAGAGACGCCACACGCACTAGCAGGATCACTACCAGGTAAAACACATAAATTGTTCTTTCACTGTTTGTTTTGTAAGGTCTGAGGACGGGGGCATCCCCGAAAACGTTCACCTGAAGTAAAGTTTGGTTGTCAATTACGGAGAGTGCCTTTCTTGTTTAATTTGGCATATTACTTTTTGAAGTGCACCCGGAGGCTGAATTATAGTAGAGAGTGAGGTATCCATTTGGAGCTTTATATATATATATATATATATATATATAAATATACCGGTGAAACTCGAAAAATTAGAATATCGTGCAAAAGTTAATTTATTTCATTAATGCAACTTAAAAGGTGAAACTAATATATATGACAGACTCGTTACATGCAAAGCAAGATAGTTCAAGCCGTGATTTGTTTTAATTGTGATGATTATGGCTTACAGCTCATGAAAACCCCAAATCCACAATCTCAGAAAATTAGAATATTGTGAAAAGGTGCAATATTCTAGGCTCAAAGTGTCCCACTCTAATCAGCTAATTAAGCCATAACACCTGCAAAGGGTTCCTGAGCCTTTAAATGGTCTCTCAGTCTGGTTCAGTAGGAATCACAATCATGGGAAAGACTGCTGACCTGACAGTTGTGCAGAAAACCATCATTGACACCCTCCATAAGGAGGCAAAGCCTCAAAAGGTAATTGCAAAAGAAGTTGGATGTTCCCAAAGTGCTGTATCAAAGCACATTAATAGAAAGTTATGTGGAAGGTTAAAGTGTGGAAGAAAAAGGTGCACAAGCAGCAGGGATGACCGCAGCCTTGAGAGTATTGTCAGGAAAAGGCCATTCAAAAGTGTTGGGGACTTTCACAAGGAGTGGACTGAGGCTGGAGTCAGTGCATCAAGAGCCACCACACACAGACGGATCCTGGACATGGGCTTCAAATGTCGTATTCCTCGTGTCAAGCCACTCCTGAACAACAAACAACGTCAGAAGCGTCTTACCTGGGCTAAAGAAAAACAGACCTGGTCTGTTGCTCAGTGGTCCAAAGTCCTCTTTTCTAATGAGAGCAAATTTTGCATTTCATTTGGAAACCAAGGACCCAGAGTATGGAGGAATAATGGAGAGGCACACACTGCAAGATGCTTGAAGTCCAGTGTGAGGTTTCCACAGTCTGTGTTGATTTGGGGAGCCATGTCATCTGCTGGTGTTGGTCCACTGTGCTTCATTAAGTCCAGGGTCAACGCAACCGTCTACCAGGAGATTTTGGAGCACTTCATGCTTCCTTCCACAGACAAGCTCTATGGGGATGCTGACTTCATTTTCCAGCTGGACTTGGCACCTGCCCACACTGCCAAAAGCACCAAAACCTGGTTCAATGACCATGGGATTACTGTGCTTGACTGGCCAGCAAACTCGCCTGACCTGAACCCAATAGAGAATCTATGGGGCATTGCCAAGAGAAAGATGAGAGACATTAGACCGAACAATGCAGAAGAGCTGAAGGCTGCTATTGAAGCATCCTGGTCTTCCATAACACCTCAGCAGTGCCACCGGATGATAGCTTCCATGCCATGCCACATTGAGGCAGTAATTGCTGCAAAAGGGGCCCAAACCAAGTACTGAGTACATACAGTATGCATGCTTATACTTTTCAGAGGTCCGATATTGTTCTATGTACAATCCTTGTTTTATTGATTGCATGTAATATTCTAATTTTCTGAGATTGTGGATTTGGTGTTTTCATGAGCTGTAAGCCATAATCATCACAATTATGACAAATCACGGCTTGAACTATCTTGCTTTGCATGTAATGAGTCTATCTCATATATTAGTTTCACCTATTAAGTTGCATTAGTGAAATAAATTAACTTTTGTACGATATTCTAATTTTTTTAGTTTCACCTGTGTATATATATATATATATATATATATATATATATATATATATATATATATATATATATATACTGTATATACACATAGTAACATAGCAAATACATAGTATCATAGCAAATACATAGTATCATAGTAAATGAGGTGGAAAAAAGACTGAAGTCCATCTAGTTAAACCTATACAAATCTAATATACTTACATAAAAGCTCCAGTTAAAGGGAAATAATACTCATATGCTAAATCACTTGAAACTGATGCATTATAACTGTAAAACGCTGACAGGAAAATATCACCTGAGCATCTCTATGTAAAAAAGGAAGATATTTTACCTCACAATCTCCTCAGCTCAGCAGAGTAAGTTCTGTGTAAAAAGTTATAGTCAGCTGCTCCCAGCTGCAGGTAAAAAAAATAAATGAAGAAATGAACAGCAGCCAATAAGCATCAACAGTGCTGAGGTCATGAACTCTTTTACTGTGATCTCATGAGATTTGACTTAACTCTCATGAGATTTCATTTAAACTTCCTTACACTGAATAGGGAAATAACATGAGAGTGCACGAGGCTCATCCCTTCGGCTGTCCCGGTACAGACATACTAATATGCTGCTTAGAAATCCTTTACAATGGGATGTGGCTACTGAGGAACTTTTGAGGTAAAATAACTTTCTTTTTTACATAGAGATGTTCAGGTGATAATTTCTAGTCAGCTTTGTACAGCTATACTGCATCACTTTCAAGTGTTTAAACATTTGGGTATTATGGCCCTTTAAGCTAAAATGAATCCCATTAAAAAAGGTGACCCATTTAACACAAGCAATGTATCCAAACAATTTTTAAATGTATCTAAGGTATTGGCATTCACTACCTCCTCTGGTTATGAGTACCACAATTTTATTGCTCTTACAGTGAAAAAACATTTCCGTTTCAGGAGATTAAATCTCCTTTCCTCCAGCCCTAAAATGTGACCTCTTGTCACAAACAATTTTCTTGGAATAAACAGAACTTCTGTCATCTCTGTATATGGTAAGACTTAGAATGAAGATTATGGCACCACTTACTAATAATATAAAAAAGGGGGGTCTATAACCATTCAGATAACTTGTGTTGTGTGGTATTGGTGCTTAGTATCGAAAACACTACATTACGAAATTGTTAGAGAAACTAAACAAAAGATGATACTATGTAAGCACTCGAATAAGACCATTGAATAAATTAGAGTTTGAAAAAAAGTCATACAAATTAAAATATAAATCTTTATTAGAACATGTTAAAACCTGGGTGTATTAAAAAGAAAGTGCTGGCAGAACTTCCAGTTAGAGAACTGGTTATCAAAAGGGGGAACAATAGAATGGTACTATAGTTAACTATTATGTAGGTAGCAATATAAATGGGTTGTTATGCCTCAAATGAGAACCAATATACACTGTATAAGAGAAAGGCCTAATTACCAAGTATACAAGTTGTACTAATATGATGTTCAAACTAGTGGCTTGATCAGCATATGTTGCTCGAGTAATATAGAGTAACAGAAAAGTAGGCTGCAAGGCCTTGTTGCAAATAAGATTGAGCGCCCTTTTATCAAATAATATTGAGTGTAAGACTTGCTGAGATCACTGGATTCAGCAACAAACGACTAATAGATGACCAGTGCTCAAGTCTGAGCTTACTGAAAATAGTAAATCAATTTGCTGATAACAGAAATAAACTGCCATTCACAGCATCCCATATATATATACTGACAATTTAGTTATAAAAATTGTTTCTAATTCTGACCAAAATTATTAGGTCATATAGTATATAGTTGCGGAGTACCATTAGTTAATGTGTATTGTCTTGCACATACATTATAAAAAGGTATTTGCTTGATTGTATAATGGCTGCTGTGATTATTAGTGTGGTTATATTATTTAAGTAGCTGCAGTACTACTAATACTGTATATTGTAGTGAGTTTATCTACTCTGCTTGTCAATATATTAAATTCACATCATAAGTGTATGATGTGCTTATCACTCGGCATTGTAGGTTAGACATATATGTTTTATGAGCCTACTCACATATCAGTGTTGTATCACTTTAATTGTAGTTATAATATTATAGGAGCGCTAAACCCAAACAGTGTTACTTTAAATAAACAGGCTAAATAGCTGCTCATAGCAATTTTGTTGCCTTTATGTTAAATTATATAGGAGCGCTTAATCCCCAAGTGAATGTCCTAGAATGTCAAGGCTACATAACTGCCCACAATACTGCTAATACATTGATGTTAAATTATGTAGGAGCGCATTCAGCACCAAGTGAATATCTTTGAATATAAAGGTTAAATTGCTGCCCACAACAGATCTCTTATATGGTGTTAAGTTAAATTACTACAAGTTAGTTAAGTATCCTGGGTACTGAGATATCTGATTGGAGCATATCGTGTCTGCTTGTTATTACGAGTTCCTTACAAAATTATCCCATACGTTTGTTATGGTTGAGATACTCGCTATATGCTCACTCTTCAAATGCCCATACTATACCGCTTTGATTATACTTAGAATAATTGGAGGCGCTTAGATCTCTAAAAAATATCTTAAGTACCAAGGCTTAATAAATACCCAATGATTATGTTGCGTTTAATCTAAATTGTTACCAGTTATAACAATATCAAATGCACTGTAACAACTAAATCAAGCGTACCGTATCTGCTAAGTGCTCCGAGTTACTTTAGTTTGTACTCTGGATGCTTGTTAATATTAGATTATCCGCTATTTGCTTAGTGCAAGAGAGTTTTCAATTGCCATTTATGTTCAAATAACCCATATATTACTGCCAGCAAGTATGAACTTTAAAATAAAAGTAGAGCTCCAATTAGCTCCCTCTCCTCCCTTGACATGTTTTGCCTGGTTTCCGGCTTTATCAAAAGGCGAGGCGCCATGGACACGGCGGCTTTTTATGACTCTCACTCCGCCTCCTTCATTAACGTATGGCCAATCAGGGCCCTCCAAAATCGGGCTATTTTGAAAACAACAGAAGTATAGGATACACGTATGAGTGTACCTGTTTGAGATGGATTGCACGATTTTTCATTGTTAAATGCTATATTTGTGAATGAGCATATTTTGTTGGTTTACATGTTACATTTCTAAGATTGTTTAAACGGTTGATAGGATAATATTACAATTTTATTTTAGGAATGAATATAAAGATGTTAAGATTTAAAGTGATATGATTACAAGTTAGTGATCTCTTAGGGTGCGTGAAAGTGGTATTCAATGTGGGCACTAAATCATGCCTGAAAATAAGTGAACCTACACTTATCTTAGTGTGGATTATGAATATGTAATATATTCTTAATTAATAATTTCAAAGATAATTCATAGTGTTGGAACATTTAGTCCTGGATCATATATGACACCTTAGTTGTAAATAATTTATTTTTATTAAATAATTTAAATTATGTGTATATGGTGTTAATGTGTGCTAAACGCATGTTATAGTAAATAACTTATAAATATAATAAATATAAATGCGACAATAATGTGAAAACAAAAAACAAAAAGAGAATTGGGAAATTAAGTAGAGTGACCTGGAGAATATAAGGGGGCCTATCTATCAAGCTCTGAAAGGAGCTTGATGGCCCGTGTTCACAAAGACCGCTGCTCCATAACCTGTCCGCCTGCTCTGAGCAGGCGGACAGACATCACCCGAAATCAACCCGATCGAGTACGATCGGGTTGATTGACACCTTCCTGCTGGCGGCCGATTGGCCGGGAGTCTGCAGGGGGCGGCGTTGCACCAGCAGCTCTTGTGAGCTGCTGGCGCAATGCTGAATACGGAGAGTGTATTGCTCTCTGTATTCAGCGAGGTCTTGCGGACCTGATCCGCAGTGTCGGATCAGGTCCGCAAGACCTTTCTTAAATAGGGGCCAAGGTCTCAACTGATTAAAGTGTTGTCTTAACCATTAAAATAACTCTGATGATATATTAGAAATATATATAAGTTTTTATAAATATGTAAAGAAATTATTATGTTCATTTAATCCATTAGGTTGAAGGGAATTTAAAAGGTAAATCCAGCGACTTTCCGCTTGTAGAAGAAACTGTTCAATGTCTCCTCCTCTGATTCCTAATCTCACTGTTTGTATTCCAAAACAGCGAAATTCAGAGGCATTGGCTGAATGTCTTTTCAGAAAATGTGATGCAACAGTTGTTATGATTTTTCTCGCTTTCAGATCCTTTTCAGCGTTTCTGATATTGTTTAAGTGTTCCAACATGCAGACCCTCAGTTTACGTGAGGTCATACCAACATAAATTCATTTGCAGTTACATGTAATTCCATAGATTACAGATTCTGTATTACAGTTAATGTGAGAATTAATAGTGTGTATTTTGTTGAACCTATCTGAGATAGATTTAAGTGGTAAAAGGTGTTTGCAGATTGAACAGTTTCTGCATTTGAAATTGCCACATGCAATGGGGTTCAATTTGCGTTTTTTCTTTTCAAAATGGCTAGGACATGAAAATGCAAATTAATTTATGTTGGTATGACCTCACGTAAACTGAGGGTCCGCATGTCTGAGCGAAGTGGTGCATTATCTGACAAAAAATGCAGGTGTGACAATATTTATAATAATAATATATATATATATACACACACATATGTATTTATATATGTCTATATGTGTATTAAAGGGACATGAAACCCAAAAAAAATTCTTTCATGATTCAGATAGAGAATACAATTCTAAACAACTTTCCAATTTACTTCTATTTTTAAACAAGCTTCCTTCTCTTGTTATTTGCTGAAAGGTTTATCTAGGCAAGTTCATGAGCAGCAGAGAACCTAGGTTCTAGCTGTTGATTGGTGGCTGCATATATATATTGAATGTGATTGGCTCACCCAGTTGTTCAGTTAGAAACTAGTAGTGCATTGCTGTTCCTTCAACAAATGATACAAAGAGACTGAAAAAGATTAGATAATAGAAGTAAATAAGAAAGTTGTTTAAAATTGTATTCTCTATCTGAATCATGAAAGAAAAATTTTGGGTTTCATGTCCCTTTAAGTGCATTTACAAATACATAAAAACATATGTACACATATAAAGATATATATATATATATATATATATATATATATATATATATATATATATATATATATATACACACACACACATACACACATATACACAGTATTATTATGAGTGTAATTGTTCTTTTAAATGTATCTCTGATGCGTTTTGTGCAACTTTTTCGTCTCGCATAACAGTTAACCAGAGCTCTGAAGTTGCGCTATCCTGGCGTGTTTAATTCAATTGCGCTCATTCAAACATGTTTACTTTCAACTTGTAATACGCGCGCTACTTCCAATGCTCACAAAGAGCCACAATAAACTCCTTTTTGCTTGGAGGCAAAAGGAGTTAATTGTGCCATTCATAATATAGCCCTTGCAGTTCTCACTGATTTATCTCACCAAATGTATGATGGCAAGTTTGTCTCAAAATACACAATATACTTATTGCAATGACATGTATGCTAAATTAGAACTGAATACAAGTTAAAATACACTAAAAACACAGCAATTTAATTTAAGAAATCTGTTAATTCCAAGTGCACCAAGTTAAAGGGACATAAAACCCCACATTTTTCTTAGATAACACATACAATTTTAACAACTTTCCAATATACTTTTCTTATCAAATTTTCTTAGCTTTCTTGTTATCCTTTGTTGAAAAGCAGGAAGGTAAGTTCTTGCGTGTGCATGTGTCTGCAACACTATATGGCAGCAGTTTAGCAATAATGTTATACATTAGCAAGAGCACTAGATGGCAGCAGTATTTCCTGTCATGAAGTGCTAAGACATATGCATGCTACCTATCTAGATATCTCTTCAACAGAGAATAAAATGAGAATGAAGAAAATTTGAAAATAGAAGTAAACTGGAAACTTTTTTAAAATGTCATTCTCTATCTGAATCATGAAACAAAAAAATAGGTTTCATGTCCCTTTAAACAAGCTTTCCCCTGCAAGAGTTTGCATGACCGGTCAGTTTATTCCTTTTTATGCAAGGGAACTCTCCACTAACTAGAAATTCCAGGTTCAGCTCCATTAAAAAATAAAATAAAAAAATGTAGTAAGGTCTAATCCATGCTGGCAAACAACAGCATTGTAACCCATAGGTTCCCATTACTACAATGGTTTAGTGCATTCTATACAAAGTATAGGTGGTTACTATCTGATGGTTATCTGACCCTAATGCCTTGCAATATGTAGTTCTCCATGTGTGCTGCTTGCAGCTACTGATAGCTCAATGCATGGAATCCTCACTGTTTAACCATCAGAATTCTACAGAAGGATTCAAACTCAGATAAATAACATATGAGATTGATAAATTTCAGTAAACCAATGCTTGTTTTAAATTTAAATACATTTTAACAGAAAAAAAAAATTTAAATGCAATTTAACATGATTCCTTATAAAAGCCAACATAATGCTCAGAAATGTTAAACAATTGGAAATGTCTTGTAGCAATGAAGTAAAAGTTCAAATTATTTTTTGATAAATACAAGTTCTCCTATAAAAGACATACACCTAATTATTACAATAAATAAAATATAGTTTTAAATCATTATGGATATTAACACATGATAAAAAGAAGAGCTTAAAGGGTTCTATACTGAAGATTAGTGGTGAGTATTGTCTTTTTCAGTGAAGCAGACTAGACATCATAGTTGGCTCAGACTGATCCTGGCCCAGGGGTGATGGCAAAACACAAACGAAGATTAGAATGATCTGCAAACCAGTTCCATAGTGCAACAAAGGAGGCATTTATACCAGCTACTGCATCACTTGGCTATATATATATATATATATATATATATATATATATATATATATATATATATATATATATATATATATATATATATATATATATATATATATATATATATATATATGTATATATATATATACACACATACATACATATAGATATATATTTATATATATATTCTGAAGACAAAAAACATAAAGGGCCATAATAGTAAAATAATTACATGAATATATAGGTTAAAAGGGAGATAAGCCACTTATATATTAATTAATTCAGACCTAAGTACAAAATTAGACTCAGATAAGAGAACCTTATACGAAGGTAACGAAGTGCAGACCCTTAAAGTTAATATAAAGACACAGTATACAGAGAGAAGGGTTGTAACCTACAATAAGGTAACTACCAACAAGACACGGATTTCAGCACAACATTTTTATTGTGAGCAAAGGCAAATGTCACCATAATTGGTGGGGTATAGTGTTTCCCAAATCCTGCATTCACATATCAGGCAGAGTATTTTACAAGCCCATGAAAGACAAAATGAACCAAAAAATAGTACACAGAGGTTAAATGCCTTTTAAAACAGACTAAGATGTCACTTATAAAGCAAACCAAATGAACACATCTTGCTCTATTACCTAAACAAAACAGAACAGACAACACCTCCACTAGAGGATGGTTACGCTCTGAGGGCAAAATTCGACCATCATAGTGATCCGTGAGGATCTATGTCTGTAAAGTTTCACTAGTTTAATATCTTAAGCAGTATATAATGCCTAGCTACACATCAATCAATTGCAGGCAAAATATAAACATTGTGCACAACACATATAGGTTATTAATACACAAGTGACCCAATGGTCTAAATAAGACAACACAGACTAAGGGAATGTATACAACTCCTATTTCAGCGGGCACCACTATTCCATTATAGTTTAGGTGTCATGAAATACAATGTAGCAACAGGTTCTATGTATACAATCCAAAACGAGTGTAAATGTGTCTTTACAGCATAAGTAAATTAAATAGTGCGTGTTAATAAGGATACAAATAGTAATAACTGCTGCAAGTGAAAGAGCAGTTCATACACTCTATTAGAGAGTATTAGCGGACTAGTAGCAAATAAAGTCCCATAGATTTTCATGTGTTCAAATAAGTTTTCATAGGGTCAAATTATGGCTTTTTAACACATAATGTCCATTGACGAATGGTAGAAGTTAAATCAATTATGCCAAGAATACAACCGTTCAGGCGATTTTCCTCCTTCGTGGTGCCGAATCCAAGCTCCAAAAGATTTTATTTGGCAAGTTGGTGCATCCACAGATAGGCAGGCATTAGGCCAATGGAGATCCACTTTGTGTTAGTGCAAATAACGTGGTGTTAGAGACGCCAATGCGGTCTGCAAGCAAACACATCCTCCTCCAGGTACGTCACTGCCGACGCGCAGTCGGAGTTTACTTGCTACTAGTCCGCTAATACTCTCTAATAGAGTGTATGAACTGCTCTTTCACTTGCAGCAGTTATTACTATTTGTATCCTTATTAGCTGCAACACGCACTATTTAATTTACTTATGCTGTAAAGACACATTTACACTCGTTTTGGATTGTATACATAGAACCTGTTGCTACATTGTATTTCATGACACCTAAACTATAATGGAATAGTGGTGCCCGCTGAAATAGGAGTTGTATACATTCCCTTAGTCTGTGTTGTCTTATTTAGACCATTGGGTCACTTGTGTATTAATAACCTATATGTGTTGTGCACAATGTTTATATTTTGCCTGCAATTGATTGATGTGTAGCTAGGCATTATATACTGCTTAAGATATTAAAATAGTGAAACTTTACAGACATAGATCCTCACAAATCACTATGATGGTCGAATTTTGCGCTCAGAGCGTAACCATTCTCTAGTGGAGGTGTTGTCTGTTCTGTTTTGTTTAGGTAATAGAGCAAGATGTGTTCATTTGGTTTGCTTTATAAGTGACATCTTAGTCTGTTTTAAAAGGCATTTAACCTCTGTGTACTATTTTTTGGTTCATTTTGTCTTTCATGGGCTTGTAAAATACTCTGCCTGATATGTGAGTGCAGGATTTGGGAAACACTATACCCCACCAATTATGGTGACATTTGCTTTTGCTCACAATAAACATGTTCTGCTGAAATCCCTGTCTTGTTGGTAGTTACCTTGTTTTAGGTTACAACCCTTCTCTCTGTATACTGTGTCTTTAAAATAATTACATGACCTAATACGCTAGAACATGTAATTTTAAGAACATTTGTGTGTGTTTAATTCACACAAAGGGGTTACACACACAGTAGAAGTGCCCCTCAGAACTCTCAGAGCACTACTGGCCCAAGCAGAAATTACAGTTGAACCAATTAGCAGCACTAGCACTGCTAATTGGATGAGCAGCAGGTTCCGCTTGGGACCAGCAGTGCTCCGCGATCCGAGCGGCACTTCTACTGTGTGTTTAATGAGTTTGCAGGGGTTAAACACAAAGCAGTGTAGGGTTAATAGTCTTAAAATTACATGCTCTACCGAATTAGAGGATATATGGTTTTTTTTACTATTACGACCCTTCATTTAACAGCATAATCTTGTAAATGTATTTTTTTTCGAGGGAGGGGTCTTAGAGTTTCAAATGCAGAGTCTATTTTCACAGCTAAGTTGTTTTTGCTGACTTCATATAAAAGATTTCTCCTTTGCCTCTCTCTATTCAAAATACATTTTTTTCACACATGAATAACTTTCAAAATACTGAAGCAACTGAAAATTGATATTAAATATAGAATTGCCATTTGAAATGAACTGTAGCTACACTACTTTGGGTCCATAATACCAGTCAACATGTATCAAGAATATGGTGGTCCATAGTAAAACTGCTTAATATTTGGCCACTTTAAAACAAATGTTATGATTTAATTTGCAATGACAAGCGCTGAAACCATAAAGATATCTAAAAATCCTACTAAGTGGTTAGGGGTTATTTTCTTCTCTAATTCAGTGTGGGAGGCGGGAAATTTGTTGAGAAAGTACAATTCGCTTGGTTAGAACGAATAGTCCTGTGAACATACATTTTGGACAATTGAATGTTGATAAAAATTAAAATACATGAAAATTTAGTAATTAAATGTTATTTCCTGTTTTCGAATGTTACTTTTGTTTTCAAATGTTCATAATTAGATCCAATATCCACATTTGAAATTTCTAATGTAACATTCGATTTAACATATACTATTCAGAAGTTCAATACCTCTTGTGGTAGGTAATTTAGTAAATTGATTCATAATAGAAACAAATATATCAATTAAAATTTTTGTATTTCGAATATTGCATAATACGGATATTACATTTAAAGAGAGGATTAGAAATACAATTGCAAATATATTATATAAAAAATTCTCTACTTCGAATTAGAAAAATTCAAATTGAATACTACATTTACAGTTAGCATTAGAAATACTATTACATTAAACCAATGTTAGAATGTTGTACAAACATTCAAAATTCAAAACGAACAAACTAATGTGTTAAAATTCCCTTTATTTTTCAAATGTTGCAAAACATTCGCCTATCCCTCCTTTACAGAAGAGCCTATTTTACCATTATAAAATCCTAACTACACATTAAAATCCATGAGCATGTGTATTTGCCAAATTTTCAAATAAATAGAGCCATTTATAGGGGCCGATTTATTATCTGGCAGACATGATACGCTGTAATGTATCATGTCCACCAGACATCGTTGAATGCCAACAGCATATGCTGTTCTAGTGAACTGCTTGTACAATGCCGCCCCTTGCAGATTCACAGCCAATTGGCCGCTAGCAGGGAGTGTCAATCAACCCGATCGTACACGATCGGATGGATTGATGTCCACAGCCTCAGAGGCAACGGACCAGTTAAGGAGCAACGGTCTTAAGACCGCTGCTTCTTCACTGCTGTTTCCGTCGAGCCTGAAGGCTCGCTTGGAAACAGGGGCCATTCGACCCTTGATAAATCGGCCCCATAGTGTGTATTGTTAAAAACCGAGATGTTTAAGAGAACAATTTTCAGTGCTTGAAGAGTATTTCCCTATGACATCACATAGAATATTGATATCAGACATTAAATTATAAATGCATGGTAAAATAGACTATGCATGAGGGGGACCCTGTCTAATGTCACTGTCCCATTTCAACAGTGCACTTGTATAAGTATGTAGCTGGAACGGTTACTAAAATTAGATGCACAAATCTTTTTGGGGGAGCAGATGTTGAGTAGAAAACCTACTTTGTAGTTAGACTAAGCAAAACAAATTTGACTTTGTTATACATTTTAAACAATTTAGCAATGAAATGCCACTTTATACAACACAACTGTGATTGGGCAACAATATAAAATGTCACCCAAAACAGAGCCTAGCTGTCAAGATTATTATCCCTCCTTACCCAGAAAACTCCTTTATTGACAGGTTAGAAAAAAGGAGCTACCAACGGTCAGGTAAATACAGATTTAGTTTTAAAACCTAATAATCTATCTATCTATTTATCTATCTATCTATCTATCAACTGGGGTGTACAACAACCAGGGAAGACCTATTTCTTTGTGCTTGGAGGCTACATAGAAAAGATAAACACAAAGCTGACATACAAAAAATATGAAATAGAAAGAAGTAGTTAAGGTACAGGTTCAGTAGCAGATACACTTGGCCTTAGATTAGTTTGCACACTTAGGAGGAAAGATGGAGAAAATAACTGATATTAATAAGTATGGGGGGGGATGTCAGAGGAAGAGGTTTCAGATACTGATGTCTAATGAGTGTAGGAAAGGTATTTCCCTAATACTACTGGTTCGTCTGAATCTAAATAAAAACTGGGGTTAATTGCATCAATAATTCTCTTATATTGTGCAACAAACACACTGTAATAAGAAAATCAGACTTAAATAGGTCAGTAACAAAATCTTGGGGTGAAAAAAAGCATTTCTTGGAAAGAAAAAAAAAATCTAACTACTCGCACTTAAATGGTTAAACTGAGCAACCCAGATTGTTACAGAAACAACCATATATATTTATTTATGCCAATAAAACCGTTGTTCTCACAGCAATTTCCTACAACTTGAACACATTTTAAATAATATTGCAAAATGTCATTCTTCAAATAAACGTTAAAAATAATCAGAGGTTTTATATTTAAAAAAAAAAAGAGAAAAATATTTGTTCAAAGTCCAAATAACATTTCTTTCCTTCAGAGCTCACGCTTTGTTGCAGCCTAAATATACCAGCTGGAAGACTTATGGGTGCCCATAATTGGATATTGCAGTCATATCTTCATTGTTAGTGTAACTATAACTGTGAGACATGAGAATAAACAGGTTCTCGTGTTCTTTTTAGAACAAGTTATGACAAGTGTAAGGCTGAATAGGCACATATTGTGCTCTAATGACACAAGGCATGCTGGCTTTAGCCACACCATTTTCCAATGTGAATACTGCACTGTTAAATAGACCATAGAATATCTCAATTTAACTGTCACCATACAAAGCCTTTAGCTTCATGAGTAATACAAATGGACAATAAATTTACTCTCTTTATTTAAACCTTACCAAGACTGAAAAGAACAATAAAAAGCCAGTTGGTAGTTCTTATCATTTTAAACTTTTTTTTTTTTTTACTTTTATTCTTTATTTCAGATCTAGGCAGTTCAGTCAATTATAAGTAGAATTGAATAAATTGGGATATTAATTCATACCTATTTAGTAATAAATTATTAATAATGTATTGGATCCCAATTTAAAAAAAAAACATTTATTAAATCACTAGGTTTGAAGTGATAACTTGCTGTTAGGAAAACTACATTTCTAAATGGACAGTTCATAAGGGAGCTACTAATGCGGTAAAAGGAAGAAGAAAAAAAAACAAACAGGCAAATATTAATTTCCCCAAACATACATTTTACTGTCTCTGTTGACTAACAAAAATATTTGCTCTTTCTACTTCTGGACCAACATACATAAAACTAAGGATCCAGCAAATCATTTGTTTTTTGGGAGTCTTTTCTTATGCACAAATAAATACTGAATACTTGCAAATGTGTAAGTAGAAATACACTATATGGCCAGAGGTATGAGAACAAACAGCATTATAAACCTAATAAAATATTCACACAACACAGAATATATAATTAAACTAAGTTAAATGAACAAAAACATTTGCTAAACAGCATTATAAACCTAATAAAATAATCACACAACACAGACTTCACTTGCATTTTTCTGCAAACAGTACTTTCTATGCATTCCAATCTGGACTGAATTATAGGCAGGAAGATCTTGTTCCTTTGAAATCTGCTTGATAGCTCAGGTCTGGTTAAACTGATTAATTTCAGCTTGCTTGGCTTTGCTGCAACACAAGCGGACAGCTCCACCTACTGGCTATTTTAATAAATGCACTGCTTCTCAATGCTTTTCAATAGCAGTCACATGACAGAAAAAAAGGTTGTTATTCTGAAACGGTGTAAATTGAACCGTTGTAAAACGAGGGCCACCTGTATATATATATATATATATATATATATATATATATATATATATATATAAATATAAAGATTTTTTTAAATATAATTTTTTTTTGTGTAAACAATTATTGATGAGAACTAATACTATTAGTATTAGTATTTGGCATGTGACATTTATTTACCGATAGTTACGTCTCTCAGCTATTCCACACTACTGCAAGAATATATTTGTAACCTTTCTCTGTGTGTTTTATAGAAGAAAGGTCTGCACTTTAAACTTCGTCTACACTGTAGATCTTCGCTGGATAAAGTGAACTTAAATGTAAGTACGGATATATGCTTAAGCGCTAAAGGGGGAACGCCCTTTATACCAACGAACAGATTTGTATACATTACATCTGACTCTTAAGGAACTTTTATTCTTTTTATATGATCAAATGTTACAAACCGATCAATTGTTTTAAACTGTATTCATTGTATCATGTTTTAGTTGTATCAACTGTATTTATTTAATAGCATATTTCCAGTGCGGCCGCTTTTTGTTTGTTGTTTTTTGGTTTTGTATTTTTAGTATCTCTGTTAAAATAAATATTTTTAACTACAGATCCTGTAAGACTTTTCACTCTCATAAGAGGACACATGTATTGAAATCTGGTATTTTACCATAACACTACTTATTCAATTATATAATAGCGCCATTTATTAAGTATATTTCTCTAGTTTTATCTAAAGCCTTCTGTCGTCGCATTTATGAGCTTATGTTAGAGTCGATTATGACTTTTTAAATTATCACAGGTTAAATAAACACCCCCCCCCCACTATAAATATATTATATATTTATTTATTATCACATATTTTTTTAAATCCTATGGACTTTGATTGAGTGCTCATAAATATATGTCACATACCAAATACTAATAGTATTAGTTATCACCAATAATTGTTTACACAAGAAAAACATTTATATTTAAAAAAATCTTTATATTTATATTTGTATTTATATTTATTTTTATATTTTTCACATCCACCTTTAGCATTTTTTGTGCAATCTATATCCCTTTTTGTTTTTTAACTATATTATTTCAAGGGATTTCTGGGAGTCTCTTTTTAGATTGTTTGTGTGGCTCTCTGCGCTGATCAAATCACACATTTTTTACTAGCTATTGAGTTCAGTTGTTTCAGCCACACCCTTTGCTAACAGGTGTACAACATCCAGCACATAGCCATACAATTTCCATAGACAAATATTGGCAGTACAATGGGCCGTACTGAAAAGCTCAGTGACTTTAAAGGACCACGCAGTAGAATAGCATAAATAATAAATTCATAAGAAACAGACCATGTAAAAGCACTTAGTTTAATATTTAAATGACAGTAGTTTTCTTTTCTCACAAATGTCAGTTAGTTGCGTTTTCCTTCCTAATGCATCATGTGAGGGCCATCAGCCAATCACAAAATGCATAGATGTATATCATGTAAATCTTGCACATGCTCAGTAGGAGCTGGTGCCTCAGAAAGTGTGCATATAAATAGATTGTGCACATTTAGATAATTGAAGTGAATTGAAAGTTTTTTTTAACAAATTGTGTGCTCTAGCTGAATCATGAAAGCTTAATTTTGACTTAACTGTACCTTTAAATGTTGTACTTTTATAAAATGCAACCTTTGCAAGAAGAAGTTTCTGCCCTACTAGATCTGCCCCAGTAAGTGCTATTATTGTTAAGCGGAAGAGCCTAGGAGCAACAACGGTCCAGCCACAAAGTGGCAAACAATGCAAACTCGCAGAGTGGGACTGTTGAGTGCTGAAGAGCATAAAAATCACCTATCATCTGTTGTATCACTCACTATAGAGTTCTACACTGCCTCTGGAAGCCACATCAACACAAGAACTGTGTGTCGGGAGCTTTATGAAATGGTTTTCCAAGGCTGAGCAGCAACGAACCCCACATCAACATGCACAATGAAAGGTGTCGGCTGGAGTTGTGTATAGCACACCCCCACTGGAGCAGTATAAACATGTTCTCAGAAGTGATGAATCAGGCTTCACAATCTGGCAGTACAATGGAAGAATCTGGATGTGGTGGATGCCAAGAGAACGCTATCTACCAGAATGCATTGCGTCTGCTGTAAATTTTGGTGGAGGAGAGATAATGCTCTACATCAATATATAAAAATAACTATTGCAATACTGTTTTAGAAATATAAATGTCAGTTCTGAAAGCTGAATCTGTCTCCAAATGACTGATCAGTAAAAAAACACTTACTATGACCAGGAATTAAAAACAAGGGTCATAGTAAATAAAGCTTAACCTGAACCATAGGTGTTCTAAATAAGGATATGTGGAAATCAAAGGTTTAATAAAAATGATTTACCATAATTCTTATCCTCATGCAATGTTCTTTATAATCCCCACACTCCCCATAGGTGCATTTAGTTAGCATGTTCCTAGTCACTCAATTTTCACTAGGCATGGGGGAAAAATCATTGTGCAATTCACTATCGCTATTATATCCAGTTATGAAAAGAGCCAAATGATGCTACCTGCAGACAAATTTTCTCCCATGCCTAATATTGACCTGCAATAGTGGTCTCAGGCCTGTTTCTCTGGTGGTATAGTAGTCATTTTTGCTGGCTTTCCCTCCACAGATCAAAATGCTGATATAAGACATTAAAGGGGTATAAAAGGTAGGCTAACACACATGTGGCAATTACTAAGTATACTCTGTGCAGGCCTTCCAATCAGTTCACATGCCCTAATATAGGACTAAAATAAAGCAGCTTTTCTCCAATGTTAGGGTACTATTTAAAAACACATAGCTAGTCTTTTATCTTACTTGCTGCATGTTCAGAATTTAAGTAACCATCATGCACCTGAGAAAGCTGATGGGCAGTTTTCTAAGCAACTGATATGACCCAGCCTGTTTCTGTTGCACCACACAGGTACTCACCCAGTTGTGAGCATTTGGTTTTCTTTCATTTGGCTGTTATGGCACCCGAATATACCTTTTGTCTTTGTTTTAGTGATTCTACAGAGCCAATGGGCAGTTTGCTCAGCAACTGAGAGATCCTAGCATGCTCCTAAAGCAAAACAGAGGTGTTTTCCTTATTTTAATGGCCTACTCCTGTGTCCAGTGAATACAGCCAGTTTGTGAAAGTGCTGCTATCATTTCATGGTCACAGATGACGGTGTGAGCCGAAACGCGTCTGACACCTTTTTCCTCTGCACATAGTTTTATTTTTTGTTCATATATCAGTTCAATGACTAATATATGGCGTAACTTTGCTTTTACCCTTGCTCAGTTTTTTTTCTCCTATCATTTCATGGTGCCTGGAAGTTTACAATATTGAAGAACCTTCTGCCATTTTTTTTATTGTGTTTATATAGACCCCTTGTGAAACTTCCTCCTATTCAGGGTATTTAGTTATATAAATCTGATACTTAATCCAATTTTAATTGATAAATAAAAAACAATTATAATTTATCATCATCATGCATTGCTATATATATATATATATATATATATATATATATATATATATATATATATATATATATATAGAGAGAGAGAGAGAGAGAGAGAGAGATACATATATAATAAATATATATATATATATATATATATATATAGAGAGAGAGAGAGATATACATATATAATATATATATATATATATATATATATATATACATACAGTATTTACATACAGTAATCCACTGAATCTTAGTACTCATGATGATTCATCCAACACCCTGAAACATCATTAAATACATAAGATTAACAAGTCCTTTGAGTGCTATCCTTTGGAAGTAATATATATATATATATATATATATATATATATATATATATATATATATATATATATATATATATATAAATATCTATATATCTATATGGGTGGGTGTATATATATATATATATATTATTTTTTTAATGTATTATTAATGCATGCATTGCACAGATTATTTCAATATAATCCCTGATAATAGGTATGTTTTGAAATGTGGTGTAAATGATAGAAATGCTGATTATTAGAAAACACACAATATAGAATATTATTTAGCTCAGCCAATGCATTTTCTCTATAATACATTTACAAGGTTGTTTTTTAATATGTCCTTATGCAGGAACAAAGTGAGTAAATCCACCACACATCCTTTTACAGCTCCTTATCATTTAATGCTTTGCAATTAATTTCTTATCTTTAACCACTGTTTAATATGCTGAATAAAGCCTGCAACTAGTAATAATTTCATTTGCTTCCCTCCAATTAGCAGAACACCTATGGCTAGTGGAATAAGAGCTTCAGGCACAAAGAATGAGACTTTCACATTCACAAGCCTAGTATTAAATTTCATCTGAAGATACAGCTTGTTTAGTTACTAAGTGTGTTTGGGTTCCTATAGTCCTTTCCTATTGCCCTTGTACATGTAGAATATTGTCCTGTTCAGTATTTTAAACTGTATAAAAAATTAGGTATTTTATTCTATGTAAAAATATTCAATTGTTTTTTATTGTGCATCAGTAACTTCTTGTTAGTTATAATATTCTTTTCAGTTTATCTCAGCATTATTCACGTCTACAAATATTTAAGATTAAGATAGAGAGTACTATATATATATACACACACCCAGGTAGCCCTCGGTTTACGCCGGGGTTAGGTTCCAGAAGGAATGGTTGTAAATCAAAACCCAGTTTATAATGGGAAGTGAGGGAGATAGGTTCCAGGCCCCTCTCAAAATTGTCATAAGTAACACCTAATACATTATTTTTAAAGCTTTGAAATGAATACTTTAAATGCTAAACAGCCTTATAAACCTAATAAAATAATCACACAACACAGACTTTACTTGCATTTTTCTGCAAACCGTTCTTTCTATGCATTCCAATCTGGACTGATTTATAGACAGGAAGATCTTGTTCCTTTGAAATCTGCTTGATAGCTCAGGTCTGGTTAAACTGATTAATTTCAGCTTGCTTGGCTTTGCTGCAACACAAGCGGACAGCTCCACCTACTGGCTATTTTAATAAATGCACTGCTTCTCAATGCTTTTCAATAGCAGTCACATGACTGGAAAAAAAGGTTGTTATTCTGAAATGGTGTAAATTGAACCGTTGTAAAACGAGGGCCACCTGTATATATATATATATATATATATATATATATATATATATATATATATATATATATAAACAGTCCAGGGAGCTCCACACACACTTTTCATGTAGAATCCGCCCGGGGTGCATTCAAAGCATAGTACATATGGACCAAAGAAAGGAAGCACTCGCCGGGAGTTAAACAAAAGAGTGATTTATTCACCCAGTACGGTACACATATATATATATATATATATATATATATATATATATATATATATATATATATATATATATATATATATATATATATCTATGCACATACACAGTATGTGCACACATGCATGCCTCCAGTTTACCTCTTTAGTCAAACGTACCTCTTTCTCTTTGTTTTTTTCCAGCAGAGCATACTGTCCTACTGCATACAGGAGTAAGTGTGTGTCTTCAGTATTTTATGCCCAACATTGTTACAAACATTGTTGCAAAGCAGCACACTACTGAGCCTACCCCTGTATGTTCTCTTAAAAATCAACTAGGCTTTCACAGAGGAGATTATGGGAAAGATGTAAATATTATAACAGAAGTATATATATATTTTTTTAAACTGTATGCTGTATTTGTATAATGAAAGTTTAGTTTTGACTTCCATTTATAAGTCAATCAGAAAAATAAATCCCGTGTCTGCTGTAGCTGGAATTAAAACAAAACAACATCACCCGTTATTGTGTTATTTAACTGATTGACATGTATATGGTTTTCACTTTTTGTAATTGATATGTTTCTCAGCACGTCAATTACAGCAAAAACTCCAAACATTGCGTGAGGGTGCAGACTTATTCCCAGTTCCTAATTTAAACAGTAAGGTATCACTCTCTAGCTACCTGAACAGGCTGATGGGTTCTGTACTTTATCTCTGCACAATGAGGCCTATCTATCAAGCTCCGATAGAGCTGCTGGTGCAATGCTGAATACGGAGAGCGTATTGCTCTCCGCATTTAGCGAGGTCTTGCGGACCTGATCCGCACTGTTGGATCAGGTCCGCAATACCTTTGTTAAATTGGCCTCTATATCTGTACTAAACTACAGCATAGGTTATTGTATAAATATGCTTTAAAGGCCACTATCACTAATAGTATTTACAGTAAAGAACTACTTAAATAATGAATTAGCACCAGTGCTAATGTCTGTTTGTCTAAAATAAAATAAAAATGTATTCATAAAATGATTACATATGCCCATGTAATCTCATTAATTAAAATGAATAGAAAATTACATTTGTCATTGTGATTCAATTAAAATGTTGTCCCTTCAACAAGATGTTTATGTTTATTTTTAATGCAGAAAAAAATAATAGCAAGATTTGACATTTAAAATAGTTTAGTATTCGCTTTTCCATAAGAATACTTACAGTATGCGCTTACATATATGCCTAAATTATCTCTAGTCCAAACATCGTTATCTGCCTAATAAATGGGCTATATTTGACAGTGTTGTGTCAAGGACAGGTTCAAAAAGAAGAGAAATTCAGCTGAACTCACCAGTGAGCTTATTAGCAGACTGTTGAAGGAGCTACTGGTCTGCTGTGAGAATTGAAAAAAATAAGTGCTTGCATTTTAACTAAGATTAAACAAGAAGAGATTTTTTTTTCTTTCATCAGCCACAAGCCAGATGAGCTGCATTTCCTGTGCCATTTATTTATTTGGCCCTTGAAGGCAATAGAAGGTGGCTGATGAGAGCCACCTAACGAAAATTTGTGGATTGCATTATGACTTTTCAGCAGACATGTAACATCTGTTTAATGAGCTAGGAGCTTATAAGAAAATATCTAGATATTTTTACATTTTTCATTTATTATTTTAAATTCTCAATACACACACAATTATATGTATATATGTATGTATGTACTATATATAGATAGATAGATAGATAGATATATAGATACACATACACACATAGTACTGTGCAAAAGTTTAAGGCGGGTGTGAATAAAATGTGAATTAAGTATGCTTTAAAAAAGAGAAATGGTAATAGTTTATTTTTATCAATTAACAGAAGTAAGCGAACAGAAGAATAATCCAAAATAAATCAGTATTTGGGGTGGCCGACCTCTGCTTTCAAAACAGCAATTCTTCTAGATACACTTGCTCAAAGCAAGGGATTTTGTAAGATTATAGTCAGGTGCATTATTAAACAATTATAACAAACAGGTGCTAATGATCATTAGTTTAATATGTAGATTGAAACACAACTCATTAACTGAAACAGAAACAGCTGTATAGGAGGAATAAAACTGGGTAAGGAACAGCCAAACTCTGCTAACAAGGTGAGGTTGCTGAAGACAGTTTAATGTAAAAAATCATACACTATGGCAAGACTGAGCACAGCAACAAGACATAAGGTAGTTATAATGCATCAGCAAGGTCTCTCCCAGGCAGAAATTTCAAGGCAGACAGGGGTTTCCAGATGTGCTGTCCAAGAAACGGTTTATGTTGAGGACTGTAGATTCAGTGGTTGGTCAAGGAAACTTAGTGCAGCAGATGAAAGACACATCACGATTACTTTCCTTCCCAAATGTATGATGTCCAGCAAACTAATCAACTAATAAATACAGAAAAAGAAACAATCTGCCAAACACGAACAGCTCAGTGGCTTGTTCTATGGCCTGGTTACCACCTGGAAGTAGCTTCTTTTAGCCTAACAAGGTCAGTCCAGCTCAGAAATGAATGTCTATAAGCAATGAGCAAACATTGAAGCATGGTGGAGGCTTCTTGCAAGTTTGGGGCTGCATTTCTGCAAATGGAATTGGGGATTTGGTAAGAATTAATGGTCTCCTCAATGCTGAGAAGTACAGGCAGATACTTATCCATCATGCAATACCACCAGAGAGGCATCTGATTGGCCCCAAATGTATTTAGCAGCATGACAATGACCTGAAACATACAGCCAAAGACATTGAAAACTATCTTCAGCATAAAGAAGAACAAGGAGTCATGGAATGATGGTATGGCCGCCACAGATTCATAATCTCAACATCATTGCGTCTGTCTGGAATTACATAAAGAAAGCATCTGAGACTTTGAATCCAAGATGTTTGGAACAACCTCTCTGCCAAATTCTTCAAAAAAATAAAATAATTGCTAATTTGAAGGCAAAGGGTGGTCACACTACATAATGATTTAGTTTAGATTTTTTTTTCTATTCCCTCACTGTGCATTTTCTTAATTGATATAAACTTTTAACATTCATATTTTTTAAAGCATTCTTACTTTACAGATTTTTTTTCCGACTTGCCTAAAACTTGTGCATGGGAGCTAGCTCAACACATCTGGTGAGTGTAATTAGGACTTATTGCACACCATAATTTTGTTCTAGTTTTAGTTTAACAAAAAACATGTTCCGTTAGTGACCCTTTAACCTTTTAAGTGCGAATGTTGATGACACACAACCCACACAATCGGCTAGATTACGAGTTGTGCAGAAGGTTTAAAAAGCAGCGTTGGCCGGTCCCAATGCTGCTTTTTAACGC
Source organism: Bombina bombina (assembly GCF_027579735.1). Classification (NCBI taxonomy): domain Eukaryota; kingdom Metazoa; phylum Chordata; class Amphibia; order Anura; family Bombinatoridae; genus Bombina; species Bombina bombina. The sequence continues at coordinate 284,872,107 of NC_069503.1, read as the reverse complement.
CCGCTGGTATTACAAGTCTTGAAGGTACAGGTGTACCACTCACTTTTTTGACCAGACTTGGAAATACCGCAAATCCACTTACGTCAATTAAGTATCCTATATTTTCAATGGGACTTGCATAGCGCCGGTATTACGAGTCTGCCAAAAAGTGAGTGGTAGACCCTCTCCTGTCGAGACTGGTACCGCATTATAAAGTCAGTAGTTAAGAGTTTTACACTACAAAAACTCTTAAGTAAAGTGCTAAAAAGTACACTAACACCCATAAACTACCTATTAACCCCTAAACCGAGGCCCCCCCACATCACAAATACTAAAATAATTTTTTTAACCCCTAATCTGCCGAACCGGACATTGTCGCCACTATAATAAATATATTAACCCCTAAAACGCCACACTCCCTCTTTGCAAACATTAGTTAAATATTATTAACCCCTAATCTGCCGTCCCTAACATCGCTGACACCTACCTACATTTATTAACCCCTAATCTGCCACCCCCAACGTCGCCGCCACTATACTAAAGTTATTAACCCATAAATCTAAGTCTAACCCTAACCCCCCCTAACTTAAATATAATTAAAATAAATCGAAATTTTTTTTACTATCATTAACTAAAATATTCCTATTTAAAACTAAATACTTACATGTAAAATATACCCTAAGCTAGCTACAATATAACTAATAGTTACATTGTAGCTATCTTAGGGTTTATTTTTATTTAACAGGCAAGTTTGTATTTATTTTAACTGGGTACAATAGTTATTAAATAGTTATTAACTATTTAATAACTACCTAGCTAAAATAAATACAAAGTTACCTGTAAAATAAAACCTAACCTAAGTTACAATTACACCTAACACTACACTATAATTAAATTAATTCCCGAAATTAAATACAATTAAATACAATTAAATAAAATTATCTAAAGTACAAAAAAACCCCCACTAAATTACAGAAAATAATAAACAAATTACAAGATTAATCTTTTACCTGTAAAAAAAATTACAAATCCCCCCCAACATTAAAACCCACCACCCACACAACCAACCCTACTCTAAAACACACCCAATACCCCCTTAAAAAACACTTACCCCTTGAAGATCACCTTACAGGGAGAAGTCTTCACCCAACCGGGCCGAAGTCCTCAATGAATCCGGCAGAAGTGGTCCTCCAGACAGGCAGAAGTGGTCCTCCAGATGGGCAGAAGTCTTCATCCAGATGGCATCTTCTATCTTCATCCATCCGGCGCGGAGCGGGTCCATCTTCAAGACATCCTATGCGGAGCATCCTCTTCAATCGACGGCTAACACAGAATGAAGGTACCTTTAAGTGACGTCATCCAAGATGGCGTCCCTTCAATTCCGATTGGCTGATAGAATTCTATCAGCCAATTGGAATTAAGGTAGAAAAAATCCTATTGGCTGATGCAATCAGCCAATAGGATTGAAGTTCAATCCTATTGGCTGATCCAATCAGCCAATAGGATTGAGCTTGCATTCTATTGGCTGATTGCATCAGCCAATAGGATTTTTTCTACCTTAAATCCGATTGGCTGATAGAATTCTATCAGCCAATCGGAATTGAAGGGACGCCATCTTGGATGACGTCACTTAAAGGTACCTTCATTTTTCAGTCGCCGTGGAAAGAAGAGGATGCTCCGCGTCGGATGTCTTGAAGATGGACACGCTCTGCGCCGGATGGATGAAGATAGAAGATGCTGTCTGGATGAAGACTTCTGCCCGTCTGGAGGACCACGGCCCAGTTGGGTGAAGACTTCTCCCGGTAAGGTGATCTTCAAGGGGTTAGTGTTAGGTTTTTTTAAGGGGGTATTGGGTGGGTTTTAGAGTAGGTTTGGTTGTGTGGGTGGTGGGTTTTAATGTTGGGGGGGATTTGTAATTTTTTTTACAGGTAAAAGAGCCGATTACTTTGTGGTAATGCCAAGCAAAAGGCCATTTTAAGGGCTATTTGCAATTTAGTGTAGGGTAGGGTTTTTTTTTTATTTTGGGGGGGCTTTTTATTTTGTTAGGGGGATTAGATTAGGTGTAATTAGTTTAATCTTGTAATTTGTTTATTATTTTCTGTAATTTAGTGGGGGTTTTGTACTTTAGATAATTTTATTTAATTGTATTTAATTGTATTTAGTTTAGGGAATTAATTTAATTATAGTGTAACTATTTAATAACTATTCTACCTAGTTAAAATAAATACAAAGTTGCCTGTAAAATAAAAATAAACCCTAAACTAGATACAATGTAACTATTAGTTATATTGTAGCTAGCTTGGGGTTTATTTTATAGGTAAGTATTTAGTTTTAAATGGGAATAATTTAGTTAATATTTTATTTATATTTATTTAAATTATATTTAAGTTAGGGGGTGTTAGGGTTAGACTTAGTTTTAGGGTTAATAAATTTAGAATAGTGGCGGTGACGTTGGAGGCGGCAGATTAGGGGTTAATAAATTTAGGTAGGTGGCAGCGATGTTAGGGCCGGCGGATAAGGGGTTAATAAATATAATGTAGGTGTTGGCGATGTTGGGGGCAGCAGATTAGGGGTTCATAAGTATAATGTAGGTGGCGGCGGTGTCCGGAGCGGCAGATTAGGGGTTAATAATTATAATGTAGTTGTCGGCGATGTCGGGGGCAGCAGATTAGGGGTTAATAAGTGTAAGATTAGGGGTGTTTAGACTTGAGGTTCATGTTAGGGTGTTAGGTGTAGACATAAATTTGATTTCCTTATAGGAATCACTGGGCTGCGTTAAGGAGCTTTACGCTGCTTTTTGGCAGGTGTTAGACTTTTTTTCAGCCGGCTCTCCCCGTTGATACCTATGGGGAAATCGTGCACGAGCATGTTACACCAGCTCACTGCCAACGTAAGCAGCGTGGGTATTGGAGTGCGGTAAGGAGCAGAATTTAGCTTAACACTCACTTCTTTTCTGGGTTGTAAAAACCCGTAATACCAGCGCTGTCTGTAAGTGAGCGGTGAGCATAAACTGCTCGTTAGCACTGCACAGCTCAAAACGAAAAACTCTTAATCTAGCCGAATGTGTTTAAAGTGCGGACGAAAAGCTCATCATTCCCCATTGCACTTTCTCCCACGCATTTTCTCCCACATCCCTGGTAGCCAAGTGGTCCATCATCCCCAGTTAAATCCGGGGATGCCGATTACTGAAATCTCAAATGGGTGTATGTTGTTAATGGAGTAAAATGTACGTGATTTGGATAGAGTGATGCTTATGAATGCCATTTGTATATAGACATGATGGATATACTGGCATGTTTGATCAATGATATTTTTTAAAACTTTTAATATGTTAAAAGTCTTATTATTTTTTTTTATTTTTTTCAATTCCTTAAGAAAAAATTTTGGCTCCCTTTTCATCTAAAATCAAGAACACTGCGGTATATCCATAAGAATAAAGTGGCTGCAACTTCTCTCTTCTTCTATTACAGGATTGTAACAGTTCTCACACTATAAATTGTGAAGTGGCTAGGTTTAAAATATTGGCAAAAGTTCCAAACCTCACTGCATGGAACAAGGCTTGTGTTTACCGAATACCTGTTACTGTAATATGATGGCGACCGTAAATAACAGCTTTTCAATACAGAATTTTTGAGACTGGTGTTTAATGTAAAACCTTGTGCATCTGATCTAGGTTGATAATCAGGATGGCATTGCAAACTGCTAAATCCATGATTGCTGATAGAAATCCTGTTTAAGAAGATGAAATTACTATAACTTAAAATAAAAAAAAAGCGATAATGAAATGAAAACAAACACTGTAAGAACGCGATTGTTAAAAGTCATAATTAGATGTTGTGATCTTGATGTCCATTTTCTCATGTTTCCTGCAGATCTCATTTGCTGTACGAGATATTACGTATCGTTCTATTAAATACATATACGTATGAAAATGTCTGTACTAAATACTACCAAGGAACTATACAATAGTGTTAAATATAGGTGTAATTATTCTAGACGATTAATGGATATAAACATCTAAAACGGTGTCTGTGACCATTTTAGAGCGTTTTGCACATGAACAACATTATAAAATCATTCCAGATTGTCTTCAAATACTGGCAAACATGTTAAAAAGGTCCGTTTGCCCTCTATCAGAACCCTTTGTATGTTGCATTGAATGTGTCATTTTGGTCGGGAGGACTGTGTTCGCCAAAGCCATTGCCGCCCAAGCATCATTTGGTTGATTTTCCAGCTTATTGCTTTGATCCATTCTAAACTTTTCCCAGTATCACTCAGAACTTAAAAAAGATGGATTGGGACCCGGGAAACGCAAATAAACAGGATCTGAAAGATTGGAATCAACCCCAAAATCTGAATATCAAATGTAACACTTGAACTTTGAATGATCTTAAAATATTATGGAATTTTTTTATTGAAGCTCAACATTATCTATCAGTTTATAGAAAAACTGTGGTAAATGCCTGTTTTTGTTTTTCACCTTTGTAATATTGGGCTCAGATCCAAAATGAGCAGTACATTTTATCGACTGGGTCGTAAAACAACAACTCAATTACGATTTGCCTATGATCAAAATTCTGTCTGGCAACAAACTAGCAGTAGTCAGTGGTTAATAGCGACAGATATGACTTCCCATGAATGTAACATAGGTAATTTTAACCATGTAAATTTGTCTTTAGTAACCCCCGGCTGATGTTATACTATTGCTAAAATATTTAAATTGCAGCTTTTACAAATACAAAATTAATATGTTTAATGGCAGCTGGAATAAAATGTATTATCTCTTGTAAATGTTAATTTATCCACAGCATTGCTTCTAGTGCTATAAGGAAACCATGGTTTTTGCTATATTAGGAAAAGTCTCTAGTACCCTAGACCCCAATGAAATTAATACTGAGGGTGACTCCCTAAATGCATTGTTGTTAACTATATGTAAAACGCTGCTATTAAAGCTACCTTATATGTAACTATATTCCACCTGGATGCCCTACCTCATGTAAAAAATATTACCACAACTGCCCCACTACTTTTCACAAGGCAAACACCCTGCACTTACAGGCCATCCCCATGAAACCCACTCCAGAACAACATCCTCTTGCACTTAAAGGGACAGTGTTGTGAAAAAATGTTTTCCCTTTAATGTTTTTACAATTATCTCTTTTACCTGCTGGAGTGTATTAAATTGATTTCAAAACACTAATTGTCACGGATACCAGGCTGCAAGGGTTAAACCCCCACCCCCTACTATCTAGCCCCCTCTTATTTCTCAACAGCTTTGGGTTTTCTAGAGCAACCGCGATCTCCCAGACCTTTGATTTGCTTTGTTTTATGGTTTACACATCGTCATGAAAGAGCTGGTCCCTGACCGTCTAGTCCCTCTCCGGCTAACCGGGCCCCTGAAACTGCCGGCCAGCCACATCGTCCCGCATTCCTGGTGTCCTTTACCCCAGGTCGCTCCTGCGGCCCCTTGTCCCAGAGCTCCGCTCTTTTGGGCATTGGTACCCCTTGGAGAGGGCAAGAGGTGGGGTGATTGCCGGAAGGGAGCGCCCTTGGGAACTGGTGGTTCCAGACCCCCCTCTACAACCCCCACTCCCCAGTGGCCTTCCCGGTGTACGTTTAATCACCCATAGCTCCGGCCTCCAGCCATGGATCATGTCGCTTTGGACTGTAGCAGCTGGGGACCGAGGGCTTTCCAACGACACCCTGGAAGTGCTGCCTCTCCCCCAGGATCACCCCAGAACCACCATTTCTATAACGCTGGCCACTATGGGACAATATACTCTATGGAAGGTGCCAGCTTGTCTGGAGGGGCAGGAAGGGCAGGATATTCGGGGGACTGATAAGGCTCTTATCTTGATGAGATTGTGTATAAAAACTGTGTGTTTTCCCAATAAAGATGTACTTTGTGTTTTCACCTGAATGCTAGTCTGTCTAGTTATTTGGGTGGGATTTCCTAAAATCACTTTCTCAGCTACACAGCGGCAGGTTCCAGGTACAGGAGGGATCCTTTGATGGCGTTACCCAGTCGGGGTAGCTGGAGTCCGTCACACTAATTTAGCTTTTTTTTTATATGAAATAGCTGTTATTGTATGAAGTTTCTCTGCTTATAGTGAACATTTCAATACTTGAGTATTCACTTTGGAAAAGCTGTGTAAAAATGACCAGAATAATAAATTACACTCCCACTGAGGGGTTGCAAGTACTGAAATGTTCATTTTCAGTTTTTTCTTTCTGTAATCTTCTTGACAAAATATGCATTGTCATGTACAATATAGATTTTTTAAAGTATTGTATATATCTTAAAGGGGATTTATTGTTGCTTGCTGTGTTTCATTCTCTAGCACCTATGGGCCCCACTCAAAATACAAGGCAACTCCTTTAGAAAATGAACACCCCCATAAAATAAAAAATATAAAAACACCCACGTTAATCATGGTATCCTACTTTAACTACTATTTCAGTTATGTCTATCTTTATTCTCTTCCAACAAAGCTAAAGAATATTTTATGCATTATTCTTCCTTGTGTATTCAGGGCCAGTTCCGAACTGAACCTCCCTATTTTCGGCATTTAGTTGTAATAACTGTCTTTCTTCTATCAAACCCTTTCCACTCATGGGACATGAATACTTTCTTTTATCTTAGACAGCAAGTATTCTTAAAAAAATCTTTGCAATAAAAACACAAAAAGGGACATGAAACCCACATTTTTTCTTTCATAGTTCAGATAGAGCATACAATTTTAAACAACTTTCCAATTTACTTCTATTATCTAATTTGCTTAGTTCTTTTGGTATCCATTGTTGAAAATCATATCAAAGTAGGCTTAGGAGCTGGTAGCTAGCTGAGGATTTGTGGCTGCACATTGACATTGACATTGGCTTGCCAATGTGCTCAGCTAGATCCCAGTAATGCATTGCTGCTATTTCAAGAAAGGATACTAAGAGAATGAAGCAAAATTGATCATTGAAATAAACTGGAAAGTTTTTAAAATGGTATGGTCTAAATCATGAAAGAACATTTTTGTGTTTCATGTCCCTTTAAAGGACTATTAAATACAGTTGAGCCTCCTAATCAAAAAATGTACACTAACAAGACAATGCAATAGCACTCTCAAATAAGCAAATATTTTTCTGACAAATGTCAATATTTGCTTACATTTCCTACCTTCTGTATCATGTGGCAGCCATCAGTCAATCACAAAATTCATATACATATATACTGAGAACTCTTACACATGCTCAGTAGGAACTGGTGCCTCAGAAAGTGTAAATACAAAAAGAATATGTGCACAAATTGACAACAGACGTGATTTGGAAAGTTGTTTAAAACGGCATGCTCTATATGAATTGATATGCTCTATATAAAGTTTAATTTTGACCTTAGTGTGCCTTTAAAGAGAAAGGTAGCAGACATTGCAAGATCATTTAAATAAACAATTCCTGTAAGAATAGAAATACATTATTAAAGTGATACGAAACACAGAACATTTATTTTGTGATTCAGACAGAGCATAACATTTTAAAAACAAGTTTCTAATTTACTTCTATTATCAAATTTGCTTTGTTCTTATGATATTCTGTGTTGAAGAGATACCTAGGTATGCATCTGGAGCACTGCATGGTAGGAAATAGTGCTGCTATCTAGTGCTCTTGCAAATGGATAACATTCTTGCAAAACTGCTGCCATATAGTGCTCCAAAAATGGGCAGGGTCCTAAACATATGTCCCTGCTTTTGAACCAAAGATAACAAGAGAACAAAGCGCATTTGATAATAGAAGTAAATTAAAAAGTTGTTTAAAATCGCATGCTCTATCTGAACCATTAAAACAAATTTGGGTTTCGTATCCCTTTAAAAATAAATGCAGTAAATCCCTTAGAATATCTAAGTCACTCATGTGCGGGTTTATAATTTATGGCATTTCAGGTATTTGACAAATGCTGGGCTACAATCTTATGACAGTCAATATATTGTTTACACAAATGTAGATAGAGCATTCTGCCTTACAATTGTTGTAGCCTGCCAGCAGTATATAGAAGCGAGGAACAGTTGTATCCAGCAGAGATTTGCTAGGTACGTTTGTGCCGGACAGGAAAAGAACAGCATTTACATATTATAAAGAATTACAAAAGCTTGCAATGAGAGACCACTTTCTTGCGGTGTAATGTTCATTTATCCAACCAGCCTTGTTATTTGTTATGTGGGAAAATAGCCATTACAGTGTGTTTTTTCACTATTTACATTTTGCCATCATTTCTAATGTGTGGTCTGCAGAGATGCCAGTTGGCATTATTGTTGGCAACTTCTGCAAGGCATGAAACAATGACTAGGTCTGTCTTCCTCAGTGCTGTGCCAACGTCGGTTGAGAGGTTTAGTACTTTAGCATCACGTGAGGAGAGATCTCATGAGGAGCCTCTGGCACGAGCAGAAGTTTAAATAAATGCTCACAGACACGGTCAAAGATTACTCTGGAGTCAAACACATTTTGTTTTCTACAGTCTACAAACCACTGTCTCACCAGAGAAATAATTCATTTATCGTCAAGTCACGGACCAGAATTTACCATAACTGCGCAGAACTGAAAAGATTCATATAAACAAAATGTTTAGTTCTGGAGAATACTTCCTGCAAAATGTCATTATTTATTTTGCCCTATTTTCATATAATTTAACTTAAAATGGGGGGATTCTCAGTTCTGGGAATAGTAAATTCACAGCCTGTCCCTAATTTGCCTTAGCAAATATGAAGGGACAGTCTACTTGATTTTGTTATTGTTTAAAAAGATAGATAACGCCCTTACTACTGATTCTCCAGCTTTGCATGATCAACATTGTTATATTATTATACTTTATAAACTCTGATTGCCTGTTTCTAAGCCCCTGCAGGCTGCCTCTTATCTCAGTGCTTTTTACAATGTTGCACACAGCCAGACAGTGCTAGTTTATGTGTGCCATATAGATAACATTGTGCTCACTTCCGTGGAGAATGATAATGGTTATGCAAGAACCAGCACTAATTGGCTAAAACACAAGTTTGTAAAAAGCACTGAGATAAGGGGAGGGATAAGAGACAGTGTGAAGAGGCTTAGATACAAGGTAATAACTGAGGTAAAAAATATATTAATATAATCGTGTTGGTTATGCAAAACTGCGGAATTGGTAATAATGGGATTATCTATCTTTTTTACCAATAACAATTTTCAAGCAGACTGTGAATTTGTTCATACGTATTTATTATCGCCATGGTGACCACATGATTTGCATCTGCTTGTCTGGGCCGTTGCCATATCTTTAAAAGTTTTAAAAAAATATAAATGTCACAAGAAGCTTGAAGCCCTTCATTTAAATTGGGGGATCCCCTCTTTAATATGAAGGGTTTTGTGTGTATGTAGTGTAGTTAGAGCCCTCACCCCATACAATAAACACATTAGACACGTTATGGTAGGGGTATCAGATCTCTCTTATCGTAAAGTGAGTATAAAAAGGACACTAAAATCTAAATTAACCTTTCATGATTCAGATTGAGCAGGGGTTTTTCTAAACTGAACTCAGGCCTCCCTAACAGGCCAGATTTTCTGGATATCTGGAGCAGAGGTGAAATAGTCAGCTTATTAGTAAACGGTTATTTTACCTGCTCTCACCCAAGGTAATCCTGAAATTCTGGCCTGTTAGGGAGGCCTTATAACAGGTTTGAAAACCCCTGAGATAGAGCTTGTAGGTTTAATAGACTTAACTGCTAATTATGCAATTTGACAGCATTTAATAGTTAGCATTTTTCAAAGGATATGTCATCTGTCGTCTGGGAATTAAAGGTTCATTGATAGGCCATGCAATTAAAAATACGTTCCAGGCGTTTTATGGGATCATCTAATGTTTTGACCAATAGATCTCAAGCTATGAGAGGTTTCTACAGCATTTGAGCTATGCATTGTGTCAATCTGCGGCCTTAATATTTCAGGGAATATTACAAGGCCACAGCCTCCACATCTAACCCCCGGCAAGTGTCCTCAGACGCTTGCTATAATGCACTCTTGTGTATATACTGCACTGATCAATAACTACAGTATGGAGAACCTAACAATGTTATGCCAAAAGGTAGTTAACTGAAATGCCCCATTGCCAGTTAAAGCTGCAGATGCAATTGTGAAGGCTGAAGCTGTTAATTCCGGGGACCTACAGAACAGTGCTTTGGAGTCTCTGGAGATTGTGGCTGAAGAAGGCAATGGGGATTGCAAAATACTACAAATCAGTGGAAAATGGTGCTGGTGAAAGGCCCCTACAGGTTGTACTTAGGGGATTGGAGTAGGACTGTCCATAGTTATTAACTTTGATGATGCGGCCGACCTCCTTGTTGGTGGCGGGGGAGTAATAGACCTTACTGCAGAAATTGTTATCTACCCGCAGCAACATATGACAGTCTTTAGTTATCTGAGCACATTTGGTGTCTGGATTAGACCCGATATTACTGATATGCGTATAAGGAACAGCCAATAGAATGCGAGCTCAATCCTATTGGCTGATTGGATCAGCCAATAGGATTTTTCCTACCTTAATTCTGATTGGCTGATAGAATCCTATCAGCCAATCGGAATTCAAAGGACGCCATCTTGGATGACGTCATTTAAAGGAACCTTCATTCTTCGTTAGGACTTCGTTTGAAGAGGATGGCTCCGCGTCGGCTGGATTGAAGATAGATCGGCTCCGCTCCGGATGGATGAAGATAGAAGATGCCGCCTGGATGAAGACTTCTGCCGCTTGGAGGACCTCTGCTGCCCAGATCGGATGAAGACTTCTGCCCCTCTGGAGGTCCACTTGTGCCCGGCTGGGTGAAGACGGCTCAAGGTAGGGAGATCTTCAGGGGGGAAGTGTTAGGTTTTTTTAAGGGGGGATTGGGTGGGTTTTAGAGTAGGGTTGGGTGTGTGGGTGGTGGGTTTTAATGTTGGGGGGGTATTGTATTTTTTTTACAGGTGAAAGAGCTGATTAATTTGGGGCAATGCCCCGCAAAAGGCCCTTTTAAGGGCTATTTGTAATTTAGTGTAGGGTAGGGAATTTTATTATTTTGGGGGGCTTTTTTATTTTATTAGGGGGATTAGATTAGGTGTAATTAGTTTAAAATTCTTGTAATTCTTTTTTTCCCCTGTAATTTAGTGTTTGTTTTTTTCATAATTTAGTTTATTTAATTTAATTGTAATTAATTGTAGGTAGTTTAGGTAATTAGTTTAATTATAGTGTAGTGTTAGGTGTAATTGTAACTTAGGTTAGGGTTTATTTTACAGGTACTTTGTATTTATTTTAGCTAGGTAGTTATGAAATAGTTAATAACTATTTAATAACTATTGTACCTAGTTAAAATAAATACAAAGTCGCCTGTAAAATAAATATAAACCCCAAGCTAGATACAATGTAACTATTAGTTATATTGTAGCTAGCTTAGGGTTTATTTTATCAGTAAGTATTTAATTTTAAATAGGATTAATTAAGTTAATGATGGTAAATTTATTTAGTTTAATTTAAATTATATTTAAGTTAGAGGGGTGTTAGGGTTAGGGTTAGGGTTAGACTTAGGTTTAGGGGTTAATAAATTTATAATAGTGGCGGAGACGTTGGAGGCGGCAGATTAGGGGTTAATAAATTTAATATAGTTGCGTTGATGTTGGGGGGGCAGATTAGGGGTTAATAAAAATATAATGTAGGTGTCGGCGATGTTGGGGGCAGTAGATTAGGGGTTCATAGGAATAATGTAGGTGGCGGCGGTGTCCGGAGCGGCAGATTAGGGGTTAATAATATAATGTAGGTGTCGGCGATGTCGGGGCAGCAGATTAGGGGTTAATAAGTGTAAGATTAGGGGTGTTTAGACTCGGGGTTCATGTTAGGGTGTTAGGTGTAGACATAGATTTATTTTCCCCATAGGAAACAATGGGGCTGCGTTAGGAGCTGAACGCTGCTTTTTTGCAGGTGTTAGTTTTTTTTCAGCCAGCTCAGCCCCATTGTTTCCTATGGGGAAATCGTGCACGAGCACGTTTAGCCAGCTTACCGCTGACTTAAGCAACGCTGGTATTGAGGTGAGATGTGGAGCTAAATTTTGCTCTACGCTCACCTTTTTGCGGCTAACGCCAGGTTTAAACAAACCTGTAATACCAGCGTTGTCTTAAGGTAGCGGTGGGAAAAAAAAGCTCGTTAGCAACGCACCCCTTACCAACAAAAACTCGTAATCTAGCCGATTGTGTTTTATATGACTTTTACTTTACTGTTTGTCCTAAGAAGTCTAATTTAAGTCTTATTTTTGTTACCAAGTCTTCCTTGGGGTGTGGTTGTTCTACAAATGAGACTTTGGGGCCTATTTATTATGGTGCGAGCGGACATGATCCGATATAGCGTATCATGTCCGCTGCACATCGATAAATGCATCATTGCACCAGCAGTTCTTGTGAACTGCTGGTGGAATGCCGCCCCCTGCAGATTCGGGTGTCAATCAACCCGATCATATTCGATCGGGTTGATTTATGTCCACCGCCGCAGAGCAGGTGGACAGGTTAGAGCAGCGGTCTTTAGAAGGCTCGCCTGAAACACGGGGCATCAAGGTCCATACGGAGCTTGATAAATATGCCCCTTGTGAGATCCTTATTGATGTGCAAATTATGCTAGTATGTGCTAGATTACTTTTCTTTATTTGTGCTAACACAGTATTTAGTATTGATTATGACACCCCTTCATATGATGCCAGTATTGTTTGTTCTTTTTTATAAAGAGACAAGTATCGTAAGTGTATTATTGTTAGTTATTAGCTTTCTTATGTAATACACTCCCTGCAACATCTAGTTATATATGTGTAGATAACAGAATTATATAGTCCCCTGCAGTTTATGCCACTGCCCTTGAACAAAGCATGGGCTTCTTAAGGAGTCCCACTGCTGAAATATCATGACTTCTATATTGCTCATAGAGTTAGATGTGTTTACTATTTGACAAACTAAGTTAAAACTGGGAACACTTAAAGCAGCTTTATCAGTCCTTGGAACGATAATTAGGGTTCCTTGGTGTCTATAAATATTTAATTTTAGCACATATAGAACCCATATCATGTTTGTATAGCAAAGTCAACATCAGCAGGGAGATATTTGTTTGTATTCTAATCGTGCAATGATGTTTCTGTGCCGCTACTAGTTCTGCATAATGTGCCAATTTCTTTTGAGTGGTGTCAAATATTTAGGGTTTAGAGTTATTTTATTTACTGGCCTGTAAGGGTAGATAAATGGGTCTCTTAGGTTACTGGGTACAATGCTACTAGTGGTTAACTTAATGTTTTCTATAGAGCTCTTGCTCCTCGGAGATGTATAATTTTTGTAATGATCTTTATTTTGCAATGTTATATTTCTCATTTGTAGTTCATTTTTATATATTGGGCCTGTTTAATTTAGGTCTCCTCTAATATTCTCTATGGTAGTGAAGTTAAATTACTTAAATCCCTTATATAATTTTTATAGTTTTTTGAGGAGCATCTAAATTAAAAAGGAATGAAAGAGATATAAGCCGCCATAAACCACTATTCAAAACAGTAATGTATCCTCTGTATTACACGCAGTAAACGTTTCTCATATTCCCATCCTGCTGAGATCTTTTTGGAGACATATCAGAATGTGTAATTCTTTATAACTCTTATTTTCTGTACTTATTAAAAATGTATATCTGCCCAAACTGCATACAGTACAATTATATTCTATTATATGGCCCAAGAGCGGCCTCTCAGGTTTGCTAGACCCCTATATACCTGTTAGAAGAGCTTATCTATAGGTCCATGAGTGGCCTTTTGTTTTGATGGAGGTTTGTCAAGTGCGACCTATAATGTTATAAATATAATTAATCCCTCATATTATGTTGTGAAAACTGAGCTCCAAGAGTGGCCTTTAATGTAGTTGAAGGTAGATAAATATTACTAATAACATCTGAGGTTTGCAACTAGGTTAATGATCTATTTTAGCAGATGTTATTGCTAAGAGTCATTGTTAAGAATTATTTGTCTTTAAATATTTGATGGACGATTGTATTCAGATTACAATTTTCTATATACGTTGTGGTTTATTTGTATGTGCCGTATTTTTTTTACAAACCTCAATATTAAAAAAAAAACGTTCTAATTGACTTCTTCTGACTAATTTGCTTAAAGGAATATGAAACCCAAAAGTTTTCTTTCATGATTGAAATAGAGCATGCGTTTTTAAACAACTTTCTAATTTGTTTCTATTATCAAATTTTCTTCATTCTCTTGGTATCTTTTGTTGAAAAGTAGGGACGTATGCTTAGGAGCCGGCCCATTTCTGGAGCACTATATGGGAGCAGTTTTGCAAGAATGCTATCCATTTGCAAGAGCACTAGAAGGCAGCAATATTCTCTGCCATGTTGTGCCACAGATGCCTACCTAGGTATCTCTCCAACACCGAATATCATGGGGACGAAGGAAATTTGATAATAGAAGTAAATTGAAAACTTTTTTTAAATGGTCTACTCTGTTTGAATCACAAAATAAAGTTTTTGTTTTTCATATTTCTTTAATGCTCGGAGGCCCATTTATCAAGCTCCGTATTGAGTCTTCAGACTCGCCAGAAACAGCCGTTATGAAGCAGCGGTCTAAAGCCTGCTGCTCCCTAACCCTGTCCTCCTGCTAAGAGAACACAATTCGCCACAATTCAACCCGATCAAGTACGATCGGGTTGATTGACAACCCCCTGCTGGCGGCCCATTGGCCGCAAGTCTGTAGGGGGCAGCGTTGCACCAGCAGCTCTTGTGAGCTGCTGGTGCAAGGCTGAATACGGAGAGCGTATTGCTCTCCGCATTCAGCGAGGTCTTGCGGAACTGATCTGCACTGTCGGATCAGGTCCGCAAGACCTTTGATACATAGGCCTCTCAGTATCATTTGTTGAAGAGCATACCTACGTAAACTCAGGAGCGTACATGTATGATGAAAACTGAAGCCATATAATGCTGAAACGTGCACACTATTGAGCCTGCCTATGTATTCCAAGAGAACAAAATATATTCTGCAAGATTTTTTGTTTTGTTCATAAATCGCTCAATTTGAATCATGCAAGTTATATTTTAATTGTCATTTCTCTTTAAAAAAAAGTTAATATAATGTGCTGTTGCCATACTAAATCAGTAATAGCCTTTAATGTAAAGAGGCTTTATTTCTTATTATGCAAACAAAAATTGATTGAAAAAAATTGACTTCATTCTGTTTAATTCTATGAAATAAAAAAATATATACTATGAATGAATATTGCCATTGAGGGCTAAAGCTTAATGTTTCTATACAGAAAAAAATATATGTGCACGTAAAATGTTTTCTACTAAAATAGTGGATTTCTGGGAGGGCTTGTCATTTACAGAGCCTCCTTTCCACAAAATAAATCCCCACTTTTCCTGTGCATAAAAAAGAAACAGCAAAGTGATTTCATGATTCATTGCTGAAAGTATACAGATATTTCTGCCATATAGTCTGCTTATTGCTATTTGTCTGACATCATTTAGCAGACCAGAGTTGTGGGTACAAACCACTGCTTGTTTTTCTTGGTGGCAAATCTTACCAGACCTACCTGTGTCTTGGAAGACTTGTGGCAAATATAGAAAAGCTCAGCTTTTTGTACATATCTTTAGCATATTTTGTCCAGTCACAGGCTTCGTTTTGGCAAGAATATAATTTCCTCTACTTGCCTCTTTGACTAAGTCTGCCCAGGGGAGATTCCCTTACTTATAATGACCAGCTTTTACTTTTTTTAAAGCCACAAACATTATCCTGTGCACTATGCTTTCCATTTTCCTTAAATACTTCTAAACCACTTGTACATATTCATTCAGAACCAGGCTTTAGTTAAAAGGACAATGTACTCAGGCAAACAGTTGCAAATAATTCATTGTATTCAAATTTGCTGCAGGAGACTGGTCTCTTTCTCTTTCACACCCCACTGGGAAGCTGATTTTTGCTCCTGCCTCTTGTTTAGACATTTATATCCCCAATAATGCAGTACTGACAACGCAATAGCATTTTAAATAAGCAGCAATTTCAAAATTTCAAAATGTACTTCAATTTGACAACCCCCTGTATCATGTGACAGCCATAAACCAATCACAGACTCATATGTATACATTGTGAACTCTTGCACATGCTCAGTAGTAGCTGGGGCTTAGACAGTGTACATATAAACAGACTGATAATGGATGTAAATTGTAAAGTATCTTAAGATTGTATGCTTTATAATATATTAATTATGAATGTTTCATTTTAAGGCTTGTGGCCCCCTAGCCAAATGATTCTTAAAGGATTGCTCCTCCTCCTCCAAAGTCTACCCCCATTTCTTACCAAAGATTTAAAGGGGCACAAAAGTTTTTCTTTGTTGCGCATAAACAAGGACATATTAAAATGCATTACAGATTTTTTCTTTTGTAATACAAATATTCCTTTTTAATCAATGAGACAAAATAATAATATCAATCATCCTGGACCTATCAATCATCCTGGACCTATCAATCATCCTAATCGTCCTGGACTAAAGAGTCCAAAGTTTTTTAAGTCTGCTACCTCAGAGGTGGCAGCTGGCAGGGAGGTTGGGAAGCAGTGGTTTTATGACCAACCTCTACCTCTTAACTACCAGCTTGATTACCCTGGCAGCTTGATCATTTCAATTCATTAAAGGGACACTGAACCCACATTTTTTCTTTTGTGATTCAGATAGAGCGTGCAATTTTAAGCAACTTTCTAATTTACTCCTATTATCAAATTTTCTTCGCTCTCTTGCTCTCTTTATTTGAAAAAGAAGGCATCTAAGCAAAGGAGCCAGACAGTTTTTGGTACAGAATTCTGGACAGCACTTGTTTATTGGTGGGTGAATTTATCCACCAATCAGCAAGCAACCCAGGTTGTTCACCAAAAATGGGCCGGCATCTAAACTTACATTAATAAAGATACCAGGAGAAAGAAGAAAGAGAATTTGGTAATAGGAGTAAATTAGAAAGTTGCTTAAAATTGCATGCTCTATCTGAATCACAAAAGAAAAAAATGTGGGTTCAGTGCCCCTTTAAGTGAACTTGCAACATTTTCCCCAGACTAGTAAACTCCAGCAAGCTTTTTCCATCCCTCACTTATCATCATGGGCAGATATTTTAATCTAATACATTATGCGAATTTACAAATGTCTAGGAATACATCAGATGACACCTTTATCTCAAACTATCCAATACAGGTCCCCATGCTAATCAATCAGAATTAATTGGGGGAAATGACATGGCAGCTTAGGATAATTTTTAGCTTCTTTGCCAAAAACAATATTTTTAGCATTAATACAAATAATTTCTATTATCGCATCACAATCAAAATAATAAGCAAGTCTGAGAAATTTTACAGGTTCTAGAATATCATCTAATGGAGTTTTCTCTGAAATTAGATCACACCCCAGAGAAGCTACATCAGCGACACAAGCTATACCCATGGCTGGTTTAAATAATACCCCTCTTTAAAGAAAGGATTTTCTAAGATAGTCTTCTAACTTTCTATTTATCATATCTATGAAAGACGTATTGTCTTCTAGTGGAATGGTAGTTCTCTTAGCTAAGGTGGAGATAGCTCCAACTACTTTTGGAATGCACTCCCAGAGTTCCAAATTGGCATTAGAAATTGGAAACATCTTCTTAAACTTTGGAGAAGGTAAATAACGAATACCTGGTTTATTCCATTCCTTTGCTAGAAACGTCAGTAGAAGGTAAGTCAAGTCTAGACAGAGAATGAGAGGATACACGTTTGTTCTTACTTGATGGGGGCATAGCTGCCAACACCTCAGTAATAGTATTCCTCACATATTCCCTAAAATGTTGGGGGACATCAGTAGGACCCCCGTGAGAGGCATCAACTGATGAAGGACATGATACTTTAGATTAAATTAAAGGTGTACTCTATGAGAAAGCAAAAAAAAAAAAGAACTTAAACATGTATGGCAAAGCTGCAATGGAGGGCAAACCTTAGCTAATTTGCACAGCATACATTTATTTAAAGCCAAATCTGTGGATCTCCCCTCTGATGGGTCTGAGAGCATGGTAGCAGAGACAGGTACAAATTCAGAAAAACTAAACAAAAGGAAATTATTCCTGTTATAAAGAAACTTAACAGCAGATAGAATGCTGCACTATACATGTAACTCCTAAGAATAACAATACATCAGAGAAACAAGTGAAGCTCACAATATACAGCGTTTCAAAAAATGATGCCAAAATATGACACATAACTAACAGATTACAGCCCCCCAGCTCTTGGTATACCGAGTACTCACCCGCTCCTGGCAAAAACCAAGGCCACAGTGACTAAAACACACACACCCTGTAAAATGAAAGGATAAGACTAGTGAGGCAGAAAAAAACCTTTCACTACCGCGCTGCGAGAGGGAGCAGGATTGCGCAATGCACACCAACAGTGGAGAGTAAAAACGAAACATACTGTAAAAATGCTGACCGATTTAAATAAAAATAGTTAAAATCTATCCCACTGTACATTAGCTTCACTTGCATCCTAAAGTGCCAGCGTTACCAATAATGTACACAAACCTACATTGTATAAGTGCACAAACATACTGCCCCATACAATACTGTCTGAGCTTACATTCTGTAAGTCCAAAATACTGTGGCTATGCTATACCCTGTAGAGTGTATATATTTACCAGCTAGATACCCACACTACTGTTTACCCATCTGCAGCCTTTCTGCCTTCAGTAGAGAGCAAATCTAGGGATGTATAAAACAGCAGCGGATATCCATGGGGGTAAACAAGGCTAAACAGGAGGAGGCAAAGAACCAGTCCCCACAACACCTGTGGTACGCTATTGACAAAAACTCCCACAGGTGAATTACTTTATTAGCCTAAGTACTCTTCTATACCCTCTTATTCTAATCTTTGCTTTCTTAGGGTGAGTAAAGGGTTATGAAACCCCTTCAAAATAGAAGCTGGAGCGCATAACATTTTCACTTAAAGGACCATAATACCCAAATGTTTAAACACTTGAAAGTGATGCAGCATAGCTGTAAAAAGCTGACTTGAAAATATCACCTGAACATCTCTATGTAAAAAAGAAAGATATTTTATCTCAAAAGTTCCTCAGTAGCCACATCCCATTATAAAGGATTTCTAAGAAGCATATTAGTATGTCTGTCCTGGGACAGCTAAGGGGATGAGCCTCATGCACTCTCATATGATTTCCCTATTCAGGTTAAAGGAAGCTTACTATGAAATCTCATGAGAGTTAAGTCAAATCTCATGAGAACACAGTAAAAGAGTTCATGACCTCAGCACTGCTGATGCTGATTGGCTGCTGTTCATTTCTTCATTTTTAAATTTTTTTTTACCTGCAGCTGGGAGCAGCTGAGTATAATTTTTTCACAGAACTTACTCTGCTGAGCTGAGGAGATTGTGAGGTAAAATATCTTCCTTTTTTACATAGAGATGCTCAGGTGATATTTTCCTGTCAGCTTTTTACAGTTATACTGCATCAGTTTCAAGTGATTTAGCATATGAGTATTATGTCCCTTTAAGGCAAAAAAAAGACTGGGAGGTACAGGGATGTGGGAGGGATTAAAAGCTCTACCTCCTCCAGGTGGCCAGGTGTTGAATTCCCATACGTAAGGAACTCAGAGCCTCTCACCATCTTCCAGGTCCATAAATATTCTGTGAAAAACTGCAGAAAAAATGCTTTTGAAAACCCTGCAAAAAAGCTTGCAAAGCTCTTACAAAATCGGCTTGCATGGGTACCTATGTTACAAGACTCAAATTTCAAAACTAGCACTTGCACTGTATTTTGTTTTTTTATATTATATTAAGGGGGTTTGTGCGTTCGTCTTTTAACACTGAAAATATGGTATATTCAGCGTTAACACAGCACCGCAGCCATTACAAGTCTTGTCGGTATAGGTGTACCACAAGCCTTTTAGCCTGTAACGCCATGTCAGTTCCGCACTCGTAAAATGACGTTTTTTTAATGGGATTCCCATAGCGCCAGTATTATGAGTTTTGCGTTGAGGCTAAAAAACGAGCGTTACACTCTAAAACGTCAAGATCCGTAACGCCATCTAAAGTCAGTAGTTATGAGCGTTACGCTACAAAACTGTAACATAAAACTCATAACTAATGTGTTAAAAATTATTAACCCCTAATCTGCCGTCCGACCACATCGCCCCCACTATACTAAAGTTATTAAGCCCTACACCGCCGCCACTATAATAAACCTATTAACCCCTAAACCGCAAGCCCCCCACAATGAAATATACTAAGGTAAACTATTAACCCCTAAACCGAAAGCCCCCCACATTGCAATAAACTAAATTAAACTAGTAACCCCTAAACCTAACACCCCACTAACTTTAGATTCAAATTACAATTTCCCTACCTTAAATTAAATCTTACCTGTCAAATTAAAAAAAAACTAAGTTTAAACTAACAATTAAACTAACATAATTATTAAACTGAACTTTAACTACCAATTAAATAAAACTAAACTACACATTAAAAAAATCCTAACACTACTCTAAAAATTACAAAGTATCTAATTGTAAAAAAAAGACTAAATTACAAAAAATAACAAACACTAAAGTACGAAATATAACAAACGAAATTATCAAAATCTAATAGCCCTATTAAAATAAAAAGCCCACCCAAAATAAAAAAACCCTAGCCTACAATAAACTACCAATGGCCCTTAAAAGGGCCTTTTGTAGGGCATTGCCCTAAGTTAAACAGCTCTTTTACCTGTAAAAAAAAATACAAAGACCCCCCAACAGTAAAATCCACCACCACAACCCCCCAAAATAAATAATCTAACCCTAAAAAAACCTAAGCTACCCATTGCCCTGAAAAGGGTATTTGTATGGGTAATGCCCTTAAAAGGGCATTTAGCTTATTTACTTCCCAAACCCTAATCTAAAAATAAAACCCACCCAAAAAAAACTTAAAAAAAACCTAACACTTACCCCAAGACGACCCACTTACAGTTTTTGAAGTCCCGCTTAAACTATCTTCATCCCGGTGGAGAAGTCCTCATCCAGGCAGTGATAAGTCTTCATCCAGATGGCCTCTTCAATCTTCATCCCGGCGGATAAGTCCTCATCCAAGCGGCGAGAAGTCTTCATCCAGACGGCCTCTTCAATCTTCATCTAGGCGGCATCTTCTATCTTGATCCCGGTGGCGTGGACCGGGTCCATTCTGAAGACATCCGGTGCGGAGCATCCTCTTTATACAGTCGCCGCAGTATACTGAATCTTCAATGCAAGGTACACAATTCAAAATGGAGTCCCTTGCATTCCTATTGGCTGAAAGATCTGAATCAGCCAATAGAATGAGAGCTGCTGAAATCCTGTTGGCTGTTCAAATCAGCCAATAGGATTTAAGCAGCTCTAATTCTATTGGATGATGAATCAGCCAATAGAATTAGAGCTGCTTAAATCCTATTGGCTGATTTGAACAGCCATTAGGATTTAAGCAGCTTTCATTCTATTGGCTGATTCATCATCCAATAGAATTAGAGCTGCTTAAATCCTATTGGCTGATTTGATCAGCCAATAGGATTATAGCAGCTCTCATTCTATTGGCTGATTCAAATATTTCAGCCAATAGGAATGTAAGAGACGCTGTTTTGAATAACGTACCTTGCATTAAAGATTCAGTATACGGCGGCGACTGTATGAAGAGGATGCTCCGTGCCGGATGTCTTCAGGATGGACCCACTCTGCGCCGCCGGGATCAAGAAACAAGATGCCGCCTGGATGAAGATTGAAGAGGCCGCCTAGATAAAGACTTCTCGCCGCCTGGATGAGGACTTCTACACCGGGATAAAGATTGAAGAGGCCGTCTGGATAAAGACTTCTTGCTGCCTGGTTGAGGACTTCTCCGCCAGGATAAAGATTGAAGAGGCCGTCTGGATAAAGACTTCTTGCTGCCTGGTTGAGGACTTCTCCGCCTGGATAAAGATTGAAGAGGCCGTCTGGATAAAGACTTCTTGCCGCCTGGATGAGGACTTCTCCACCGGGATGAACATAGTTCAAGCGGGACTTCAAAAATGTAAGTGGATGGTTTTGGGGTTAGTGTTAGGTTTTTTTAAGGGTTTTTTGGGTGGGTTTTATTTTTAGATTAGGGTTTGGGCAGTAAAAGAGCTAAATGCCCTTTTAAGGGCAATGCCCATACAAATGCCCTTTTCAGGGCAATGGGTAGCTTAGGTTTTTTAGATAGTTTTTTTTTATTTTGTGGGTTTGGGGGGGTGGGGGTTTGTAATGTTAGTGGGTATTTGTATTTTTTATTTTTTTTTTCAGAAAAAGAGCTGATAGCTTTGGGGCAATGTCCTACAAAATGACCTTTTAAGGGCCCTTGGTTGTTTATTTTAGATTAGGCATTTTATTTTGGGGTGTTTTTTTTTTTTTTTTTTAAAGGGTATTAGAATAGGAATAATTTTTATTATTTTGGATAATTTCGTTTGGGTTTTTCTGTAATGGTAGGTTTTTTTATTTTTGTAATGGTAGGTTTTTTATTTTTTGTAATTTTAGGTTTTAGTGTAAGGTATCTTAGGTTTTATTTCCCATGTATGTTTGTATTTATTTAACTAGGTAGTTAGTAAACAGTTAATAACTAGTCTACCTAGTTAAAATAAATACAAACTTACCTGTGAAATAAAAATAAAACCTAAGCTAGGTACAATATAACTATTAGTTATATTGTATCTAACTTAGGTTTCATTTCACAGGTAAGTATGTATTTAGTTTTAAAAAGGTATTATTTAGTTAATAATTGTAAATTTAATTTAGATCTATTTTAATTATGTTAAAGTTAGGGGGAGTTAGGGTTAGGATTAGGGGTAGGGTTAGAGTTAGGTTTAGGGGTAGGTGTAGGAGTTAATCGTTTAATTTAGGTTGTTGTGATGTGGGGGGCTGGCGGTTTATGGGTTAATAGGTTTATTTAGTTAATAATTGTAAGTTTAAATTAAATCTATTTTAATTATGTTAAAGTTAGGGGGTGTTAGGGTTACGTTAGGGTTACGTTAGGGTTAGGGGTTAATAGTTTAATTTAGGTTGCTGCGATGTGGGGGGGCTGTCGGTTTAGGGGTTAATAGGTTTATTTAGTGGTAGTAATGTGGGAGGCCACAGGTTTAGAGGTTAATAGCTTTATTTAGGTGGAGGTGATATCGGGAGCGGCAGATTAGGGGTTAATAAATGTAGGCAGGTGTCGGCGATGTCGGGGACAGCAAATTAGGGGTGTTTAGACGTGGGGTTTATGTTAGGGTGTTAGGTTTATACGTTAGTTTCTTTTTCCCCATAGACATCAATGGGGCTGCGTTACGGAGCTTTTCTTTCCGCGATCGCAGGTGTTAGACTTTTTTCTGACCCGCTCTCCCCATTGATGTCTATGGGGAAAGCGTGCATGAGCACGTCAAATCAGCATTTGTTTTTGGTGCGGTATGGAGCTTAAAAACCCCATTTCGCCAGTTTTTTTAAAACTTGTATTGGCAGTGCTATAGAGGATTAAATAATGCCACTTTTGTTGCGTTAGTTAATTTTCCTATAGCGCTCAAAACTCGTAATCTAGCTGTGAGGATTTAAACCATGCTCAATGATAGCTAGCTGTAAAGTTTACAGAAGGCCACTCTAGGTCTGTCTACTGAAAAATAATACACTCTCAAAAGGCTAGATTATTAGTGGAGCACTATCGTAAGTGTCTGGGGCATTATCGTTTGTGCAATCTCGCACAAAGAATAATGTATTACAAATGGATGATTAAATATTTAAACCCAAGTATATTAATGCAGCTGTGTCCTTTTTAGTACACTTTGGGCTAGATTACAACAGCTAAATTCACCAATTTACAGGCGTGCAATAAATTAAATAACCGGCCATTACAAGTGGCTGGTTATTGCTACCTCAAACTTGCGATAGCAATTAGCGCTCAAAAAATTAACCAGATTTCAGACATATGATTAATTTCTTAAATGTCTGCGAATTGCCCCAAAATAACACGCAAGGTCCCCTTTTAAAAAATTTTTTTTCGCATTTACAAAAAAAAAAAATTGCACTAAGCATTTTTTAGGGGTTAAATTGTGCAGGGTGTTAGAAAAAAATCTCTATAAATATATATCTATATATGCTTATGTACATATATATACAGTATATATATTTACACACATAAACACAAATATTTATGTTTATATTCATATATATTTAAATCTGCTGTCCATCGCTGCACTAAGTTCTAATGCCCTGTCTGACGGCATGAGCACAAGGCTCCCATTGGAGCCTAAGGAAGTACGCTCTCATGAGCGCAATGCTTCTGTGGAATGCAAACGCAAGATAGAGTTCGCATTGCACCTAACTTGTAATACTAGCACACATTTGCATGCGCTGGTATTACAAAGTGGAGCGCAAATATTACACTCGCAAAAGCGATATTTTGCGTTTCACTTATAATCTGGCCCTTTATTCTTTTAATGACTAGAGCAGGGAGTGCTATTAGCTCGCTCATTACACTCGTATTACAAGTGGTGAGTTAAAGGGATACTGAACCCATGCATATATTGTTTTTACTGAGTAGCTAATATGTATTATTGATATCTTGGTTTATAATAACCCTGTGTATATTTACGTCATGTATTTAGGTTTCTTATAGTGGTTGTTATTGAATAACCCAGTATCTGACTACTCGATTGCTACTTAGTAAGCAGCCCACACACCACTTTGTACATTCATTACCCATCCACAATAGGAGACAGACTTCCGTGACTCACGATTAGACCCCAAGATCTCAGGTAACGCACCAGTAGCACATGGCTAGTGGGCGGGCATGTTGTTTATTGACGTAGTGCATACGCAATAGGAATAGGCAGAGCCACAAGAGGTATAAAAGGAAAAGGATCCTCACCGGAAGACACAGCTGATCCAAAGGTCTTGACAAAGTTTGCGGAGGGCAGACGAAATGCATAGACTGATCGGTCTACAGTTATTCCGGCAACTTACTACATAGCATTATGACAAGATTGACCAGTTGCTTTCAACGGACTACCCAAAGCGGATAAGAGCAGTACCAAGAGCCTGGAGTGCCGCTGGGTTCCGTATTTTGATTTGAACTGAGTTTTGTTTCACAAGGCAATTTTAACTTTTTATTCTAGTAAGTGCAATAATTTGTGTGCTCAAAATAAATGTTTTAAGGTTTCACCTTGAATCTTGGTTGAGCTTCTTTGTGCTTATATCCCTAGTGTTCCTTTTTCCCTGAGTACTCTTTAGTGCTCTGAAAGTTTTGAAGCTGCACCAATGATTCTATAAAGAAGAGAGCTATCCAGTTCCAGGAAGCTAAGATTCTACATCTAAGTAAATTACCCACACTCCTTGAGGCACGTCTGTGGTTTTATGAAAGTGGGTCTTTATCCTAAGATCTATACACCAGGACTGATAGAGTGAGCCCTCGTTTGAGTGGGATGGTTCGGTCTGTATTTTAATATACTCAAGACTGTTTAATTGATTTTTATATGTATATTGGGATTGAGTGGGCACCTGTCTACTACAATCTATTGATAACTAATTTGTATTTCTTGTGTATTTGCACTTCTCCATTGTGCAGCTTTGAAATTGTTTTTTTTTGTTTCCAATAGAGAGAAAAAATTAATATATAAAAAAAAAAAGGTTAAAAGGCATAAATTAGAAAGTTGCTTAAAATTGCATGCTTTATCAGAACCATAAAAGAAAAAATGTGGGTTTAGTATCCCTTTAAGTACTGTGTTCGATTACAATCTAAAATACAGCTGTTAAAGGTAACCCTTTTTAAGAACTGAAGTAATCCATGATTATTATTTATAGTATAGCACATAATTGCATATACATAGATCTCCACTACTTGTGCACAGCCAGCATAGTGCTTGAGCGATATCCAAATAAATTTTACTGCTCCCCCTCCCCCCCCCCCCATAAAATATAATTTTGGACTTGTAATATAAGTTCAAAAATTGACGCGTTATTCATTGTGCTCAAGCTATGTTAATGCAGAATAACCCTTTCATTTTTGTGCACCTCTTGTAATCTAGCCCACAATCTTTTGTTTATATACTATCACTTTATTGCAGTCACATGTATAATATAATACGGTGAGGTGTTTCCATGAGCTAGACTGTATTTTATATGTATAGATGATATGTTTCTTGTTTGTGCTGAAAGATCACAAAAAAACAAAAAAAAACTAGTTTATCTGGTCTAAAAATGTGTGTTTCCTGTGTAAACCCAAAATATTTCAGTCTGAACACAAACTAAACAGTGGTTTGTTGTTACATTAACATTTTAAACTAAATTTTGACTCAGAACACTCATTTTTTTATGTTAAATACACTGTACTGTTCAGAATTTGCCACAAAGCCCTTCTATTATCAAGAACTAGGGTTAATAACATGCTGTCATAACTAATTTATTGTTTTTATGGACAGAAAATGTTCATGTAATAATTTATCAAGCTATAGCCACAGTAAATATTTTCTGTTCAAACACTGCCAACTAGTGACATGCAAAAGGAACCAATTTACTTTATTTTCTTTAAAAATAAATATTGTACCCATACTAATCATTCATATAAAAATGTAAATACATATTAAATATGAAACTAATATCAGATGGTTAATCCAGTAAAGATAAAAATGTTTTATAATTAATGTCAGTGAAGATTGTTACCAAAAGCAAATGTGTTTCTTTTTCCTATGCAAATGCTGCAGCCAAATTACGCTCCTGCTCAAGAGTTAATTGCACTAGAAGTAAGCTTTTTGTGCTTGTCGGGCTGTACTTGTATAATGAGTTAAAAGTAAACTGTTTTCGCTCACGCACTTAACGGAAAAGTAAACTGTTTTTGCTCACGCACTAAACGGACGAGCACAAAAAGTCGAACTTAGAATATCGTGTGTGCGTTCACATATTCCCACATACAAGCCAATACAGAAAAAAGGGGGGGGGAATAACCTAATGCCCCACTCTCGCACAAACCCGATTGCATAGTCTTAGGTGCACTAACTTGACATGAAAATATGAATATTTCACATTCAAATGTTCTTCAAATACAAGAATATCTTCTATTTATTAATAAATAAATATTTCTACATTACATTATTGTATATAGGTATAGATACATACAGATATATATATATATATATATATATTTATAAATATGTGCAGAATATTGGAATGTGAAATATTTACACTAACTACATAGTTAAAACATTTATTAAATACGAATATTATATAAATATGGTTTTACATGTTTTCATCTACTTAACTGCAAAGGGCTCCAATGCACTTATATATGTCTATATATGTGTACATATGAAATTATGTGTATATATGTTATGTCTGTAAATACATACAGTAAATATTGCATAAATATATTTTTACTTAACTGAAAAGGCCCCCTATGCACATTTATATATGTCTACATATGTATTTGTGTTTATATGTGTATATATAACTGTAAATACATATATACACATATAAATATATAAATACATCTGTACACACACACACATATATATATATATATATACACATATTTATATACATATATATACAAATGTAGACATGTATATGTATGTATCTCAATGTTAAAGCCTGCCTTTTTTCGTCTAACACCTGAGACCTCATATGTTTGAGCCCTTATAAGTTTTGTGTGCAATGTTTTTATTTTAAATCTTTATTAGATAGTGTTATTGTGAATATAACTATACTGTGTAATGTATTTTAGAAAGAAAGAAAGAAAGAAAGAAAGAAAGAAAGAAAGAAGATTGCTTAGGTAACTACCAATCAGGAATAAAGGAACCTCACTATTTAATCACAATCATTTAATTATGTAAATATTCAGGATTCTTTAATAAGTCCACAAATAAAGAAACCATCTCTAAAGGCACTGAGGATAAACACTGGGAGGATCCCAGGCCAGATGAAGCCTATATAGTCATCCAACATAAAAGAAATGTTCAGGTTTCTTGCTCTTTTGGATGATAGAGTGGTCAGATCTTTTAGCTGGTACGTGGGATGTTATTTTTGAAGGGCGTGGGTGGGTGTGCATGTTTTGTAAAGCAGGGTGTCCTTAGGTAATCAGGGTTTATGCTGGGGGTGATTGTTTATTGGGCCTGAGCTGCTAATGGTGCCGGAGCTGGTTTTGCTACAGGTAGTGGAGCTGAGGTTCCTAGTGGGTATAGGTGTGTTCTGTGCTTTAAGTTATGCAAGCTAATGACACTAATTCCTCTGAAATTCTCAACCATCAGACTATCTTCAACCTTATATAGTTCCAGGTGCTCATTAAAAACCCACCTATTCAGAGACTCTTACCATCTTTCCTCTAACTGTTTTCCATCCTAACTAAAATAAATCTTAAATGGTCTTGACTTGCTGCCGCCAATTACAACAACGTGACAAGCTACCCCAAGCGTTATGTCTCTGTGCCCTGAACCTGTAAGCTCTTTGGAGTAGGGACTTCCTCCTCCTGTACTAACTTGTTTTATTTATTCTGTTATGTAAATGTATCTAACAACAAACGTGTTGTATACCCGTACTTTTATAGCCAGAGCTACAGACTTTTGTGGTGCTACACAAATAAATGATGATGACGATGATGAACGGTAGAACCATATCTACTAGACAGGCAAAACCAGAAGAGTACAATCTCCAACAATATTTGGAATACATTGTGTCATAGCTATAAGATATGGATGGAATCTACTGGTTTGTAATTTGTACTTGTTCTGAAACTATAATGATGCCCATTGCATGAGCAAAATGTAATGTTTCCATCAATTCAGTATTTACCTTTAAAACCTTGAAGCCATAGATGCGACAAAGAATACGCTTGAGCAAAAACAAATTTACATCTGATCATCACTCTGTATAAAAAGAGCCACAATGGTGCATATTCATATGGTCAAGGTTATAACATTACCTTTGCCATTTAGGATTGCCAGATGTGCTAAATATAAATACTGAATGACCTGTAGGTGACTGGGTGCTGTGGTAGGTTATGTCACACAATAGTCCCACCGACAAAAGCTCTACCTTATGTCCCATTCTCACCTTGCCATATATTTTTCACAATTAAGCAGTGATTGTATCCCTTTGGATGCCCATTAGACACAAATAAATGATGTTACCTATCTGACTGTGAGCAACACATAAAAAGCTGAACCCCCCCTTGAATGCCAGCAACACACACTAAGCAATATTATTACACCTTCACAGTTGACATTGTAAAAAAACAGCAAATATTTTACATGAGTGGCTCCAAGCAAACACACAGAGCAGTGTTTTAACACCTTCCGTGTAACACATAAGACAGTGATGTTTTTGTCTTGGCTGACAATAATACAAAGAGCAGTATGTGTGCATGCCATTTCTTTATAGACCATGTTTCTATGCATATAAGTATAATAACCCTTTAAAATGTGACAACCAACCAGGGAACTTTAAAAAAAAAATAGAAATTTACATGTCCAATATTTTCTCATAGATTTTACTGGGCTTTCTAGTTTGACACCTGGAAATCCCTAGTGCCATTCTGGCAAAACGTATATAGCTGATATTAGCCACTGTAGTAGGGTTAGAGTTTAGAGGTTAGGGTTAAACCCTTGCCTGCCAGTATAGTTACATCCTATTGCATGTGTGGCCTGCATTGGCAACCATTAACCCCTTATCTGTCTTGTGCTGCAGTCCACTGATTGCCAAGGGATTAACATGATCTTTCAACTTGGCAGCATTATATATTGCTTCCCACTTTGATGAGCTATTTTAATAGTAAATCCTGTTCAAATTGCATTGTTTTAATGTTAAGTATTAATGAAATAAATGTGATAACCAGCACATAAAAGTATTTTGCATACAATCATACATTTACACAGGCATTCCATGTAACCCCAGTAACACAATATTATCGTGTTTGTAAACAGTGTTTTATAAGTCAGTGTTTTATGTTCAAGG
This sequence comes from Bombina bombina, assembly GCF_027579735.1. Taxonomy (NCBI): domain Eukaryota; kingdom Metazoa; phylum Chordata; class Amphibia; order Anura; family Bombinatoridae; genus Bombina; species Bombina bombina. Next base: position 284,842,133 of record NC_069503.1, on the reverse strand, counting down.
CCTCTCTGGTACCAAAGAGGTTACGGTTGCCCTGCACTAGGTTTTACAAATGGAATTTGCATGATGTAGGCCATGAGTTAGACATTTTCATTACTGAAAAGGGCAGAAGTTCTCGCTCCCAGTGTGAGATCATTAGATTTGCAATTTAAAGTGTCACAGCGATCAGGTAGGGACGGTTATTAGATCTGCTTGTGGAAGTGTATTTAAACTTCTGAGAGTATCATCAAATGAAAGTATCTGTAAGTGAGGGTAAATTCACATTAACTTTGACAAATTATATACACAATAAATTGACTTTTTATGATCGTTTTTTATATATATTGCTGTCCCCCAAAGTCCAATCCAATGATAATATTCAAAACACATATTTATGTATCTATATAAATGTGCATACTGAGCAGTATATGTGCTATTAAACAGTAATTATTAGATTTAAAATGTTAAACAAGGTGCTACTAAGTAAGAAATCTGAAAAGGCATTTTCATTGCTTCATTGTGAACAATTACATCTTATACTGCAGTCATAGCTGTGATTGTCTAGAATGTATTACAAGATAGGGTGCTTTCCTGATGAACACAAATGTAATGTTTTATTTTTTCATCAGCTCCCTTATATTGGTTGTAAGAAATAAGTTGTCTAAAATCAAAATCTATGGTCCTGTATTTTTACGTAACTGTTGAGCAAAATTATACAAAAGAAGCAATTAAAGGGGCAGTAAAATTAAACCTTTATGATACAGAGTATATCATTTAAAACAACTTTTCAATTTACTTCTATTATCAAACTTGCTCCGTTCCCTTGGTATCCTTTGTTGAAGAGTAAACCTAGGTAGCCTTAGGAATAGCAATATTATTATCTTATTGTCAGTGCCAATTCCCTATGCCCAATGCCTTTGGTTAACACATTTAATAGTTGGCTACATTTGCCAGTTTTACATTAAAACTATCCTCAAGATGTTCCATATCTAGTGTAGACTTCTGCCCTGGTGTCCTTGCTGGTCTTTGTGTCCCCATATCATTCCATGACAAAGGTGAGACACATCTTCCTTACCAACCCTTCCTCATCTGTCAGTTCTTCAGAATTAAATGTCCCTCAGTAATAATGCGCCCGTCCCCTTTTACAGGGCTTTTCTATGGAACCTTTCAGAAATCCAAGGGTTCCATAAATGCAGATTTGTTCATAGTTGCATTCACGCTCTCATATTACTTATTATTACTGATCTTTACCTCGGTTCCTTACCGTTCTGTCTCAGCAGATCCCCATTATGGCATTTTATATTATTTTCTTTTTTGATTCAGACAGAGCAAACCATTTTTAAAAAGTTTCCAATTTACTTAAATTATCAAACTTGCTTCCTTCACATGATATTCTGTTTTGAGGAGATACCTAGGTAGGCATCTGGAGCACTAAATGGCAGGAAATAGTGCTGCGATCTAGTGCTCTTGCAAATAGTAAGCTGCTGCCATATAGTGCTGCAGAAATGGGCCGGCTCCTAAACATACATCCCTGCTTCTTCAACAAAAGATACCAAGAAAACAAAAAATATTTAAAAATAGAAGTAAATTCTAAAGTTGTTTAAAATGACATGCTCTGTCTGAATCATGAAAGAAAAAGCTGGGGTTTCATATCCTTTAAATTATAAATACAATGGTATATACCTATAGTTATAGTAGTGCATAAATACCATTACACATGATTGTTTTGCAGGCACTAATATTGCAACAGCAGTAATGTGTGACATGGTATGACAACATCAACAACAATAATAATTATGATATCAAATAAATAATAAAATAATATATTATTTCTTTCTACAAAAGTGCTTAAAGGGACAGTCAAATCCAAAATAAACTTTCATGATTTAAATAGGGCATGTCATTTTAAACAACTTTCCAATTTACTTTTATCACCAATTTTGCTTTGTTCTCTTGGTATTCTTAGTTGAAAGCTAAACCTAGGAGGTTCATATGCTAATTTCTTAAACCTTGAAGGCCGCCTCTAATCTGACAGTTTTTGACCACAAGAGGGCATTAGTTCATGTGTTTCATATAGATAAAATTGCGCTCACACACATGAAGTTACTTAGGAGTGAGCACTGATTGGCTAGAATGCAAGTCTGTCAAAATAACTGAAATAAGGGGGCAGTTTGCAGAGGCTTAGATACGAGGTAATCACAGAGGTAAAACGTGTATTATTAGAACTGTGCTGGTTATGCAAAACTGGGGAATGGGTAATAAAGGGATTATCTATCTTTTTAAATAACAAAAATTCTGGTGTTGACTGTCCCTTTAAGTGAGGACCATGCACTCAACAGATTACTTGCAACTAAAAAATATTAGTTGTTCATATCCAACTTAACGGAACTTAATTTATCCATCTGAAGACGATTAAGTGCTGCCATTACTAGAAGCTGCGTCCTTGGCGTTTGCACATTTTGAGTGCACCTATTAACCTGTATTTTTATAATACGGAGAGCTAAATGACATCGTTTACATCTGTTAATTTAGGCAAACGGTGATATAGAAGTTAATGACTTTCCTTTCTACATCTGAAGACTACGTTTATTGATGATAAAGAACAGTAGATAGTTCAGCAGTCTAGCACCAAACACCACGACATCTGGACGTGCAAAAGAGAGATTCATTCAGAACATTTTGCTTGGCGTAAATATGATCACTTCATAAGGGTGTGTCTGTCACGCTGAGCCTGAGAACCCTCTATTATTAAAATAATAAACATGTCATATGTGCATATGAGGTGTATAGATTGATAGCTAAACTATGACATTTTTCAGATTTGGTGAAGTCAGCACATTTTGCAGCTTACTGTATTTCTGTGTAAAAATCCCAAAAGAGAATTCTCTGGAAGAACTGAGTCTGTGATTTGAATCGGCCTATTCACAGCAACTAAAATATACCACAGGAACTTACTGCTGATTTCAACTTTTCCTTAAATAATTACAACAGATGGATCTGGGCTTTGAAAACCATAAGTGAACACACAACTGTAAGCTCTTAATGTAAATGTTTCACTTCATGAAAAAAATACAAATCATAATGTAAATAAATTCAGAAAAGAAAGGAAAAGCACATTTATATAGCAAATTTATATCTTTTGGAAAGAAAAAATAAAATAAAATTGGGAACACATAAATTTAGACAAAAGCTTCCAATTGAGATAATGAATACATAATACTTAGATTTACATTAAAGGGGCAGTAAACATCAAAAATGTTATTGTTTAAAAAGATAGATAATCCCTTTATTATCCAGGTTTGCATAACCAACAAAGTTATAATAATATACTTTTTTACCTCTGTAATTGCCTTGTATCTAAGCCTGTGCAGACAGCCTCCTTATTTCAGATCTTTTGACAGACTTGCATTTCAGGCAATTAGTGCTGACTCTTAAATAACTCCACGGTCGGAGCACAATGTTATCTATATGTCCCATATAAACTAATGCCCTCTAGCTGTGAAAAACTGTCAAATAATAATTGCTCATCATTTTACATCAATGCTCATTGCTATTTCATTCTATTAGCAATGAGCATTGATGTAAAATGATAATCATATCTAAACTATAATTGCGTTTGTAATGTCCGTCGCTGCTTGGCAGTTGTGCACGCATCCTCAATGGACTGTTGCCAGCGCGAGGACAAAAGAATTCACCTGGATGCAGCAAAGCTGCATCCAGGTGAATTCTGAAAATAGCGGTGGATTCTTTCACCACCCTGCCATTTTCGGAATCTTGCACTGCATCCCAGTGGATGCAGCGAAGGCAAACGGAGCATTACAAAAGCAACAACTAATGGCCCGCATCAAGTATTAAAAAAAAAAAAAAAACTAACCGCCTGCATCAAGTTTAAAAAAAACAAAAAACACTGCCCGCACAAAATATAACCAAAAAAATAATCTTACACGAAGTATTAACTCCTAAACAGCAAAACTCCCACATTGCTATATACCTAATTTCCCTATTAACCCCATAACAGCAAAACCACCACATCACAATAAACCTATTTACCCTATAAACCCCTAAACCGCAAAACTCCCACATCGCAATAAACCTAATTAAACCTTTAAACCGCCAAAACCCACAACGCAAATAACTATTTAAATAACTAACGGCTAGATTACGAGTTGTGCGTTAGGGTAAAAAAGCAGCGTTAACATGCCCTAACGCTGCTTTTTTACTACCGCTGGTTTTACGAGTCTTGCAGGTTTAGGGGCCCCACACACTTTTCTGGCCTTACCGCAAAACGACTTACGTAAACTTCGTAAAGTCTTTTTTCTATGGGACTTCCATAGCGCTGGTATTACGAGTCTGTCCTGGGAGGCCAAAAAGTAAGCGATACACCCTCTACCTCCAAGATCCCTAACGCATTCTAAAGTCAGTAGTTATGAATTTTACACAACAACACTGTAGCATAAAACTCATAACTAAAGTGCTAAAAAGTACACTAACACCCATAAACTACCTGTTAACCCCTAAACCGAGGCCCTTCCGCATCGCAAATACTTACATAATTTTTTTAACCCCTAATCTGCCGCTCCGGACATCGCCGCCTCTAAAATAAACATATTACCCCTAAACCGTCGCACTCCTGCCTCGCAAACACTAGTTAAATAATATTAATCCCTAATCTTCCGTCCCTAACATCGCCGCAACCAACATTATATTTATTAACCCCTAATCTGCCGCCCCCAACATTGCCGCCACTCTATTAAATGTATTAACCCTTAAATCTAAGTCTAACCCTAACACCCCCTAACTTAAATATAATTTAAATAAAATTACCATAATTAACTAAACAACGTCTTCTTCCGAATGAATATCACTTAAAGGGACGTCATCCAAGATGGCATCCCTTATATTCCAATTGGCTGATAGAATTCTATCAGCCAATCGGAATTAAGGTAGAAAAATCCTATTGGCTGATTGGATCAGCCAATAGGATTGAATTCTATTGGCTGATTGGAACAGCCAATAGAATGCCAGCTCAATCCTATTGGCTGATTGCATCAGCAAATAGGATTTTTTTCTACCTTAATTCCGATTGGCTGATAGAATTATATCAGCCAATTGGAATCTAAGGGACGCCATCTTGGATGACGTTACTTAAAAGAGGATGCTCCGCGCCGGATGTCTTGAAGATGGAGCCGCTCGGAAGGATGAAGATAGAAGATGCCGTCTGGATGAAGACTTCTGCCCGTCTGGAGGACCACTTCTGCCCGTCTGGAGGACAACTTCTGCCGGCTTCATTGAGGACATCTTGCCGCTTGGATGAAGACTTCTCCTGGTAAGTGAATCTTCGGGGGTTAGTGTTAGGATGGGTTTATTTTTTAGGTTAGGGACTTTGGGCCTGCAAAAGAGCTACATGCCCATCCAAATGCCCTTTTCAGGGCAATGGGGAGCTTAGGTTTTTTTAGTTAGCTTTTTATTTGGGGGGTTGTTTGTGTGGGTGGTGGGTTTTACTGTTGTGGGGGTTGTATTTTTTTTTACAGGTAAAAGAGCTGATTTCTTTTGGGCAATGCCCTGCAAAAGGCCCTTTTAAGGGCTATTGACAGTTTAGTTTAGGCTAGGGTTTTTTTTATTTTGGGGGGGCTTTTTTTATTTTGATAGGGCTATTAGATTAGGTGTAATTAGTTTAAAGATCTTGTAATTTGTTTTTTATTTTCTTTAATTTAGTGGTTTTTTTTGTGATTTAGCTAATTTAATTTATTTAATTGCATTTAATTTAGTTAATTTATTTAATAGTAGTGTAGTGTTAGGTGTTAGTGTAACTTAGGTTAGGTTTTATTTTACAGGTCAATTTGTATTTATTTTAGCTAGGTAGTTAATAACTATTTAATAACTATTCTACCTAGTTAAAATAAATACAAACTTGCCTGTAAAATAAAAATAAACCCTAAGATAGCTACAATGTAACTATTAGTTATATTGTAGCTAGCTTAGGGTTTATTTTACAGTTAAGTATTTAGTTTTTAATAGGAATTATTTCGTTAATTATAGTAATTTTATTTAGATTTATTTAAATTATATTTAAGTTAGGGGGTGCTAGGGTTAGACTTAGATTTAGGGGTTAATACATTTAATATAGTGGCGGCGACGTCGGGGGCGGCTGATTAGGGGTAATAAGTGTAGGTAGGTTGTGGCGACATTGGGGCAGCAGATTAGGGGTTAATAAATATAATGTAGGTGGCGGCGATGTTGGGGGCAGCAGATTAGTGGTTAATAAGTATAATGTAGGTGGCGGCGGTGTCCGGAGCGGCAGATTAGGGGATAATAAGTATAATGTAGGTGTCGGCGATGTCGGGGGCAGAAGATTAGGGGTTAATAAGTGTAAGATTAGGGGTGTTTAGACTCGGGGTTCATGTTAGGGAGTTAGGTGTAAACATAACTTTTATTTCCCCATAGGAATCAATGGGGCTGCGTTACTGAGCTTTACGCTGCTTTATTGCAGTTGTTAGACTTTTTCTCAGCTGGCTCTCCCCATTGATGTCTATGGGGAAATCGTGCACGTACAACCAGCTCACCGCTGACTTAAGCAGCGCTGGTATTGGAGTGAGATATGGAGCTAAATTTTGCTCTACGCTCACTTTTTGCCTTTTAACATCGGGTTTGTAAAAACCTGTAATACCAGCGCTGTAGGTAAGTGAGCGGTGAGAAAAAACTGCTCATTAGCCCCGCACAGCTCATAACGCAAAACTCGTAATCTAGGCGTAAGTACCATAACTTAACACCCCCTAGACTAACAACCCCTAACCTAACACCCCATTAAATAAACCCAAATTACCAAAACTAATACATTCTAAAGTTACAAAAAAAAATAATAATAAGTTTACAAAAAATAAAAAAGGCTAACATTACAGAAAATAAAAAATCAAATTACCAAATTTAACAAAATTAAACGTAATCCCTATGAAAATAAAGAAGCCCCCCAAAATAAAAAACATCCCCTACTCTAAGATTAAACTACCAGTAGCCCTTAAAAGGCCTTTTTGCAGGGCATTGCCCCAAGATAATCAGCTCTTTTACATTAAAAATACACAAAGTCCCCCCTAACAGTAAAACCTCCCACCCACCAAACCCCCCAAAATAAAAAACCTTACACTAAAAAACCTAAACTACCCATTGCCCTGAAAAGGGCATTTGTTTGGGCATTGCCCTTAAAAGGGCATTTAGCTCTTTTACTGCCCATCCCTAATCTAAATAAAACAACCCCCCCCCAAAAAAAAACCTTAAAAAAACCAAAGTCTAACCCCCAGTCCGGCAGAGGAGGTCCTGTTCCAGGCGGTGAAGTCTTCTTCCAAGCGCAACCTCTTCTTCTTCCAGGAACATCCTGCTTGGAGCGGAGCTGAAGACTGAAGACCGCAGAGCTGAAGAACTGCAACCCTGGAACTGAAGACTGTTGACCGCGGAGCCATGGAGTGTGGAGGATCTTCTTCGTGCGATCTCCGCCGTCTACTGAATAGTGAATTCAAGGTACGAGATTAAAGATGGCATCCCTTGAATTCCTATTGGCTGATTTGATTCTGCCAATTCAAATCAGCCAATAGGATGAGAGCTACTCAAATCCTATTGGCTGTTCAAATCAGCCAATAGGATGAGAGCTACTGAAATTCTATTGGCTATTCAAATCAGCCAATAGTTTAATTGTTTAGTATTATTAGCTATTCTAGCCAAAAGACTTTTTAAAACCTAAAGATAAGCCTGTTGTTTTTTTATTTTAAACAGCTTTTTTCAAAGCTTAAGTTGTATAAAAAAAAAAAACATTGGAAATATTTTACCTCATAAGCTTCATAGAAAGCTTAATAAAATAATTATAAATATAATTATATTGCTTTTTTTTAAAAAGCTGACGTATTAAAAAAAAAGTAGCTCAGTAGCTCTGAATTATACAATATTTTAGAATAATTTATATATATATATATATATATATATATATATATATATATATATATATATATATATATATATATATATATATATATATATATATATATATATATATATATTAATATAAAGTATACTCTTTATTTAAAAGATAATTAGACTGCCCTCTGGGCAGGCTTATTGACTAGTTCTATAATACTTGCTCAAATGAACAGTGATATATAGCTGAGAAATGGAACATACAACAAGTTTATATATAAGAAGAAAAACTACCAGGCATTATACATCATTTTAATCTTGTTTGTACCTTTTTAAAATGCAGTAAAATAAGGAATTCTAGCAGTTATATATCATTGATATCTCACTATGTATAACAACAGCTTATTTATATGAATCTGTCATTTAATCTAACAATTTTAAAATGATGTGCTTAGACACAAGCTAGAGTAGGATAAAAAAAGATCTCCACTGCCACCTAGTGTTCAAATCTATGCATTTAAATATAGGAAAACATTATTTGCACATACAGGAAGTTATACCTAAAATATACTAAACATGGGCAGTCTATATGTTATCATTTATACTTTTTTCAATAATAATTTAATCTCCAAATGTCATCATGATGCACAAATCAAAATATCAATGTCATTTAATAATACAGATGTAAACTAAAGAAAATATAAGTTTTCCAAATGAATTACAAAATGCATTGCCAATACAAATTGTTCTTACCTAGCATTACATAAATATGCACATAAATATATTGTATTTATTTGTATGTGCTCTATAAGTAGTCCCATTGCTGAGTATTTTTGGTTAGAAAATATCTGCAGCAAGAACAGGAACTAAGATTTTTATTATCCTGTTTATGATGGATATGAAACACAAATACTTTGTGATTCACACAGAGCATGCAACTTATAAAAAAATGTTTCCAATTTACTTCTATTATCACATTTTCCGTTTCCCCTGGTATTCTTTGTTGAAGAGATACATAGGTAGGTGTCTGGAGCCCAACATGACAGAAAATTTTGCTGCCATCTAGTGCTCTTGCATATGGATAACCTTTGTGCAAAACTGCTGCCATATAGTGCTCTTGCATATGGATAACCTTTGTGCAAAACTGCTGCCATATAGTGCTCTTGCATATGGATAACCTTTGTGCAAAACTGCTGCCATATAGTGCTCTTGCATATGGATAACCTTTGTGTTAAACTGCTGCCATATAGTGCTCTTGCATATGGATAACCTTTGTGCAAAACTGCTGCCATATAGTGCTCTGGACATGTGCATGCTCCTGAGCTTATGCCCCTGCTTTTCAACAAAAGATAACAAGAAAACAAAGAAAATTTGGTAATAGAAGTAAATTATAAAGTTGTTTAAAATCACAAGTACTATCTGAATGATGAAACCAACACAGATTACAGATTTCTTCTTGCAGCTTGACATAACATGGTGCATTTCTGCCTAATGTTCAAGTGCTGTCCTTGTGAAAGAAAAAATAAACATGGGAAACAAAGCAGCAGACATCAGCTGGACAGGGACAGGGCAAATTAAGGTAAAGGGCTGACAGTGTGGCTGCAGGTTCGAGGCTATAATATGATGTAGGTTCACCCTATGGCCAAAATATGGGGACCATCACACTTGTATGAGCTTATTGGACATCCCATTCTGAAATCATGGGCATTAATATGGAGTTTGCCCCTCCTTTGTAGATATAACAGTCCACACTCTTCTAGGAAGGGTTTTCACAAGATTTTGGAGTGTATCTGTGGGAATTTCTGCCTGTTCAGCCAAAACATCATTTGTGAGCTCAGACATTGAGAAGGTCGGGTTTCCAATCTGTGTCCAAATTCATCACAAAGGTGATCAATAGGGTTGAGTTTAGGTCTCTGTGCAGGCCACTTGAGTTCCTCCACACCAAATTTGTTAAACCATGGACCTCGCTTTGTGATGCGGCAAAGTCATGCTGGATGAGGAATGGGCCTTCCCCAAACTGTTGCCACAAAGCTGGAAGCACCCAACTGTCTGAAAATGTTTTGTATCCTGTAGCATTAAGAGGACCCTTGACTGAAATTAAGGGCCTAGCCCAAACCTGAATAACAATCCCAGAACATTACTCCTCCTACACCAAATTTTACAGTTGACACTATGCATTCCAATACATAGTTTTCTCCTGGCATCTGTCACAGATTATTCTATCAGACTGCTAGATAGCGAAGTGTGATTCATCACTCAATAGTCCAATGACAACATGTTTTACACCATTCCAGCTGACGTTTGGCATTGCATACTTTTATGTAAGGTTTGTGCACAACTGGTTTTCATAAAGTTCCTGTTGCACAGTTCTTGTGCTGGTGTTGCTTCCAGAGGCAGTTTGAGTGAGTTTGTAGTGAGTGATGCAACCGATGAAAGGCAATTTACACGTTTTACTCACTTCAGCACTCACCAGTGCCACTCTTTGAGTTTGCATGGTCAAGCACTTCCTGGCTGGGCTTTTGTGATGCTCCTAGACACTTTCTCTCACAATAATAACACAAAGTTGACCGAGCTGATCTAGTAGGTCAGAAATTTCATGAGCTGAGTTGTAGCAAAGGTGGCATCTTATGACAGTGCCATGTTTAAAGTCACGGAGCTCATCAGAACAAACCATTGTACTGCCAATGTTTGCCTAAGGAGATTCCATGGCTATGTGCTATATGTTATGCACCTGATAGCAATAAGTATGACTGAAACACCAGAACTCAATTAGTATGGGTGTCCACATACTTTTGGTTAAATACTGTGTGGTTAACAAAAGGGCCATAGCACAAGGGATCTATTTAGAGGTTTTGTACGGGTATGTGGTTCACATAAATACTTCAGATCCATAGTATGATCTGATGTTGGTATGTGGCTGACAGAAGGCTAGCCAGGGGTATGATCTGATGTTGGTATCTGATTATCAGAAGGTGAGCCAGGGGTATGATCTGATGTTGCTATGTGACTATCAGAAGGTGAGCCAGGGGTATGATCTGATGTTGCTATATTACTATCAGAAAGTGAGTCAGGGGTATAATCTTATGTTGCCATGTGATTATCAGAAGGTGAGCCAGGAGTATGATCTTATGTTGGTATGTGATTATCAGAAGGTGAACCAGGGGTATTGAAAGAATAAATAACCAATCTGCCTCCATCTTGTCACTTTTGCATTTTGTATCTTGTCAGCATTTCTAAGCTAACACTAAACTATTGTGTTTTTCAATATATTTGCTTTTGTTATTTTCAACCTTAGTCTACTGACATTTGTTCTTTTGGAATAACTATGCCTGCTAGCATCAATTTGGTCTGAATATATTTCTTGTTATCTTATACCAAGGCCTTTTACATAAATAATTATTTGTCCACTGAGTATTTGCTTTTGTTATTCTCAAACTTAGCCTACTGACATTTGTTGTTGTGGAATAACCATGCCTGCTAGTATCAACATGTTTTCAATATATTTCTTGTTATCTTATACCAAGGCCAAATGTCTACAATTTTCTTGCCTTTACCATAAATAATTAATTGTCTCAAGTGTTGTTATTTTCCACTGAGTATATTGTAATAAGGGGGCGTGTATGAAGCCCCTCTGTGTCAATTGGCAAAGTATGTGATGTAAACTATAAAACCGCATTGTGGGCGGTCAAACAGAACAGTTGTTATACTTCATGTATGTGGGCTGACTTCTGTTCCTGAGATCTCGTATTAGGTGTGAAATTTTGCTCCAGCTGAGGTTAGAATACTTGTTGGTGATAAAGTGTATCCAGCCTCAGTAAGTTCCCCTAACAGTTCTGGTGTCAGAAGCTGGTATTCACACAGGGTGAGTAGAGAGATTTTTCTTTCCTATATCATACTTTCTCCCTTCTGTAGTTGTTTAAAAGTAAAGATTTGAGTTATTTTGTGTATCGGTTTGAGTCAGTTGGGTTAAAGTCCTTTGTGTTTATTTATATATATATATATATATATATATATATATATATATATATATATATATATATATATATATATATATATATATAGAGAGAGAGAGAGAGAGATAGAGAGAGAGTTTAGTTAAATAATATATCACTAGAGCAGAGTTATCCCTTGTCAATATGTGTTGCTTAAATTGTTTGCATTGCTTGAATTATTTATCTGCTGTAATTGTTGTGTGTGCTGTGCTGTGTATACAAGTATTAAGTGAATATGGGGTTTGTTCAAAGTAAAACGCTGCTTATTGTTTGCTGTGCAAACTATTGTTGTTTTTTGTTGCTGTTTGAATGTTGAGGAATGTAAAACGAGAGATTTTTTTGGCAATATGTTGCGCAGCTTATCAGAATCCCAAACCTTAATTTCCTGATGGAGAGTAATTTTTATTCAGACAATGACTGATAAACTAGATGCGTTAACTTAATTCTCATGGAGATAATTAAATTCTTGACATTGTGTACATAGAGGTTTTGTAATGTAATATGACACGATTTTGTACGTGAAAACCCTTTCTTTGTGTTCCATGTTCTTTGCAGCAACGACGCTTCTGTGTAATTTATGTGTAAGAATTGTTTGTCTGTGTGAGGTTTACTCCCTATGATCTTGTCTAATTATTTTAAAGTCCTACATTGCTGGGATGCAGGGCCGGACTGGGAATTAAAAGCAGCCCTGCAAAAATATGAAGACCAGCCCTATTTTCCGTTGAGTCGGTAGAATGCACATGCCCCATTTTACTCAAGGGGATTACTGGGACACTTTTTCCCCAATATTTTTGATCAGAATGAAATATTACTTTGTATTAAATAAAAATGTCAGATTGATATTATATAGCAACCCTACAAACCAATTGCATTAATTAATCACTCCTTTAAAGTGTAACTTTCCACCCCAGCTGCTGTAGCCCACCAGGAAATCTCCTGGTAGGCCAATCCAGCCCTGCTGGGATGTGGCCAATCTGAGCAATTTCTGTCAATCCAAAGTACGTTTTAACTTTAGTAGAGAGTTAATCTTGTCTCTGATGTGTTTGAGATCTATGTTTTAATAAATGTGTTTCCTGTGTCACTAAAGGTTAAATGTATGTTAACACTGCTTAATAATAAATGTTGTGAATGAATCCAGTAAAATATGTAAGCTATGCAAGTTTAAATGAAGTTTTGTGAATTTGTTACAACCACAGCAAAAGCTGACCGATTTGCTTGATTTTTCATCTGTGTTCTCGCCTGGTAATTAATTGGGCTAAAGTTGTTAACTGTGTGTGTATCTGTGTTTCTTAGCTAAGAAATATGAGCATATAATGATTTGCTTAAAGTGTTATTGCTGTAACTTGATTTTAAAGTCATGTAATAATAATAATAATGTGTACATTCTTAATTGTGTGTGCCAATAATAGCATTTTTAGTTTATGTGATCTATTTTTCATGCATGTAAGGACTGGTGAGAGATTTGATGTGTTTCCTCCTGTCTAAGGCATATAAATATATTGTTTTTGCTAACTAAGGAAATTGTAAGTACGATGATGTGTTTGAATTTATATCACGTTCTGGTGAATACAAGACTTTTTCTGGCAGTATTTGTACCCTTTTGTATGGCCCACTGATTATAGAGAGTATGTTTGCACCTTTATAGTTGAAAGAAAATGCTGCAATATCTCAGAATATGCCAGATCCTTCACCATTGTAAAAGACAGAAGGTCCCCCCATGTTTCTATACTGTCCCCTAATATTTGGGCAGAGAGGGGATATATATATATATATATATATATATATATATATATATATGTGTGTGTGTGTGTGTGTGTGTGTCTTACAATGGAGAAAGGTATGAGAATAGGAAGTTTTGTAGCAATTGCCCATTGTAATCATTCTTTAGTGTCAGCTAGAAATTTATAACAATTATACAGAGAAATATGAGTTTTGGGAGTGGCATAATTATAATGATACTGATGGTATATTTTCTACTTACAATGGCTCTTATTGGATCTGTGTTACTAAAGCATCTGTATTTTTCCCTTATTTAACTGGTATGGTATTTACTACTTGGATTTTGTAATTCCAGGTGTTTGACAGTAAAGGGAATTATCTTGTTATAAGGATGTGTTTGCCTTTAAAGAGATTTTGTAGTTTTAACAATGTTATGTATTCTTTCCTCATACAGGAGCGCAAGAGAATTTAGGTTGCATAATTAGCAAATAAATAGTGTTTATATCAGATGAGACAGCTGATTCTACTTAGATCAGATTTGGAGAATTATAAACATTACACGTGGTAGCTTTGCAAAATAAAATAACACTAGGTTAATTATTAGTAGCTCAAAGAGGAGGGTGTGAAGAAATTAAATGTTTTTGTTGACTGTTTTATTTCTCATTGTTGTTACAAGTTTTAGCAAAAGTTATTTAGCATAGCCACATATAGCCTTTTGCCGAAGTATAGCAGTTTTTTCTGGCTTAGTGGTCATGTTTAAGATATCATTTAAAATGTATGGAGTAGCTGTGAGTATGTCATGTTCAGAGCCATTCAGTTATTTCATTTATGCTGACATTGTGCCATACACACGTTAAACATCACTGTCCCTTTAAATTGATCATATGCAGCCTATAAATAGCCACCTCCCAACTTATTCAGTGCTTGGTATTGCATTGTGCTTCTACTAACTGAACTCCTCTCCAGCTTCTCACTGTGTGTTTTCTGCCTCCAGAGCCGTCCGCTCCTGCAACGCTACTTCTAGCCGCCTGTCAGCTGTTTCCTCTCACTCCAAACAGCCGGAGCGGTGACGTCACACGCCAACATTTGCCGCTTCTCGAGTATCTCACACTGATCTGCAGCTCCCAGCTCTGGTCTCCTCTGTGCTAGATTTACTCTCTGCCAGGTACCTAAATGACAATCTATTTTTTGTATATATACATCAGTTAAACCTGCTCTAGAGCGATCTGCTTAGTAATTACTTTTCTAGGTATACCTAATCTGCCTTTTTGCTGTGTTGACACAATACCCTGGTAACTTGCTGTGATTATACTGCTGCATATATTTGGTGAGAATATCACAGTTGGCAGCCATAGAATGATTGCAGCATATCTTACCATCTAGTAATTGCTAAGATGCTATTTGGGTTTTCACATTACTTATTTTGTAATTGATGTTATTACCCAATATTATCCATGCTACAAAATAACATTAGCTGTGGTTCACTCTGAGCACTCATTTATATTTCAGAGACTCCCAATTATCACAGAATACCAAGCCTTAATATGGACCCAGATGAGATCACTACACAGATTCAGACACTCACTCAAAATGTGGGAATACTAACCGATGGGCTTAATACCTTAAAGAAAGAAAATAATGCGCTTAAAGCTTACATAAAAGACTTTGTAGAAACAAAATCCCGTTATCAGGAACCACAAGTTAGTTTACCTGATGTTTTTTCAGGTGACAGGAGAATGTTCAGGGATTTAAAAAATGCCTGTTTTTTGCTATTTGCTTTAAAACCTTATACTTATCCTACAGATAGAATTAAAGTCATGACCACTATTTCTTACTTAAGAGCTGAACCCAGAAGCTGGGCAAACAATTTCCTAGAAAGCAATGATGATCCATACAAGCACTTAACAGCTGAAACCGCCATGAGGTCTCTAAAGCAGAGGAGAAGGGACGTAGAGGATTATATTGCTGACTTCAAGAGGTGGGCAAAAGATACGCAATGGAACAATCTCTGATTGCGAAATCAGTACCGCCTCGGACTTTCAGACGCCATAAAGGATGAACTGTCTCACACAGAACTTCCACCAACCCTGGAAGAGTTGATAAACCTAAGTATCTGCATTGACAGACGCCTACGCGAGAGACAAAGTGAAAGATCATCTTATGACAGCAGTACTAAAAGAACACCACCCACAAGCACTAACTACGCTGCTTAAAAAACAACAACCGAGCCCATGGAGATAGGGTTTCTTAAAGGGCCATTAACCGCTCAGGAGAAACTCAGAAGACGTACACAAAATTTATGTATGTACTGTGCCTCTGATGAGCATCTCGTACACGCATGTCCTGTTCTACAAAGACAAAAACAGGGTAAGACTTTTCCCATATATCATTCAATTAATGCTGCTACTAATTCCTCCTCTTACTGTGAATTATCCCTTCTATTGCAGTGGGACCAGCTACGGGCCAACATCACAGGGATTCTTGATTCTGGTGCTTCTGCTTCGTATATAGATGTGCACTTCACTAATAAGAATAAAATCCCACTAATAAAAAAGTAATCTCCTGTACCTTTAAGGGGAATTGATGGGGAGGTTTTGTCATCAGGACCAGTCACATACTATTCCTCTCTTAGTTTCTACTCAAGACCATCATAGGGAATGCATAACATTTGATGTGATCACTTCACCTGCCTTTCCCATAATTTTAGGTATGCAATGGTTACGCCTACATGACCCACACATTTCCTGGTCCACTCTTACTTTACAGTTTACCTCTAAATACTGCAACACCACTTGCTTTCCTACTCTATTGCTTCAACCCACTTCTACAACTCACAAACAAAACATCCCTCAGGAATACATGGACTTTTCGGATGTCTTTAGTAAAAAAGAATATGAAAATTTACCACCCCACCGACCATATGACTGCCCTATTGACATCTTACCAGGTGCAGTCATACCCTGTGGCCATGTATTCCCGTCTAATCCTGAACTGCAACACTTAAAGTCATATCTAGATGACAACCTGAAGAAGGGCTTCATACGTCCCTCAACTTCCCCTGCAGCCGCAGGAATGTTCTTTGTCAAGAACAAAGATGGGTCGTTGAGACCTATTGTAGACTACAGGCAATTAAATAAGATTACTGTAAAAAAAGGATATCCCTTGCCTCTTATTCCCCAATTGATAGAAAGACTGGAAGGTTCATGCATTTTCACCAAGTTAGACCTAAGGGGGGCTTATAACCTCATCCGGATGAGGGCTGGGGACGAATGGCTGACGGCGTTCCTTACTCGTTACGGATTTTACGAGTACACCGTCATGCCATTCGGTCTCTGTAACGCCCCAGCCACCTTCCAACACTTTATACATGATATCTTCAGGGATGTTCTGGATATCTTCGTCGTCATTTACCTTGACAACATTTTGATATATTCAAAAACACCTTCTGAACATACAAATCATGTTAGACAGGTATTATCTAGGCTGCGGAGCCATTCTCTTTTTGCAAAAGCAGAAAAGTGCATATTCAATTCACAAAGTATTTCCTTTCTAGGATATCAAATCTCTGAAAATGGCATTCAAATGGATGACCCCAAAATACAAACCATAATCAATTGGCCCAGACCGACTAACAAAAAACAAGTCCAAAGTTTTTTAGGTTTCGCGAACTTCTATCGCAAATTTATACACAATTTCGCCTCAGTTGCAAAACCACTAACTAACCTAACCAAGGATAACAGTTTTCTTTGGACACAAGAGTCACAAAACTCTTTTGATCTCCTAAAAAAGAAATTTACATCAGCACCTATACTACGATACCTAAACACTGAATTACAATTCGTCTTGGAAGTGGATGCTTCAGACTTCGCGATTGGAGCTATTTTATCACAAAGAGAACAACTACAACAACCCCTCCATCCTGTCGCTTACTTCTCCAGATGTTTAACTATACCTGAGTCCCACTACCCAGTAGGCGATAAAGAGCTTTTAGCCATTAAGGTAGCTTTTGAAGGGCAACATTTATTGGAGGGAGCTACTTTCCCAACCATAGTTTATACTTACCACCGTAACCTGCAATACTTGAAGTCTACTAAAACCCTCACAGCCAGGCAGGTTCGTTGGAACCTATATTTTTCAAGATTTGATTTTCTCATAACTTACAGACCAGCTGCAAAGTATCGTAAGGCAGACGCACTCTCTCGCCTACCACCTAAGGACTGTTATACCCATTCTCCTCAGTCTGTGATACCTAAAGAAAATTTTTATTATTTCTTGTCGACTCCACTTCATTACTTCGGCGAGAACAACAAGAGGATATTGCCAAACCTCTACACTCACTTGAACTAAATTCTGACTCCTTATACCATCACGAGGGTAAACTATATATACCACCTTCCATAAGAGAATCACTACTACATTCCACACACAAATCTCACCTAGCCGGACATTATGGCATATATAAGACCCAAGAGCTGTTAAAAAGGTCATACTGGTGGCCTAACATGACCACTGACATCTTAAACCACATAAAGAGTTGTTCAGTTTGTGCTACTTCCAACCGAACAAAACAATCACCTTATGGTTTGTTACTCCCAATATCTACACCAACCAGACCATGGCTTGATATCGCAATGGATTACATTGTCGATCTACCCAGGTCTTCAAACAACACTGCCATAGTGGTAATTGTAGATCTGTTAAGTAAAATGATACATTTAATCCCATATCATAAACTACCAACAGCCGCAGAAACCATACAAATCCTCCTTACCCATGTCTTCAGACTACATGGATTACCACAAAGAATCCTCACTGACCGTGGATCACAGTTCACCAGCATCCTATGGGCGGAATTTTGCAAAACATTCTCCATTGATTAGAGGCTCTCGTCGTCCTATCACCCTCAGACCAATGGTCAAACCGAGAGGTGCAACCAATGGGTTGAACAATTCCTATGTTCCTACTGCCACTCCAACCAGCATTCTTGGTCTAGCCTACTCCCATATGCAGAGTTTGTATTCAATAATACGATACATGCCACAATGAAACAAACACCATTCTACATTAATTATGGATATCATCCAACTTTCCAAATTTTACCTGAAAATAACAACTCAGTCCATATAAGTGATTTAGCACAAACCATTACTTCAAATTTCGCCACAGTACGTACTGCAATTGAAGAAGCCAAACAACTACATAAAAGATATTATGACAAAAGAAGAATTCCGGCTCCGCATTATGCAATAGGAGACCTCGTCTGGTTATCCACAAAAAAATTGCGATAACACTCCATCCAGGAAACTTTCACCTTTATATATAGGACCTTTTCCTATCATCAAGATCATCAATGTCAATGCAGTACGTATCCAATTGCCAGACAACCTTAAAATTCATCCAACATTCCATGTTTCCCTACTAAAACCATACCGGACTGTCCGTGGGGCCTCTTGCCTACAATCTCTACCCCAAGTATCCATTGACCCAAACATCGAGTATGAGGTTCACTCCATCCTTGATTCCAGACTCTACCATGGTGTTCTGCAATATCTCATAAGATGGAAGGGGTACAAAGAGGAGGATGATTCCTGGGAACCTGCAAGTAATATTTTGGCCACATGTCTTATCTCCCATTTCCATCAGAGAAATCCTGACAGACTTCGTTCTTGAGCCTCGGAGTGGCTCCTTGAGGGGGGAGTCCTGTCATGTTCAGAGCCATTCAGTTATTTCATTTATGCTGGCATTGTGCCATACACACGTTAAACATCACTGTCCCTTTAAATTGATCTTATGCAGCCTATAAATAGCCACCTCCCAACTTATTCAGTGCTTGGTATTGCATTGTGCTTCTACTAACTGGGCTCCTCTCCAGCTTCTCACTGTGTGTTTTCTGCCTCCAGAGCCGTCCGCTCTGCAACGCTACTCCTAGCCGCCTGTCAGCTGTTTCCTCTCACTCCGAACAGCCGGAGCGGTGACGTCACACGCCAACATTTGCTGCTTCTCGAGTATCTCACACTGATCTGCAGCTCCCAGCTCTGGTCTCCTCTGTGCTAGATTTACTCTCTGCCAGGTACCTAAATGACAATCTATTTTTTGTATATATACATCAGTTAAACCTGCTCTAGAGCGATCTGCTTAGTAATTACTTTTCTAGGTATACCTAATCTGCCTTTTTACTGTGTTGACACAATACCCTGGTAACTTGCTGTGATTATACTGCTGCATATATTTGGTGAGAATATCACAGTTGGCAGCCATAGAATGATTGCAGCAAATCTTTTACCATCTAGTAATTGCTAAGATGCTATGTGGGTTTTCACATTACATATTTTGTAATTGATGTTATTACCCAATATTATTCCTGCTACAAAATAACATTATATATATATATATACATATCTCAGCAGCCGTGGTTCACTCTGAGTACTCATTTATATTTCAGAGACTCCCAATTATCACAGAGTAATTATCTGTAGAAATGCAATAAATGTATTTACTCTGTATTTTATACCCACAATGTTTCCCTGGGTTTACATGACTTAGAATTAAAGGAAATTGTGATGCTTATAAAGGAGTAAAAATTCTGTGGTGCATAATTGTGATTGTATCAGAGTGCGTGCTCATCTTGTGCTGTTTTGTTTCCTTCTTAGACTCCTTCTGACTCGAGTGTCTGTTGCTATGGGATCCATCTGCTTTCCTTGTCTACCCCATGAACAAACCATCGTACATCAGCATGTACCTGCAGATGGACACTTATTCATATGCATAGCACCCTAAGTGCAAATGGACTATGAGGGAGGTGGAGCTCTAAGAGGACAAAGGGCGCCATGTACTAAGCTTCAAAGTGACCATCTGACTGTATTTCGGCGTCAAAATTCGCTCACGATCTGCTTCTCGTATGTACCAATCTGCGATCGGGTCGACAAACGACTATTTTCCTCAGCTATCGTAATTTTATGCAACTGATCGTTCCGAAGCCTTTTTCCACTTACTACATGTTCGATCGCACGTAAATTCCCTGTAATCGGAAATTATGAATGTTGCAACTAATCCGTCCGCTCCAACTTTCACTGTAACTTCGCGTGATTTGCTTCGCGACCATTTAGGTAGCGAATACAATAGAAAACTATAGGGGGTATCAACCTGACGCCAGGTAGAAGTACTTAAGTGAAAGGACTAGACTACTATTGTATCATTATTGGTTTTTGGATCACTGAATGAAGATGGAGACACTTATACACATGTTTCTTTTCTGATTGATTCAATTACGAGGAAGAAGGGCTATACAGGCACCGGTTGACAACAATGGATTGCAAAGAAGGAGAGGTAGAAGAATCCGAGTCCCTAGAGTTTTCCTTACACGTATGGGTTTGGAAAGCATTTCTGATCGGGAGATGTTAATCTTTTTTTTGTTTTGTTTCATAGGGGACGCTGGTTATTTCAGTAGAGAATTCACACCCTATAACAATCCTCGAAGAAGTTGTGAGGTGAAATTCAACGAGGCACACAGATCCACCAGAGGAATCATCGAGAGAGCATTTGGATTGTTAAAAATGCGCTTTCGTTGTCTTGACCATTCAGGTGGTGTCATGCAGTATGCTCCCGAGAAGGTTGCAAAAATTATTCTTGTATGCTGCATTCTTCATAACATTGCGATAAGAAGAGGAATTGAAATTGATAATGAAGAAGAAATTTCATTTGAGAACTTCCCTGAGGTCATCTGTAATGATGCACCAACAAGACAGGCCATTAATGCCAAAAATTATGTCGCAGAGAACTATTTTAAGGATTGATTGCATTAAAAGATTGTATGCACAGGGCTTCTATTTTTTGGTCGTTTGAATAAAAAACTAAATTTTCATTTTCTGAATAAAAAGTTTGATTTTTCATCGTATACTTGTGTGATTTTTATTTGTTTTCATTTTTATAATTAAATAAATTGTAATAAACGGTCAAATTGGAGATTGTTTTTTAATAAAACTTTAATTTTTATTTAAAATCAACATATTGCACAATAACTATATAAACCAAATAATCATAAAGATCTATAATTATATGACTGTCCTACATAACAAAAATACATACACTATACTATTGATAACTTATTACACACAAAAATATATACATAAAACTTCATTTACATTTATCATTCAATGATATTCATCAATATTCTAAGATTTCTGGGAAAATGCACATTCTTATACATGTCAGCAGCCATACGTTGCCGCTTGTCTGACGATTATGACACCTAGATCATCACGTGGGTAGAGAACTAAACCAATCAGGTCGCAGACTGATTCTTAACTTTGCTCTTTCGCGCCGAACGAAGCTTCAAAGTTATCAATAATCCGATTGTCTTCGACACACAGTAGACGCGAAATTTTACGGCTTGGTTTTTAGTACATTCATGTAACGAAGTTCCATCCGCATGGTGCGAATGCCAGCGGATTAATTTTATACGTTCTTTGTGAAAAAATTGACGCCTTAGTACATGGTGCCCAAAGACTGTTCCCAAAGATGTTTGTGCTGTTCCCATGTTATACTTCACTGTGGAGAGTGTATAAGAGCAGGGAACTGTCAATGCTATTTGGGGATGCTAGCTATGCAGGTTGAGAAATAAATAGGCAGTGTTGTTTGGGGGTAGATAGGGGGCTGGTTAGGTCTTTGTGTAAATAGACCAGTAGTTTGGGGATTCTGGGAGGTAGACGGAGAGTATTGGAGAGACCATACTAATATGCAGTGATAAACTGTAGCCTATTTAGTTTTATTATGGTTAGCTATTATAGAAATAAGTGTGTATGTATTTCTCTACAGTAGTTTAATAGATTTGTTAATAGGTTTACACATTTTCTGTGCCATTTATATAGCTGTTTTATTGTATGTTATTCTGTTAGAATAAAAGGGGGCAATGTAAGAATATATAACCAAGCTGCCTCCATCTTGTCACTTTTGCATTTTGTATCTTGTCAGCAGTTCTAAGCTAACACTGAACTGTTGTGTTTCTTAATATATTTGCTTTTGTTATTCTCAAACTTAGCCTACTGACATTTGTTGTTGTGGAATAACCATGCCTGCTAGTATCAACATGTTTTCAATATATTTCTTGTTATCTTATACCAAGGCCAAATGTCTACAATTTTCTTGCCTTTACCATAAATAATTAATTGTCTCAAGTGTTGTTATTTTCCACTGAGTATATTGTAATAAGGGGACGTGTATGAAGCCCCTCTGTGTCAATTGACAATGTATGTGATGTAAACTATATAACCGCATTGTGGGCGGTCAATAAACAGAACAGTTGTTATACTTCATTTATGTGGGCTGACTTCTGTTCCCGAGATCTTGTATCAGGTGTGAAATTCTGCTCTGATAAAGTGTATCCAGCCTCATTAAGTTCCCCTAACAGGTATGGTCTTATGTTGGTATGTGATTATCAGAAGGTGAGCCAGGGATATGATCTTATGTTGGTAAGTGATTATCAGAAGGTGAGCCAGGGGTATGATCTTATGTTGGTAAGTGATTATCAGAAGGTGAGCCAGGGGTATGATCTTATGTTGGTATGTGATTATCAGAAGGTGAGCCAGGGGTATGATCTTATGTTGGTATGTGATTATCAGAAAGTGAGCCAGGGGTATGATCTTATGTTGGTATGTGATTATCAGAAGGTGAGCCAGGGTTATGATCTGATGTTGGTATGTGATTATCAGAAAGTGAGCCAGGTGTATGATCTTATGTTGGTATGTGATTATCAGAAAGTGAGTCAGGGGTATGATCTTATGTTGGTATGTGATTATCAGAAGGTGAGCCAGGGGTATGATCTTATGTTGGTATGTGATTATCAGAAGGTGAGCCAGGGGTATGATCTTATGTTGGTATGTGATTATCAGAAGGTGAGCCAGGGGTATGATCTTATGTTGGTATGTGATTATCAGAAGGTGAGCCAGGGGTATGATCTTATGTTGGTATGTGATTATCAGAAAGTGAGCCAGGGGTATGATCTTATGTTGGTATGTGATTATCAGAAGGTGAGCCAGGGGTATGATCTTATGTTGTGATTATGTGATTATCAGAAGGTGAGCCAGGGGTATGATCTGATGTTGGTATGTGATTATCAGAAGGTGAGCCAGGGGTATGATCTTATGTTGGTATGTGGATTACGGAAGGGCTGAAGGGTCTAGGGCAGTGATGGCTAACCTTGGCACCCCTACATTTCCCATGATTCTCAACTAGACTTCTATTATAAAATTTTCTTCATTCTCATGGTATTCTTTGCTGAAGAGATACCTAAGTTGGTAGTGTGAAAATGTCTGGAGCACTACATGGCAGAAAAAACTGCTGCCAAATAGTGCTGCAGACACATGCACGCTTTTGGGCTTACCTCTCTGCTTTTCAAAAAAGGATTCAAGACAACAAAGAAAAATTGATAATTGAAGTAAATTTGAAAATGGTTTAAAATTACATGCTTTATCTGTATCATGAAGAAAAAAAAAAGTTTGGGTTTCATGTCCCTTCAAAAAAACATTATCCTAAAACAGAAACTCAACTGAAAGGAATGTATTGTTCTAAAGTAACACATTTTACCCAGAGAAAAACACATGGAGGAATCAACCTGTAAGCTACAGTATGCAGCTTCCAAAGAATATCTGCATCAGCCTGTACTGAGAACAAGACCACATGAATCCCACAGAGAGACTGTGAAATGGGTTGGATTTGGGAATATTTGCATCTGTAAAATGGGACAGTTTGGAGAGGGGATGGAACCAAATGTAAAAAAATAATATCTTATGTCATTTAGGCCATATTTACATGTTATAATACACCTTATACTGTACATGTAATCTAAAGACAGCTTTATATAATGCTTATTACTTTTGTATACATAGTACAGTACTGTAATTAGAAAGGTAATACTTGTTGTTTTAAAGGGACAGTCTAATCCAAAATAAACTTTCATTATTCAAATAGGGCATGTCATTTTAAACAAATTTACAATTTACTTTCATAACCAATTTTGCTCCGTTCTCTTGGTAATCTTAGTTGGAAGCTAATTTATTAGACCTTAAAGGCCCCCTCTTATCTGAATGCATTTTGACAGTTTTTTACCACTAGATGGTGTTAGTTCATGTGTGTCATATAGATAACATTGTGCTCACACATGTGGAGTTACCTAGGAATCAGCACTGATTGGCTAAAATGCAAGTCTGTCAAAAGAACTGAAATAAGGGGGCAGTTTGCAGAGGCTTAGATACAAGGTAATCACAGAGGTAAAAAGTATTTTAATATAACTGTTGGTTATTCAAAACTAGGAAATGTGTAATAAAGGGATTAGCTATCTTTTAAAACAATAACAATTTTGGTGTAGACTGTCCCTTTAAATAAATATAGACTAGTATTTGCATTTTAGAACACACACAAAAAAAAAGAAGAAAAAAAGAGAGAGGATTGTGACTTATAGGTAGGGAAAATTAGTAATTTTTTTTTTATTTTTATTTTTTTTAAATAGCAATGAAAAGGTTTGGATTTCAGAATAATAAATACATCTCTATGTTTTGATTTCTAAAGAAGAGACCAGGATGCTAGAGAGAGGTGCCCGGATGCCCTGGAAAAGGACAGCACAGGGGAAGAATCAGGGTAGACTGGGCAGGATCATGTCTGCTGGAGGTGAAATCAGGAGAATATTAGTGGCAGGACAGAGGGACAGAAAGAGGGACAACCTTGTAAAATGCAGCAAAGGGCCCTGCTTTACCTTATTTCTTTACATTATGTGTAGCAGGAATGGTGCTGAACACTGTTGCAAAAGTATTACATAAAATGTTTCTATTAGTAATGTTTAAAACATGCCATTGTAAAGGCAAATGAAAAGCAAATGTTTTCTCTCATAATTTAGATTCTCATTTATTTCTAATATCAAGTCTACTTCATTCTCTTGGCATTCCTTGTTAAAAACAAACAAACAAAAAACAGGTAGGTAGGCTCAGGATAGTGCATGCATTCTTGTAAATCTGCTGCCATCTATTGCTCAAGAGCATTCTTGCAAATATGCTGCCATCTAGCGTTTAAAAACATTCTTGCATATCTCCTTCCATCTAGCACTCCAAATACATGCACGCTACCTACCTAGGTATATTCATCAACAAAGAATTAGCATAAGAACAATTTAAATTTGATAACTCAGGTTAATTGGAAACTTTTTAAAACTGAACATTCTATCTGAATTGTGAAAAAAACTTGGGTTTTCATGTCCCTTTAATGCATATAGCCTTTTAGGTGTGATAAACTATTTAGTGCATAATTAAAAATTAAGAAATGTTTCAAGGGAATTCTTCATTTAAGCACTTTGGAAGAAACCAGCACTGAATATATTATACAGTGTGACAAAGCTGAAGATGAAAACATTTACAGATGTCACCTGAAGCACAAATATGGTTTTAGCTTTAGGTTCAGGTCACAACTTATAATAACATTCAGTACACATAAGTGAGATTTAACTAAAGGCTCTGTATTTTGACTACCTGGTTTAAAATGGGGTAAGGAATTGACTCCAGGCCATGTATCTTCATTGGGCGTTCCAAGAATCTGAAACAAAATACAATTTTTGTTAATCATCATATACTGTAAAACCAAAACCTAATCACAGAAATAAATTTATCACAACAAATAGATGGTGAAGAGCTAGGTCCTATCATGTGTGAGCACTGTGAGAGACAACATATTGGGAGAGTAGTTATTGCACAGAAATACATTTATCACAACAAATAGATGGTTAAGAGCTAGGTCCTATCATGTGTGAGCACTGTGAGAGACAACATATTGGGAGAGTAGTTATTGCACAGAAATACATTTATCACAACAAATAGATGGTTAAGAGCTAGGTCCTATCATGTGTGAGCACTGTGAGAGACAACATATAGGGAGAGTAGTTATTGCACAGAAATATATCACAACAAAGAGATGGTAAAGATCTAGTTCCTATCATGTGTGAGCACTGTGAGAGACAACATATAGGGAGAGTAGTTATTGCACAGAAATACATTTATCACAACAAATAGATGGTAAAGATATAGGTCCTATCATGTGTGAGCACTGTGAGATACAACATATAGGGAGAGTAGTTATTGCACAGAAATATATTTATCACAACAAATAGATGGTAAAGATCTAGTTTCTATCATGTGTGAGCACTGTGAGATACAACATATAGGGAGAGTAGTTATTGCACAGAAATACATTTATCACAACAAATAGATGGTAAAGATCTAGTTCCTATCATGTGTGAGCACTGTGAGATACAACTTATAGGGAGAGTAGTTATTGCACAGAAATACATTTATCACAACAAATAGATGGTAAAGAGCTAGTTCCTATCATGTGTGAGCACTGTGAGATACAACATATAGGGAGAGTAGTTATTGCACAGAAATATATCACAACAAAGAGATGGTAAAGATCTTGTTCCTATCATGTGTGAGCACTGTGAGATACAACATATAGGGAGAGTAGTTATTGCACAGAAATACATTTATCACAACAAATAGATGGTAAAGAGCTAGTTCCTATCATGTGTGAGCACTGTGAGATACAACATATAGGGAGAGTAGTTATTGCACAGAAATATATTTATCACAACAAATAGATGGTAAAGATCTAGTTCCTATCATGTGTGAGCACTGTGAGATACAACATATAGGGAGAGTAGTTATTGCACAGAAATACATTTATCACAACAAATAGATGGTAAAGAGCTAGTTCCTATCATGTGTGAGCACTGTGAGATACAACATATAGGGAGAGTAGTTATTGCACAGAAATACATTTATCACAACAAATAGATGGTAAAGATCTAGTTCCTATCATGTGTGAGCACTGTGAGATACAACATATAGGGAGAGTAGTTATTGCACAGAAATACATTTATCACAACAAATAGATGGTAAAGAGCTAGTTCCTATCATGTGTGAGCACTGTGAGATACAACATATAGGGAGAGTAGTTATTGCACAGAAATATATTTATCACAACAAATAGATGGTAAAGATCTTGTTCCTATCATGTGTGAGCACTGTGAGATACAACATATAGGGAGAGTAGTTATTGCACAGAAATCTTGTGTGAGCACTGTGAGATACAACATATAGGGAGAGTAGTTATTGCACAGAAATATATTTATCACAACAAATAGATGGTAAAGATCTTGTTCCTATCATGTGTGAGCACTGTGAGATACAACATATAGGGAGAGTAGTTATTGCACAGAAATACATTTATCACAACAAATAGATGGTAAAGAGCTAGTTCCTATCATGTGTGAGCACTGTGTGATACAACATATAGGGAGAGTAGTTATTGCACAGAAATATATCACAACAAAGAGATGGTAAAGATCTTGTTCCTATCATGTGTGAGCACTGTGAGATACAACATATAGGGAGAGTAGTTATTGCACAGAAATATATTTATCACAACAAATAGATGGTAAAGATCTAGTTCCTATCATGTGTGAGCACTGTGAGATACAACATATAGGGAGAGTAGTTATTGCACAGAAATACATTTATCACAACAAAGAGATGGTAAAGAGCTATATATAAGAGCACTATATAACTATGTTATACATTTGCAAGAACAGTAGGTGGCAGCAGTGTTTTCTGTCATATACTGCTCCAGAAATGTGCACCCAACCTATCTAGATATCTCTTTGACAAAGAATACCACAAGAACTAAGTACATTTGATAGTATAATTAATTTGAAAACTTTAAAAACAATTGTATGGTATGTCTGACTCACAACAGGCAAATTCTGAATTTAATGTCCCTTTAATAGTCTCACAAAACATTTACCGGGAAAAAGATTACATTTGTAATTCTGCACCTGCGTATAATTTTTTCCTTAATATTTATACATTTTATCTAAAGTTCCTCACATGCAGCTTAGCAGATAAGAAGTGCAGACAATTAACGGGCAATCAATTCAACATTTACTCTCACAAGAAAATGTGTAAGGGAAACAGTATTGCGATATACATAAATTCATTATTTTGCCAACATTTGCTGTAAAATATCTCTGAAAGTGTATATGTCCTTCTCCAACCAGAGAGGCCGAGCAGTCTCTTTTATAATTAAAGGGACAATAAAGTCAAAATTAAACTTTCATGATTCAAATAGGGCATGCAATTTTAAAGGGACAGACTACACCAGAATTTGTATTGTTTTAAAATATAGATAATCCCTTTATTACCCATTTCCTAAGTTTGTATAACCAACAGTTATATTACTATACTTTTTACCTCTGTGATTACCTTTTATCTAAGCATCTTCTGATGGCCCCCTGATCATATGACTTTTTATTTATTTATTATCTATTGACTTGCATTTTAGCCAGTTAGTGCTGCGTTGTGCTGACTCTTAAATAACTCAAAGGACATGAGCACAATGTTATCTATTTGGCCCACATGAACTAGCAGTATCCTGTTATGAAAAGCTAATAAAAAAAACATGTGATAAGAGGCTGTCTGTAGTAGCTTAGAAACAGGCAGAAATTTAGAGCTATGTTGGTTGTGCAAAGCTGGGGAATGGGTAGTAAAGGCAATGCCCATAACTGTCTAACCCCTACTGATAACTGTTTAAATCCTTGCCCCTGGCATGCACAGCACTCTCTGTTAATTAGCAGCCCCCAGTCTGATTCTGCTCTAGACCACAAAGCCTGAACCAAACCATCTGGATTGCCCCTTGAGTCTCCCAGTCTCAGACATCCTGAAGAAAATGCTGAGAGGCATAAAAACATGTTTACTCAAACAGCAGATGGATAATAAACCAGAAGCCATTTAAACTAGAAACTGATCAACCAAATCCTACTAAATGGTGCATGATCTAACAGAGGAGTATAAGGTAAACTCAGTGAAATTAGTACAACTGGTTTAGAGACCAGAATGAATATATGTGATAATATAGAATCTTCAGATGTATTAAAGCACTTAAGGGCTAAGAGAAAGAATACCACCAGGGGCTGAACTACAGGGGGTGCAGAGGTCGCTGTCACTGCCTGCACTGATATCATGTGAGTGTGATGTGATGCTTCACTAGTGTCTCTGACAACAAGGGTTAGTGTTTGTTTTTCCCATTTGTGTTTATGTGTGTGTGTGTGTATGTGTATGTTTGTGGAACCAGCAAATTACAGACCTTGTTACTACAGCATAGGGGACGGGGACGGGGGGTAAACAGTGTCACTATACAGTACCATGTCACAGACTACTGTGGTCACTTTCTAAAGTACTGGGGCGGGTAGGGTTAGGCCAGCCATTTTACCAGCAGATTACAGACTGTGTCATTAACTCACTATATACAGTACTGGTGGGTTAAACAGTGTCCCTATATACAGTAATAGGGGGTCAGACCATCTCACAGACTGTGGGCACATGGTACCTTCTTTTGCAGACATGTAATCTGATTCACATTTTTTTTCCTGTGTTAAATATTAAAAAGAAAATAAGATATGTATCAAATGCACCTTTTTTTGTGTGGGGGGGGTCCTTCTTAGATTCTTGCACCTGGGCCCTGTGGTTTATAGTTACGGCTTTGAATACCACAGCAAAGATGATTCTTTAGACACAACCAGAAAACAGAATATATCTACTTCAATGTAGTTTGCATTAAAAAAATAGACTGAAATTTGTGGTTAGTAAAGCAAAACATGTGCTTGGTTATTAGTTGCAATGTACATGGCTATTAATGCCACAATCCTCTAGTAATTAAATTTAGCCAATAAGTAATAATTTCTTGCAACCTTGTTTTATAATTAATCCTTTTTACAAAAATAAACGAGAGCTAATAATTTGATTTATTACCAGCAGAGGGCACTGCAGCACCATAAAAATCTTTTTTCCCCCCACATTCCATAATGCTGCCAGTCAAAAAATGTATGCCTGTGTTACAGAACAAAGTGTGCATGAATACGGTTATGGACATGATGTGAGAATATTGTATATGTAAGAAACATTGTATATGCATAAAATAGTCTAATTTTCAAACATGTTTGTTTACAGTGAAGCTAAAAGGAGCTGATTAATCCCACACAACATTACCCCAAAACGTTTTAGAATGTAATATTGGTTTTGCACATGGGCAAAATACAATGAAATTATTTCCACAATTTTGGATGACATTAAGAAGCAAATCACCAAAAAAGTAATAAAAGCACTTTTATACTAACAACAATTAGCAAAGTGAATAACCCAACAAGCACACATGCCCACTGTACTCATAAAGACACACACACACGTCACCTATTAGCACCACTGTACTCATAAAGACACACACGTCACCTATTAGCACCACTGTACTCATAAAGACACACACACGTCACCTATTAGCACCACTGTACTCAAAGACACATACACGTCACCTATTAGCACCACTGTACTCATAAAGACACACAAACATCACCTATTAGCACCATTGTACTCATAAAGACACACACACACGTCACCTATTAGCACCACTGTACTCATAAAGACACACACACGTCACCTATTAGCACCACTGTGCTCATAAAGACACACACGTCACCTATTAGCACCACTGTACGCATAAAGACACACACACACATCACCTATTAGTTCCACTGTACTGAAAGACACACACGTCACCTATTAGCACCACTGTACTCATAAAGACACACACATGTCACCTATTAGCACCACTGCACTCATAAAGACACACACACATCACCTATTAGCACCACTGTACTCATAAAGACACACACACGTCACATATTAGCTCCACTGTACTCAAAGACACACACAAGACCTATTAGCACCACTGTACTCATAAAGAAACACACACGTCACCTATTAGCTCCACTGTACTCAAAGACACACACAATACGTATTAGCACCACTGCACTCAAAGACACACAGACATTGCCTATTAGCACCACTGTACTCAAAGACAAACACGAGACCTATTAGCACCACTGTACTCATAAAGACACACACAAGTCACCTATTAGCTCCACTGTACTCAAAGACACACACGAGACCTATTAGCACCACTGCACTCAAAGACACACAGACATCACCTATTAGCATCACTGAATGAAATATTAATGAAGCAGATAAGGATTTTATGCTGTTTTTGGGAGGTTACTATTTGAGCTTTTGGGATATTAACAATAGAAGTATTTTAGGATTGTCATCACAAGAAAAATACATAATTTAGCTGAAGTTCAGAATCGTTATATACCGAAAACAAGGGCAAGATTGTGATCAAAACCATAACGGCTAGATTACGAGTCTTGCGTTATGAGTAAAAAAGCAGCGTTAAGCCTCATAACGCTGCTTTTTTACTACCGCTGGTATTACGAGTCTTGTAGGTACAGCTGTCACGCACACAAAGGTAGTTTCGTTAAGCTCCAACTGACAAGAAACTGTTATAGGTGTGTGGGGCAGGATTCAGAGTCGGGAGCAGAAATTCCCACTTGACAATAAGATGGTTAAAAGTGATCAGATCACAGGACAAGTAAGGTATAAATAAAATCTGTGGTTTATTAAAAAAGAAACAACAGCCTTAATTTGTATTGAGATTTATTTAAATTATATTTAAGTTAGGGGTGTTAGGGTTAGGGTTAGACTTAGATTTAGGGGTTAATAAATATAATATAGTGGCGGCGACGTTGAGGGCGGCAGATTAGGGGTTAATAAATATAATGTAGGTGTCGGCGATGTTGGGGGCAGCAGATTAGGGGTTAATAAATATAATGTAGGTGTCGGTGATGTTGGGGGCTGCAGATTAGGGGTTAATAAATATAATGTAGGTGTCTGCGATGTTGGGGGCAGCAGATTAGGGGTTCATATGTATAATGTAGGTGGTGGCAATGTCTGGAGCGACAGATTAGGGGTTAATTAGTATAATGTAGGTGTTGGCGATGTCGGGGCGGGAGATTAGGGGTTAATAAGTATAATGTCGGAGTCTGCGATGTCGGGAGTGGCAGATTAGGGGTTAATAAGTATAAAATTAGGGGTGTTTAGACTCAGGGTTCATGTTAGGGTGTTAGGTGTAAACATAAATGTGTTTCCCCATAGGAATCAATGGGGCTGCGTTACGTAGCTTTACGCTGCTTTTTGGCAGGTGTTAGGCTTATTTTCAGCCGGCTCTCACCATTGATGTCTATGGGGAAATCGTGCACAAGCATGTATAACCAGCTCACCGCTGACTTAAGCAGCGCTGGTATTGGAGTGCGTTATGGAGCTCAATTTTTCTCTACGCTCACTTCTTGTCTTTTAACGCCGCGTTTCTGAAAACCTGTAATACCAGCGCTGTAGGCACTCTCATTTCATCAGTCCATAAAACCTTAGAAAAATCAGTCTTGAGATATTTCTTGGCCCAGTCTTGACGTTTCAGCTTGTGTGTCTTGTTCAGTGGTGGTCGTTCAGCCTTTCTTACCTTGGCCATGTCTCTGAGTATTGCACACCTTGTGCTTTTGGGCACTCCAGTGATGTTGCAGCTCTGAAATATGGCCAAACTGGTGGCAAGTGGCATCTTGGCAGCTGCACGCTTGACTTTTCTCAGTTCATGGGCAGTTATTTTGCGCCTTGGTTTTTCCACACGCTTCTTGCGACCCTGTTGACTATTTTGAATGAAACGCTTGATTGTTCGATGATCACGCTTCAGAAGCTTTGCAATTTTAAGAGTGCTGCATCCCTCTGCAATATATCTCACTATTTTTGACTTTTCTGAGCCTGTCAAGTCCTTCTTTTGAGGAAGTTGCCTAATAATTATGCACAACTGATATAGGGTGTTGATGTCATTAGACCACACCCCTTCTCATTACAGAGATGCACATCACTTAATATGCTTAATTGGTAGTAGGCTTTCGAGCCTATACAGCTTGGAGTAAGACAACATGCATAAAGAGGATGATGTGGTCAAAATACTCATTTGCCTAATAATTCTGCACTCCCTGTATTGTATAAGGGCATAGTAACTGGAATACATGTGTTGGCCCTATAAGTTAAAGGGACATTCCAGACAAAATGTAAATGCACACATATGAATAGAAACTTATTTGCAATATATTTGTATTGGCAAAAATTCTTCTAGTAAGAGTTATCACTGTTTTAGTGTTAGCATTTTTCTCTGCACATGCATGTGAAGCATAGCTGGATATTCTCAGTGCACCAGCATTTTAAATCATGCAGCTGCTCAGATTGCCAGTGGGGCTTGTATCTTATGTCAGCAATTAACAAATTGAGTCATTACCAGATGTTACAAGCACCTTAGGTTTTCTGAGCAAGTGCAGTGTTTAAGATGCTGGTACACGGTGCATACTTAAATACAGTTTTGATACAGATATAGCTTTTATTAGAAGCATTTTTGCTAACACATTAATATTACAAAAATGCTTCTGTTCAAAACTGAAATGCATCCATGTACTTTCCAATTTTGTCTTAAAAGTTCTTGCTTTCACGATTACCAGTTTTCAAAGGTCCATTTAAACAGGAGATTAATAATACAATTGCTACTATAGCATTTCATAAATATCAGATATGTGCGTTAGCATCTGGACAAATGTAAAATATATATATACACATATATTGTTTTTTATAGCATTCATCCATAAGCAATAGATGAATTTAAAGGGACATGAAACCCAGAATGTTTCTTCATTATTCAGATAGAGCAAGCAATTTTAAACAACTTTCTAATTTACTACTATTATCAAATTTTCTTCATTCTCCTGGTATCTTTTGTTGAAAAGTAGGGACGTAAGCTCATGAGCGTGCATGTGTTTGGAGCACTATATGGCAGCAGTTTTGCAAGACTGTTAACCATTTGCAAGAGCACTATATGGCAGTACTATTTCCTGCCAACTAGTGCTCCAGATACCTACCTATCGGCTAGATTTAGAGTTTTGTCGGTAACGACCCGAGTAGCTAACGCCGTTTTTTTCTGTCCGCACCATAAAAATAACTCTGGTATTGAGAGTCCACATAAAGGCTGTGTTAGGCTCCAA
This sequence comes from Bombina bombina, assembly GCF_027579735.1. Classification (NCBI taxonomy): domain Eukaryota; kingdom Metazoa; phylum Chordata; class Amphibia; order Anura; family Bombinatoridae; genus Bombina; species Bombina bombina. The sequence continues at coordinate 284,807,537 of NC_069503.1, read as the reverse complement.
AAAAGGAGCGTAGAGCATATTTAACGCAGCTTCAACTCTCGATACCAGAGTTGCTTACGCAAGCGGCCAGCCTCAAAAACGTGCTCGTGCACGATTCCCCCATAGGAAACAATGGGGCTGTTTGAGCTGAAAAAAAACCTAACACCTGCAAAAAAGCCGCGTTCAGCTCCTAACGCAGCCCCATTGTTTGCTATGCGTAAACACTTCCTACGTCTGCACCTAACACTCTAACATGTACCCCGAGTCTAAACACCCCTAACCTTACACTTATTAACCCCTATTCTGCCGCCCCCGCTATCGCTGACCCCTGCATATTATTATTAACCCCTAATCTACCGCTCCGTAAACCGCCGCTACTTACATTATCCCTATGTACCCCTAATCTGCTGCCCTAACATCGCCGACCCCTATATTATATTTATTAACCCCTAATCTGCCCCCCGCAATGTCGCCGCTACCTTACCTAGACTTATTAACCCCTAATCTGCCGCTCCGTAAACCGCCGCTACTTACATTATCCCTATGTACCCCTAATCTGCTGCCCTAACATCGCCGACCCCTATATTATATTTATTAACCCCTAATCTGCCCCCCACAACGTAGCCTCCACCTGCCTACACTTATTAACCCCTAATCTGCCGAGCGGACCTGAGCGCTACTATAATAAAGTTATTAACCCCTAATCCGCCTCACTAACCCTATAATAAATAGTATTAACCCCTAATCTGCCCTCCCTAACATCGCCGACACCTAACTTCAATTATTAACCCCTAATCTGCCGACCGGAGCTCACCGCTATTCTAATAAATGTATTAACCCCTAAAGCTAAGTCTAACCCTAACACTAACACCCCCCTAAGTTAAATATAATTTACATCTAACGAAATTAATTGACTCTTATTAAATAAATTATTCCTATTTAAAGCTAAATACTTACCTGTAAAATAAATCCTAATATAGCTACAATATAAATTATAATTACATTGTAGCTATTTTAGGATTAATATTTATTTTACAGGCAACTTTGTAATTATTTTAACCAGGTACAATAGCTATTAAATAGTTAAAAACTATTTAATAGTTACCTAGTTAAAATAATTTCAAAATTACCTGTAAAATAAATCCTAACCTAAGTTACAATTAAACCTAACACTATACTTTCATTAAATTAATTAAATAAAATACCTACAATTACCTACAATTAAACCTAACACTACACTATCAATACATTAATTAAATACAAAACCTACAAATAACTACAATAAAAATAAACTAACTAAAGTACAAAAAATAAAAAAGAACTAAGTTACAAAAAATAAAAAATATCTACAAACATAAGAAAAATATTACAACAATTTTAAACTAATTACACCTACTCTAAGCCCCCTAATAAAACAACAAAGCCCCCCAAAATAAAAAATGCCTTACCCTATTCTAAATTACTAAAGTTAAAAGCTCTTTTACCTTACCAGCCCTGAACAGGGCCCTTTGCGGGGCATGCCCCAAGAAGTTCAGCTCTTTTGCCTGTAAAAAAAAACATACAATACCCCCCCTCCCAACATTACAACCCACCACCCACATACCCCTAATCTAACCCAAACCCCCCTTAAATAAACCTAACACTAAGCCCCTGAAGATCTTCCTACCTTGTCTTCACCATACCAGGTTCACCGATCGGTCCTGAAGAGCTCCTCCGATGTCCTGATCCAAGCCCAAGCGGGGGGCTGAAGATGTCCATGATCCGGTAGAAGTCTTCATCCAAGCGGGGCAGAAGAGGTCTTCCATCCGATTGAAGTCTTCATCCAGGCGGCATCTTCCATTGACATCCATCTGGAATGGAGCGGCAGCATCCTGAAGACCTCCAACGTGGAACATCCATCCTGGCCGACGACTGAACGACGAATGACGGTTCCTTTAAATGACGTCATCCAAGATGACGTCCCTCGAATTCCGATTGGCTGATAGGATTCTATCAGCCAATCGGAATTAAGGTAGGAATATTCTGATTGGCTGATGGAATCAGCCAATCAGAATCAAGTTCAATCCGATTGGCTGATCCAATCAGCCAGATTGAGCTCGCATTCTATTGGCTGATCGGAACAGCCAACAGAATGCAAGCTCAATCTGATTGGCTGATTGGATCAGCCAATCGGATTGAACTTGATTCTGATTGGCTGATTCCATCAGCCAATCAGAATATTCCTATCAGCCAATCGGAATTCGAGGGACGCCATCTTGGATGACGTCATTTAAAGGAACCGTCATTCGTCGTTCAGTCGTCGGCCAGGATGGATGTTCCGCGTCGGAGGTCTTCAGGATGCTGCCGCTCCGTTCCAGATGGATGTCGATAGAAGATGCCGCCTGGATGAAGACTTCAATCGGATGGAAGACCTCTTCTGCCCCGCTTGGATGAAGACTTCTACCGGATCATGGACATCTTCAGCCCCCCGCTTGGGCTTGGATCAGGACATCGGAGGAGCTCTTCAGGACCGATCGGTGAACCTGGTATGGTGAAGACAAGGTAGGAAGATCTTCAGGGGCTTAGTGTTAGGTTTATTTAAGGGGGGTTTGGGTTAGATTAGGGGTATGTGGGTGGTGGGTTGTAATGTTGGGGGGGTATTGTATGTTTTTTTTACAGGCAAAAGAGCTGAACTTCTTGGGGCATGCCCCCCAAAGGGCCCTGTTCAGGGCTGGTAAGGTAAAAGAGCTTTTAACTTTAGTAATTTAGAATAGGGTAGGGCATTTTTTATTTTGGGGGGCTTTGTTGTTTTATTAGGGGGCTTAGAGTAGGTGTAATTAGTTTAAAATTGTTGTAATATTTTTCTTATGTTTGTAGATATTTTTTTATTTTTTGTAACTTAGTTCTTTTTTATTTTTTGTACTTTAGTTAGTTTATTTCATTGTAGTTATTTGTAGGTTTTGTATTTAATTAATGTATTGATAGTGTAGTGTTAGGTTTAATTGTAGGTATTGTATTTAATTAATTTATTGAGAGTGTAGTGTTAGGTTTAATTGTAGGTAATTGTAGGTATTTTATTTAATTAATTTAATGATAGTATAGTGTTAGGTTTAATTGTAACTTAGGTTAGGATTTATTTTACAGGTAATTTTGTAATTATTTTAACTAGGTAACTATTAAATAGTTCTTAACTATTTAATAGCTATTGTACCTGGTTAAAATAATTACAGTTGCCTGTAAAATAAATATTAATCCTAAAATAGCTACAATGTAATTATAATTTATATTGTAGCTATATTAGGATTTATTTTACAGGTAAGTATTTAGCTTTAAATAGGAATAATTTATTTAATAAGAGTTAATTAATTTCGTTAGATGTAAATTATATTTAATTTAGGGGGGTGTTAGTGTTAGGGTTAGACTTAGGTTTAGGGGTTAATACATTTATTAGAATAGCGGTGAGCTCCGGTCGGCAGATTAGGGGTTAATAATTGAAGTTAGGTGTCAGCAATGTTAGGGAGGGCAGATTAGGGGTTAATACTATTTATTATAGGGTTAGTGAGGCGGATTAGGGGTTAATAACTTTATTATAATAGCGGTGCAGTCCAGTCGGCAGATTAGGGGTTAATAAGTGTAGGCAGGTGGAGGCGACGTTGTGGGGGCAGATTAGGGGTTAATAAATATAATATAGGGGTCGGCGGTGTTAGGGGCAGCAGATTAGGGGTACATAAGGATAACGTAGTTGGCGGTCGGCAGATTAGGGGTTAAAAAAATTTAATCGAGTGTCGGCGATGTGGGGGGACCTCGGTTTAGGGGTACATAGGTAGTTTATGGGTGTTAGTGTACTTTAGAGTACAGTAGTTAAGAGCTTTATAAACCGGCGTTAGCCCAGAAAGCTCTTAACTACTGACTTTTTCCTGCGGCTGGAGTTTTGTCGTTAGAGTTCTAACGCTCACTTCAGCCACGACTCTAAATACCGGAGTTAGAAAAATCCCATTGAAAAGATAGGATACGCAATTTACGTAAGGGGATCTGCGGTATGGAAAAGTCGCGGCTGAAAAGTGAGCGTTAGACCCTTTTTTGAGTGACTCCAAATACCAGAGTTAGCCTAAAAGCAGCGTTAAGAGCCTCTAAAGCTGGTTTTCACGGCTAACGCCAAACTCCAAATCTAGGCCTAAGTATTTCTTCAACACAGAATATAATGGCAAAAAAACAAATTTGAAAATAGAAGTAAATTGGAAACTTTTTACAAGTGACAAAGAAACTGTTGCGCTACCCTCTATAGATATATCCAAGGATCCTGCCACTATATGAATAATTCCATTGTGGCCATCATATAATATAATTTAAAACAAGAATACATATGATTATAATAAAACTTATGTATCGTGGACTTTCAAAAACAGTCTAAAAGTATGTCCGAAATGCTTAGATCAAAATGTCCACAGTCTCATACACAATTATGTACTCCTGTATGCTGAATGTAATTATAATCCAAGATGCAAAAATGCATAACACTGACCTTAAAAGCGGGGGACTAATTGTTAGTCTGAGACGCAAGTGGGGATCTATTTATAGAGAAATCTTGATCCACCTTGTAGTATCCTCAGAGACCCCACTGTAGTGTTTTATTACGGGCTGAAGCTTTGTGTTGTGGGAGGTTTCCTTTAGAACAACTCCCGAAGTGCTGGCACTGTAGAACAAGGGAAAAGAAAAACACAAGCGCCCACAACGGACCTCTAACGGTAAAAGATTTAATGTAAAGTAAAATTGCGCTATATAAAAGTGCACGTACAAGATTAAAACAAAACAATAGCAATAGTGATTAGTGTCACCGTATGCAGCTCCTTTACCGGACTGTTTCGATCTTAAACTTAAAGGCTCCTGTTAAAATCCTTATGTCATCACCGATAACATACAACAGCGGCTACAAATTGGTTATGTAAAATCCAGCAAGTCAGGGGTGCGTCCGAGCTGATCTGAGATTTTGGATTGGACGCCTATTAGCCAATTAGGGCCCGGCAGGAAAACCGGGAGTTTCAAACAATGACTATTTAATAGCTGAATTTAGTAGCTCTGTAAACATACCTCTTGAAAAAGTCTGGGCACTCCCAGATGAAACGCGTTGAGGAACAGAGGGTCATCGCAGCAGTGCCAACCAGTGCATGAGAAATAAACCAGCCCTGGGAAATAATCTGTACACCAGATCGGTGATGAAATAAGGATTTTAACAGGAGCCTTTAAGTTCAAGATCGAAACGGTCCGGCAAAGGAGCTGCATACGGTGACACTAATCACTATTGCTATTGTTTTGTTTTAATCTTGTACGTGCACTTTTATATAGCGCAATTTTACTTTACATTAAAACTTTTACCCTTAGAGGTCCGTTGTGGCGCTTGTGTTTTTCTTTTCCCCAGAAACATTTTACAAACTGTATGCTCTGTCTGAATCACAAAGAACATTTTTGGGTTTCACATCCTTTTGACATAAAAACTAACACATTTTAACACGAGACAAAAAGTTGTTTTATTCATGTAGCCAAAACCATAACTCTAAAGACGGATCATTTACACTATTCAATAATAACTTATCAATGTCCTTGATATTTATTGATTTCTGAGCCATCCAAGAAGAATGAAAACTTCCCTTAGGAAATTGCAGATAAACACATTTTAGTTAAATTCCGATTCTCCAATGAATGGATATTGGGTGTTTTTTTTTTTTTTTCTTCGAACAATTTGTAAAAACTGTATGTATTGTCAAGCCGTCAACTTACTTGCATTCGACAGCACCAATACGCTCGCCTAACATCGCCTAACATCGCGGCCGCGGACCTGAATACGCTCACCATATTTATATAAAAAGCTGTCAAAAAGGAGGCGGAGCTTGGCCGGGAAAGAAGATGGCCGCGTAGTGTGATTGCTCCGTGTTGCAACGGACTAACTTACCCCCCTAAACGTTCTCTAGAACTGGGAATTACTTTTAAAACAGTGCAGATTATGCACTGAGCCATCCGGTGCCTGCCAAAATGGTCGGTGACGAGTATATATAAACCCTTACGGGGCATAAGCTAAGTCTGCCCGCCGGGTCCACAACCCGCCATTACTCACTCACCTTACCAGGGACATTATGAGCCATCCTGGTTAACATTGCAGCAGCATGCTCAACATCTGAAGCCCACTCTACATGGGCCTAAAGAAAGCTCCCACACAGTAACGCTGCAGCTACATGAACACCATGTCGGGTACCACGTGGCAAGATCCGTGTAAGTACACGAACGCATAAACAGCAATAGCTTACCGAACCTATAAACAGCATGTAAGGTACAACCACAGAACCCGAAAATATGCACACCACGTTAGTACCCTCTATGCTATAACACCCTAGTCCTCTTGCCATTGACATATTATTGTGCACAGCGCAACAGCAATCATATATCTAACATTATTGTGATGATAATGCCCCTGTTTGTGAACCATATAAACTTTAAACATTGAGATCGCCTGTGATGGACTCAAACAATGATACACACAGGGGATATAACTGGAACCACAAGTGGCGCGCAACCATAGCCATATAAACTACAAGCAAGTTTGTCATGAAAGTGCCCTATTTGATTCTACACATAGTAAATCCTTCTGTCATTTCTATTGCTAACAAGGTAAATACACTAATATGCGCTGCACTACAGAACTAACACAAGTAACTCTACTAGGTTGATATCATCTGAATGCACGAGGACACCTTATTGCTTAACTTAAGTTGTCAGTTAAAGTGGTGTTTATAAACTTAGAGCCCAGCGATCAGGAGCCATTATCCACGTCCAATATAGACATAACACAATCATATTACTAGCTGGCATATCCAACATGGTGGCAAAATAATCAACCAAAGCAGACAAGACCTTGAAAAGTCACCTATCCAACCCGGTATCAGTTACTGCATTTTTTCAACCTCAAGATCACTCACAAGAGGAGAACAACGAACCTAGTGTACACTCTGTCGTTGACACTAACCTGGCTAAGATAGCTCTGTCTGTCGATTACACGGAGCAATTAAAAGCTGACATTGCAAACTTACCAAATAAAGCTGATTTTGACTCTCTAAAAGTTCTCATCAAAAAGGAACTAACATCTCTGCGCAAAGAAATTAATGAAATTGGACAAAGGGTGGAAGATGTGGAGGATAAGCAAAACACCTTATCGGGTATGATAAGTAATATTAACACGGGCGCAGCTATACAAGAGTCCAAAATTGAATTCCTTCAAGATAAAGTAGAGGATCTTGAAAATAGGAGCCAAGGAAATAATTTGAGGATCAGGGGATCCCTGAGACCGTGCAAATATCAGATCTACAGGATTACCTACAAGGTTTATTTAAGTTTATTAAAGCTGACCCACAAGCAAATCCTACGGCGCTAGACAGAGCTCACAGGGCTCTAAGAGCAGCAAGACCGAACTCGCCGCCCCGAGATGTCATTATTCGATTCCTTAAGTACAAGGACAAAGAAGAATTATGGAACAAGGTTCGCCAACTGCCCAACATTCAATACCACACTCTCCAGGTTTATATGGATCTCTGCCCTACGACGATACAGAAAAGAAAGGACTTGAGATTTCTTACTAAAGCATATTACGTATAGATGGGGCTTCCCTTTCAGCCTAATTGTTTCAAAGGATGGTCACACCCACATATACAAAGGCCAACAAGACTTGGACTCCTTTTCTAAGGGTCTAGGCATATCAGTGAAAGGTCCTCATTTGGGATCTTCAGAGGGTCACTCTGGGCCCCTTCCTGAAGAACATCAGAAAAGCAAAGACCTCTGGCATTAAGTCCCCACCAGAAGACGCAAGGACAGAACCTCGCCCTCACCTGTAATGAATCCAGAGGATGATAACACCTGACCTTCTCCACCCGGAGAAGTGGTGAGATAATAACTTTTTGCATTGTGTGTTGTTCTTTGTTCCTTATCCAGGCTAAGTGAAGGCCACTAGAACTTTTTTCTAGGCATTAGCCATAAAGGCTAAATCACTGCATGCTAAAATATCCTTGCTAATTACCATTATTGTATTTAACAGTTAATGTACTTGTTATATGGGTTTGTGATGATATTGTTCTGCACTTACATACCCCACTTTGCTGGTCCTACAAGATCACTCTCTATTAGGGACCATAATTTTGTATATGCTGCCCCTGGGCACAGCCCTCAGTCGGGCCTACAACTCCCCGTATCAAAATAATTACAATTACTTTTACATCTCTAGCAAGCTACTCTACTATTGCCCCCCATGACCAGGCTTCATGAGCTCGTATCATTATCACCCCCTAATTTGTTGCCCCTCTGGACTAGACTTTCATTCTACTTACTTCTTAGATATTCTTACTACAAGGTCTCCTGGATGCCTGGATTGTGTGGCGTCATCACCCCCAGTCACCAGATGCCGCAGTCAGCTCATAACTTTTGTACCCAGGGATTTCCCCCCAGGCCTGTTTAATACCCATTTCCTTGACCCCATACTTTTTTCAGGTATCATCCCAAATCCCCAAGCTAGTTAGTTCTACCTGTTATATAGTGTTTGCAAAAGTTTATCCATTTTGTACCATGACTCTTGGACAATCATACCACCCCCGGTATAATTTAATAGAGTTGTTTACATAATGGGGGGGGGGGGAGTCTTTGGTCCAGCCAACACTCCTCCCACCGTATAGGAGACTTTCTCTTATCGGTCATTAGACCTGTTTAGGCCTAAATGTTCTACTGTTTTTTATCCATTTGTTTGTATTGTTTAATTGTCGTTAATAGACACTCAGAGTTGCACAACTTCATTCGTTTTGGCTCCCACCACCAGAGACCTACACTCAACACTGCATTCCTCCAATAGATACTTGAGACTTTCTTGCTATATCACCTCAGTAAGGATTAATAATGCCTGCCCAAAATAGTCCCAAACTAACCCTCTTAACAATTAACTCTAAAGGTCTCAACAGCCCACACAATCGTAACTTAGCACTCAGAGACTTTAGACATCAAGGGGGAGACGTAATTTTCCTCCAAGAGACCCATTTTATCTCCAGAAGAGAACCAAAGACCTACCAGTATACATTTGGAGATTCTTTTTATGCATCTCACAAAGTGAAGAAAAATGGTGTTGGAATCCTATTTAGGAAATCCATACCTTTTAAGTTCCAGAAAAAAATTAGGGACCCAGAAGGCCGGTATATAATCCTCAAAGGCACATTATAACAGCCAAATCACCTTAGCGAGTGTATATGCACCCAACACCAGTCAGGGGAAATTTTTTTTAAAAATTCACTAAATTACTCCTGGAAGAAGGTAAGGGATCAATTATAATCGGAGGGGACTTCAACATTACACTCAACCCAGCCTTAGACACTTCTACAGGCTCGTCATATATCTCCCGTAATACTATTCATAATGTTAAAACATACCTGCGAAACGCAGTTTTGCAGGACGTATGGAGAATAACCCACCCGGAAGATAGGTCTTATACTTACTATTCCCCTCCTCAACAATCTCACTCACAAATCGATTACTTTATGATGGACGTAACTAGTCTTTCAACAGTTAAAAATATAACGATCCTTCCCAGAGTCTGGTCCGACCACTCCATGATCGCATGCACCCTGTCCTGGCCTACAGCCCCACTTGTTCCCTTCCAATGGAAGTTGGATGAGAGTGTTAGACGACCCAATCTACCTCACAAAAGGTGGAAAAAACGCTTATCGAATATTTTGCCATTAATAAGGGCACGGTACAAGACGACAAAACCCTCTGCTAAGCTCATAAGGGAGTACTTAGGGGGGAATTTATGAGTATTAAAGCCCATCAAACTAAAACGAGCAACGCGAACCTAAAGAACACACTGGGTGAAATAGAAAAACTAGAAACAGACCAGATTAGGGACCCCAACAACACCACTATCAAAGAGAATTTGGAATTCCAAAGAAACAAAGTTAAATCCCTCTTAACCTATGAGTATAAAACCAAGGCACTTAAACTACAACAAATCTATTATGATGGGAATAACAAATGCAGTCGCCTATTTGCATGTAAACTGAAACGTAAAACATATAAATCCTTCATACTAGAGATAAAGGGTAAGGGCAAAAAAAAATATTCTTCAACCAAACAAATTGCTGAGGCTTTTAGATCCTACTACGAATCTCTATACAATTTGACATCTCCTGAATCAGCAGCAGGATGTAACCTATCCCAAACTAAGCAACAGAAAATAGACGCATATCTAGATAAAATCAAGTTTCCTCAAATCTCCAAAAAACAATCTGACCTCCTTAACAAATCCTTTACCACTGAAGAATTAGAAAAGGTCATTAAAGACTTACCGAACGTTAAAGCCCCGGGTCCGGACGGCTTCACCAATTATTATAAAAAATTAAAAGAGCACCTGATCCCACATCTTTTACCCATTTTTAACTCCATTTCAGAAACCAACCCATTCCCCAAACAAGCACTAGAAGCACATATAACCGTCATCCCTAAGCCTGGTAAGAGCCCCGATAGGGTAGAAAACTATAGGCCTATATCTCTATTAAATTCTGATGTGAAGATATACGCTAAACTCCTGGCTGTACGACTGAACCAAATTCTCCCAGATATCATAGTTAATGATCAAGTGGAATTTAACCCCACCAGAGAAGCCAGGGATAATACAATTAGGGCCCTCCACCTCATTGAACATGTATCACTCAAACAACTCCCCCTAGCAATAGTGTCAACGGACGCGGAAAAAGCATTTGACCTCGTCTGTTGGCACTTCCTTAAGTCGGTACTGATGAGATTCGGGCTCAGTGAATCTGTAACTTCTAAAATATTTGCCCTATACGTAAACCCATGTGCCAAAGTAAAAATAAATGGAACCCTTTCCCACTCATTCTCTATTTCAAACAGGACCAGACAAGGGTGTCCCCTCTCACCTCTACTTTTCGCTTGCCTGGTGGAAGCGTTTGCTATACAGATACGTGTCCAACAGGACATTGAGGGAATACAGATAAAGAATACTACACATAAGATATTATTATACGCCGATGACATCTTATTTTTTCTCACAAACCCATCCATCTCTATCCCCCCACTTCTACACACTTTTTCCGAATTCAGCTCAGTCTCCAATTTTCTAATTAATGAATCTAAGTCGGAAATTCTCACTATCTCGCTCCCCCCTGAGAAAGTACAATTGATAAAACAAATTTGCCCCTTTAAATGGCAAACAAAAAAATGAGATACCTAGGTATCTTTCTGACACCTTCTTTAAACAGCATTTTCGAGACCAATTTTAAAACATTACAAAAAACCCTGATAGCTGAAATGTCCTCTTGGCGCTCCCGTAATATTTCTTGGTTAGGGAGAATAAATGCCTTCAAAATGAACATCTTGCCAAAAATTTTATATCTCCAAATATCTCTCCCAATCCCCCCTTCCTCCCCCTTTTCTCAGTACCCTGCAGAATCAAATTCTGGACTACATATGAAATAAAAAACCTGCAAGAATTAACAAACACATCATGAGTCTAACTTTCAAACAAGGAGGGCTGGGAGTCCCTAATTTAATTAGGTACAGACAATCCATTTTCCTACAGAGGATACTGGACTGGTTTTCAAACTATGACTGAAAGGCCTGGGTCCGTCTAGAACATGACTTAACGGGTTACACACACCTCAGCGCCTTGTGCTGGGGGCCAAAAACCAATAAACTAATTTCCCCAACTTGCAATGCAATCATACAGGAAACATATAGTATGTGGGAAAAAATACTAAAAGCTTATCCCCTTATCTCTAGTAGACCCTCCCCATTAACCCCCCTTACCGATAATCAGGATTTTACACCTGAGTTGGATCATATAGGCAGCACAACTAAAAAAAATGGCATATCATTAATGGCATATCATTTAGGCATCGAACAGAGATGGTTTACAGTCGACGAGCTAAAAAACAACGGGCTCACTTTCCTCCAAGACTGGTTCAAGCTATACCAATGCCACTCATATATAACCAGTCACCCAGATAGGAAAAACATAATGAGAACGCTTAACCAATTTGAATCTTTATGCAGTAAACATACCCCAATAAACCACGCTTTATCACACATGTACGCCCTCTTACAAAACCAAGATTTGGGTCAATCTCCTTACTATATAGATAGATGGGAACATGAACTTGGACTGAACATTGCCCCCTTAGAGGTTAATCGGATATCTTCCAATATTACTAAGACCTCTATTTCCTGTAGAATGCTTAAAATGAATATTATTTTTTATTACTATTGCATAGATGGTATCTCACCCCAGCTAGATGTCATACGCTATTTAGAAAAACTAGTAATATATGCTGGAGGTGCCATTCCCAGACAGGAACAATGTCACACATATGGTGGCAGTGTCCAGCCATTACCCCCTTCTGGGTAGAAGTAATAAAAGAAACATCCTCCATTCTAGGCCTCAAAATCACTGGAGACCCCCTTTTATGGCTATTTCACCTCACCCCTAAAAAACTTACCACTTACCACACTAAAATGTTGCACATCCTAATTAATAGTGCTAAAAGATTGATAGTCAAGAATTGGAAAACGTCTATAACTCCTTCCCTAGCGCAATGGATCGATCAATGCCAAAATGTTTTAAACCTGGAGGAGTTTCACTATATGAAAACCAGACGTCAAGATGTGTACCTAGAAATTAACATTTTATGGGAATCTCACATAAGAGATAAATTTAAGAGGCCATCTAACCCTACACCTACCCACCACCTACAGATCTATTGGTTTCATGATAGCTTTATGTTTATAATCTATGAATCTTCTCTCTGTGATGTTGTGGTGCCTTTACTCATAGCACTTTTGTAACCGTATTGAATGAAGTGTCTAAGACGAAAAATTATTGTCAACTTTCGTTATTTTATTTGTTGATTTTATGTTTGTTTTATTGATTAATGATACCTGCTAATTGCCAATGTTTTGTATAACTTTTGCTCAAAAATCAAAAAACATTTGTTAAAAAAAAAAAAAAAAAAAGCTGTCAAAAAGCCATGTACCAAGTACAGGGCGATGAGCAGCGGACTGTTGTTAACTGACAGTCATCGATCTTTATTTATATACTGTCACTAAACACCGCCACTATACTAAACTGTTTAACCCCTATCCAGCCGCTCCTGGAGCCCACCGCAACTCTAATAAACTTATTAACCCCTATTCCGCCGCTCCACGACACCACCGCAACTAACTAAATGTATTAACCCCTAAACCCCTGGCCTCCCACATCACTACCACCTACTAAACCTATTAACCCCTAAAATGCCAGCCCCCCACATCGCCATAAACTAAATTAACCTATTAACCTATTAACCCCTAAACCTAACAACCCTCTAACTTTATATTAAATATTAACTCATCCCAATCTTATAATAAATTAAAACTTACCTTTAGATTTAAATTAAACTATATTAAACTATTAATTAATCTACCCTAACTGTCATACTAAAATTACATTAAACTATATTAAACTATTAATTAACCTACCCTAACTGTTATACTAAAATTACATTAAACTATATTAAACTAATAATTAAGCTACCCTAACTGTTATACTAAAATTACATTAAACTATATTAAACTATTAATTAATCTACCCTAACTATTATACTAAGATTACATTAAACTATATTAAACTATTAATTAATCTACTCTAACTATTAGACTAAAATTACATTAAACTATATTAAACTAATAATTTACCTACCCTAACTGTTATACTAAAATTACATTAAACTACAAATTAAATTAAATATATTATATATTTAAAAACCTAACCCTACTCAAATAATTTAAATCTACTATAAAAAATTACAAAGTTACAAAAAACTAACAACTAAGTTACAAAAACTAACAAACACTAACTTACAAAAAAAAAATAAACACTAAGTTACACAAAATAAAAAAATAAATTATCAAATATTTAAACTAATTACACCTAATCTAAGAGCCCTATGAAAATAAAAAAGCCTCCCCCAAAATAAAAAAAAAAAAACCCTAGCCTACAATAAACTACCAATGGCCCTTAAAAGAGCCTTTTGCGGGGCATTGTCCCAAAGAAATCAGCTCTTTTACCTGTAAAAAAAAATACAAACACCCCCCCAACAGTAAAACCCACCACCCACACAACCAACCCCACAAATAAAAACCTAATCTAAAAAACCTAAGCTCCCCATTACCCTGAAAAGGGCATTTGGATGGGCATTGCCCTTATAAGGGCATTTTGCTCTTTTTCAGTGCCCAAACCCTAACCTAAAATTAAAACCCATCCAATAAACCCTTAAAAAAACCTTACACTAACCCACGAAGATCCACTTACAGTTTCTGAAGACCCGACATCCATCCTCAACGAAGCAGCAAAAGTCCTTATCGAAGCCGTCAGAAGTCTTCATCCAAGCGAGCCGAAGTCTTCATCCAAGCCGGCAAAAGTCTTTATCCAGACGGCATCTTCTATCTTCATTCATCCGGTGTGGAGCGGCTCCATCTTTAAGACATCCGGCACGGAGCATCCTCTTTTTCCGACGTCTTCTTTCGAATGAAGGTTCCTTTAAATGACATCATCCAAGATGGCGTCCCTTAGATTCCGATTGGCTGATAGATTTCTATCAGTCAATCGGAATTAACGTTGAAAAAATCCTATTGGCTGTTGCAATCAGCCAATAGGATTGAGCTTGCATTCTATTTTCAACCTTAATTCCAATTGGCTGATAGAAATCTATCAGCCAATCGGAATCTAAGGGACGCCATCTTGGATGACGTCATTTAAAGGAACCTTAATTCGGAAGAAGACGTCAGAAGAAGAGGATGCTCCACACCGGATGTCTTGAAGATGGAGCCGCTCCACGCCGGATGGATGAAGATAGAAGATGCCGGCTGGATGGAGACTGTGGCCCGCTTGGATGAAGACTTCTGTTGGCTTCGTTGAGGACTTCTGCCGCTTGGATGAGGATGGATGTCTGGTCTTCAGAAACTGTAAGTGGATCTTCGGGGGTTAGTTTTTTTTTTTTTTTTTTTATTTGTGTTTTTGAAAAATAAATATATCAGTTAGGAACTCGCAGGACCCCTTCACATACACAATAACTCAATGAGAATTTCGGACCTCAAGGTCCTACAGGAAATATGTATTGCAAACAAATCGAATTATTCTCTACATGTGCTAAATCAAATATGATACACAAACTAAGCCGTGATGCAAGAACCAGAAATTATTCAGTGCAGCACCTCAGTTCACTCGTAGACAATACAAGATAGGGAGGAGGGGAGGGGGACAAGGAAGGGGAGGGAAGGGAGGAGCATAGGTAAGGGGGGGAGGGGGAAGGGAGAGGATCTCACTGTCCACTTTAGGAATACAGTCTATAAGACAGGGTGTGCAGGCCACCTATTAATTAGTGTTTAGGGTGTCCTTTGTCGTGGCTGATGGGCACCATGAGGTATCGTATTTATCTTTCCAATCGGCCCATGCCATTTCAAACAGATCAGATTTGTTTATATCAAGGTAAATGGCCTTTTCCATATTGTACAGGAAAGCCATTGTATTTGTAATTTCTTCCCACTTATGGGGGAATTCCCTTTTCCAGGCTCTAGCTATATTGGTTTTAATAGCAGACATTAAATACACACTAAATAGGCTTTGATGCTTGGGCATATTATGTAAGTCCAGATGAAGCAGGGCAAAGGCCAGGCAGTCAGATACCCTAATTCCGAAGTCAGTGAGGGTGAGAAGTCCTAGTTCCCAAAGGGGTTTAATTTTGGGGCAATCCCACCAAATGTGCAGCATATTGCCTTGTAGGCTGCAACCCCTCCAGCAGAGTGACGAAGTGCCCAGGTATATTTTAGACAATCGGGTGGGGACCAGGTACCAGTGAGAGATAACTTTGTAGTAAGTTTCGTTTTTTTAGTTTTGTTACGCAATGTAGGTTTTTTTTAGTCAATAATATGGCCTTTTGCCAGGAGTCAGTGGAAATATGAGTGTCCCATCTCTTAAAGTGCGGGGCTAGTACCGGCGGTAGTGTTTCTTCTAGCAAGTTGTAATGGATCGTTAGTGACCTAACAAGCCTGCGACCTCCACGCCAGATGGACTCCCAGGGGGTGAGGGAGCGGGAGGAGGGAGAAAGCCCCAACTTTTCAGGAAACTTTTAACCCTAAGTAATTCAAAGAAGATAATTAGAGGAATGTCTGCATGCGGATCTAAGTGCGCCAGGTCTATAAAGCCATCTGGATGCGATACGGACCAAAAATCCAAAACTTGCCTAATCTCCAGCTGAGCCCATGTATTAGGGTGAGTTTCCGCCAGCCCAGTAAACAGACCAGCTGCCGAGGTGATGGGGGAAGGATGAGGGGCAATCAGGTTGCGGTGTCGAACCCTGTCCCAGACGGACAGGCATTCTACAATAATCAGATTGCAAATGCCTAGGGTTCTGTGGCTTTGTGGCGGGGTCCAGATCACATCTTTAAGATGAACATTAGAGGGTAAAGAGGCCTGCTCAATTTCTCTCCATCTGTCATTAGATTGGAGTACTCACCATTGGGAGATATGTGTGAGCATAGCGCCCTCATAATATTTTACTACCGAGGGGGAGGCTAGCCCCCCCAAATGAACGGGGTATTGTTAGGTTTTATGGGCAATTCGAGGAGTCTTTCCCTGCCAAATAAACTTTGTTATCTTGCTCTGGAATTGGGACAGAAGCTGCATTGGGACCCTGATCGGAAGACAACGGAAAAGATAAGTAAGTTTGGGGAGGAAGGACATTTTGAGGGAGGCTATTCGTCTCATCCAGGAGATAGACTTGTGGTCCCACGTATTTTTATATTGCGCAGCCCTGATAGAATGGGGAGATAATTATCTTTTACCCTTTGAGGTACGCTATTAGATATCTTCATGCCCAAGTAAGTGACCTGCTTGTTTGACCATTTGAAATTGAATTGGCCCTTCAGTTTAAGGATGTATTCTTGTGGGTATCCCCGCCAACATATTTCCGTCTTAAAGGGACAGTCTAGTCCAAAACAAACTTTCATGATTCAAATAGGGCATGTAATATTAAACAATTTTCCAATTTACTTTTATCACCAATTTTGCTTTGTACTCTTAGTTTTCTTAGTTGAAAGCTTAACCTAGGAGGTTCATATGCTAATTTCTTAGACCTTGAAGGCCGCCTCTTAAGAATGCATTTTAACAGGTTTTTCACCACTAGAGGGTGTTAGTTCATGTTTTTCATATAGATAACACTGTGCTCATGCACGTGAAGTTACATGGGAGCTATCACTGATTGGCTAAACTGCAAGTCTGTCAAAAGAACTGAAATAAAGGGGCAGTTTGCAGAGGCTTATATACAAGATAATCACAGAGGTAAAAAATATATAAATATAACTGTGTTGGTTATGCAAAACTGGGGAATGGTTAAAAAAGGGATTATCTATCTTTTAAAACAATAACAATTCTGGTGTAGACTGTCCCTTTAAGCACATTAAGCTTATAGAATGAGAGGTTTCCAAAGGTCTTCAAGACATCTAAGAGCCTAGGTATGGCACTAACGGGATCAGCTGTAAAAATAGTAATGTCATCTGCAAAAAGTGCGATTGTTTGCATAGTGCCTGACAGCCTAATACCCGGCAGTGACGCGTCTGATCTGATTCGTGCGGCTAGGGGTTGTGTGGATGGTGGGTTTTACTGTTGGGGGGTGTTTGTATTTTTTTTTACAGGTAAAAGAGCTGATTTCTTTGGGGCAATGCCCCGCAAAAGGACCTTTTAAGGGCCATTGGCAGTTAATTGTAGGCTAGGGGTTTTTTTGGGGGGTGTTTATTTTTATTTTCATAGGGCTCTTAGATTAGGTGTAATTAGCTTAAATATTTGATAATTTATTTTTTATTTTGTGTAACTTAGTGTTTATTTTTTTTGTAACTTAGTGTTTGTTATTTTTTGTGTAACTTAGTGTTTGTTATTTTTTGTGACTTAGTTGTTAGTTTTTTGTAATTTTTAATAGTAGATTTAAATTATTTGAGTAGGGTTAGGTTTTTAAATATATAATATATTTAATTTAATTTGTAGGTTAATGTAATTTTAGTATAACAGTTAGGGTAGGTTAATTAATAGTTTAATATAGTTTAATGTAATTTTAGTATAACAGTTAGGTTAGATTAATTAATAGTTTAATATAGTTTAATTTAAATCTAAAGGTAAGTTTTAATTTATTATAAGATAGGGATGAGTTAATATTTAATATAAAGTTAGCGGGTTGTTAGCTTTAGGGGTTAATAGGTTAATTTAGTTTATGGCGATGTGGGGGGCTGGCGGTTTAGGGGTTAATAGGTTTAGTAGGTGGTAGTGATGTGGGAGGCCAGGGGTTAATAACTCTTTTTAGTTGTGGTGGGCTCCGGGAGCGGCGGGATAGGGGTTAATACATTTATGTAGATGGCAGCGGTGTCGGGGCGGCAGATTAGGGGTTAATAAGTATAATGTAGGTGGCGGCGATGTAGGGGCGGCAAATTAGGGGTTAATAAGTATAATGTAGGTGGCGGCAATGTAGGGGCGGCAGATTAGGGGTGTTTAGACTCTGGGTATATGTTAGGGTGAGTAAACGTAACTTTTATTCTCCCATAGGAATCAATAGGATATTGGGCAACAGCGAACATGAGCTTTCATTGCTTTCAGACTCCCATTGATTCCTATGGCATCCGCCACCTCCAGGGTGGCAGATTGAAAACCAGGTACGCTGGGCCGGAATAGCGGAGAGCGTACCTGTTAGAAATTTTATAACTTGCAAAAGTAGTCAGATAGTGCGGAATTTGCATTCGGAACATCTGTAATGATGTAAGCATCGATCTGTTGTTGGACTGAGACCGGCGGATCGTATGTTACGTCACAATTTTGAACTATTGACGGACTGTAGGCTTTGATAAATGAATGAATCAAGCTTGCCACAATTACGCTGCAGAATTTCAGCGTATTTGCGGTTGATGGCTTGATAAATAGACTTCTAAGTATACATAAATGTTTATCCCTGGCACCCTGCTAATTGTGTCATTACACACGTCATTGTACCATGTGTCCATTCACTTTAGACTGAATTCTTAGATATTAAATACTGATCTAATGCTTAGAGTAGGCAGAAGATGTACAGATCAAAATGTAAACTACCTTAGAAATGTTTATTATTAAGATGGCAATTGATTCACTAATGTGTGAATATTTGCTATTCATAGAATATTTATCAAATAGAGAGTGGTTTAATCAGACTGTGCGGTTTACAGCTTATTTGTTTTTTGTTTGCTTTATAGTTTGATTTGCACAATTTTACCTGTAGAAATATATCTTAATTATTTCTCAATATGCAATAGCAAGGTTGGCTTTTCACAATAACCATAGGTTTATCACTCAATTTTACAACAATAAAGCAAAGAATATATTATTTCTATGAATGCCTCTGCCCTTAATTTGTAGTTACATCAAATACAGTATTTGCATAGCTCATATGTATGCCCAGTAGAATTACCTAGATATTAGTTATTAAAATGTTAAAGGGAAACTAAACGCACATTTTTTTTCTTTCATGATTTAGATAGAGAATGCTATTTTAAGCCGATTTCAAATTTACTCCTATTATCAGTTTTTCTTTGTTCTCTTGCTATCTTTATTTGAAAAGCAAGAATGTAAGCTTAATAGTCGACCCATTTTTGGTCCAGCACCTGGGTTGTGCTTGCTGATTGGTGGCTAAATATAGCCACCAATCAGCAAGCACTATCCAGGGTGCTGTCCCATTAAGCGACTTTCCCACAGGATGAAGGGCACTTGGGATCTTTGATGATGTCACCACTGCTAAGCCTGATACACTAATTACTGTTCCATGTCGCTGCTGCTCTGTATTATCTCAAACCACAGCCCTAGATTGACCAAAACAGTTCAAACTGCACCTTCCCTCTTAAAGGGACAGTCTATTTAAAATTAAATTTTCATGATTCAGATAGGGCATGCAATTTTAAACAACTTTCCAATTTACTTTTATCATTAATTAGCTTTGTTCTCTTGGTATTATTTGTTGAAAGATAAACTAGGTAGGCTCATATGCTAATCTTTAAGCCCTTGAAGGCTGCCTCTTATCTCAGGGCATTTGGACAGTTTTTCACAACTAGAGGGCGTAAAGCCATATAGATAACATTGTGCTCATGCACATGGAGTTAC
This sequence comes from Bombina bombina, assembly GCF_027579735.1. NCBI lineage: Eukaryota > Metazoa > Chordata > Amphibia > Anura > Bombinatoridae > Bombina > Bombina bombina. The sequence goes on along the minus strand of NC_069503.1, from coordinate 284,787,340 downwards.
CAAGGAGTCAGCACTGATTGGCTAAAATGCATGTCTGGCAAAATAATTTAAATAAGGGGCAGTCTGCAAAGGCTTAGATACAAGGTAATTACAGAGATGAAAAGTGTATTAATATAACCCATAACCGTGTTGGTTATGCAAAACTGGGGAATGGGTAATTAAGGGATTATCTATCTTTTAAACAATAACAATTCTGCCGTAGACTGTCCCTTTAAAGCCTTGTATTGTATTCTATTTTTTAAACTATTAGAAGTATGTTTTATATGTAGATGTCCTTGTAATTTTTTTTCAGTTCTCAGCATTTCCCAGTGCTTGCACAAGAAGCAGGTTGAAACTGAATATTTAAATATGAAAAACAAAAATAGAAAAGAAAAAGAGTACCCAAATATAACTAAAACAAATAATATACATTACATCCAAACCACATAATACCAAAAGAATAGGCAGAAGATCACCCTCAGTCCTAGACAAGCATCAGACCTGCCCCTGGGTCATTTGGCACTCAAGATGTTCAGGAGGCTTGGACTGGATGGAACCGGGAGAGTTACTGTTCTGGTGTCTGGTTTTCTAGAGGTTATCCGAGAACAATTCCAATATGGGATAAAAGTATTGTGACAAGTCTGTCAACTCTGCTACAAAGATCTAGCTATAATTTCAAATGACAATTAGCCTTTGAGAAAGCTCCCAGATGGTTAAGCCAAAAACAGGATTCTTTCACAGTAGTTGCACCTGATGGATTCAATCTCATGTTTAGAATCAACAAAATTCTTCCAAAGACAGTGAGTCTAAGACCCTCAAGGTTATCTACAATAATGTTTTGAATCATATCTAATATGTTGGGAGACACCCACAGTAATATCAGCAGAAAATGTAATAGTTTTTCTATTATCAAATTGACTTTGTTCTTTTATCATTTTATTGGTATGTTATCTTGGTATACTGAAGATCTTACCCAGATAGGCTCAGGAGCGTCATACCTCCTGTGTACTATGTGGCAGAAATGTTTAGAACAATGTTTTAACAATATTATACATTGTAGAGAAGAAGAGGGGTTAGTGTGCGCAATAATGTACAACAATGCTGCCATATAGTGCTTAGGACATGTCAACATTCATGAGCCTACATAGGTATGACCTTCAACAAAGGATAGCAAGAAAACTAAGTAAAAAATGTGATAATAGAGGTATTTTGAACTTGTTCTATCTGAAATATGAAAGTTTAATATTTAATAATTAAAGAGGCCCTTTAACTGTCACATTTATCAAGAAGAAAGGCCCATTTACCACAAGAGAATTTGTTACAATCAATTAATATGTTGTTTTATTCTCTCCTCTTCTACGTATGGCCTCTCCTTATTACTTTATTTCATGTTCTATGTGATATCACAAAAAAGAGCTCTCCTCTTTATACACTACATGAATTCATATACACAAACATTGTAATTATCAGTAGAATGCATTTTCTCATGTGTATAACAAAAGTGTATACATTAGGTATAAAAAGCAGCATGAAAATGTATAAACGTTTATTATATATTTCAGTCTCAGTTTCCTAGATTATATTTTTTAAACTCTTTGTAAAACATCTGTGATGTGTGACAGAAATCTATGGGTGTCATCTGACAAGTCATGCAAGCATAAAAGAAAGGTTACACTCACTATGTGAAATTTTAATCAAAAGCTTCCAGAAATACCATACCGACCTACGCAGATGCTGACCCTGGTATAATCCCAGAAGGTATTACTTTGATATGGTATCTGAATAGCAAAAGATTTACTAACTATTGGAAAATAAAAGATATATCAAATCTCACAGCCTCAGGTGAAGGCAGCTTATAAAAAAGAATGTAAAGGTCCAGGCAGGTTTAAAGATAAATTTAAATTTAAATTCCATTCATCTATAAAAGAACTGCCCAACTCCATTCCTCATAGGTCGCAAACAGCTTCTGCATTTTTTGGGGAAAGCACCATATCTAGAACTGATATGGGAGTAGTGGAAAGAGACAAAGATGAGTTTGGAATTAGATGGCAACTTGCACTTTGAAAAAAAACAACATATTTTCTAATAATGCAATTGTTTTTAGAAATTGGTCTGTTAGGGTCTAGACCCAACTGAAACAAACCCATATTCCCAGAACACAAATCTAGGAAAATGTTTTAGTGAAATGTTTGTTTCCTTCTAGGGCACTGGTTTTCAAACCTGTTCTCAGGCCTCCCTAACAGGCCAGATTTTGAGGATATCTAAACTAGAGCACATTTGAAATAATCAGCTGATTAGTAATCATGGTTATTTTACCTTCTCTCATCCAAGGGTATTACTTGCCCTACCTTGCTGTTTGAGTGACATCATGTGTCCACAATAAATGTACTTTCATTTATGTTCATTGTGGTAATTCGATGAGTGTCAAAATCTCAGAGAGCGAAAAAAAAATCACTATTATTTAGAGAATTTGTGATTCCTGTAATTTACCATAAGCATCAAGAATACAATTCTTCTTATTCCCTGTCCCTTTCAAGCAATCTTGCAATACAAGAAAATAAATGAAATATATATGAGTATATTTGTCCCTTGATTGCACTCTTCACTGTCTTAAACTTGAAAGAGTGAACAAATTGTATTTTATAGGCCACAGCATATCTGCCTATATCTGATAAAAGATGAATGCACTGGAAGTAAGACTTAAAGACCTATGTCCCTTCTAAATAAAAGGGCAGCCGAGCTATAAGGAAAAAGATCAAATGTGAATCCAAAACAGATTGTTTTGACAGCAACAATAGCCTCAAAGCTCTTTACAGCCATCATTTTGTCAATTCTGCAATGTTTTCTCTCAGACCATATTGGTCTGTAATAATCCTGAATGGAATAAATAAAATGTATTGAAGGATAAAGAAACGTGACATGTTTGCAATAGTGAAAATGGCTTTTATTTATCTATTTTTTTAGAAATATAGAAGTTCTGTTAACTATAAAGCTTTAAAATATAGAAAACATACAAATTGTAACAAGGAATACACTGTTTAAAAAACAAATACAAATATACATTACAGGTAGCCCTCAGTTTACGCCGGGGTTAGGTTCCAGAAGGAATGGTTGTAAATTGAAACCATTGTAAATTGAAGCCCAGTTTATAATGCAAGTCAATGGGAAGTGAGGGAGTTAGGTTCCAGGCCCCTCTCAAAATTGTCATAAGTAACACCCAATACATTATTTTTAAAGCTTTGAAATGAAGACTTTAAATGCTAAACAGCATTATAAACCTAATAAAATAAATCACATAACACAGAATATATAATTAAACTAAGTTAAATGAACAAAAACATTTTCTAAACAGCATTATAAACCTAATGAAATAATCACACAACACAGCCTTCACTTGCGTTTTTCTGCAAACAGTTCTTTCTATGCATTCCAATCTGGATTGATTTATAGACAGGAAGATCTTGTTCCTTTGAAATCTGCTTGATAGCTCAGGTCTAGTTAAACTGATTAATTTCAGCTTGCTTGGCTTTGTTGCAACACAAGCTCCACCTACTGGCTATTTTAATCAATGCACTGCTTCTCAATGCTTTTCATTAGCAGTCACATGACTGGAAAAAAAGGTTGTTATTCTGAAACGGTGCAAATTGAACTGTTGTAAACCGAGGGCCACCTGTATTTTGTTGCACCTGCATCTCACAGGCATTAGAGCTCTCTCAGGGGCCAAAATATTGGATTCAAAATACAGTTAATACATATGTCAAAAACAGCACACCGATTAAACTGTACTGAGCTGTCATAAACCTGTGCAAAAGCTTATCCAAACCAACAACAGTGCCTAATGAGTTAAACCACACAAATGGTACCTGAACCTGGCAAACATGCACCTTTCAGACAGTAGGAATTTGAACATTGTTCTTTGATGATACAGACAGAGCATAAACTTTAAACTTCTTTTGAATTTACTTCTTATATCAATTTACTTTGTACTCCTGTTATCCTTTGTTGAAGGTGCAGCAATGCACTACTGGAACTAGGTAAAAACATTGAGTAATCCAATGACAAGAGACTAGGGGACCAATTTATCAATGTCTGGCAGACATGATCTGCTGGAGCATACGCTGTCAGCATTTATCATTGCCCAAACAGTTCTGGTGATTGGCCGCGTGTCAGCAGGGGGTGGTGTTGCACCAGCAGCTCTTGTGAGCTGCTGGTGCAATGTTAAATGCGGAGAGCGTATTGCTCTCCGCATTTAGCGAGGTCTTGCGGACCTGATCCGCACTGTCGGATCAGGTCCGCAAGACCTTTGATAAATTGGGGCCATGGAGTAACAAGCAAAGAGAAAAAAAGGTAACAAAATTTGCAACAAATCAGGCTTGATGTTAATAACATATGCCCCGAACAGATGTGCAAAGTCAGAGCGTTCCAGTCCACCTATTGCAGGTTTAAAAGGTGCTTGATAGATAGGCTCATTTAATGCAGCTGATGATATATCCTCATAAGTGCTGGGCAATTAATATTACTGGTATCACCTCTCTCACTCTGCAGCAAATCCCTATGCAGGCCAGGCAAATGATTCAGCAAACTGTTACTGTGTCTCAGGGCAGAATCCTGCGCAGCGATGCGCACACTGCAGATGATACGGATGTATGTGATCTGTGACATGCTCATGACTTCTGCTCTTCAATACATCATTCTAATACTAGTTAAAACTGTAATTGCACGGCATGTCATGTTTATAAAAGCCTTTTTGTTGTGGTCCTCTACATACATTTTTTTATAAATCAAGAAAAACAGAGAGGGAGGTTTTCTCCTTATAATGAAACCTAATATAGAGAAAGACGGCTTTCATTATTAAACCACACAATTACATAGATTTACAAATATGCAGCATTACTACATATCAGTAACTTGCACACTGGTCTCACTATTATAAATACAGACATAGGCCCCTAGTTATCAAGCCGTCAACCTCAAATACGCTGGAATTCCGCAGCGTATTTGTGGCGAGGCTGATTCGCCTTAGTTATCAAGCCCTAGATACCGGCAAAAGTAGAATTTAGTGACGTAAGCTTCGATCCGCCGGACTCAGTCCGACACAGACCGATTCTTACGTCACTACAGATCTCCCGCACACAAGTGCGACACAATCTGACTACTTTTGCTAGTTATCAAAAAACTAGCAGGTACACTTTTCTGGCCCAGCGTACCTGGTTTTCAAACCGCCGCCCTGGAGGCTGCGGATCCCATAGGAATCAATGGGAGTCTGACCATAGCGAAAGTTCATGTTCGCTGCTGCCAGACATTCCATTGATTCCTATGGGAGCTGTATACACCTAACACCCTAACATGTACCCTGAGTCTAAACACCCCTAATCTGTCCCCCCTACACCGCCGCAACTAAATAAAGTGTTTACCCCCTAAACCGCCGCTCCCGGAGCCCACCGCCTTTCTAATAAATATGTTAACCCCTAAACCGCCACTCCCGGACCCCGCCGCAACTCTAAGGCCTAGATTTAGAGTTTGGCGTTAGCCGTGAAAACCAGCGTTAGAGGCTCCTAACGCTGGTTTTAGGCTACCTCCGGTATTTGGAGTCACTCAAAAAAGGGTCTAACGCTCACTTTTCAGCCGCGACTTTTCAATACCGCAGATCCCCTTACGTAAATTGCGTATCCTATCTTTTCAATGGGATTTTTCTAACTCCGGTATTTAGAGTCGTGTCTGAAGTGAGCGTTAGAAATCTAACGACAAAACTCCAGCCGCAGGAAAAAAGTCAGTAGTTAAGAGCTTTCTGGGCTAACGCCGGTTTATAAAGCTCTTAACTACTGTGCTCTAAAGTACACTAACACCCATAAACTACCTATGTACCCGTAACCGAGGTCCCCCCACATCGCCGCAACTCAATTAATTTTTTTTAACCCCTAATATGCCGACCGCCAACTACGTTATCCTTATGTACCCCTAATCTGCTGCCCCTAACACCGCCGACCCCTATATTATATTTATTAACCCCTAATCTGCCCCCCACAACGTCACCGCCAACTACCTACACTTATTAACCCCTAATCTGCTGACCGCAAAGCGCCGCCACCTACGTTATCCTTATGTACCCCTAATCTGCTGCCCCTAACACCGCCGACCCCTATATTATATTTATTAACCCCTAATCTGCCCCCCACAACGTCGCCGCCAGCTACCGACACTTATTAACCCCTAATCTGCCGACCGCAAAGCGCCGCCACCTACGTTATCCTTATGTACCCCTAATCTGCTGCCCCTAACACCGCTGACCCCTATATTATATTTATTAACCCCTAATCTGCCCCCCACAACGTCGCCTCCACCTGCCTACACTTATTAACCCCTAATCTGCCGAGCGGACCTGAGCGCTACTATAATAAAGTTATTAACCCCTAATCCGCCTCACTAACCCTATAATAAATAGTATTAACCCCTAATCTGCCCTCCCTAACATCGCCGACACCTAACTTCAATTATTTACCCCTAATCTGCCGACCGGAGCTCACCGCTATTCTAATAAATGTATTAACCCCTAAAGCTAAGTCTAACCCTAACACTAACACCCCCCTAAATTAAATATAATTTTAATCTAACGAAATTAATTAACTCTTATTAAATAAATTATTCCTATTTAAAGCTAAATACTTACCTGTAAAATAAATCCTAATATAGCTACAATATAAATTATAATTATATTATAGCTATTTTAGGATTAATATTTATTTTACAGGCAACTTTGTAATTATTTTAACCATGTACAATAGCTATTAAATAGTTAAGAACTTTTTAATAGTTACCTAGTTAAAATAATTACAAAATTACCTGTAAAATAAATCCTAACCTAAGTTACAATTAAACCTAACACTATACTATCATTAAATTAATTAAATAAAATACCTACAATTACCTACAATTAAACCTAACACTACACTATCAATAAATAAATTAAATACAATTCCTACAAATAACTACAATGAAATAAACTAACTAAAGTACAAAAAATAAAAAAGAACTAAGTTACAAAAAATAAAAAAATATTTACAAACATAAGAAAAATATTACAACAATTTTAAACTAATTACACCTACTCTAAGCCCCCTAATAAAATAACAAAGACCCCCAAAATAAAAAATGCCCTACCCTATTCTAAATTACTAAAGTTCAAAGCTCTTTTTCCTTACCAGCCCTGAACAGGGCCCTTTGCGGGGCATGCCCCAAGAAGTTCAGCTCTTTTGCCTGTAAAAAAAAACATACAATACCCCCCCCCAACATTACAACCCACCACCCACATACCCCTAATCTAACCCAAACCCCCCTTAAATAAACCTAACACTAAGCCCCTGAAGATCATCCTACCTTGTCTTCACCTCACCAGGTATCACCGATCCGTCCTGGCTCCAAAATCTCCATCCAACCCAAGCGGGGGCTGGCGATCCATCATCCGGTGGCTGAAGAGGTCCAGAAGAGGCTCCAAAGTCTTCATCCTATCCGGGAAGAAGAGGCGATCCGGACCGGCAACCATCTTGATCCAAGCGGTATCTTCTATCTTCATCCGATGACGACCGGCTCCATCCTGAAGACCTCCACCACGGACCCATCTTCTTCCGGCGACGTCCAACTGAAGAATGACGGTTCCTTTAAGGGACGTCATCCAAGATGGCGTCCCTTGAATTCCGATTGGCTGATAGGATTCTATCAGCCAATCGGAATTAAGGTAGGAATATTCTGATTGGCTGATGGAATCAGCCAATCAGAATCAAGTTCAATCCGATTGGCTGATCCAATCAGTAGAATGCGAGCTCAATCTGATTGGCTGATTGGATCAGCCAATCGGATTGAACTTGATTCTGATTGGCTGATTCCATCAGCCAATCAGAATATTCCTACCTTAATTCCGATTGGCTGATAGAATCCTATCAGCCAATCGGAATTCGAGGGACGCCATCTTGGATGACGTCCCTTAAAGGAACTGTCATTCTTCAGTTGGACGTCGCCGGAAGAAGATGGGTCCGCGGTGGAGGTCTTCAGGATGGAGCCGGTCGTCATCGGATGAAGATAGAAGATGCCGCTTGGATCAAGATGGTTGCCGGTCCGGATCGCCTCTTCTTCCCGGATAGGATGAAGACTTTGGAGCCTCTTCTGGACCTCTTCAGCCACCGGATGATGGATCGCCAGCCCCCGCTTGGGTTGGATGAAGAATTTGGAGCCAGGACGGATTGGTGATACCTGGTGAGGTGAAGACAAGGTAGGATGATCTTCAGGGGCTTAGTGTTAGGTTTATTTAAGGGGGGTTTTGGTTAGATTAGGGGTATGTGGGTGGTGGGTTGTAATGTTGGGGGGGGTATTGTATGTTTTTTTTTACAGGCAAAAGAGCTGAACTTCTTGGGGCATGCCCCGCAAAGGGCCCTGTTCAGGGCTGGTAAGGTAAAAGAGCTTTGAACTTTAGTAATTTAGAATAGGGTAGGGCATTTTTTATTTTGGGGGTCTTTGTTATTTTATTAGGGGGCTTAGAGTAGGTGTAATTAGTTTAAAATTGTTGTAATATTTTTCTTATGTTTGTAAATATTTTTTTATTTTTTGTAACTTAGTTCTTTTTTATTTTTTGTACTTTAGTTAGTTTATTTCATTGTAGTTATTTGTAGGAATTGTATTTAATTTATTTATTGATAGTGTAGTGTTAGGTTTAATTGTAGGTAATTGTAGGTATTTTATTTAATTAATTTAATGATAGTATAGTGTTAGGTTTAATTGTAACTTAGGTTAGGATTTATTTTACAGGTAATTTTGTAATTATTTTAACTAGGTAACTATTAAATAGTTCTTAACTATTTAATAGCTATTGTACATGGTTAAAATTATTACAAAGGTGCCTGTAAAATAAATATTAATCCTAAAATAGCTATAATATAATTATAATTTATATTGTAGCTATATTAGGATTTATTTTACAGGTAAGTATTTAGCTTTAAATAGGAATAATTTATTTAATAAGAGATAATTAATTTCGTTAGATGTAAATTATATTTAACTTAGGGGGGTGTTAGTGTTAGGGTTAGACTTAGCTTTAGGGGTTAATACATTTATTAGAATAGCGGTGAGCTCAAGTCGGCAGATTAGGGGTTAATAATTGAAGTTAGGTGTCAGCGATGTTAGGGAGGGCAGATTAGGGGTTAATACTATTTATTATAGGGTTAGTGAGGCGGATTAGGGGTTAATAACTTTATTATAGTAGCGCTCAGGTCCGCTCGGCAGATTAGGGGTTAATAAGTGTAGGCAGGTGGAGGCGACGTTGTGGGGGGCAGATTAGGGGTTAATAAATATAATATAGGGGTCGGCGATGTTAGGGCAGCAGATTAGGGGTACATAGGGATAATGTAAGTAGCGGCGGTTTACGGAGCAGCAGATTAGGGGTTAATAATAATATGCAGGGGTCAGCGATAGTGGGGGCGGCAGATTAGGGGTTAATAAGTGTAAGGCTAGGGGTGTTTAGACTCAGGGTACATGTTAGGGTGTTAGGTGCAGACGTAGGAAGTGTTTCCGCATAGCAAACAATGGGGCTGCGTTAGGAGCTGAACGCGGCTTTTTTGCAGGTGTTTGGTTTTTTTTTCAGCTCAAACAGCCCCATTGTTTTCTATGGGGGAATCGTGCACAAGCACGTTTTTGAGGCTGGCCACTTGCGTAAGCAACTCTGGTATCGAGAGTTGAAGCTGCGTTAAATATGCTCTACGCTCCTTTTTTGGAGCCTAACGCAGCCTTTATGTGGACTCTCAATACCAGAGTTATTTTTATGGTGCGGCCAGAAAAAAGCCGGCATTAGCTTTTCGGGTCGTTACCGACAAAACTCCAAATCTAGCCGCAAGAAATCTGTTAACCCCTACACCGCCGCTCTCGGCCCCCGCCGCCACCTACACAATACATATTAACCGCTATCCTGCCCCCCTATACCGCCGCCATCCCTAATAAATGTATTAACCCCTATCCTGTCGCTCCCGGACCCCGCCGCAACTAAATAAATAGTGTAACCCCTAAACCGCCGCTCCCGGACCCCGCCGCCACCTATATTAAACTTATTAACCCCTAATCTGCCCCCCCTACACCGTCGCCACCTATAATAAAATTATTAACCCCTAAAGCTAAGTCTAACCCTAACACCCCCCTAAATTAAATCTAATTTAAATCTAACAAAATAAATTAACTCTTATTAACTAAATTATTCCTATTTAAAGCTAAATACCTGTAAAATAAACCCTAAGATAGCTACAATGTAATTAATAATTACATTGTAGATATTTTAGGGTTTATATTTATTTTACAGGTAACTTTGTATTTATTTTAACTAGGTACAATAGCTATTAAATAGTTAATTCCGATTGGCTGATAGAATCCTATCAGCCAATCGGAATTGAAGGGACGCCATCTTGGATGACGTCCCTTAAAGGAACCTTCATTCGTCGTTAGTCCATCGGGGAAGAAGGATGTTCCGCGTCGGCGGGATGAAGATGGAGCCGGAAGAAAGAAGATTGAAGATGCCGCTTGATAGAAGACTTCAGCCGGATGGAAGACCTCTTCAGCCCCCGCTTGGATGAAGACTTCAGCCGGATGATGGACCTCTTCAGCCCCCGCTTGGATGAAGACTTCAGCCAGATGATGGACCTCTTCAGTGCCACGCTTGGATGAAGACATCACCCGGATTGGATGAAGAATTCGGCTCGGCTGAGTGAAGACGACTCAAGGTAGGAAGATCTTCAGGGGGGTAGTGTTAGGTTTATTTAAGGGGGGTTTGGGTGGGTTAGAGTAGGGGTGTGTGGGTGGTGGGTTTTAATGTTGGGGGGGTTGTATTTTTATTTTACAGGCAAAAGAGCTGTTTTCTTTGGGGCATGCCCCGCAAAAGGCCCTTTTAAGGGCTGGTAAGGTAATAGAGCTGGTATCTTTTAAATGTAGAATAGGGTAGGGAATTTTTTTATTTTGGGGGGCTTTGCTATTTTATTAGGGGGCCTAGAGTATGTGTAATTAGCTTAAAATTGTTGTAATATTTTTATAATGTTTGTAAATTATTTTTTTATTTTTTGTAACAGTTCTTTTTTTATTTTTTGTACTTTAGTTAGTGTATTTATTTGTAGGTATTTGTATTTAATTTATTTAATTTATTTAATGATAGTGTAGTGTTAGGCTTAATTGTAACTTAGGTTAGGATTTATTTTAAAGGAACCTTCATTCGTTGTTAGTCCGTCGGGGAAGAAGGATGTTCCGCGTCGGCGGGATGAAGATGGATCCGGAAGAAAGAAGATTGAAGATGCCTCTTGGAAGAAGACATTGCCCGGTTGGAAGACCTCTTCAGCGCCGCCTGGATGAAGACTTCATCGGATGGAAGACTTCTTCAGCGCCCCTTGGATGATGACTTCTGCCGCTCCGGATCTCCTCTTCGGTTCCATCGGTGGTCGGCTGGCTGAAGACGACTCAAGGTAGGATGATCTTCAGGGGGGTAGTGTTAGGTTTATTTAAGGGGGGTTTGGGTTAGATTAGGGGTATGTGGGTGGTGGGTTTTAATGTTGGGGGGGTTGTATTTTTATTTTACAGGCAAAAGGCCCTTTTAAGGGCTGGTAAGGTAAAAGAGCTGGTAACTTTTTAATGTAGAATAGGGTAGGGAATTTTTTTATTTTGGGGGGCTTTGTTATTTTATTAGGGGGCTTAGATTAGGTGTAAGAAGCTTAAAATTGTTGTAATATTTTTTAAATGTTTGTAACTGATTTTTTTATTTTTTTTAACTTAGCATTTTTTATTTTTTGTACTTTAGTTAGTTTATTTAATTTAATTTAATTGTAGTAATTTGTAGCTAATTTATTTAATTAATTTAATGATAGTGTAGTGTTAGGTTTAATTGTAACTTAGGTTAGGATTTATTTTACAGGTAATTTTGTATTTCTTTTAGCTAAGTAGTTATTAAATAGTTAATAACTATTTAATAACTATTCTAACTAGCTAAAATAAATACAAAGTTACCTGTAAAATAAATATAAATCCTAAAATAGCTACAATGTAATTATTAATTATATTGTAGCTATCTTAGGGTTTATTTTACAGGTAAGTATTTAGTTTTAAATAGGAATAATTTATTAAAGTATAGTGTAGTGTTAGGTGTAAATGTAACTTAGGTTAGTTTTTATTTTACAGGTAAATTTCTCTTTATTTTAGCTAGGTAGTTATTAAATAGTTAATAACTATTTAATAGCTATTGTACCTAGTTAAAATACATTGAAAGTTGCCTGTAAAATAAAAATAAATCCTAAAATAGCTACAATATAATTATTATTTATATTGTAGCTATATTAGGGTTTATTTTAAAGGTAAATATTTAAATAGGATTAATTTAGTTAATAAGAGAAATATTATTTAGATTTATTTAATTAATATTTAAGTTAGGGGGGTGTTAGGGTTAGTGTTAGGTTTAGGGGTTAATAATTTTATTACAGTGGCGGCGGTGTAGGGGGGGCAGGATAGGGGTTAATAAATTTATTATAGGTGGCGACGGTGTAGGGGGGCAGATTAGGGGTTAATAAGTTTAATATAGGTTGCGGCGGGGTCCAGGAGCAGCGGTTTAGGGGTTAAACTATTTATTTAGTTGCGGCGAGGTCCGGGATCCACAGGATAGGGGTTAATAACTTTATTATAGGTGGCGGCGGTATAGGGGGAGCAGGATAGGGGTTACTAGGTATTATGCAGGTGGCGGCGATGTCCGGGAGCGGCGGTTTAGGGGTTAATACATTTATAAGAGTTGCAGCGGGGTCTAGGAGCGGCGGTTTAGGGGTTAATAACTTTATTGAGTTGCGGGGGGCTCCGGGGGCGCCGGTATAGGGGGCAGAACAGTGTAGTTAGTGTGGGTGCTTAGTGACAGGCTAGCAATAAAGCTGTCAAAAAGCCGAAGAGCAGCGATATCGGATGAGTGATAACAGTCCGCTGCTCATCGCCCCGTACTTGGTGCGCGGCTTTTTGGCAGCTTTTTTGATAACTTAGGCGAAATTTTGAAGGTCTGTGGCAGCGATGGTAGGCGAGCTTAGGCGGGCAAATTGGACCGGCGAAGGCAGGTAAAGAAGACGGCTTGATAACTACTCCCCTTAAACACATGGCAGACAGTACACCCTTATAACAAAACTCTATCATTTTACATGTTTCAACATGCAGTCACTGAGCTACTATAGCTAATCCCTGTGGAAAATAAAGAATCATTCGTTATTTGCATTCGGATTCTTTGTTAGAATCGGAATGAGGAAAAAGGGGGCACATGTGGCATTCACCTCTTCAGAGACGGATTTATTCTTGTGAAAGTTCAACACTCTAAGATATGGATTTGCATGGTTCTTAGTATGTTGCAGTTTCACAAGAATAAATCCAGCTCCGCAAAGACCCAAAGATCCTTCATCTACATTCGGCTCCTAATGAAGGACCCAAACACACATCTCTAGTTATCATGTTGTAGTTTGTGACACATTAATGGACCTGTATAATAGTCAAACACAGGGATTGATAATGGTGAGAAGAAGCAGCAGCACTCCCAAATCGTAGAGTTAAAAAACAAAATTTATTTCCAAAATTTAAAAACAGTGAACACAAACAGCACAGCACAACGCCAATGTTTCGTGCTATGCAGCACTTAATCATAGGATAACTCCCCACCTGTGTAGTGCACCTTTAAAGAGAGCAATGACCAATCAAAATACTAAAAATGTGACACTCCCATAGGAGTGGATTTCAACATAAAGCGTGCACTGCCAAGGTGTAAAGAAAAATGTAACATCAGGGATTGATAAACCCAGGCACTGGGGAACCACTGGCACCTTAAAATTAGGTCGTTATATACATCCAACAAGTCTCGCAAACCCGATTGCTTTTTCCCAAGTTCGCTAACCCAACATGAAGTCTTAATATTTCACATTCCAATGTTCTTCACATAGCAGAATATGTTCTGTTTATTATTAAATACATATTTCTATCTATATCTGATATGTTTTTGGTAAAATAAATCTCTATCTCTCTCTCTAAATATATATAGAGTTAAACACTTTATTAAATATGAATATTGCATAAAAATGATTTTACATGTTTTAAGTTACTGACTGCAAAGGGTTTCAATGCACATATATATATATATATATATATATATATATATATATATATATATATATATATATATATTATCTCACAAAAGTGAGTACACCCCTCACATTTTTGTAAATATTTGATTATATCTTTTCATATGACAACACTGAAGAAATTACACTTTGCTATAATGTAAAGTAGTGAGTTTACAGCCTGTATAACAGTGTACATTTGCTGTCCCCTCAAAATAACTCAACACACAGCCATTAATGTCTAAACCGTTGGCAACAAAAGTGAGTACATCCCTAAGTGGAAATGTCAAAATTGGGCCCAAGGTGTCAATATTTTGTGTGGCAACCATTATTTTCCAGTACTGCCTTAACCCTCTTGGGCATGGAGTTCACCAGAGCTTCACAGGTTGACACTGGAATCCTCTTCCACTCCATAACGACATCAGTTGATGGATGTTAGAGACATTGTGCTCCCCCACCTTCCGTTTGAGGATGCCCCACAGATGCTCAATAGGGTTTAGGTCTGGAGACATGCTTGGCCAGTCCATCCGCCTTTGCCCTCAGCTTCTTTATCAAGGCAGTGGTCATCTTGGAGGTGTATTTGGGGTTGTTATAATGTTCGAATACTGCCCTGTGGCACAGTCTCCAAAGGGAGGAGATCATGCTCTGCTTAAGTGTGTCACAGTACATTTTGGCATTCATGGTTCCCTCAATGAACTGTAGCTCCCCAGTGTCGGCAGCACTCATGCAGGCCCCGGCCATGACACTCCCACCACCATTCTTGACTGTAGGCAAAACACACTAGTCTTTGTACTCCTCACCTGGTTGCCAGCACACACACGCTTGACACCATCTGAACCAAATAAGTTGATCTTGGTCTCATTGGACCACAGGACCTGGTTCCAGTAATCCATGTCCTTAGTCTGCTTGTTTTCAGAAAACTGTTTGCGGGCTTTCTTGTGCATCATCTTTAGAAGAGGCTTCCTTCTGGGACAACAGCCATGCAGACCAATTTGATGCAGTGTGCGGCGAATGGTCCGAGCACTGACCCCCCACCCCTTCGACCTCTGCAGCAATGCTGGCAGCACTCATACGTCTATTTCCGAAAGACAACCTCTGGATATGACGCTGAGCAGGTGCACTCAATTTCTTTGGTCGACAATGGCGAGGCCTGTTCTGAGTGGAACCTGTTCTGTGAAACCGCTGTATGGTCTTGCTCACCGTGCTGCAGCTCAGTTTCAGGGTCTTGGCAATCTTTATGTAGAGCAACAATTCTTTTTTTCAGATCCTCAGAGAGTTCTTTGCCATATACAAGGTGACATATGGGAGAGTTTCCCTGTTGTAAATCATCTCTCATGAAAGTGATTTACAAAGAAGTTAGGCTCGTAGGCTTACATGCTAAGGGGGTTCAAGGGGTTCACTAAAGGAGGAGAGGAACTAAGATAGAAAAATGTTAGTGTATATTATATGCATCCCTAAACAGTAGAGTCTTTAAAGAGCGCTTGAAAGTTTGAAAATTAGGGGAAAGTCATGTAAAGCGAGAAAGAGTTCCACAAAATAGGGGCGAGTCTGGAAAAGGCTTGTAGACGGGAATGTGAGGAGGTCACAAGAGAGGAGGAGAGAAGGAGGTCATGAGCAGAGCAAAGGGAACGGGATGGCGAGTATCTGGAGATTAGGTTGGAGAGATAGGGGTGAATTATTAAGCTGCAAATGCAGCCATTTCCACGCGAGTTATGAAACAGCGGTCTTAAGACCTCTGAGGTTGTGGATAGCAATCATCAGATACGATTGGGATGATTGACATCTCCTGCTAGCAGCCGATTGGCCGCAAATCTGCAGGGGGCAGCATTGCACAAGCATTTCACAAGGAATGCTTGTGCAATGATAAATGCCGACAGCGTATGCTGTCGGCATTTATCGATGTGAGGTGGACGTGATCCACTATAGCGGATTATGTCCACCCACATATTGCTAAATCGGCCCCATAGGGTAGAGCAGTGTTATTGAGAGCTTTAAAAGAGTCAGGATTAATATACATACATATTTAGACATGTATATGTATGTATCTCTATGTTAAAAGAACTTTGCTGTCCTTTTTTTTTTTTTTTTTTTTAAACACCTGGTGACACCTTATATCTTTGAGTCCTTATAACTTTTTAATGCAATACTTTTTAAAATATTTTTTTATTACATAGTGTTATTATGAGTGTAACTTAAAAGTATTTTTAATGTTTTTTTGTGCAACTTTTTAGTCGAGCGTAACAGTTAACCAGAGCTCTGAAGTTGTGATTTCCTGATGCAAGTTTAATCCAATTGTGCTCGAGCGAACGCGTTTACTTTTTACCTATAATACAACCTATTATACACGCGCTACTTCCAACATGCGCAAAGAGCCGCGATAAACCCCTTTTCGCTTGTGTGCAACTGTTATCTAGCCCATTATTGTCTAAAAAAACGATGTTTAAATATGATGTGCATTGCTGCATAGCGCTTAAGAGAATATTATTGATTTTATATTTTGCAGAAAACTCATATGCATGTGGCACAAAAAACAAAACGGCAATCGATTTGAATCACAGTTTAATTATGCATTAAGCCTCTTCACAAGCAGAGCACTGCCAAAAATGCAAGTCAAATACATTTCTTTTATAGACTATGAAAAACAATTATGGAAACAAAATGTACAAATGTTTTAATACCATAGCTATTTATAATGCTGAAGCTTGTAACATACTGCAGTAAGTGAAAATCATTATTTGCTTATCACAAGTGTACTGATAAAGTGTTGTGCTTTTAATACTGTGTTTTGTGTTTTCATTTGTTTGCAATCCAATAAAAGCAAATAGATGGGGGGGGGGGGGATGTAGAACCAATATAGGAAGTGACTGTAGAAATGTTTGACAAATGGATTTATACAGATATAAAAAGTTTGATAGATTCAGTTTAGTTAAAGCAACAAGAAACCCACATTTTTTCTTTCATGATTCAGATAGAGAATACAACTTTCTAATTTACATCTATTATCTAATTTGCTGAATTTTCTTGGTATCCTTTGTTGAAGAAGCAGCAATGCAATACTGTGAGTTGGCTGATAACATTGGGTGAGCCAATAACATGAGGCATATAGGTGCAGCCACCAATCAACAGCTCCTGAGCCTACCTAGATATTATTTTCAATAAAGGATACCAAGAAAACAAAACAAATTAGATAATAGAAGTAAATTGGAAAGTTGGAAAATCACATGCTCTTTCTGAATCATGAAAGAAAAAAAAATGGGTTGTATGTCCTTTTAAACAGAAAATAACATAATGTAATGGTTAATCATATGTGCAAAATTAACCAATTAGAAAAGTAGGAGTGCTCAGTTTTCACAGTAAACTTAATCTGGTAATCAATTTGGATTGGTTAAAAAAAAGTGCGTAGCAAACAAGGCCACTGAGAGAGAGAAGACAGCGAGGTAAATATGCCAGTAGTAAGAGGAGGCTCGTAATAACAGCAGGAAATTATTTAACCAAATTGCTTAGATACAAGGTAATCACAGAGGTAAAAAGTGTATTAATATAACCATGTTGGTTATGCAAAACTGGGGAATGGCTATAAAGGGATTATCTATGTTTTTAAATAATAAAACTTCTGGTGTAAGCTGTCCCTTTAAAATTTAAAGCTCATTTGAGACTAAGGGCCCAATAATCTAAAGCTCTCCTCTCAGACGAGATGATCTCCAGTAAGGTGAGGTCCCTCAAATAATTTTAGAAACACAACATTTTACATTGTGAGATGTTTATCTCACTATGCAGTGTTCTGTATGTGAAGGAGAAACTCTTATATTAAAATATATGGTCTAAAAAAACACAACGATTTTGTGCGATTTCTCTCCATGAGGCAAGTTAGACTTGTGTAATGTATAAAACGTAGAGAAAGAAAGAGAGAGAGAGAGAAATAGGCAGAGAGAGAGAAAGAGGCAGAGAGAGAGAGATAGAGAGGCAGATAGAGAGGCAGAGAGAAAGAGAGAGAGGGAGAGTGAGAGGCAGAGAGAGAGGCATATATATATATATACTGTATATATATATATAGAGAGAGAGAGAGGCAGAGAGAGAAAGATAGAGAGGCAGAGAGAGTTAGAGAGGCAGAGAAAGATAGAGAGGCAGAGATAGTTAGAGAGGCAGAGAGAGTTAGAGAGGCAGAGAAAGCGAGAGAGAGGCAGAGAGATAGAGAGGCAGAGAGATAGAGAGGCAGAGAGATAGAGAGGCAGAGAGACAGAGAGAGAGAGAAAGATAGAGAGGCAGAGAGAGTTAGAGAGGCAGAGAAAGATAGAGAGGCAGAGAGAGTTAGAGAGGCAGAGAAAGAGAGAGGCAGAGAGAGTTAGAGAGGCAGAGAAAGATAGAGAGGCAGAGAGAGTTAGAGAGGCAGAGAAAGCGAGAGAGAGGCAGAGAGATAGAGAGGCAGAGAGAGAGAGAAAGATAGAGAGGCAGAGAGAAAGAGAGAGAGGGAGAGTGAGAGGCAGAGAGAGAGGCATATATATATATACTGTATATATAGAGAGAGAGGCAGAGAGAGAAAGAGGCAGAGAGAGAGAGAGATAAAGAGGCAGAGAGAGGCAGATAGAGAGGCAGAGAGAAAGAGAGAGAGGGAGAGTGAGAGGCAGAGAGAGAGGCATATATATATATATACTGTATATATAGAGAGAGAGGCAGAGAGAGAAAGAGGCAGAGAGAGAGAGAGAGATAAAGAGGCAGAGAGAGGCAGATAGAGAGGCAGAGAGAAAGAGAGAGAGGGAGAGTGAGAGGCAGAGAGAGAGGCATATATATATATATATACTGTATATATATATATATATATAGAGAGAGAGTCAGAGAGAGAAAGATAGAGAGGCAGAGAGAGTTAGAGAGGCAGAGAAAGATAGAGAGGCAGAGAGAGTTAAGGCTGTGACATACTGCAAGTGATGCGGCGCGAGGCAAAGCAGCTGCTTCGCTCCGCGTCGCATCGCTTCTGAAGTTCAAATATTTCATCTCTGAGCGCTTAGCTACGCGACCTGACGCAGCAGAGTGCTCAGAGATGAAAAGGCAGGACACACTGAGCGCACACAGCCGCATGTACATGCTGCGCGTCGCTCTGCTTGCAGTGTGTCACAGCCTTTAGAGAGGCAGAGAAAGCGAGAGAGAGGCAGAGAGATAGAGAGTCAGAGAGAGAAAGATAGAGAGGCAGAGAGAGAGAAAGAGGGAGAGAGAGAGAGAGAGAGAGAGAGAGAGAGAGTGAGAGGTAGAGAGAGTGAGAGGTAGAGAGAGTGAGAGGTAGAGAGAGAGAGGCAGAAAGAGAGAGAGAGAGGCAGAAAGAGAGAGAGAGAGGCAGAAAGAGAGAGAGAGAGGCAGAAAGAGAGAGAGAGAGGCAGAAAGAGAGAGAGAGAGAGAGAGAGAGAGAGAGAGAGGCAGAGAGAGAGAGAGGCAGAGAGAGAGAGAGGCAGAGAGAGACAGAGAGAGATAGAGAGGAATAGGTAGAGAGAGAGAGGCAGAGAGAGAGAAAGAGAGTCAGACAGAGATAATACAGATACACACATTTTTTTTTAGCTTTCATGTCCATGTAGAGTTTACTTGGATGTCATCCGGAGTATCTTCTCACAACTTCTATTCAATGGCATATACAACATTTTGCTTTATCTAAGACAGCCTTTTGAATGGACATAAAAGTGCAAAAAAGAAATGCTCTAATGTGATAGAGCATTTTATTATTGCACTTTTGCTTACATTCAACTATGTGTTTAACCCCTGCAAAGCTCCAGAGCAGCAATGCACTACTGGGACCAGGCTGAACACATTTGGGGAGTCAATGACAAGAGGCAAACATCTGTAGCCTCCAATCCCCAGCTAGCTCCCAGTAATGCATTGCTGCTCCTGAGCCCACCTAGGTATGATTTTTCAACAAAGGATACCAAGAGAACAAAGTAAATGTTATAATATAAGTCCATTGACAAGTCTCCTAAAATTGCATGCTCTATTAAAACCATGAAAGTTTAATGTTGACATTCATGTCCCTTTCAATATTTATTTATTAAAGCCTGATTTTGTATACTAATAGAAAGATACCAATATCCCAAATGTATTATGTGCTCATTTCCCATGTTGCTTTCACATTGATGAAGAGTTGTCAAATGACTAGTTCAGAAATTAAAATTCAAACATATTCAGCGGCCTTCCAAAATACACTGACAAACACTGATATCGACATTATAGAAAGATCTAAAAAAAATTGTACAGGTCCTTTTTGTAGATTGTTTCATTTTACATTTGGCTGTTGCTATGATTCACATTTATAAGGAAAATCTCTGATGGAGAGGATGGAGAGGACGGTGTATATTTGATATAAATGCATGAGCGAGACACACTGCAATTCTCAATACAAAGAAAAAAACTCTCTTAAACTGATTTTAAGATTTAATTTGGACATTGGGAATACTTTGTTCAGTTGTAACAGCAGACAGAATCCCAATTGCTTGAAAGAAGCAATTTGTCACAACTCATTACCAAAGAGGCCACAAGTCTGCAACAAAATGCTGTGCCTTTCTAATTTCTCTGATCATTAATAGCTGCCATTAATCCCATCAATGGACATCAGAAGTTCTTTTTTTTCTCTTTTTTTGTAAACTGAGGAGAAAACAGTAGTAAGGTTTTAGGGGCATATGTATCAAGCTCCGAATGGAGCTTGATGCCCCGTGTTTCTGTCGAGCCTGCAGGCTCACCAGAAACAGCAGTTATGAAGCAGCGGTCACAAAGACCGCTGCTCCATAACCTGTCCGCCTGCTCTGAGCAGGCGGACAGACATCGCCGGAAATCAACCCGATCGAGTACGATCAGGTTGATCGAAACCCCCTTCTGGTGGCCTATTGGCCGCGAGTCTGCAGGGGGTGGCGTTGCACCAGCAGCTATTGTGAGCTGCTGGTGCAATGCTGAATACGACGAGCGTATTGCTCGCCGTATTCAGCGAGGTCTGGCAGACCTGATCCGCACTGTCGGATCAGGTCCGCCAGACCTTAATAACTAGAGGCCTTAGAGTCTAACATTTATACCTAAAGTTCTGAACTCAGATTCTCCAAGCGTAGCCTATAGTATTGCTGGCTCACTCTCTTTAGGATGATTTATTTTTTCCAAAAGATTAGAATTTTCTTTTAGCAGAACACTATTATCTCATTCTTCCTTTTTTGAACCAGTTGGGGATGTAGTCAACCATGTAGTTTGCCTCCAAATCTAAAGCGGTTTATTTTGAATTTAAACCTGACAACTGCGCACAACTTATGCAAAGGCATTAATTGCTCACTAGCTTATAAGGATAATTCCCAAAGTTCTATTTAGTTGACAGGGAAACACTTCTACAGGAATAAAAACATAGTTTTATTAAAAACATCCATTAAAAAAGCTCAAATACATCTTGATAATGATAATCCCCATGGATCTATTGGTTGACAGTAAAACACTTCTATAATAATGAAAACATAGGAACATCCATTTAAAAAACAAAAAAACTAAAAAAAACTTTCAATACATATTGAAAAAATATAATTTATGCTTACCTGATACATTTTTCTTTCTTGACAGTGAGAGTCCACAAATTCATTCAAAACCTATGGGAAATACTTCACCTGGCCACCAGGAGGAGGCAAAGATACACCAAACAGAGCATTGAAATATCTCTCCCACTTACCCTATCCTCTTAGTAGTTCAAGCCGAGGATAAGGAAAAGTGGAGAGATAAAAGGGGTAAAGAGGAGCCGTAAGACTGCTACCACTTCACTATTTCAGGGTGGCTTCATGGACTCTTGCTGCCAAGAATTTATCAGGTAAGCATAAATTATATTTTCTCTATAATGGCAGTGAGAGTCCACAAATTCATTCATAACCTTTGGGAAACCAATACCCAATATGTGGAATCCATGAATATTTTATAGAGGGAATGGTAGAGAAGGCAGTCCTTAATTACTAGGCACCACCACTTAAAGAACGTTTCTCCCAAAGGACATCTCTGCAGAGGCAAAATCATCAAATCTGTAAAATTTTGTGAAAGTATGTAAAGATGACCAGGTAGCAGCCTTGCAAATCTGTTCAACTGAAGCATCATTCTTGAAGACCCAGGAAGTAGACACTGCATGGGTAGAATGTGCCATAATTCGGGATGGAGGCTGCTGACCCACCTCTATATAAGCCATGCGAATCAAACTTCTGATCCAGAAGGAAAGAGTAACAGCTGTGGTTTTTTTACCCTTGTGCTTACCAGAAAACAGGACAAACAAGGACGATGATTGACAAAATTCCTTAGCAGCATGACAATGAACTTTAAAGCTCCTTGGTGGAAGAAGGATTGGGACAATGAGGTGAAACAACAATTTCTTGATTGATATTGTGAGTTGAAACAATCTTGGGTAAAAATCACGGTTTTGTCCAAAGTACAGCCTTATCCGAATGGAATACTAGATAAGGTGAATCACACTGGAGGGCAGACAATTCTAAAACTCTATGAGCAGAGGAAATAGCTAACAGAAATTACACTTTCCAGGATTGTAACTTAATATCAACAGAATTCATAGGCTCAAACAGAACTTAACATCTGGCAAACGAGCCAACTTCTTATGCAACAAAACAGGAAGAGCAGAAATTTAACCTTTAAGAGAACCAATCAATGGGATACAATTATCCATTCACTCCCCATGCAGTCAGCCTCCGAGAATCTAGATTTTGATAGAAGAACGGACCCTGCACCAGAAGATCCGGCCATTGGCCATACAGGAGCTAACATAATCACTAAAATTCCCTCCTGTTTGATTAGAGCTTCCACTTGAGGCAGCAGAACAATTGGTGGAAGAAGATACACTATATTTAAATGCCAAGGAACTGCTAGGGCATCCACCAACTCCGTCTTAGGATCTCTCAATCTCGACCCATTTCTCGGTACTTTGGCATTGAGATGGGAAGCCATGAGATCTATCTCTGGTCACTTCCTCCTGCGGGTGATCTCACAAAACACCTCTCTTTGCCTATCTCCAATACACGAGGCAAAGAACTACTGAGAGGGTAAGGGAAGGATATTTCAATGCTCTGTTTGGGGTGTCTTTGGTGGCCAGGTGAAGTATTTCCCATAGGGTATGAATGAATTTGTGCACTCTCACTGCCATTAGAAAGAAATCTGTCAAATTCAATGATCAGCATGTAGAGGGAATGGATGTATCGCCCCCCAATTTATATAATATAACACTTGTTAAAAATAAACACTAACACAATGTATAATTAAATGCATTGTGGGGTTAGAATGTATAGTTTTGTTTGATATCTTTAGCATTTGCTTAATAAATACATTTAAATAAAATATTAAAGAAAAACATGACAGTGCTGTTGACATTCTGTGTTAAATTAGCAGTTGGAAAAGTTATCCTTGAATTTGTGCCTAACAGACACACAAGTGAAAGCAAAGCAAAATAAGTAAGATTTACATTTTGATAAACTAAGCATTTTACAATTGAGTTAACCATACTGAAAGTCAGCACTTTTCTCAGTAGTTTTTGGAGATCAGCATCATTTATAGAAAATATGCTGGTGTTGTTTAAAAAAGTACTGTTTTTAATTGTTATTTGTAACAAGTATTAAACAGAAGTTTTACTAAATTGGTGTTATATAATATATAGAAGTGTGAATGAGGAGGAAAATATAACAATATATATGTAAGTGTGTGTTTGTGTGTTGAAGTAGAATATGCAGATTTGTGTGCATGTGTGTATGGTAATATAATACGCAGACTTGTGTGCATGTGTGTATGGTAGTAGAATATACATATTTGAGTGCATGTGTGTGTGATAGCAGAATATGCAGATGTGTGTGCATGTGTGTATGGTAGTAGCATGTACAGATTTCAGTGCATGTGAATATGGTAGTAGAATGTACAGATTTGAGTGCATAGTAGAATGTACAGATTTGAGTGCATGTGTGTATGGTAGTAGAATATACAGATTTGAGTGCATGTGTGTGTGGTAGCAGAATATGCTGATTTGTGTGTATGTGTGTATGGTAGTAGAATATACAGATTTCAGTGCATGTGAGTATGGTAGTCAAATGTACAGATTTGAGTGCATGTGTGTGTGGTAGCAGAATATGCAGATTTGTATGCATGTGTGTATGGTAGTAGAATGTACAGATTTCAGTGCATGTGAGTATGGTAGTAGAATGTACAGATTTGAGTGCATAGTAGAATGTACAGATTTGAGTGCATGTGTGTATGGTAGTATAATATACAGATTTGAGTGTATGTGTGTATGGTAGTAGAATATAGAGATTTGAGTGCATGTGTGTGTGATAGCAGAATATGCAGATTTGTGTGCATGTGTGTATGGTAGGGATGCACCGAAATGAAAATTCTGGACCGAAAATTCAGGATGCCCCTGGCCGAAAACCAAAACGATACTGATTTTTTTTTTTACTACAGTGTGTGTGTGTGTAGCTGAGAGAGCTTGTAGGCGGGAAAGCTCCAACAAATGGGCGTGATCACTTGTACTGTAGGGCGTTATCTGCAGTGAAACTGGTGGAGCTCTACAAGGGAGAGCCTGGTTATAGCCAGACAACAATACGAGGTGGACATGTGTTTTGTTTTTGGGTGTAGTTATCAGTGCGATGGACGTGGCTGCACCTGATCATCTCTCATCGTATTTCCGCCTAGTTCCTGGTTCGGGTCTCACACTGACCCGTCAGATTATATATCCGGAGCCCCAAATGGAGTCTGCTTGTCATCTATCACCAGGACCACTGGACTTAGCTATGACCTTACGTGCAAGGTGGTTATAGAAAGTTACTGTGCTTTTTTTGTATACACTATCTGGTGGGTGCTAATTTATACAAACTGTGTGCGAGCCTGGGGCTTATGCATATATAGTGTGCACACATATTTGCCTCAAGCGAATAGAATGTATACGCACATGAGACTGATGTATAAGCACTGTATATAAGGCTTATACATATTCTCTGTGTGTGCTTAGGGCTGTGTCTGATAATATCAAGTGTTTATAAACATGTTACTTATCCCCCTTTGAATACTAAAAAAAAAAAAAAGGGCACTGCTGGTTTCAAATTTCATTATGTCATGGTACTCATGTGTGTGCTCTGTGTACCATGCCAGTGCTGTGCTGCTCACCTTATGCTAAGGATAGACATGTAACTCAATAGAACAGGGGAGGGCTGTACATTTTTAGCCATTTTGGTCCTCTTTGGGCCGAAATTGGAATTGCACATTTTCTGAGGCCCAAATTTTGGTGCATCGCTAGTATTATTCTTTATTTAGTTCTGTGTAACAGATTTTTGTTTTTTTTCCAATTATCAAAATAAAGTATAGTCCTAGAAAACTATTATTATATGCAAAACAGTAAGTCAAGTAATGAACTCAAACAGCAGCTCTAGGCTGGCATCAAATTTGAAATATGCTACACAATAATTTTACCGAAAAAAAAGGCAAAAAAACCAAAAACACAATTTTCGACCGAAACTTTCTGCGGCCGAAATTTCGGTGCATCCCTAGTGTATGGTAGTAGAATGTACAGATTTCAGTGCATCTGAGTATGGTAGTAGAATGTACAGATTTCAGTGCATAGTAGAATGTACAGATTTCAGTGCATGTGTGTATGGTAGTAGAATATACAGATTTCAGTGCATGTGTGTGTGGTAGTAGAATATGCAGATGTGTGTGTGTGCATGTGTGTATGGATATATAACTTGCAGATTTGTGGGCATGTGTGTATGGTAGTAGAATATACAGATTTGAGTGCATGTGTGTGTGATTGCAGAATATGCAGATTTGTGTGCATGTGTGTATGGTAGTAGAATGTACAGATTTCAGTGCATAGTAGAATGTACAGATTTCAGTGCATGTGTGTATGGTAGTAGAATATACAGATTTCAGTGCATGTGTGTGTGGTAGTAGAATATGCAGATGTGTGTGTGTGCATGTGTGTATGGATATATAACTTGCAGATTTGTGGGCATGTGTGTATGGTAGTAGAATATACAGATTTGTGTGCATGTGTGTATGGATATATAACTTGCAGATTTGTGGGCATGTGTGTATGGTAGTAGAATATACAGATTTGTGTGCATGTGTGTATGGTAGTAGAATGTACAGATTTCAGTGCATCTGAGTATGGTAGTAGAATGTTCAGATTTGAGTGCATGTGTGTGTGGTAGTGTAATATACAGATTTGAGTGCATGTGTGTGTGTGGTAGTAGAATATACAGATGTGTGTGTGTGCATGTGTGTATGGATATATAACTTGCAGATTTGTGGGCATGTGTGTATGGTAGTAGAATATACAGATTTGTGTGCATGTGTGTATGGATATATAACTTGCAGATTTGTGGGCATGTGTGTATGGTAGTAGAATATACAGATTTGAGTGCATGTGTCTATGGTAGTAGAATGTACAGATTTGAGTGCATGTGTGTATGGTAGTAGAATAAACAGATTTGAGTGCATGTGTGTGTGATAGCAGAATATGCAAATTTGTGTGCATGTGTATGTGGTAGTAGAATATACAGATTTGAGTGCATGTGTGTGTGATAGCAGAATATGCAGATTTGTGTGCATGTGTGTATGGTAGTAGAATGTACAGATTCGAGGGCATGTGTGTATGGTAGTAGAATGTACAGATTTGAGTGCATGTGTGTATGGTAGTAGAATGTACAGATTTGAGTGCATGTGTGTATGGTAGTAGAATGTACAGATTTGTGTGCATGTGTGTATGGTAGTAGAATATGCAGATTGGAGTGCATGTGTGTTTGGTAGTAGAATATACAGATTTGAGTGCATGTGTGTGCATGTGTGTGTGATAGCAGAATATACAGATTTGTGTGTGTGGTAGTAGAATGTACAGATATGAGTGCATGTGTGTATGGTAGTAGAATGTACAGATTTGAGTGCATGTGTGTATGGTAGTAGAATGTACAGATTTGAGTGCATGTGTGTATGGTAGTAGAATGTACAGATTTTAGGGCATGTGTGTATGGTAGTAGAATATACAGATTTGAGTGCATTTGTGTGTGATAGCAGAATATGCAGATTTATGTGCATGTGTGTGTGGTAGTAGAATATACAGATTTAAGTACATGTGTGTGCATGTGTGTGATAGTAGAATATGCAGATTTGTGTGCATGTGTGTGTGGTAGTAGAATGTACAGATTTAAGTGCATGTGTGTATGGTAGTAGAATGTACAGATTTGAGTGCATGTGTGTATGGTAGTAGAATGTGTGTGTTAGTAGAATATACAGATTTGAGTGCATGTGTGTGAGATAGCAGAATATGCAGTTTTGTGTGCATGTGTGTATGGTAGTAGAATGTACAGATTTGAGTGCATGTGTGTATGGTAGTAGAATGTACAGATTTGAGTGCATGTGTGTATGGTAGTAGAATGTGTGTGTTAGTAGAATATACAAATTTGAGTGTGTGTGTTTTCATGTGTGTGTTTGTATGTGTGTGTGTGAGAGAGTGTGTATGGTAGTAGAATATGCAGATTTTTGTGTGTGTGATAGTAGAATATACAGATTTGAGTGTGTGTGTGTGGGGGGGTAATAGATTATACAGATTTATGTGTGTGGTAGTAGAATATGAAGATTTGTATGTGATTGTGTGTGTGGGAGTAGAATATGCAGATTTGTGTGTGATTGTGTGTGTGTGTGTGGTAGTAGAATATACCGATTTTGTGCATGTCTGTGTATGGTAGTAGAATATATAGATTTGTGTGTGTGTGTGTGTGTCTGTGTGTGTGTGTGGTAGTAGAATATGCAGATTTGTGTGTGTGTGTGGTAGTAGAATAGACAGATTTGAGTGTGTGTGATAGTAGAATATGCAGATTTGTGTGTGGTAGTAAAATATACAGACGAGTGTGTGTATGGTAGTAGAATATACAGATTTGTGTGTGTGTATAGTAATGGAATATACAGATTTGTGTGTGGTAGTAGAATATACAGATTTGAGTGTGTGTGTGTGGCAGTAGAATATATAGATTTGTTTGTGTGTGTATGGTAGTACAATGTACAGATTTGAGTGTATGTGTGTGTGTGTGGTAGTAGAATATACAGATTTGAGTGCATGTGTATGTGGTAGTAGAATATAGTCAGATTTCAGTGCATGTGTGTGTGGTAGTAGAATATATAGATTTGAGTGCAATTGTGTATAATAGTAGAATATACAGATTCAAGTGCATGTGTGTTTGTGGTAGTAGAATATACAGATTTGAGTGCATGTATGTGTGTTAGTAGAATATACAGATTTGAGTGCATTTGTGTGTGGTAGTAGAATATACAGATTTCAGTGCAATTGTGTTTAATAGTAGAATAATAGTAGAATTAGTAGAATTAATAGTAGAATATACAGATTTGCGTTGTGTGTGTAGTTCCATTAGATTTTATTAAATCCTTTGAACTTTTGACAGGATTTCTATGTTTTACTCTAACAAGTGACTGATAAAAAGCTTTTGAGAACTTTAAAGCTTGATATATGTTGCTACAGGAGGGGGGGGGGGGGGCGTGTCCGGACAGCCTGCATGATCAGATGCTAAA
Source organism: Bombina bombina (assembly GCF_027579735.1). Lineage (NCBI taxonomy): Eukaryota > Metazoa > Chordata > Amphibia > Anura > Bombinatoridae > Bombina > Bombina bombina. The sequence goes on along the minus strand of NC_069503.1, from coordinate 284,758,664 downwards.
ATATTGAGCTCCTGCCATAAACAGCTAATCTGTCGATTAGAAGTGATTTACTACCCCATCCAGGGATACAACTTACAGAATAGATCCCTACATACTCTCCTGAACAATTCAATACCAGGATGGAGGTATTTATGACTGTGGGGCTTTGTACCGGACTACTAAATTAACTGGCGGCCTAACATAAGCTCTGGGCATCCCTCCACCTGATAACCGAGGGCGGATGGTCACATTCTGAATACATTACTCTTCAATACATCGCAGTGATCGTTAACATTCTAATATTTCTTATCTCTCCACCATGGATACAAAGCTGACTGCTGCTACTATTAAGGCCATGCTAGCAGGACTTGAGAAATGAATGGGAGACCAATTCGCTGACCTCATCTGGACGCTACTGTGATATTCAGGCAGAGCCTGTAAAAGAAGTTTTCTATAATGAACCACAGCTACTGAATAGCAGTAAAAATGTTTAATGTTGCAAAGTGTGTAGAGGGGATTCACATTAATTACTTCCTGTAGTAACGTGAATACCCATAGTACAAACGTAGCAGTTACTGAATGATAATTATGTTCCAATTGTCCTATTGCTGCAGGAGCGGTCACGGGGGTTAACGGGTGCAGCAGTACAACCATATGAACAGAGATACCAGAAAAGGAGATGTTAACACTCTATAGGTTAAGGGAATAAGGGCTAAATATATAAGAACAATAATATGCATACTGAGGTAAAAATAGAATTCAAAGTCAGATCGGTACCTGTAAAACTTAGAATAAGTTTTATAAAGTTGCAGCGCTGAGTGGAGAGCAGGAGTCACAGATAAACAGCTGAGAGGTGGCTGTGGAAGTTGGCGTGTGACGTCACAGGCGGCGAGATCCGTTGCAGCAGCTTTCCAGAACACAAGTGCAGTCAGACAGAGTTTGAATACCAGGATGCAGGAAGTACAATCCAGAGGCAAATGATCAACTCACAAGGAGGGGCTTAGAACTACTAACAATACCAAGCAATGTGAGAGAGGAGGTGTTGCCTTAAATAGCTGTTTGCAGGTAAGATTCTTAAAGGGACAGTACAGAACCAAGGGCAAGAAAGCATAAGTAGGTAGTTGTGCACACTAATCCAGTATAACATGACAGCTACACAATTCAAGCAACAGGAAGTCTGGCAGTGCTCCGGTGGACGTATGTAAGGAGATAGCACAGACCGACATTCATCTTACGCTTTCCTCGTTCTATCCTATGAGAGATGACAGTGTTGCACCAATTCCTGCAGAGAAACCTCACAGGCCCCAGCGGGTTGATTGCACTGCTGTGGCTTGGAAGATAAGCCCTTTCCCTGCGGGACAGTGCTGTGGATCTCCTACGAAACTTCTCAGCAAAATAGCATTTACCAAAAGGGAGGGTAATGTGCAGATCCGATCTAACTGCTTTTAGCCACCTACTCTGACAAGACAACAGGCGCCACTGTGGCTAATACAGTTTACCCAGAACTCACTGAACTTAACTTCCAACGACACTAAGAGGGGCATCGACTAATATAGCAGCAATTATTATTGTGATATAGTGAGATGCTGTTGCGACTCTCGTGGACTAGATGTTCATACTTTCAATGTTTTGTTTTGGAACTTTTTCAGGTGTATTCTATTACCGTAAATATTAGTTAGTTGCATTAGGGCTTTCTTGCGGTAAACCTCTATCATACTGTGATTGTTAAATTAGTACTAGTCAGATCCTCCCCCAAATAATCAAGATGGCGCATTACACACCAGAAAGATTCCGCCCTTTACCACATTGGACTCCATGGGGGCGGTGCGGCGCGGTCTTGGCTGCGAGTGCCTCATTCTAATTATTAGTTTACTTTAACTACTAACTGCTATAAAATTCTAAAAGCTCATATGTCACATCTAATGTAATAGCCTCCACTTCTCTTAGAATTATTTTGAATATGATCCTTTTACCACATGAGCTCGCTAAAACCCTTATTCAAAGCAGCCAAGCCCATACCCACTCTCTTAGTACAATATTTTTATATCCTACTGTGACTGAAATTTTTCTCCGCAAATTTTTAGTTATATAAGGACGAACCCTCTTTCTCTGACCGCATAGCCATGCGGTTATTTGAGACCTTTCTTTTACAAAATTAACCCAGCACAAGTCTCGCAATTAATAATACGAGGCACATATAACCAGTTCAAGCCTATTTTAAATTCCCAGCCTGGAAGTACTAAATCATTATCATACCAATTATTTAATGTTCATGGTCATATAATATTGGCGGATCTGCACTATTAGAGGTACACAAGCTCACCACAATATTATAAGCTGTACAGGGAGTGCAGAATTATTAGGCAAGTTGTATTTTTGAGGATTAATTTTATTATTGAACAGCAACCATGTTCTCAATGAACCCAAAAAACTCATTAATATCAAAGCTGAATAGTTTTGGAAGTAGTTTTTAGTTTGTTTTTAGTTATAGCTATTTTAGGGGAATATCTGTGTGTGCAGGTGACTATTACTGTGCATAATTATTAGGCAACTTAACAAAAAACAAATATATACCCATTTCAATTATTTATTTTTACCAGTGAAACCAATATAACATCTCAACATTCACAAATATACATTTCTGACATTCAAAAACAAAACAAAAACAAATCAGTGACCAATATAGCCACCTTTCTTTGCAAGGACACTCAAAAGCCTGCCATCCATGGATTCTGTCAGTGTTTTGATCTGTTCACCATCAACATTGCATGCAGCAGCAACCACAGCCTCCCAGACACTGTTCAGAGAGGTGTACTGTTTTCAATCCTTGTAAATCTCACATTTGATGATGGACCACAGGTTCTCAATGGGGTTCAGATCAGGTGAACAAGGAGGCCATGTCATTAGATTTTCTTCTTTTATACCCTTATATACCAGCCACGCTGTGGAGTACTTGGACGCGTGTGATGGAGCATTGTCCTGCATGAAAATCATGTTTTTCTTGAAGGATGCAGACTTCTTCCTGTACCACTGCTTGAAGAAGGTGTCTTCCAGAAACTGGCAGTAGGACTGGGAGTTGAGCTTGACTCCATCCTCAACCTGAAAAGGCCCCACAAGCTCATCTTTGATGATACCAACCCAAACCAGTACTCCACCTCCACCTTGCTGGCGTCTGAGTTGGACTGGAGCTCTCTGCCCATTACCAATCCAGCCACGGGCCCATCCATCTGGCCCATCAAGACTCACTCTCATTTCATCAGTCCATAAAACCTTAGAAAAATCAGTCTTGAGATATTTCTTGGCCCAGTCTTGATGTTTCAGCTTGTGTGTCTTGTTCAGTGGTGGTCGTCTTTCAGCCTTTCTTACCTTGGCCATGTCTCCGAGTATTGCACACCTTGCGCTTTTGGGCACTCCAGTGATGTTGCAGCTCTGAAATATGGCCAAACTGGTGGCAAGTGGCATCTTGGCAGCTGCACGCTTGACTTTTCTCAGTTCATGGGCAGTTATTTTGCGCCTTGGTTTTTCCACACGCTTCTTGCGACCCTGTTGACTATTTTGAATGAAACGCTTGATTGTTCGATGATCACGCTTCAGAAGCTTTGCAATTTTAAGAGTGCTGCATCCCTCTGCAAGATATCTCACTATTTTTGACTTTTCTGAGCCTGTCAAGTCCTTCTTTTGACGCATTTTGCCAAAGGAAAGGAAGTTGCCTAATAATTATGCACACCTGATATAGGGTGTTGATGTCCTTAGACCACACCCCTTCTCATTACAGAGATGCACATCACCTAATATGCTTAATTGGTAGTAGGCTTTCGAGCCTATACAGCTTGGAGTAAGACAACATGCATAAAGAGGATGATGTGGTCAAAATACTCATTTGCCTAATAATTCTGCACTCCCTGTAGTTGTTCTTTTTTAATGTCTGACAGCAACATTCACATCTGCTATTTTATCCCATTCTACTGTTATATATGTTAGACACGCCATAGGCATCCATCTTGGAGTAATCCTTCTGTACAACAGGATAATGTTATAACACAAGGCATGCATAACTAATTGTGATGTAGATCTAATTTACTATCTGAAACTTAAGATGCTGAAACCAAGTGCTCCTTGTTTCTCTTTTTTCTGTAATGCTTAGATGGCTGTACATACAGTAAGCCTCTCCTCATGTTTTTACCTATTTTATTAAAGTGAAGGTAAACTTTGGTGAATGAAAGCCCGTTTTTAAAAACACTATTAAAAACAGGGGCACTTTCATTCCTCAAAGTTTACAAAGCAGCCGTTTTGATTAAAAACTTACCTTTTTTTCTTTTCACAGCCAGAGCAGCTTCCCCCTCCTGGAAATCCTGTCTTCACACATTAGCAATGACTAATCTGGCTTCCTCCAATCACGGCTTTCCCCCCAGGGTAGTCATTGACTGAGGCCATGCTGTGATTGGAGGAAGCCGGATTAGTGATTGCTGACGTGTGAAGAGAGGATTTCCAGGAGGGGGAAGCTGCTTTGGCTGTGAAAAGAAAGAAAAGGTAAGTTTTTAATCAAAACGGCTGCTTTGTAAACTTTGATGAATGAAAGTGCCCCTGTTTTTAAAAGTATTTGTAAAAAACGGGCTTTCATTTATCAAAGTTTACCTTCACTTTAAGTATGGTTCAACACTCCTATGAGTGTACAGATGGTTTACTTGTCAGCATCCAACAAGAATCCACTCAGGTCAATATATACCAGGCATACACACTCTATCCTTTTTTCACCGCTAATAGAACCCTACCTATTCTGTCTAACTTACTAAGCAACACCTGTTCAAAATATTTATAGGGAGTCATACAGGTAGCTGGTGCTAACTGCTTACAGAACTATGTAATCAGGGACAGTCGGATTCATCTCATGAAGATCATATATCCTATCCTACAACACCTACATACTGATGATGTACCTTTCAATAATATTGTCCCATACACTCTAACCCTCTATAGTGAGCTATGAGTAACTGTGTGGCATATGACAATAAATTCCCACATGGTTATCCTTTAATTTGACAGTTCAATAAGGCCATTGTATATCATTTGCATATAAACAATATTCTCCCACCTCCATTTATGAGATCCTCTAGGTTCTTCCCTAATTACAAGAGCTTGTACCCATCTTAAAAGTAGCCCGGTCCACATAATATCATTACTACATTATTAGTAAATTCCCCAGACACGTGTCCCCCCCCCCATATTAAAGCAGCTCTTGCCTGCTGATCACCCCCAACACTTCTTATACTATTTTTTATTAAATCTTTACCCTATCAAAAAAAAGAGATTTCTTAACACTAAATTCATTTACACACTCACTGGTGGAGTCCTGAGATGACGAACAGATAGGTGTTTAGAAAACTTATAATTGTAAATTCTCTTTTTATTACATTTTAGCTCACAATCATAGATTGTCATAGCAAAGGACATGACTGTTAACCACTTATTTAACGACTCATTTTCTATTCTTTTATAGGATCTTTCGTAGACATGCATGTTTCAGGAACAATCATTTTCTCTCCTACTGTCGTTATAATAAGCTTACGAACATGTTGTATAATCAATTGCCTACGTTATCCACCTTCATTTATTATGTACTTTGTATATTATTTGTTGATGTAAATGGACAAATGTTATATATTCTATTTGCCAACAATCTCAATAAAAAATTGTTAAAAAAAAAATCACCCACAGAAAAAAAAATGCTGAAAGTATTTGGTTGAAATTTGGCATGAAAATATCACTTGTCCCTTGGTGTCTATATTGTGCATTTAGCGGGGACAAAAAATATCAGTAGTTTTTAAGATATTTGTTTGCTAAGGGGAATATTTTGCAAACAATTCTCCACAGCAAATAAAGAAATGAAAGTCAGTTTTATATAAATGTGAAGTGACTACTAAAGTGAATCAGTTAAGAGGTTTTTGAGATATTTAAATTGTATGTTTAAGTCCATACAATACAACCGTATGAAGTATTTCTGAAGGGACAGTAAACACCAGAATTGTTGTTGTCTAAAAAGGTAGATAATCCCTTAATTACCCATTCCCCAAATTTGCAAAACCAACACAGTTACAGTTGCAAGAAAAAGTATGTGAACCCTTTGGAATGATATGGATTTCTGCACAAATTGGTCATAAAATGTGATCTGATCATCATCTAAGTCACAACAATAGACAATCACAGTCTGCTTAAACTAATAACACACAAAGAATGAAATGTTGCCATGTTTTTATTGAACACACCATGTAAACATTCACAGTGCAGGTGGAAAAAGTATGTGAACCCTTGGATTTAATAACTGGTTGAACCTCCTTTGGCAGCAATAACTTCAACCAAACGTTTCCTGTAGTTGCAGATCAGACGTGCACAACAGTCTGGAGTAATTCTTGCCCATTCCTCTTTACAGAACTGTTTCAGTTCAGCAATATTCTTGGGATGTCTGGTGTGAATCAGTTTCTTGAGGTCATGCCACAGCATCTTAATCGGGTTGAGGTCAGGACTCTGACTGGGCCACTTCAGAAGGTGTATTTTCTTCTGTTTAAGCCATTCTGTTGTTGATTTGCTTCAATGCTTTGGGTCATTGTCCTGTTGCAACACCCATCTTCTGTTGAGCTTCAGCTGGTAGACGGATGGCCTTAAGTTCTCCTGCAAAATGTCTTGATAAACTTGGGAATTCATTTTTCCTTCGATGATAGCAATCCGTCCAGGCCCTGACGCAGCAAAGCAGCCCCAAACCATGATGCCCCCACCACTATACTTCCCAGTTGGGATGAGGTTTTGATGTTGGTGTGCTGTGCCTCTTTTTCGCCACACATAGTGTTGTGTGTTTCTTCCAAACAACTCAACTTTGGTTTCATCTGTCCACAGAATATTTTGCCAGTACTGCTGTGGAACATCCAGGTGCTCTTGTGCAAACTGTAAACGTGCAGCAATGTTTTGTTTGGACAGCAGTGGCTTCCTCTGTGGTATTCTCCCATGAAATCCATTCTTGTTTAGTGTTTTATGTATTGTAGATTCGCTAACAGGGATGTTAGCATTTGCCAGGGACTTTTGTAAGTCTTTAGCTGACACTCTAGGATTCTTCTTCACCTCATTGAGCAGTCTGTGCTGTGCTCTTTACAGGACGGCCACTTCTAAGGAGAGTAGCAGCAGTGCTGAACTTTCTCCATTTATAGACAATTTGTCTTACCGTGGACTGATGAACAGCAAGGCTTTTGGAGATACTTTTATAACCCTTTCCAGCTTTATGCAAGTCAACAATTCTTAATCGTAGGTCTTCTGAGAGCTCTTTTGTGCGAGACATCATTCACATCAGGCAATGCTTCTTGTGAAAAGCAAACCCAGAACTGGTGTGTGTTTTTTATAGGGCAGGGCAGCTGTAACCAACACCTCCAATCTCATCTCATTGATTGGACTCCAGTTGGCTGACATCTCACTCCAATTAGCTATTGGAGTTGTCATTAGTCTAGGGGTTCACATACTTTTTCCACCTGCACTGTGATTGTTTACATGGTGTGTTCAATAAAAAAAATGGCAGCATTTCATTCTTTGTGTGTTATTAGTTTAAGCAGACTGTGATGGTTTATTGTTGTGACTTAGATGATGAGCAGATCACATTTTTTGACCAATTTGTGCAGAAATCCATATCATTCCAAAGGGTTCACATACTTTTTCTTGCAACTGTATAATAATACACTTTTTATCTCTGTGATTACCTTGTATATATGCCTCTGCAAACTGCCCCCTTATTTCAGTTCTTTTGACAGACTTGCATTTTTAGCCAATCAGTGCTGACTCCTAGGAGCTTCACGTGCCTGAGATCAATGTTATCTATATGAAACACATGAACTAACGCCCTCTAGTGGTAACAAACTGTCAAAATGCTTTCAGATTAGAGACAGTCTTCAAGGTCTAAGAAATTAGCACATGAACTTCCTAGATTTAGCTTTCAACTAAGAATACCAAGAGAACAAAGCAAAATTGGAAATAACAGTAAATTGGAAAGTTGTTTAAAATTACATATTCTATTTAAATCATTTTTTACTTTACTGGCCCTTTAAGGCTAATCTACTCTTGTGATTCTTGTGTGATTTTTGTATTTATCTATACTGCTCTTTCTTTTACTGATTAGACCATTTCTAGTGTCCCATTAAGGTGCCATTTTTCACTTCTTATTGTGCCAATCTTTCACCTCACTTTAAACCAGTGAACTTTAAAATTCTGGTAAAAAAAGAAATTCTCAGCAGCCACAGAGTGTGCTCAAGGCTATAGGCTTTTTAGTTTATTACCACTCAGCTCTGGGAAGTCAAGCCTTTGGGTATCTACTAAAGAAATATAAGATTCATCTGCTCTGTAATTAGTAGGGAATGGGCGAATGTGGTTAAAGTGCAATTTGATTGGTAGAACGAATAGTCCTGTGGACATTCATTTTGGACAATCGAATGTTGATAAGAAATAAAAACCATTACAATTCATTAATCAAACCAACCCAAACCTCCCTTATTAAACCAAGCCTTTCCTACAGCTTATTAGACTGTAAGCTCTTCTGCACAGGGTTTTGTATACAAAGTCTGATAATGAAAAACATTTATAACCTCATACTTGTACACATAATCCTGTAAAATCTGTTGTACATAAACAGTGACATATACATAAATACACATTTATTCCTCATTGTAGTAAACCCCCGTGTTTAAAGGATAATACTTCATCTCAGAGAAAAAACTGCTGAAGCAAAAACATCTGGTTTATATTACAGATGCCCAAAGCAGATGTTAGAGATTTCACCTATTTATTTGATCTCTGGATCTATTTAATGGAATGTTGTCACGTAACCCACTTTCCCATATAATTAGATGCTATTCTGTATGTTGCTAATATAGATATTATTAGCATGATATCGCTACTGACTCATTCACTGATATATGTCATCTGCTTAACTTAGTTGTTATTCAAATATTAGGAGCGTTAAATATGAGCCATATAATTATTGTATTAAATTGTGTTAAATAAAAAAAAGAAAAAACAACAAGCACATTATATGATTAACTGCTAATTAATAACTAAAATTGTAAAATATTATTAATTAATATGTTTTGAAAGACAGAAGGCTGAGTTACCACTGGAACTGAGAGAACATTCCAGGATGAGATTTACACAAGTACCTTAAAGGGACAGTAAAGTCATAGTTAGACATTCATGATTCAGACAGAGCATACCATATTAAACAACTTTCCAATAAACTTCTATTATTTCATTTGCTTCCTTCTTTTTTTATCCTTTGCTGAAAGGTTTGTCTAGGTAAGCTCAGGAGCAGCAAAGAACCTAGTTTCTATCTGCTGATTGGTGGCTGCATATATAAATAAGTATTGTCATTGGCTCACACACGTGTTCAGTTAGAAACTAGTAATGCATTGCTGCTCCTTCAACAAATGATACCAAGAGAATGAAAGTATGTTCTACCTAAGTCATGAAAGAAATACTTTGGGTTTCATGTCCCTTTAACAGGACTTAAAAGGGTAAAATAAATCAGAGGTATTTTGTACAGAATAAGGACTAACAAATCTTTGCTTTAAAGTTATTTTTTTTATGTTCCTCGGAACGTTTCTTTAATACACCATGATGTTAACCATATGTGTATGAATTATACAAGAGTATTAGTAAAGTTCAAATATGGCATCTACAGACCAACCTGTAGCTCAGCTAAATGTAGGAAGTATACAAGTGATACAGTGCAATGTTTATATAATTATGCTGGGTTATAATAGACCCAATTTTTGACTATACGTTTGGGTCCCTATAACCCTGGGGCCCAAATCAGGCCAGAATGATTTTTTTAAAAAAATGTTAAAATGCTAGAGGAAAATAAAATAAGATTAACATTTACATCAATGTTAACAATCAATTCTAAATGTCCTTGAGTAAAATTTTAATAGGACACATTTACTCTTTTTCATTTATGTATTGTTTATGGCTACTTTCACCCTGCAATAGCAGAATTGAGAAGCTGTAAAAGGGGCCCCATTTACCAAGCTGCAAAAGCAAGTTCAGGGCCCCAGCGCTTCAGGCTCGCCTGAAACGCTAGTTAAGTAGCAGCTGTCTTAAGACCCCTGTTCCTTTTTTCTCTGCTAAAATGCGGCGGAGTGAAATTATCCTGAACCGATTAGGATGATTGACAGCCCCTGCTCACAGCTACCAGTGAGAAGAGAGCGGCACTGCACAAGCAATCAAGGTCCAGCAGATATGTTCATGGAATCATGCCCTCCCGACCTTTTGTAAATGGAGCACTACGTGGCTCTCTTTAATCGCTCAGCACACTACAATATACATCAACACAATATTCCTAAATCAAAGCAAAGCAACGTTCAGAAAAATGAAAGGAATTCAAATGGAATCTCATCACAGCAGGAATGTTCTCTCCTGTTAATAAATTGCCTTCATAATATCCTTGATTTTGCCTCTTGGTCTGCAAAGCCTATAACATATACTTTCTGGACCTATACAGAAAAAAGCTTAGCGACCTCTGTTTTAACAAAACAGGGAATATATTATCATTCAGCATCTGCTAGCTCTTAAAGGGATATGAAACAACTTGCATTTACAATATAATTCTGAAGTCTTTAAATAAACTAAAATGAAAATATTTTTAATGCATCATCACCTTGTTTGTTTTACTTGTTTTTCAATAGCTAAACCCACCCATCACTGTATTTGGAGGAGCTGATTCATGCTGGTTACCAGAATAAACAGCCACAGTAATTTTGTTAGCAAACTCTACATTGTTTTGAAGTTCTTATTTTATCTCTGTTGAAGCCAATTATGGACATATGTGTACCAGGATTAGGCTTGTGAACTCTGCAATGTGCACTACCAGTTCTTAGAATTGGAAAACTCTTCATTTTTAGATTTAAAGGGACAGTCAACATCAAAATTGTTATTGCTTAAAAAGATAGAACATGCCTTTACTACCTATTCCCTAGTTTTGCAGAATCAGCATTGTTATATTAATATACTTTATAACATTTAAACCTCTAAAGTTCTGCCTGTTTCTAAGCCACTACAGACAGCCTCTTATCACATACATTTTTATTAGCTTTTCACAAGACTGCTATTTCATGTGGGCCATATAGATAACATTGTGCTCACTCCCCAGAGCTGTGGTGGACACTGCACTAATTGGCTAAAATGCAAGTCAATAGATAATAAATAAACAGCCATGTGATCAGGGAGCTTAGATACAAGGTAATCACAGAGGTAAAAAGTATATTAATATAACAATGTTGGTTATGCAAAGCTGCGGAATGGGTAATAAAGGAATTATCTATCTTTTTAAACAATAAACATTTTAGTGTTGACTGTCCCTTTAAGTTAAAGGAAAGGGGAGGGGCAAAATAAATAAAAAAATATAAAAATACATTTATATTAAGAGGTTTTTTAAACATTTTACGTTTTTTTTCTATAATCAGACAGCTCTTAAAATGGTTATAATTTACTGAGCATGTTTCCCAGGATTACATTATAAAACTTGGATATATTAATTAGACTTGTGATGATCCTTTATATTGCAGGATGAGTCCTCGTCGTCAACACTTGATGTCAGAAACAGAGCTAAGACTGAAGTGGACAGATCTGTCAGACACATGTTGTTATGACACAGACAGATGATGTACTTAGCATATGACTGGGTGACATTGCTATTTTACATATGGAGATGCTGAACATTGTGACTGATGTAAATGAGCTTTTGTTTGCTTTCTTAAGGGTTGACAAAATATTTTCAAATTTGTGAGTTAGAAAGAAACAGCTGAATAACTAAAAATTGATCATTTGTAAAAGCAACAGGGGATTTAAAAATATAAAAATGTTAGCTAAAGCAAAATTGTATCAATTAGTAGTTGCCAGTTCATAAAGGGTCTAGTCCAAAATAAACCTTCATGATTCAGAAAGAGAATGTAATTTTAAACAATTTTCCAATTTACTTCTATCACCAATTTTGCTTTGTTCTCTTGGTATTCTTAGTTGAAAGCTAAACCTATTAGCTCATATGCTAATTTCTTAGACCTTTAGGGGCCGCCTCTAATCTGAATGCATGTTGACAGTTTTTTTCACCACTAGAGGGTGTTACTTCATGTGTGATATATAGATAACATTGAGCTCACGCATGTGAAGGTACCTAGGGGTTAGCACTGATTGGCTAAAATGCAAGTCTGTCAAAATAACTGAAATAAGGGGGCAGTTTGCAGAAACATAGATACAAGGTAATTACAGAGGTAAAACATGTATTATTATAACTGTGATGGTTATGCAAACTGGGCAATGGGCAGGGCCGCCACTAGAAATTTTGGGGCCCCTGACTTTACCATTGATCAGTCCCCCCCCCCCCCCCCCCCCCCCTTTGACATGTGCAATTTTTAAACAAATGACTAAAACGTATATATGCACTTTATTCCTAAAGGGCCAGTAAACCTAGAAAATAATGTTATATAATTCTGCACATAGTGCACACACTCTCACAGACATCCACAGAAAATGCACAGACATACACAACCACCCTCAGAGAGAGACCCCTAGAAAAAAAATACATACACACTCATAGAGACACAAACAAAAGCACAAAGACATAAACACATACACCCACAGAAACACTCACATTTCTGCACATTGCATCCCTTAAATCAACAATGTGTGACATGCATGATAAAAAAAATGCAGAAATTAAGAGATCACTTTTTAAAGAATCATATTTGTAAATGTGCAAACAAAAATAATTCTGTTAATTCAAAATTGTACATTAATGATCTGGGTAGATGGCTAGATGAAGAAAAGTACTTTTAAAAAGGTTGACATATGTTTGTTTTCCCCCCCATTTTCCAAAACCAAGAGCACCACTTCAAATATGGTGTACAAATGTTCCCATCTGTCATCTGCACTTAAGGATTTTGAAAATGCTGTACTCTATAAGGTCTTGGTGGAACCATAAGCTGTGGTACTCAGTCTTATACCATTAGATCTGGTTAAATTTAGGATTAAGGCTTGTTTGTATGTATTTCAAAATTAAGCTAGCTGTAGTGTAAACTGAACAGTGTTAAATTAACCTGTCTCATTTCAAACACTGAGCAATCTTAGTCTGAGAGTATAACATTTTATGCAGATGTAAAAATCTTAGATAAAATGCCTCCTTACATCTGGAAAGTCCTTGCATAAAGGGGCAGTAAACTGGAATGTAATTAATATATATATATTAATAAAAAAAAACTCATATCTGCCAAAAGGGCACCTACCATTTGTGTATTGAGGAGGAAAGGAAACATTTCATGGCTTAAATATAAAATTTCTACAGCATTGTAAAAAAATCATAAATACACTGCTGCATATTTTTTTTAATGTGTTTTTATGGACCCCTGGCCCCACCATAACACTACTACCACACTGAAGTTTCAATCCAAAATTGCACAAAGAAATAGAAAACATTTACTAAGTAAGTCCTACCTCTTCTGCAAATGAAAGTGATCTTCCATCTGACTCAGGCACACACTGTACAAACTTAAGTGCCAAGTATGTCTCATATTGTGAATAGTGGTTTAGTGCACACTCAGAAATCCTCTCAAATGTTTATGCTTTACTTTATAACATTTCCCACACTCAATAGCACTCTGCTGTAGTACCCTCTGTTGGCTGCCAAAACGTAAAATGTTTTTTTTTAAATAAGTTGTTCATGCCTCATGGGGCCCCCTGGCAGGAGTCACCCTTGTCACCCCCTGATGGTGGCCCTGGGAATGGGTAATAAACGGTTATCTATCTTTTTAAATAACAAAAATTCTGGAGTTGACTGTCCCTTTAACTTTGCCATATACACCTCCCTAATTTGCAGTTTGTGATCTCATCATTTCTGCCGATTTTGTTGTTCCCAGATTCAAGTCCAGGTTAGCTCTTCCAATTACGGAAAGTGGTGGGAGGAGTTTGACCAATGAAAACTAATTGCAGCAAACAAGTTGTTAATTTATTCTAATAACATTCAGACTCATATATTGACATGTTAAAGGGATATTAAACAGGGCTCCTTTGGTAAAAACAAATATGTTACATCAAAATGAATATAAAAAGAAAACGGTTGAGTATAAAACAGCAATCAAATGTACTTGCTGTTTTATACTCAGAACTTTTCAGTGTAGCCCCCAATGTGATAAGAGCAGATGATTTTCAAAACCAAAGTTCTGCCAGTTGTAGCAATGAACAAATCTGACTCCCTGTTATCTACGCTATTCATTACCCTAGAGGTTTTATAACATCAGGCTAAGATAAAACTTCCTGCAAAGGCCGCCTCCTCCTTTTTGTAGTGCTGTGACAGGAAGCACAAATGTAGTGTAAAAAAATATAAAAGGTAAAATCCATTTAAATAGATGAATAATACATATTGCAATGGTGTCCATTAAGTATAAGCAACTGCTTAGTGCTTTTTTTTTATTACAACAATGAAACAGACTGTTTAACATCCCTTTAATGTATTGAAATAATACAGAAATATTTTGTAAATTCAAGTTGATTACTGTCCCTTTAAATTTTCGTTTGTGTTTCAGATAGTGAGTACAATTTAAAAAAAAGTTTCCAATTGACTTCTATTATCAAATTTGCTTAGGATGTTATTCTTTGTTGAAGAGCTATATAGATATGTAGCGTGCACGTCTGGAGCAATGCATGACAGGAAAGAGTGCTCCTGCTAATGTGTAACATGGTTGTAAAACTTCTTGCCATATAGTGCAATAGTGAACATACCTTCCTGCTTTTCAACAAAGAATAACAAGAAAACAAAGAAAATTTGATAATATAAGTAAAACGTTTTTTTTTAAAAAATTGAGTTTTATGTCCGTTTAACTAACCTTTTTAAAAAGGACATCAAATTCAAAAATTTTCTTTCAAGATTCAAATAGAGCAACACATTTCAAGAAAGTTTGCAATTTACTTCTGTTATCAAATTTACTTAGTTCTCTTAATTCTCATTTGTTGGAAAGCATTCAGGTAAGCTCAGGAGTGTGCCTGTGTATGTATGGTAGCGGTTTTGCAAGAATGTTATACATAGTGAGAACACTTCTGCCATCTAGAGCTCAAAAGCATTCTTGCAAAACTGCTTCATATATCTCTACGGAGACGTGTAAGCTACCTACCGAGGTATTCTCATAAACAAAGGCTACCATGAGAATGAAGTACAATTTGATAATAGAAGTAAATTGGTGATTTTCTTAAAACCGAACGCTCTATATTAATCATAAAATAAGAAAATGTATCTTTAAGGTTAGGGGACTTATAGCTGCAATAAGATTACATAATAACAATACATTACAACATGTTTTTATTGTGTTACTGTTTCTTACACCTAATGTTAAATCCCTGCAAATCAAGTCAGGTCTGGATGGGCAAAGCACTACTAGACCTTAGCTAGACGGCAAATGAGCCAATCAGAGGCGGGAATACGGCAGATGAGCCAATCAGAGGCGGGAATATATGTATAAGGTGTAATTCATCATCCATGGTAATTTCAGCATGGATAGTGTATTGCCTGACTATAGGTTGAGTCCCTTTTAAGGAGTTAAAACGCAGGTATAGGCAAACAATAGCATTTCTTTTGCAGCTTTAGCCTTCAAGAAACTAGATATTGTAATTATTTTACTACATTGCCATTGCAAATACTTAATTAAGACATAATTTATTCCATTTAAGATAAATCACCTTCTTTATCTTAATCCACCATCCATTGGCTCTACAAAATGAATTGACTTTTAGCTGGCGCAGTGCAGACAAAGCCTATAATACTTATTTAATTGGATGAGTAATTCCTAACTATATTTGGCTTCTGGTGGTTAATTTGTTCAATATCAGACACATTCTAATTAGCTTGCAGCAGAATGATTTTTATGATGATCATTTTGTTACCTTTTGTTCTCAGAAAAAATAAAAAGCCAGTATGCAAACAATGGTATTCTCCCATCTGGTAATATTGTGAATTCTCTTATCTATTTTCATTTTTACATTTACTCCTTATTCACTTCCTTTTTCTATGCATTGAAAGTTTAATTCAACTTCACAGATGTCAACATTCCTTCTTCACCTTCCTTAAAGGGACATAAAACCCAACATTTTTCTTTCATGGTTCAGATAGAGCATGCAACTAAACAACTTTCCAATCTACTTCTATTATCAATTTCTCTTTGTTTTCTTGTTATCCTTTGTTGAAAAGCAGGAAGGTCATTTCAGGAGTGTGTACTTGTCTTCAGCATTATATGGCAGAAGTCTTGCAACAATTTTAATACACAGGGAAAACACTAGATGGCAGCACTGTTTCCTCTCAGCTAATGCTGCAGACATGTGCACACTGACTATGGATATCTCTTTAACAAAAAATAACATGAAAAGGAAGCACATTTGATAATATAAGTAAATAGGAAACTTTGTTTAAATTGGATTCTCTATCTGAAGCATAAAATAAATATTTTGAGTTTTATGTCCCTTTAATTATTCTACTTATTCCATGTTGCAAATTTCTTCTACTAGATCTATTAAACTAAACAACTGACATTATACATTATCAGTAACTATCTCACTCTTAACCATAATATGTGCACTGCACATTCACATTACAACTATTAATAAACAAAACAAAATACAATAATGCCACTTTCAGTGTATTTTCCATAAACAAACAGTGGTGTCTTCAGAAATGAAGTCTGGTGGGGACACTACCAATGATATGTGGGCAGGTCTGTGACAGGCGGGTGAACCCGGGCATGCCATGGGTGGAGCTAAATAGTGGCATTGGTGGGGCTGGAAGAGAAGCATGGGCACAGTACTGGTGGGAAAACAAGGGATAATTACCACTGATAGGGCACATGGGGGTGCAGTCATTATACAGGGGGGCTAGTGCCCCCCTGCTGGTGATACCACTGTAAACAAACTGAGACATGAATTGCTGTATGTTATTAAACACGCGTAACAAATTAAAAAAGAAGATGCTCTAATGTGGGTAATGCAATTAACAGTACAATAATAAAATGCTCCAACTATGGGGTCTATCACAATCCTGTAGAAAAAAACCCCATAAACTTTAATGGTGAATTTTGTAGAAACATCAATTGATAAACTTTTCCTAAAATATTTTGATAAACTCCTAGGTATTTTAACTCAGCAAACGGGATAAACACATAGTTAAACAGACAGCTCCAGAGCAGCAATGGACTACTGGGACTTGACTGAGCACATCTGGTGACAGGTGGCATATGTGTGTAGCCACCAGTCACCAGCTAGCTCCCAGTATTACATTGCTGCTCCTAAGCCTACCTACATATGCTTTTCAAGAATGTTATATGAATCTATCTTATTATTTCATATATAATTATTAGCTATTATTTTTCAGTATATCTATATTTGACTATTTATGTTTTCTTCCATGAACAGTTAGTTCACATTATTTATTTCATTCTTATTTATGTTCATTCTTAAATGTCAAATAAGCCAATACTATATTATTTTTTATTTTATTGTAAATGTTGCTTAGAATTGTGTTACATACAATTAAGCTTAAATAAATGCTATACTATGGAAATGAGAAGTTAAATGACTGTGTGTTCATTATTTTTTTGAACCATCACATATTCACATTTTTTTAGTTTATGGTCTTCTATAGCAGGGAGAAACACATTATTTTATATTTGTAAATACAATTATGTGTTTCCAAATAACCGATATAATAGAATAGAATGATTTAAAACTGGATTCATTTTAAAGACTTTTAAGAAAACTAATGTTATATTTTACCATGATAGAGGCTCAAGCTGAGCTGCATATTGAAATGTCACAGCATATTTTTATGAAGATGTCAATCCCAGGTGCTTTCAGCCATACAGTAACTCATGAATAAAAAGAGGTATAAAATTGAACTCACCAAAAATATCCGCTCCAATTGGTCTTGTATGTCTTTCATTCCTGGAAAAGCAGCAACGCCCTGGATCATTTCTACAAATATGCATCCTACACCCCTGCAGAAGAAGTAGAAGAGGAGATGTAAAATACTCTTATGCATTATGGATGGGGAAATACTATCAATATATTCAGACAGCTAACATATAGTGTTGCATTTTAGTTATGCTATGGTGCATCTCTGCTGAGAGACGTTTTGATGTTAGTCATCTTCCCAATAAAATACTAAGACCATCAATCAATCAGTCAAAAGAGAGACATTAAATTAGCTCTCCTGTCTATCAACATTAACAAAAACGATGCACATATATATAACATTTACTTCAACCAACTCATAAAGGAATACAGAAGCAACCCAAGGGTTTGCTTTAAATAGGAAAAAAGTCATATTTATTACAATATGGATTTCCGTATGGTGATGGTAAAACTACATAACGAAACCAAATGTTTTAATCGAATACAGAGCCTTAGATTATAGTAGTTCAGGTTATTTCAGAAATGAAAATATCACATATATAATTCAATATTTAGCAACAAAATTATTTTAAAATAGTAAAATTTCATGTTTCTCTAAATCTTTATGTAAGATATATATATATATATATATATATATATATACACAGTATATATATATATATATATATATATATATATATACACACATATATACACACACACACACACACACACATATATATATATATATATATATATATATATACACACACATATACATGCATATATATATATATTATATATATATATATATATATATATATATATATATATATATATATATATATATATATATATATATATATATATATATACGTACATATAAGTTCCAAGATTCAGCACTCATTGTTCCTCAATCCTCATAGCCAACTGCAGCGTGCCATCTAGCAATATTTAAAGTTATGGATCCAAAAGATGCACTGGCCGTATTGTGAAAAATGTTTATTACAAATGAGTGAACGTTTTTGGGGAGTAACCCTCGTCCTCAGACTCTTGTGAGAATAAAAAGTGTATATATATATATATATGTTCATGGGGAATTGCACTCTCATCTATCTCACAGAGTAATTGCCAGCACCGCACTCGCTGGACTTTCAAAACAAACAATTTATTGTGTACAGTAACGTTTTGTTTGCTGTATATGTTGTATCAGTTTATTTTTAGACCATACTACATTTCGTTAGCCTATATATAGTTTTAGATTTGTATAAACTTTGTATAAACTTCTGGGATTGTCACCGTAACACAAATACCCTATAATGTTCTGATTTTTTATCGATATCAGTGTTTCTCAATCAGTTTGTAGCAAGTCCCCCTCTAAGTGCCTATTTTTCCCATAAGCACCCCCAACTACAACACAAATATTATTAGCTTTTAAAAAGAAGAGGCAGTATGTACCAGAATGTGAGAAATTGGAATCAGATATATTTCTTTGTTTTTAGAAATGTATTTTGAAATCCAATTTTACTGAATGCAAATGCAGCAAATCTTTTAAAAATATTAGAGCAATAAATAATACAGAAATCAACTTATAGAGAAAACAAAGACACAACACACCTACAGGTCTTTAAGCGTACACTCGAGTCAAAATTAAACTTTCATGATTCAGATAGAGCAGCAATTTTAAACAACTTTTCAATTTACTTCCATTAACAAAATATGCAATCTTTTTATGTTTACACTTTTTTAGGTCAGCTCCTACTGAGGATGTGCAAAAATTCATAGAATATACATATAAGCATTTGTGATTGGATGATGGCTGTCACATGGTACGGGGGGTGGTGGAAATAAACATAACTTTGAAATTTGTCAGAAAAAAAAATCTACTACTCATTTGAAGTTCAGATTAAGTGCTATTCCAATACTCCAGGGACACCCAGGGGTACATGCATCACAATTGAGAAACATGGATCAATATAATATCACCAACTTTCTATCCTGCTTTTATTCTGGTGTTGCACAGTGGCATCTCCAGAAATGGCATATACGGGGGCACTTCAAGGAGGTCCACCACTGTTTTATTGGTGGGGCTGTGGCTGGAGAGGCAGGGCATGTTGTGTAATAGGCCGAGTCAGGCATATGGTGGGGCACCGTGCCTTTGAGCAGGGGCAGGTGGAGTTAGGGGGCTGGGCAGAGTGTTCATGGGAAAACCAGTGATGATCATAGTTGGTGCGCACATAAGGGCCAACCATTCAAGGCCAGATTGGGAATAAAAAGCAGCCCATGAAAATTTGAAGACCAGCTCTATTTTCTGTTGAGTCAGTAGAATGCGCACACACCATTTTTCTCAAATGGGATTAATGGCATTCTCCTTACTACAATATTTTTTTTACATTACATTGTATTAAAAAAATGCCAGATTTTTGTTATTTGGGCACCCTACAACCCAATTAAATCCATTAATCACCCCTTTAAATTGTAGCCTTTGACCCCCAGCTGCTGCAGCCCACCGGGAAATCTCCTGGTATCCTGGTAGGCCAATCCAGTGGTCACCCTACAACCCAATTGCAGCCCACTGGGAAATCTCCTGGTAGGTCAATTTGGCCTTGTAACCATTATGCTGGGATGGGAGGGCTAGTGCATGCCATGATGGTGTCAGTGTTGTTGCAGTACATTCTTTCCCCAACATTAAAGCTAACAAAATAATTAAGACTGTTTTCTCCACCGTCACTCACAAACACAAACTTAAATCTTAAACCCTTAAATCTTAAACCCTTATTGTTTTTATTTGTTCCAAATGAAATGTGCATTGATAGAATTATATACCACTTGCCCTTAATCATTTTTTAATCATAACCCATTTAATATATAACTAAAAAAGTGACAATCCCTCAATAGGCAGCACATACGTGTGCAGTAGCTGCTGGTACAGTTTCAGAGCAGATGCTCTAATGAATCCTTATACACAAGTAGTTCTTGCCTACCTACAAACAAATAAAAGCAAACCTTTTAGAGCTAGTGAGAAAGTTCAAAGGGATAGAAAAGTCAAATTTAAACTTGCATGATTCAGATAGAGCATGTCATTTTAAGACACTTTTAAATTCACTTCTGTTTTCAAATGTGCTTAGTTCTCTTGGTATCCCTTATTGAAAAAGAATATGCACATATCCTACACTAGTGGGAGCTGACTGCGGATTGGTGCCTGCACATATTTGTCTCTTGTGATTGGCTAACTAGATGTGTTCAGCTCGCTGCCAGAAGTGCAATGCTGTTCCTTCAGCAAAGGATAACAAGATAATGAAACAAATTTGATAACAGAAGTAAATTGGAAAGTTGTTTAAAATTGTAATTGTATGTTCTACCCAAATCTTGAAAGAACATTTTGGGGGTTCATATCCCTTTAACCCTTAAAGGGACAGTAGACAGCTTGTAATTACAATACATTTCTGTTATGTTGTAACAGAATAACATCAGAAAATTCTGAACATTTTTAAAACAAGTTAACACCTTGTTTGCTGTAATTGTATTTCAATAGCCAAATTCCAGTCACAACTTGCCTTATTTGGAGAAGTCTATTCAGGCTTTAGACTGCAAATAGCAAGACTAGCCATAGTTATAGTGCTAGTTTAAAAAGCATTGGTTTGCTGTTGAAATTTGATAAATCAAATTAGGGAAAGATATGTATCAGAGTTAGCCTACTAGTTGTTTTGAGCTAGTGAGAAAGTTTAACTCTTAAGAGTGTAACAACAAAAAATATCCACTTAAAAACAGGCCTATTTGAGCTAACATTGGGCTTATTGCAGTTCAAATCCATGACTAACAGATTCTTTTGACCAAGTTGGGGGTAGCTATAGTGAAACACTCATATCTTATGTATACTGGCCTAATCAACAAAATACATAAAGCCTTTGTATCCTACATATAAACATTATGTTTCAGTAGCAGAAGGCCTTATTGGCATGGGGGTAAGTATGCACCAGGCTGAGTGATTGCATCATTTAGGTTTCAGTTGGATCTCCCATGATGTTTTCAGGGGTGTGCAAAGCATTTGTATTGGTGATCTTGCTGTTTATTCATGCTAGCTCACATTAACAGAGAGACAGCATGCGTGTCTAAACACACTCTTTTTAATTCATTTAAGCAAAAACATTTCAGATACAGTCAGTTTTGCTACCTAAGATATTTAACCAAGTTACCTGCAAGCTTTTGACACATTCATTTTACATTATAATTACAATCCCCGCCACTTCTGTTTAAAACCAGATTTTTGTCCATAACAAAATAAAAACCTAATATAGATCACTTTCTATTTGAAAAGGAAGATAGTCATACTCATTTGTTTAGTTATCAAAAATGTATTCTACGTCCGACTATATATTACCATATAGTCAAATCATAATAAACCAAATACTGTTATTAAAAACACATTCACGCATTTTTAACACACATGCAGGTCTTTGTTTATACAAATTGGATCAGTTTAATGTTCTATTATTCAAAGCACAACAAAGAAAAAAGAGCTATGCCAGATGCACAGAATACCTTACAGTAGTTAATATTCCGAGACCCCTTTTCCCAGTTGGAAAGTCTGGCATCCATCCAACAAGGCTATAGAATAGCACTGAGCATTGTTTTGCAATAAGAGCCTATTCTTACGCAATACATTTTTAAAATCAAGCTGAAACGGATATATGTCTCCCAGAGCTGACATTTTAGTTTCCTTTGCTCTTCAGAAAAAAAAAAGCAATTTAAAGTTTTAAAAAAAAAATGAGAAATATAGCTGGAAAAAAATAAAAGTATACTAATCAATCCCTATGAAGAAAGTGAATTGGAAAAATGGGTGATTAGACATAATGTTCCATCTGTCCTGGGTGAATACTGATGAAGCTCGATTGATTAAACTGCCAGTCTTCATTTGCCCTTCTTAGGATTTCATTACATAGTGAGAAAAACAATATATCTTAGTCAAATGCCTATATAACTATGAATGAAGGATAAAGTTAAGTTAAAATTAAATTCTGCCTGTTTTATTACAGAAAAAGGAATTGTTTTTTTTGTGGTCTAAAATCTTGAAAAGTAAATCATTTGATTTTACATTTCACATTTTGTTATTAACCATTGAAATTATTTTTTTCAAAAGAAGAAACTAAAAATGCCTAATAACATTCATTCAGACACACTAGAATTTGAAAAAACACCTTATTTGTTATTGTAAAGCTTACATAATGTCTGTTCAATAGTTTTATATGTTATAGCCTTTAAAATATTTTGAGGAGAAAGCAACATTGTTTACATGTAAAATATAGCTACAATTAAGCTTGAGAATATTTTAAATCCAAATAAGAGTAAGTAAATAGTTATAAATTACAATAATAATTCTAATTTAAAGGGACTTGAAACACAATTTCATTCATGACTCTTTGTGATATTTAACAACTTTCCAATTTACTTCTTTTATCTAATCTGCTGTGTTCACTTGGTATTGTTTGTTGAAGAAACAATACCAAGAGAATGAAGAAAAATTGATAATGTAAATTGTATAGTTGATTACATATTTATGCTCTGAATCATGAAAGAAACATTTTGGGTTTCATGTCCCTTGAAATGAATCATTCACACAAGCCAATTTTGTTTTTACCCCTTCACTGTTTTATTTATAAAGGGGGAGTTTAATTTATTTCTTACAAAATATAGGAGGTGTAGCTCTGTGTAATAACAAGCAAGTATGAACTTTTTTTTTTAAAGTCTTAATACAAATGGATATGTTATAAGAAATATATGAAATTTTGATAAAATTATGGTCACCAAAAAATGTTTATAGGAATAACTAATTTTATTATTAGTCAGCATGGTATAAATTGCAGAGATTACTGGATATCTTCTGGTATAAACAAAAACAAAATACTGTATTTCAAATCATGTCAGGTAATTTCCTGAATCTGTCATTTGTATTCACCATATCAAAACTAAAATTTATATTTTTAAATTTTTTTCAATCCCACCTATCTAAACTGACATTTAATTGGCTTTCTCATCACTACACTAGACAGTTTCAAGAGCCTTTTGTCACCTACCACTAGCCATGTGAAACCATATATTCTAAAGTTTCATTTACATCACTTTTTGTGTGGACTCAAGTATTCATAATCCTATTTATTAATTGAGAGTGTATAACTAAATATTCAGATGATCAATGAGCAGTGTGTGCCACTCTATTTGAGTGTCAAACAAGCTGTATATAATAAAACGTTTCAAAGAATATATATATATATATATATACTTTAATAAGAATCGTAATACATTAAAACAAATAAAACCTATGTGGTTATATTTAATGAGTATTACTACACACGGATCCTTGTTGAAAGGTTAACTCAAATATTTAAAATATCCAGTTCATCCACAGTGTTTAGAAAAAAAAAACGTGTCACAATGGTAGAAAACAAGCATCCTGAAGGTAATCTAATTAGCAATTTCTCACAGATATGATGTGCAATAATTCGCTGTTAGTCCTTTTTTTTCCCTTTATTGTTCATCAACATCCATTTCAAAAAGCAAATACTGTAACAATGACAATGATGTTGTAAATGGTACTACAGACAACACAAAAAGGGAAAAAAGAAACAAAAATCATCCTAAATAGGAAACAAATAGGTCTGCTGATGTACACATCTCCTTTTTAGAATAATATGACTCCTTATTCAGTAGGTTAAAATTCTTCTCTCTTTCTTTCCTTGATTTTAACCAAAGTACAAAAAACAACAATACAGTATCTCTCTTAACATAAATAATGTTGAACTTTTCTGTCTATACTTAAAACAAAACCAAACAGAACAAAAAAAAGGGTAAATCCCTACTCCCCTCTTTCTCTTCTCTCTGAATAATTGGCCCACTGGATTGGGAGATACCCCTCCAGTATTGCGGTATAAAAAAGATAGATTTACGTAAAGGATAGATAGTCTGCATCTGTGTTGAAATTGAGAATGACTCTATTAATTTTAACCATTTTTCAAATAAGGCTTTAAATTGTTTCTCACTCTTTGTCTCCATTTGGTATTGTTCTAGTATCATTTGTAAATACATTTTTTGAACAAATTTTGCAATAACAGGGGGTTCATCTGCCTTTCAGTGTTGCACTATTAAATTCCTTGTCACCATTATGGCAGTGTTAACTAAGGATTGGTCTTTTATTTCATTTTGGATTTTAGAGCAGTACAAAAAAATAATAATTGTTGGAGAGAATAATAAGTTATGATGGGTGAATTTATTTAACCAGAAAATGACTCTAATCTAAATCCTTCTAATTTTTGGGCAGTACCAAAAGCACTGCATCGTATCTGCGTTGGGATATGTACAGTTATAGCAACTACCGGAACATTTTTTTGTCCCATTTAGCAAGAATCACTGGAGAAATATAAGAGAAATTTAGTAGTTTACTATGCGACTCTTTCCATGCCATATTATTATTATCTGCTAATTGGATACTTTTTTAATATCATAAATTTCCAACTCTCCCAGCGATCCTTGCCATCTGGGAAGCATCACTTCTAAGTATAATTGCCCCTGTCTTAACATAATCATTTTATACCAATTCGTAATCGAATAGCATCCAATCCTAAACATATGGATACCATTTTTGGCAACTCCTAAGTCCCAGCTACTATTAGAATCTGACATAATTTGGTAGAGAAAATGTCTAAGTTGTAGATAGGTGTAAAAATGATGTTTGGGAAGATTAAATTCCTCTCTGGTTTGATCAAAAGCTTCAATAATTTAAAATAAAAATATAGAAATAAAAATAAAATCAGGTTCTACTAATTGATAAACATCTAAATCCTTGCAAACACTAGTACTGAAAAATGTCAG
This sequence comes from Bombina bombina, assembly GCF_027579735.1. Taxonomy (NCBI): domain Eukaryota; kingdom Metazoa; phylum Chordata; class Amphibia; order Anura; family Bombinatoridae; genus Bombina; species Bombina bombina. The sequence goes on along the minus strand of NC_069503.1, from coordinate 284,732,876 downwards.
GGCTGAGGCCGGGAAGGAACTCTGGGTTCCCTGAAATAGGTAACAATCTAGAAAGTCTGTAATTTATATCAAGTTCCCCACAGAATTTCTGCCAGGCCACCACCACGTTTTTAAAAACACTCAGATTATGAAAAGTTAATGGTATTTTATTTGGCGGTGTGTGTAGAATTGCTTTTAATGTAAATGGTTTAATCATTTCCTCCTCAGTCTCCAAAAAGGAGAAGTCATTGGTTTCAGTTATCCAATCTACCGCGATCTTGACCATGGTGACCCAATTATAAAGTTTAATATTTGGTAACCCAAATCCTCCAAATTCCTTATCTTGTTCCAAAAACCGCATAGAGAGGCGTGTCTTCCACTTTCCCCACAAAAATGGTGTAACTAATTTCTTAAATTGCCTTAGATCTATGTTTTTAATGAACATTGGAAGATTTTGCATTAAATATAAGAGACGTGGAAATAGAAATGCTTTCAACAATACCATTTTTGCTGACAAAGAAATAGACAGTGGCTTCCATTTATCTATCATAATCTTAGCATCCCCCCAAAAAATTGTAAAATTTAGGGAGTAGCAAATAGTAGACTCAAAGATATTTAGTTTGTTCTACTGTTTGAAAAGGGTAATCTCTTAAACTATCTTTCTTTTTATTGATCCATAACAATTCAGATTTGTTCTGGTTAATTTTATGACATGAAAACATACTAAATTCATTTATTATTTCTTATACAAGAGGTATACTAAATTTAGTCTTAGACAGAAACAGTAAAAGATCATCCACATAAAGGGAAAGAACATATTTACTACCACCGATAGAGATACCCTCCAGCTCTTGTCTGAGACGAGCAGCTAGGGGTTCAATCACTAAATTGAAAAGAAGCTGCGAAAGCGGACACCCCTGTCTTGTACCTCTGGCCAGAATTATCTTGGGAGAAAGTACCCAGTTATTTAATAAACATGAGCAAGTATTATTGTATATCATTTTTACAAAATTTAGAAAGCCACCTGTCAGGCTAAATTGTGTTAAAGATGTAAATAAATTATTCCAACTTATTGAGTCAAAGGCTTTTTCTGCATCCAGTGTCAATACAGCCGTGTCTTGTTTAGAGGCCTTCTGACCATTTTTAATTTTATTCCAAAAGTAATCTAAGGTCAAAAGCACCTTTCGTATATTTTTAGTTGAACTTCTATCCAACAAAAACCCTGTTTGGTCTACATGGATTAGTTCATTAATACATTTCTTAAAACAGTCAACACCAGAATTTTTGTTGTTTTAAAAGACAGATAATCCCTTAATTACCAATTCCCCAGTTTTGCATAACCAACACAGTTATAATTATACACGTTTTACCTCTGTAATTACCTTGTATCTAAGCCTCAGCAGACTGCCCCCTTATTTCAGTTCTTTTGACAGACTTGCATTTTAGCCAATCAGAGCTGTCTCCATGGTAAATTCACGTGCATGAGCTTAATGATATCTATATGAAACACGTGAACTAATGCCCTCTAGTGGTGAAAAACTATCATAATGCATATAGATTAGAGGCGGCCTTCAAGGTCTAAGAAATTAGCATATGAACCTCCTAGGTTTAGCTTTCAACTAAGAATACCAAGAAAACAAAGCAAAAACATAATTTATGCTTACCTGATAAATTTATTTCTCTTGTAGTGTATCCAGTCCACGGATCATCCATTACTTGTGGGATATTCTCCTTCCCAACAGGAAGTTGCAAGAGGATCACCCACAGCAGAGCTGCTATATAGCTCCTCCCCTAACTGTCATATCCAGTCATTCGACCGAAAACAAACAGAGAAAGGAGAAACCATAGGGTGTAGTGGTGACTGTAGTTTAATTAAAATTTAGACCTGCCTTAAAAGGACAGGGCGGGCCGTGGACTGGATACACTACAAGAGAAATTAATTTATCAGGTAAGCATAAATTATGTTTTCTCTTGTTAAGTGTATCCAGTCCACGGATCATCCATTACTTGTGGGATACCAATACCAAAGCTAAAGTACACGGATGATGGGAGGGACAAGGCAGGATTAAGTGGAAGGAACCACTGCCCGAAGAACCTTTCTCCCAAATACAGCCTCCGAAGAAGCAAAAGTATCAAATTTGTAAAATTTTGAAAAAGTGTGAAGTGAAGACCAAGTCGCAGCCTTGCAAATCTGTTCAACAGAGGCCTCATTTTTGAAGGCCCAGGTGGAAGCCACAGCTCTAGTAGAATGAGCTGCAATCCTTTCAGGGAGCTGCTGTCCAGCAGTCTCATAGGCTAGGTGTATTACGCTCCGAAGCCAAAAGGACAGAGAGGTTGCCGAAGCTTTTTGACCTCTCCTCTGTCCAGAGTAAACGACAAACAGGGAAGATGTTTGACGAAAATCCTTAGTAGCTTGTAAGTAAAACTTCAAGGCACGGACTACGTCCAGATTATGTAAAAGACGTTCCTTCTTTGAAGAAGGATTAGGACACAATGATGGAACAACAATCTCTTGATTGATATTCTTGTTAGAAACCACCTTAGGTAAAAACCCAGGTTTGGTACGCAGAACTACCTTATCTGCATGAAAAATCAGATAAGGAGAATCACATTGTAAGGCAGATAGCTCAGAGACTCTCCGAGCCGAGGAAATAGCCATCAAAAACAGAACTTTCCAAGATAAAAGTTTAATATCAATGGAATTAAGGGGTTCAAACGGAACTCCTTGAAGAACTTTAAGAACCAAGTTTAAGCTCCACGGAGGAGCAACAGGTTTAAACACAGGCTTAATTCTAACCAAAGCCTGGCAAAATGCCTGAACGTCTGGAACCTCTGCCAGACGCTTGTGCAAAAGAATAGACAGAGCAGAAATCTGTCCCTTTAAGGAACTAGCTGATAATCATTTGTCCAGGCCCTCTTGGAGAAAAGACAATATTCTAGGAATCCTAACCTTACACCATGAGTAATTCTTGGATTCACACCAATAAGGATATTTACTCCATATCTTGTGGTAGATTTTCCTGGTAACAGGCTTTCGTACCTGTATTAAGGTATCAATGACTGACTCGGAGAAGCCACGCTTTGATAGAATCAAGCGTTCAATCTCCATGCAGTCAGTCTCAGAGAAATTAGATTTGGATGATTGAAAGGACCTTGTATCAGAAGGTCCTGTCTTAGAGGCAGAGTCCATGGTGGAAAGGATGACATGTCCACTAGGTCTGCATACCAAGTCCTGCGTGGACATGCAGGTGCTATCAGAATCACTGATGCTCTCTCCTGTTTGATTTTGGCAATCAGTCGAGGGAGCAGAGGAAACGGTGGAAACACATAAGCCAGGTTGAAGAACCAAGGGCGCTGCTAGAGCATCTATCAGCGTCGCTTCTGGGTCCCTGGACCTGGATCCGTAACAAGGGAGCTTGGCGTTCTGGCGAGACGCCATGAGATCCAACTCTGGTTTGCCCCAACGATGAATCAATTGAGCAAACACCTCCGGATGGAGTTCCCACTCCCCCGGATGGAAAGTCTGACGACTTAGAAAATCCGCCTCCCAGTTCTCCACGCCTGGGATATGGATTGCTGACAGGTGGCAAGAGTGGCACTCTGCCCAGCGAATTATTTTTGAGACTTCTAACATCGCTAGGGAACTCCTGGTTCCCCCTTGATAGTTGATGTAAGCCACAGTCGTGATGTTGTCCGACTGAAATCTGATGAACCTCAGTGTTGCTAACTGAGGCCAAGCCAGAAGAGCATTGAATATCGCTCTTAACTCCAGAATATTTATTGGAAGGAGTTTCTCCTCCTGAGTCCACGATCCCTGTGCCTTCAGGGAGTTCCAGACTGTACCCCAACCTAGCTGGCATCTGTTGTTACAATTGTCCAATCTGGCCTGCAAAAGGTCATACCCTTGGACAGGTGGACCCGAGACAACCACCAGAGAAGAGAATCTCTGGTCTCTTGATCCAGATTTAGCAGAGGGGACAAATCTGTGTAATCCCCATTCCACTGACTCAGCATGCATAATTGCAGCGGTCTGAGATGTAGGCGTGCAAACGGCACTATGTCCATTGCCGCTACCATTAAGCCGATTACCTCCATACACTGAGCCACCGAAGGGCGCGGAATGGAGTGAAGAACACGGCAAGCATTTAGAAGTTTTGATAACCTGGACTCCGCCAGGTAAATTTTCATTTCTACAGAATCTATAAGAGTCCCTAAGAAGGAGACTCTTGTGAGTGGGGATAGAGAACTCTTTTCCTCGTTCACTTTCCACCCGTGCGACCTCAGAAATGCCAGAACTATCTCTGTATGAGACTTGGCAACTTGAAAGTTTGACGCCTGTATCAGGATGTCGTCTAGATACGGAGCTACCGCTATGCCTCGCGGTCTTAGAACCGCCAGAAGTGAGCCCAGAACCTTTGTAAAGATTCTCGGGGCTGTAGCCAACCCGAAGGGAAGAGCTACAAATTGGTAATGCCTGTCTAGAAAGGCAAACCTTAGAAACCGATGATGGTCTTTGTGAATCGGTATGTGAAGGTAGGCATCCTTTAGGTCCACTGTGGTCATGTACTGACCCTCTTGGATCATGGGTAGGATGGTCCGAATAGTTTCCATTTTGAAAGATGGAACTCTGAGGAATTTGTTTAAGATCTTTAGATCCAAAATTGGTCTGAAGGTTCCCTCTTTTTTGGGAACCACATACAGATTTGAATAAAAACCCTGTCCTTGTTCTGTCCGCGGAACTGGATGGATCACTCCCATAATTAGGAGGTCTTGCACACAGCGTAGGAATGCCTCTTTCTTTATCTGATTTGCAGATAGCCTTGAAAGATGAAATCTCCCCTGTGGAGGGGAAGCTTTGAAGTCCAGAAGATATCCCTGAGATATGATCTTGAACATCTCTTGCCCATGCCTGGGCGAAGAGAGAAAGTCTGCCCCCTACTAGATCCGTCGCCGGATAGGGGGCCGTTCCTTCATGCTGTCTTAGAGGCAGCAGCAGGCTTTCTGGCCTGCTTGCCTTTGTTCCAGGACTGGTTAGGTTTCCAGGCCTGCTTAGATTGAGCAAAAGTTCCCTCTTGCTTTGAAGCGGAGGAAGTTGATGCTGCATTTGCCTTGAAATTTCGAAAGGCCTTTGCTTTGGCCCTGTCCTGAGGAAGGGTATGACCCTTACCTCCAGTAATGTCAGCAATAATTTCCTTCAAACCAGGCCCGAATAAGGTCTGCCCCTTGAAAGGAATGTTGAGTAATTTAGACTTCGAAGTCACGTCAGCTGACCAGGATTTAAGCCATAGCGCCCTACGCGCCTGGATGGCGAATCCGGAATTCTTAGCCGTTAGTTTAGTCAAATGAACAATGGCATCAGAAACAAATGAGTTAGCTAGCTTAAGTGTTCTAAGCTTGTCAATAATTTCAGTCAATGGAGCTGTATGGATGGCCTCTTCCAGGGCCTCAAACCAGAATGCCGCCGTGGCCGTGAAAGGCGCTATGCATGCAAGGGGCTGTAAATTAAAACTTTGTTGAATAAACATTTTCTTAAGGTAACCCTCCAATTTTTTATCCATTGGATCTGAAAAAGCACAACTGTCCTCAACCGGGATAGTGGTACGCTTTGCTAAAATAGAAACTGCTCCCTCCACCTTAGGGACCGTCTGCCATAAGTCCCGTGTAGTGGCATCTATTGGAAACATTTTTCTAAATATAGGAGGTGGGGAAAAAGGCACACCCGGTCTATCCCACTCCGTGCTAATAATTTCTGTAAGCCTTTTAGGTATAGGAAAAACATCAGTACACACCGGCACCGCATAGTATTTATCCAGCCTACACAATTTCTCTGGTACTGCAACTGTGTTACAGTCATTCAGAGCAGCTAATACCTCCCCCAGCAATACACGGAGGTCCTCAAGCTTAAATTTAAAATTAGAAATCTCTGAATCAGGTTTCCCCGAATCAGAGATGTCACCCACAGACTGAAGCTCTCCGTCCTCATGATCTGCATATTGCGACGCAGTATCAGACATGGCCCTTACAGCATCTGCGCGCTCTGTATTTCTCCTAACCCCAGAGCAATTGCGCTTGCCTCTTAATTCAGGCAACCTGGATAATACCTCTGACAGGGTATTATTCATGATTGCAGCCATGTCCTGCAAGGTAATCGCTATGGGCGTCCCTGATGCAATTGGCGCCATATTAGCGTGCATCCCCTGAGCGGGAGGCGAAGGGTCTGACACGTGGGGAGAGTTAGTCAGCATAACCTCCCCCTCGTCAGAATCTTCTGGTGATATTTCTTTTATAGTTAAAGACTGATCTTTACTGTTTAAGGTGAAATCAATACATTTAGTACACATTCTCCTATGGGGCTTCACCATGGCTTTCAAACATAATGAACAAGTTGTTTCCTCTGTGTCAGACATGTTTAAACAGACTAGCAATGAGACTAGCAAGCTTGTAAAACACTTTAAACAAATTTACAAGCAATATAAAAAACGTTACTGCACCTTTAAGAAACACAAATTTTTGCCAAAATTTGAAATAACAGTGAAAAAAGGCAGTTACACTAACAAAATTTTTACAGTGTATGTAACAAGTTAGCAGAGCATTGCACCCACTTGCAAATGGATGATTAACCCCTTAATACCAAACACAGAATAATAACTGACAAAAACGTTTTGCTTTTTTTGTTTTTTTGTTTTTGTTTTTTTAAATAGTCACAACAACTGCCACAGCTCTACTGTGGCTTGTTACCTCCCTCAAAAACGACTTTGAAGCCTTTTGAGCCCTCCAGAGATATCCTTGATCATGCAGGAAAAAGCTGGATGGCTGTGTCTGTAATTTTTGCTGCACAAAAAAAAACCCTCCCACTCATATTACAACAGTGGAAAGTTAGGAAACTGTTACTAGGCAGAAATCAAACCAGCCATGTGGAAAAAAAATAGGCCCCAATAAGTTTTATCACCAAATATATATAAAAACGATTAAACATGCCAGCAAACGTTTTATATTACATTTTTATAAGAGTATGTATCTCTATTAATAAGCCTGATACCAGTAGCTCTCACTGCATTTAAGGCTTTACTTACATTAGTTCAGTATCAGCAGAATTTTCTAGCAAATTCCATCCCTAGAAATATATTAACTGCACATACCTTATTGCAGGAAAACCTGCACGCCATTCCCTCTCTGAAGTTACCTCACTCCTCAGAATATGTGAGAACGGCAGTGGATCTTAGTTACTTCAGCTAAGATCATAGAAAACGCAGGCAGATTCTTCTAAATACTGCCTGATATAAACGGTACACTCCGGTACCATTTAAAAATAACAAACTTTTGATTGAAGAATAAACTAAGTATAAAACACCACACTCCTCTTACGACCTCCATCTTGGTTGAGGCTTGCAAGAGAATGACTTGGTATGACAGTTAGGGGAGGAGCTATATAGCAGCTCTGCTGGGGGTGATCCTCTTGCAACTTCCTGTTGGGAAGGAGAATATCCCACAAGTAATGGATGATCCGTGGACTGGATACACTTAACAAGAGAAATTGGTGATAAAAGTAAATTGGAAAGTTGTTAAAATTACATGCCCTATTTGAAACATGAAAGTTTTTTTTGGACTTGACTGTCACTTTAAGTCTATCTGCTAATATTGATGTTAGTAATTTATAGTCAGTATTCAATAATGAAATGGTGGCGGTATGCACTGGGCAACTTTAAATCTTAATCTTTTTTTGGTATAAGAGTAACAACAGAGGTGGTAAAATAAATTGAGTCCATCTTATTATTGTAGTAATATTTATTAAAGAGATTGACTAATATATTAAGAATGTTTCCCTTCATAATTTTGTAAAATTCAGCTGGTATCTGATCCAGCCCTGGTGATTTGTTTATTTTAGCTTTCTCTATGGCTATTCTTCCGCTGAAATTGGCTGTTTTAACTCTTGGAGCTGTTATAGGGATAATTTAGGAAGAGAGATTTTACTCCAGAATTTTTCCTTCATGGTATCATTAACTTTCTGAGCCGAGTAAATTTCTTGATAATATTCATACAGTATTCTTCTAATTTCTTGTGATAAGGTATATTTTTTTATCACCCTTTTGTATACTTGCTGTATTTTTTCCACCTTTTCCCTTTAGAATATATTCTGCTATGTACAGAACATTGGAGTGTCAAATATTTACAGTGTTATTATTAGTGTATCTGTACTTTGTAATGTATTTTTTATGTGTTTTGTGAGATCACGTTAAGCAGACCTACCATGATAACTTGAACAAAAAGACTTTGACTTTAGATCTTCCTTCTGTCCCTTCTGTTTGAGAAATATATCTCTCTCTAATTTAGCTTTTCTATAGCTTTCCCCATGTGCCTTCACTAGGGTTAGCTATATAAGCCTTATAGGCATTCCTCAACTGATTAGTTAGTTGGAGGTCCCTAGCACTTACTTTTTTTTCCATTTAACCAAATATGCCCTAATCTTGCCACAAAGGACCGCCTTCGCTGCTTCCCACAAATCTCTGTTTTATCGAGGTATGCCCTATTATTAGTACAGTATTCTGTCCATGAATGTAGTAAAAAGTTATTAAAACCATTGTCCTGTAAGAGATGCTTGGGAAAAAAAATATATTTTGGTCATGCTGGCTTCTAGCCCCTTCTACACCTAATATTATTGCGTGGTCCGAGATCACTATGTCATAAATAGTGGGGTTCAATTCTAATCTAATCTTATCAGAAATAAAAAAGGTCAATTTGTGACACTGTCTTGTGAGATTTGGATTCACAAGAAAAATTACCTTATATCTGGATTTTGGATTCTCCGGGATATCCAGTAGATTTACAATTTTTAAAGGGTTTGCTTTTTCTGTTCCTATCTTGGGAGTTAGTTCCTATCCTAATTCTATCTATTTGGGGACAAATAGTCATGTTGAAATCTCATGCAATTATTACGTTTTTATTTATATTTGGAAAAAGTTTAGTGTATAGGGTGTGTCAGGGTACAGGTCAATGACATATCTATATATATATATACTAATATATATATATATAAATGAAAATAATATGAAAAGGATGTGTGTATATATGAGGCCGTCTATTTTATCAGATGTGCTGTAGAATAGCATTTCTGATGTAAAGGATTGATTTAAAACCCATAATCAGTCCTCCCCCACTTTTTCAATTATACAGGACACTCAAAGATTATTTCAAAAGAGACATTTCTAGCTAGAGTGTGAAAATGAAGTCCATACCAGATTTGTAATTAAAGTTTCCCTCTGACACTGAAACATTTGCTCCTTAATTAGGAAATGCAAATTTCAAAGCACTCTGTACCCCATACAGTGGATGGGGACGAGATGTCTGGAATCTCTCTTTCAGGCCTGATGAGACTTGTGGGGAGGAGCAGTGGGGGTTGAAGAAATGGCTTTTAACAGCTGCCTGTTAAGTGACCCCTGTGAACTAAAGGCACATGCTAAGATGTAACTTTGAAATACAGCAAATAAACATTTTAAACTGTACTGTTTTGTTTTTATTTTTCAGACATATAATTTCAGATCCGCATAGAAATGAATGTGTATATATATATATATATATATATATATATATATATATATGTATATATATATATATATATATATATATATATATATATATATATATATATATATATATATATATATATATATATATATATATATATATAAAAATATATATATTTTTTTTTTCTTAGCATTTGTATTATTTTAAGAATATTTATGGAACTAAAAAGAAATGATTGATAACACTTATTTTATTTCAGATGGACCATAGAGGAATTCATGCAGGCAGAACTTGTTGGAGATGTAGAACAGGCTGTATTTGTGTAAATGCATTTATAACAGATGTATAAATACCATTAATTTCAGAATAATTAGCAGTATTAATTTGTTTTAATATAGTATAATGCTAAAGACACATGATGTTTCATATTAAAATAATCAGAATAAATATTGTGACCTAGCCCAATGCATAATGAACATAGAACTTATTGATATAAGTAAATTATGGCATTTATTACACATTTTAAAGAAATATTTTCTTTCAATGTTTGATAGTAAATGTATTGCTGTGTTTGTTTGTCATGATGCCCCCCGGTGTTATGATGCTAGAACTACAGCCAGAAGGCTTTTTAGGCTGTTAAAAATAAGATATTCCAGATATCCAATCAGAAGAACAAGGCTTCCGTTTGGGCGTTTCCAATCCTCACCAATGATGGAAACATATATAAGTAAGGCAAGAGAGAGGAAAGACACAGATTCTGCTGGCTAACTTATAACTGGTGTGCTGGGCGTGAGATACCATTTTACTTTGGCAAAGCTGATCTACCCTTTCCTCATTGATTGCAAAATATACTTATTGGTATTTTTGAGGTGAGATTAAAACTGCTGAAAGATATTGGATATCGATTGGTGTTCATCCTGGTAACGTATTAAAATATTGTGGTAGATTAAAGAGAGCAAATTGTGTTTTTAAACTGTATTTCATAGCCTTAAATAGCTCTTAGCTTGTCTTTTGTATGCAAACATTTAAAGTAAACATTTATTATTGCTGTATGTAAACAGACTTAAAGAAATAAATTGTATTTTAAAGCTAGTATTTCATAGCCTGTATATCGTTAAACAAATCCTTGATGCTAAATTGTTTTATCTGTGTAAATATAGAGTTATAACTTAGAGTTTGATTGTTGGCACAAATAATATATATAACTTCTAGTGTTTAACTTTAAATTAGAGTATATAGACTGTCCTATTGTTTAAATAAACAGTATTAGAATTGTATTGCTTGGATTTTAGCAGTTAAAGATCTTGGAATCTCATTGTGTTAAAATAAGGTAAACTTTTATAAATTTGGCACAGCCTATTTGAATAATTTTTAAACGCATATAATATTGACTCATATTCTAGTATTGCAAATATATTCCAATATGCTCATAGATATTAACTAATAAAAAGAATACAGGTATTTATATTAATTTTATGGTTTCTATTAGATGCATATTGATTGAGGGCTTATTTTAAAGGATAATTACCTAAATATATTGTGTTATAACCCTGCCATAGACTGATATATTATTTGGAGAGCAATACTGAAGATTCTTATAAATATACTGACCTATTGTATGGAGGCACTTTCATGAGATTTATTAATATGTATAATATTGATATCATATATTTGTAGTAAATAGAAATTATTATAAAAGAGAAAAAAATTCATATTTCGAAATTAATATTTTGAAAATAATTTTTTTTTTTGAAGATTGAAATATTGATGTTCATGTTTCGAGATTGATATTGATATATTGAAATATTGTTAAAGATTAATTTTTGAAAAATTAATAAAAATATTATTTTTTTATATTTCAAAATTAATCAAAAATATTGATTTTTCATATTTCAAGATTAATCAAAAATATTAATTTTTCATATTTCAAAATTCATAAAAATATAATTTTTTTTCATATTTCAAAATTAATATTAAACATTTTTGAAAATATAATTTTTTTCCTTCTCTCTTTTTATTGGTAAAAATTGTATTAGTGTTTTAATTTAACTAAATACTAAACCAATATAATAATGTCTATCACTAGGAGTGACTCAATTAATTCTGTACACAGCGTTGAAAACGACCCCATCACAATACCCATTACTAGAGGTCAGGTCCTTAAAAAAGACATTATAAGTCACATTAAAGAGAAGTTTAATATTGCTGGTGAATTAAATGATTTTATGGATATGCTTGAAATTAGGGCTAAAAATATTACCGTTAATAATAATATGTGGAATGAAAACAATGAATTTTTCCAAGAATTATTAATGATTAATCAATGCGAGACGAACTAATACTAAAATCTTGGCCCCTTGTGATATGCATTATTGACGAAATGTCACTTTGTGTCATAGACAAACAATTGCAAATACAGGAGCTAGAAAGTAGTATTTGTTCCTCACGCAGATGCAAAGAGGATTTCAAAATAGCCAAAAATAAAATGGATGAATTTGCCCAAAACCTAACAGCCTTAGATAAGCATAACATAGACTTACTCGCACAGATACAAGAATTAAATAAACAGCTTGCGCAAAGCCAGAGAGAATTAAGTGATTTAAAAAGGTCATATCTCCATAATGAAAACCCCTGTATTAACAGTGAGAATAATGCAGATAATGCTAACTACCTTAGAGAACGCGTCAGGGACGAGGTACAGAAATATATGGAAGAGTGTAGACAAATGACCCCTATTGGGTCAGAAATAGATTTCCCAAATAGGCAGTTACCTCATGATGTAAATCCAGGAAACTGCTGTAACTCAGCTGGTGAGGGAAACTCTAATAGAGAATCCCAAAGTAAGTCTAATAAGGTCTACGACTCCCATAAAATAATTACTTTCATACAGGGTGCAGTACCTATATTCTCCAATAAGGGAACAAAATCTGTAATTGATCACTTAGAGGCTTTTGAAAATGCATTAGCTATAATGAATGTTACAAGTGAGAAATTAAAAATTGAATTTCTGCCCTGGGTATTTGACAGTAAAAATCACAAATTCTTTACTTCACTAAAGGATATGAATATTCATTCCTGGTGTGAAATAAAACGACAATGCAGAAAAGAATTTGGGCAACATCTCACTAAAACTGCCGCGAAAATAGCAGTGTATGGTTTAAAATGTAGTGCGAATCAAAGTCTCATCGAGTTCCTTTCTGAATTCAAAAATGCGTACAGTATGGCTGAAGATAACCCCAGATTTGATTGCTCAGAATTTGCAAATTTATTTTTTGAAGCACTGCCTACACCCATCAAAATTAACTTAGCTAGAGATTTTGATGAGGACTGCTCATTGCAATGGCTGATCAAAGAGAGTACAAAATTATACTCTATTCAGCAGTCCAGTGAACAGGGGGTGAAAAGGAATCAAAACCCAAAATTGTGGCAGAAACTAGGGTATCACCTAACCCCCTCAATTTGGAGTCTAAAAAGAAAACCTATGCGGAGGTGACCAGTCAAAACAGGCCATCTCCACAGAGGTTTAACTCTGCCCCCTCCCCTACACGGGCTGAGGCACAGAGAGACTATAACCAAAGTGGGGGACATAATTAGGTGAATAATTACTCACAGAGAGAATACTCACCAAATAATTGGTACCCACGCAAAGGTAGATAGATGGCGAAGATATTCTCAAGGTAACCAGACACCCTAGGTAATTAATGCTCCCCAATGTACTAATACTGAACAAGCTGAACCCCAGGGGCAATCACGCCAAAATAGAAATAGCGGCCCTGATTCTGAGGGAACCCAATGGTCCAGGAATCATTATTATGGGGCATCAAGAGCTAGGCCCAGGGGTAGGGGTAACTTATACAATCAGGTAGATATGCTTTTTACCCAGATAAATCGGTTGAGCAAACAATTCGCTTATATGAGTCAACCTTCTACGGCTCAGCAACCAAACAATACTTTTTTAGGGGTACAGCCAGTGGTCAGCAATGGACCACAGGCACAATCATAAATACTGCAGTATCCCCTGAAAGGGAGGGGAGAGATATACAAAATGTAATAATAAAGATCAATGATACTAATCATGTTCTCTCCCCACAGACCGGAAACGGACGATTTAGCTATGATGACGAGCAACCTTGGCCTGAAAGCATTAACCAATCTTTCCCTTTGCAGTGTTCTCTTAACCTTATTTCCACAGATGCAGTACACAAGAATCCAGCTGAACCTGTCATAAAGGAGACCAGTAGGTATGAAATTCCTTCTGCATGGGAAAACATGGCGGATTCAGGTAACACGTGGCGAAGGCCACAGATGTACAATAATGCAAACTTTATGTGTGAAATGGTAGAAACTGCAGGGAGATATTATGTATTAGCTGAGCTGCAAGATTCAGTCTTCAGCCCTATCATGGGATTAATTGATACTGGATCTCAGGCAACTATTTTATCCCACAGGTACTACACACAGCTAAATGAGCTAACACCCCACAAACCTAAAATAAAAGAATTTGATGGTTCTCTAATAGGAGTTGGGGGGCTCCCTAAAAGTTTACGGTACTGCCTGGTTAAAATTTAAATTGGGGAACAGGGTCATAAGACACCCTGTCATTATAGTGGATCTGCCAACTGATCGGTTAATTATTGGTAGTGATCTCCTGACGCAACTAAGCACCATAATTGATTGCATAAATAATGTAATTTGGTCACAAGTTAAAAGACCTATCAATTATGAGAAATCTGGTATATCTCACCTCCGACATAACTGTCACGTGGTGGAAGAGAAACCAGATGCTGTGGAGATTCATTTCAGGAATAAGTACCTGAAATCACTATTTTACAGATAGATGATCAGACTCCTTTAAGTGGCTCTGATGGTAATACTTTTAAAATTTCGCCTGGAAAGATTGTAAATATTTCTTTAGACGGCGATGTATTAACAATATCTCTTCACAAGGGGGATCATAAAATCCCTAAGGGGGAGGCCACTCTCAATACCTCACAGGGATTGAGAGAGTTAAAGATGATCTATTTATCCCTATACAAGTGCATGACCTTGGTACAACAAAATATGCCAAGTTGAGTTTAAAACAGGAAGCTAGCTATATAAGCGAAGGCTTATTAGTGCAGAGAGCTGAAACTAAAGTAATTAAATATCTTTCTCCCCAAGACCACTGTGTCCACAACCTGGATGACAGGTTTGAAAGCTATAACGTCCCAGCTAAGTGCTTATTATCTGTCTCTATAGGTAATAAGTCAGTGAAACACCTGTTTTTAGTTTTAAATACTCCCCATAATCAAATATACATTGGCAATGATATCTTACATAGATATGCCATACAAATAGATTTGATTAACTCTTGCCTCTGGAGCAGGTTAAAGGGGGGCCCTGAAGTATTTCAGGATGAAAGTGCAGCCCTGAAATCAAACCAGCAATTGCCATATGCTGTGAATATGCAGGTGTCTAGCGATGTTATAATTCCTGCCGGGGCTGATAAATTTCTTTTACCCTTACAGGTAAAGAGAGGTCAGAAATGAAAAACTTCTGAAACACTAATTTGCCTCTCCCATAGAATACAAAATCTGGGTGTCACAGTGACCTACACTCCTTTGGTAAATATTGGAACTATTCCAATACATGTTATTGTGCATAACATGACCCCAAAGGATATAACATTATCCAAGGGAACTACCATAGGATACGCGCTGGAATCAAGTTATTACACTTTTGGATTCCAGAATAATGTAATGGGGCTAATACCTGAAGGATACTTAACTGAAGAACAACTAATAGAACAATACTTTACATCTATGCCAGAGGGTCTATTTAATATTCAGTCTATTTATCCCTTCAGCTCAGAGGAAGGCATCTGTAAAGTTGAAGAAGCCTCTCTAGTATTTGATCAGCCGATCAAACAGCAAGATTACCCCAATACCCAGAATAATGGGGGAAATTCAAATTATAATCAAGGGGATCTCACCTCTAGGTTGGAAGAAGCCTATGAAATAGGACAGCCTGAAATCTTTCCAAGATTTCAGCAAATAGTCGAAGAGCAAATATCCTTAGCTAATGGCTGTTCCAGCGATGATGAACGCCAACAGCTGCGAGAACTCCTGATGGAATACAAGGATATTTTTGCTAGGGATTTTTATGACTGTGGTACTACAGACTTGCACATTGCGAGAATACAAACAGATCCCAATGCACCACCTGTATTTGTCAAACAATACAGGCTTCCATTAGCCTCATATGATTCTCTTGCAGAAATTATAAGGAATTTGGAAGAAAGAGGTATTATCAGACAGGTGCACAGCTCTTACAACAATCCTATTCTAGGTGTTCTTAAGCCCAATGGACAATGGCGTTTGTGTGCTGACTTAAGACAGCTAAACAAACAAGTGTACATGTCTGGCTGGCCTGTACCATACATTGACCAGTGCCTTGCACAGATGCATGGATCCAAAATATTCACTGCCATTGATTGTGCGCAGGGATATTGGACCATAAAGGTACATGAGGAGGACCAGTATAAGCTGGCATTCTCATTCCAAAAGGTCCAGTATGCATTTCAGAGACTCCCTTTTGGATACATAAATTCTGGACATGAATTTGCTGTATTCATGCATAAGGCTATGCACTGGAGAGGGGGACCTTATCTTATGTTGATGATGTTTTGATCAAAAGCACAGACTTTGAAAAACACATAGCAGAGCTTAAACATGTCCTCAGCCAACTTAAAAGGGCAGGTGTCAAATTATCCCTACAAAAGCCCAATGGTGCCGCGCTCGTGTAAACTTCTTGGGACATGAAGTTAATTCTGAAGGACTAAATCCTCAGAAGAAAAAGGTGGAAGCTATAGTAAATTCTAAAAACCCAACTAACTTAAAGGAATTGAGAAAAACCCAACTAACTTAAAGGAATTGAGATCCTTCCTGGGTATGACGAACTATTCTCGCAAATTCATTGATAATTATGCAGAATTAGCTAAACCACTACTACTTCTTCTAAAGAAGGATGTGAAGTGGCACTGGAGTGAGTCTCAAGAGACAGCCATAAAAGAGCTGAAAAGAAAACACACTCAAGCGCCTTGCTTAGCGTACCCTGAAGGTGGTAAACCTTTCTTCTTAGAGACAGGTTACACGGATGTAAGCATGAGTGCTGTTTTATACCAGAAGCATGATAATTTAAGCAAAGCCATTGCTTATGCTAGCAAAACTCTATCCCCAGTAGAAATAAAATTTAGCGATTGAGAAAAAGCCCTCTTATCTACTGTATGGGCTCTACAAAATTTCCACAGCTATATACAGGGTAAGAAAATTATTGTAGAAATGGCCCACCAGCCTTTGCTATATTTGCAAAGTGAAAGAATAAGAGATGGGCATCTGTCTAATAGCCGCATAACAGCGTGGACTCTTTCCTTGCAAGGCTGGCCTTTAGAAATTCGCTACAAGCAGAATAAAAAGAATCCAGTCGCACAGAGGCTTGCTGAGCTCCATGATTGTACTACTAGAGATCCTGGGGAAGAATTATCAGAATATGATTTCCTGGAGGAACAATTGCTTTCCCCATATAAAATGTACAATGAGGACCAGTGTCAAACATTACCTTGGGTATATGTTGATGGTTGTTCTTACTATGCCACTATTGATAATGAGCGCAGACTAGTCGCTGGCATTGGTATAACTTGGGCAAATGGATTCCCAAATATATCTATAGATTTCAACATTGGACCAAGATCCAGTCAAGTTGCAGAACTAACTGCTATTCTAAAAACCATTGAAATGGCTATTGAACATGGTATTCATGAATTTGTGATCATAACTGACTCAAATTATGTGCGTGACAGTTTTGTTGAATACCTGCCAACTTGGAAAAGAAATGGTATGCAGAAAAGCAATAACAAACCAGTCAAGCATGGCAAGTTGTTCTGCGAGATTGATAATCTGGTGGTATCCAATGATTTAACCATACACTGGAAGAAGACCAAGGGTCATTCCAGGGTTCTAGGTCCTGATAAGGAAGGCAATGATCTTGCAGATTCATTAGCCAAACAAAGAGCCATAACTGGAGAACTCCTTCATATTGAGCACTTAATGGGTGCAATTCATGTAGAAGCAGTTACCAGAAACCCAAGCAAAACAACAGAGTGAGCCTAACCTGGTGCAATGGAGTCAGGATTCTCCTAGTGAGGACCTGATCAGTAGTCAAAAAGAAGACCCCATTGTAGGCATCTTCTATAAACACATAGAAGATCCTGAAAGCAACCCCACATCAAAAGATGATTGTAATGGCAAAGAAGATCTTAGAATCTTAATGAAATCCAGAACACAATTCAAATTACAGGATAGTTTGTTAATTAGAACCTCCAAAACTGGCATCCAGCAATGGGTAGTACCCACCAAATTCAGAGGTCTAATGCTTCAACATGCCCATGATGCTCCCACATCTGGTCATCGTGGTGCCAAACTCACATATGAAATATTGCGTGACTACGCTTTTTGGCCACACATGTTGAAAGATGTTCAAACCTACTGTCAAGGGTGTTTAATCTGTCCACAGTTCCAACCCACTGCGCCAACGCATAGAGCACCATTGCAGAAAAGGGGGATGGTAATGCCATGGTCAGATATACAAATTGATTTTATTGGTCCAGTAACTAGGTCATCAAGAGGTAACAAATACATGTTAACAGTGACATGCCTGTTCACTAAATGGGTAGAGTGCATCAGTGCACCTAACAATAGTGCTGAAACATGTGCAGCATTGCTCATCAACCACGTATTCTCCAGACTTGGTTTACCCCAAAGAATCGAATCAGATCGGGGAACCCACTTCACTAGCGAAGTGATGACAAAAATGTGCAAAATACTAGGGGTTAAAAGAAAGCTCCATATTGCTTATAGAGCTGCCTCAAGTGGTGGTGTAGAGCGTTACAACCAGTCCATTGTTAAAATACTCAAAACGTTTGTGAGTGAAACGGGTAAAGACTGGGATGTAAAACTACCTCTAGTCTTAATGGCATTAAGAGCAACTCCAAGTAGTGCTACCAAGATGTCACCTTTTGAACTGGTGACTGGTAGAAGAATGGTTCTACCTCAGCGTCTGCTGTACCGTACATCAGACCAAAATTTGATAAACGCTGCCAATACACATCAATATGTGGAGAACCTAAGAAAGCACCTGCATGTCCCGACTTCCGACGGAAGTGGTCATGTGAACAGGCGCGCAGCTCAGCATCTGCAGAGAACCATCAGCGAAAAGCCAAGCTCCAGTATTTGATCCTCTAGGCGGTTGGGATTACACGCCGAGACCAAACACCAAGGAGCGGTACAACGGCAGAGGTCAGGTGTGAGACCGGAAAGTGCAGGAGGAGAGAGAGAGCGCACATAGCATCAAACAGCACGCTGACCCAGAAGGCCCACTTGGACAACGTGGGCAGAGAATACCGGAGTATCCCTTGGCTATACTAAGCAGGCGTCCCAGACAAAAGCATCACTTGCGGGCCCCAGCAGGGAACCTAATAAACTGCCGTCAAGTCAAGGAAGCAAGCGGAACAACAGTGCAGGTACATTGTTGCACAGAGGGTAGAAGGGACAGACTGAAACTTCACGCAGCGCAAATGGCGACCAGGAAAATAAGATAAGTACCTTGTTTGGTGTATGAACGGTATATATAAAGTAAAGGGCAACAGGTACCGACATGGGAGAAAATACTACAGCAGACCGGGGAATATAAGTAAACGGGGCAAACTGGGTGCAGAATCCTTAAGTCTAATGAGAGGGATTACCTGCTATATGTAGGGCCCAGGACCTGTGGCTTAGTATTCAACATAAATACCCCCCAAGCTATGGTCTAAGAAACGGACAATATCAAGTTAACTTACTCTATGCTGATAATATCTTTTTTGGTAGTCTGTCCCTGCTGTTACCCTAGCTGGATGTACATCAAAATGATACAAACTGCAGGAAGCATATAAAGAGGCAGAAAACAGTCTTGGATTATACATATAGAAGGGTCTGGACTAATATAGTTAAAGGACTGTACAGAGCAAAAATACACTTCCTCCTCCTAAACCAACATAAAGAAACAAACAGCTCCCTTTGCTATACACTTTGCTGACACTTTTTAACTTGGGTCTGCGGGGAAAAGGGGACAGAAGTGGACTAAACATCCTTTGAAGAGGAATTAAAATTTAAGACAAGTAAATTCCCCACAGGAGCTAATATAAGGGAAATAAGTGGTACCCCCAGAGATGGACATTAAGAGGAGACATTAAAGGAACTATTAAGGGGCTACAACAACCCCTCCCTTAAAGCTATATTAAGAAGGGTGTCTAAGATATAGCAACAGATATTTTGAATGACCAGAAAACATAATATATAGTGTATAGCTATAAGAATGATAATAATGTAATAATCTGCATGGGAAAACGCTTATTTTTGACTATTTGCGCTGTTGCTCTTTACTTATCCTTTTCTCTTTAGCGTTCTTTACTTGTTTCTTGCTTATTTTTCCCTCTCTTCAATTGTTTTCCCCTGTTGCTCATATCGAATACGCATCTTCCTAAAAGTTAGACTTACTAGAATATAGTGTGTATAGTAAGGTAAAGACAAGAGAAGGGAGGAATCTTTCTGGTTGAATATATTTTTGAAAAAAACTGTATTTTCATTCGGTAAACCTCCAGTGAACAATAGTGATACAAAGGCTGAGCTGGGGATAGATTAGTTTAAGGCTAAAAATTGTTGTTGTATTTACTTTAATAGATAAAGGCAATAACCTCCTTTTAGGTAATATATAATCTATAAGATTCACGGTTGGGTTTTTTTTTTTTTTTTTTTTCTCCTTTTGTTTTTTTTTTTTAACTAATTAACAGGTGACACTTAAGTAAATACACACACTCTTTTGGTATAGAGATAGAAGCACACATAAATCTATACATAGATATACATATGTATATAGATATACACACAGATGGACAAATATATGACTAAAAATAAGTTGAACTCACCCACTATGTCATCTAGAAATAGAAATCACGAAAAAAAAAGTAATAAATATGCACCAGAGACTCAAGATGGGACGGAGGAAAGCACTACACAGGGCACAAATAATGAGGAATTAATTAAACAACTTAATGCACTTTTTTCACTAAAATTTGAATCAATACAAAGCAGCATAAAAGACTTATCTAATGAAGTCAAACATTTTGCAACCAGGCTTAGTCATATAGAACAGAGGATTTCTGATGTGGAAGATAGGGAAATACAAAGAGACCAATTAACTCAAAGTATGTCAAATCATAGTAGACGGAATAATATCAGACTAATAGGCCTAACGGAAAGTATCACAGAAAGAGAACTTAAAAAGTTCGCAGAGGAGGACTTGCTACATTTGCTGAAAATAGATAAAAATGAGACCACAATGAAGATAGAAAGAATCCATAGAATAGGCCCTGTAAGAACGACAGTTAAAGGAGAACAAGTCAATAGAGTAGTTATTATGAAGGTACTAAACTTTCAGGATAAAATCAAGATATTTAACGCATATAGAAAATTAAATAATGAATTAGTGTATGAAGGGAAAAAATTATTACTATTTAGCGACTACTCAATTGAAACTTCTAATAAAAGGCGGGTCATGGCACCACTATGTACAAAATTAATACAGGCAGGGTGGAAAGCTAGGCTACTATACCCAGCTAAAATAAATATACAAACGAAGGAAGGAAACAAATTATTTACAGAAGAAGCAGAAGTCAAACTATTTTTAGAAGGAGATAACGATGCAAACAATAGACAGGGAGAAGAAGGACAGTAAAGGGGAGGGAAATCGCAGGTACAGACCCTATCAGCAAAATGTATATAACAGGAGGGTTTTAAGTCTGGTACCCAAGAAATTTAGAATAAAATTTGTTGATAGTCTCATGTTGGGAAAGGCGAAGACAAAAAGGTCTGAGGAAGTATATCCGGGCCTACATTTTAATATGAATAGAATAAAATGTCTCTTAAAATTATATCATGGAACATAGGGGGAATTACGTCCCCTATTAAAAGGAAAGCTATACTGAAACATGCAAGGAAATTAGGCGCCCAAATAATCTTTCTCCAAGAAACACATCTAAAAAAAGAGGAAGCAATTAAATTAAAGGGAGGGTGGATTAATGAAGTAATTTTTACTCCATGTAGTAAAAGGAAAAGGGGAGTTGCAATTTTATTTAATAAGTCCCTAGAATACACTATAAATAAAAGTATTATAGACCATGACAAAAGGTTTATTATTGTATCAGTGAGTATTAATACGAAAGAATATATTTTATGTAATGTATATGGACCTAATAATCAGGACCCAGGCTTCTGGAAGGAGATAAGAGACCACCTAATCCCATACGCCAACAATTTATTGATACTTGGAGGCGATATCAATCTCACACCAAATACACTTTTAGATAGACAAAAAGAGATAGAAATACGACAATCTAGAAATAAGGCAGGTGAAGAGAGTATGAGGGCAAAAAGGAAAAGGGAAAGCAAAATTCTTAAAAATCTGAAGAATGACTTGAATATTATAGATATATGGAGATTAATGAACCCTGATGGTAGGGAGTTTACATGCCTCTCCAGGTCAACACATTCTCTGTCAAGAATAGACTTCTTTTTGACATCAGTTAAGTTGATAAATGTAGTTCAAGAAGTCAAAATCGAACAGATCACCCTATCTGATCACGCTCCCATAAGTATTATACTTAACGCACTCCCAATAAAACAACCAGGCGCATTCTTTTTCCCAAAATACCTCCTAAATAATCTTAAATTTACTCACTTTTTAAAAGAAAAATGGAGAGAATATGAAAGATTCAATATTGAGTACAAATAAAACTAACATTTTTTGGAATACTGCTAAAGCAGTACTAAGGGGGGAAATTATTTCTTTTGTAAGTAATTTAAAGAAGAAGCTAAACCTCAGGAAACAACAAATAAATAAAACTCTAATGAATGCATATTCAAAATTTTTGGATAATAGAACCAGGATTAACTGGGAGAAATATATCAAGGCAAAGCAGAATAGAGATGACTTCCTCACTGAGAATGAAGTCAAAGAAAATATGAAAAGGAACTCAAAATTTTATAGATTTGGTAATAGAGCTGGGAGATTCCTGGCACAAATAGATAAAAACCAAAAGAATACCATATTCATCTCCAAAATAAGAGAGGGTGGCAGGGAGATAAACAAACTTGAGGAAATTCAGAATTTATTTTACGAATACTTTTCTAATCTTTACTCACCATACCCCATAGATGAAGAGAGAAAGAAATGTTTCTGGGAAACTATAGAAGTTCCCAAAATTGAAACGGAACAATTGAATAAACTAAATGAAATTATTACAACAGAAGAAATCGCGCAAACAATTAAAAATTTAGCAAATAACAAAGCTGCTGGTCCTGATGGACTCCCCTCAGAATTCTACAAAATATTAACAGAAGAAATTACACCGACATTAACAAATCTATATAATAAATACTGGACAGGTAAAAATATGCCACCGAAGGAATTTGCTGAATCTAATATAATAATTATACCAAAACCAGGGAAAGATCCCCAATTGTTAGAATCATATAGACCAATATCACTTTTGAATATTGACTATAAAATAATAACCAGCATTATAGCTAAAAGATTTCAACAAATACTAGAGGGGGTAGTCCATCAGGACCAAACAGGTTTTATGAAAGGGAGATCATCTAGTATAAACCTGAGGAAGTTATACCTAACAATAGCAGACGTATGGTATAATAAGAAATATACTAAAGAAGCAATAGAATCAGACTTGGCAATAATAGCACTTGATGCACACAAAGCATTTGACTCCATAGTATGGGACCATATTTTCACAATGTTAAGTAAATTCGGATTTTATGGAAACTGTTATAATATGATTGAGTTATTATATAAAAAATCACAAGCATCCCTAATTATAAATAAGAATAAAACAGCAGGTTTCCCCCTTTTGAGAGGAACACGGCAAGGTTGCCCTTTATCCCCCTTAATATTTAATCTAGCCCTCGAACCACTCCTTATGAGTTTTAGAACAAGGATACCAGGAATAAGTATTCAGAATAAAGAAGTCAAAATAGCAGCATACGCAGATGACCTATTATTATTCACTAAACAATCACCTAAAACCTTCCAACAAATCTGCCAGATAGTAGAACAATTTGGATCATTTTCCGGTTACCAAATTAATAAAAATAAATCAGAGGTACTGTGGCTACACAAAAACAAAGACTCAGATAGACAAACTTTTAAAGAGATAAAACAATTCTTCGTTTATCTTGGACTAAAATTTTCAGAGGACCCAGAAGACATATACTCCTTAAACTTGAAGGAAGCAGTCAGGAAATTCTCAGACACTCTTAAAAAGTGGGAGACTCTCCCTCTATCTTTATATGGCAAAATTAATTTATTAAAAATGGTAGCACTACCCCGACTATTATATATTTTTCAAAATCTCCCTTTGCTATTGAAAAACCTAGAAAAAAAGAAAATCAATTCAGCTATTAAAACATTCTTGTGGGGTAAGAAGAAAGCGAAAATAAGTCTTAGAACATTATCATTACCAAAAAAATTCATGGGAATGGCCTTACCCGACATAGAATTATACAATCTGGTGACTACAGGAAAAATAGCAATAGACTGGATGATAGACATAGGACACTTCTCTATATTAGAGATAGAAAAGCAATTAAGCAAACCCCTCTTTCTAAAAAAATATAATACATATGGAAATTAATAAACTACCTCTCTACTTTAGGAGAATAAAGGTATTTAAAGACTCAATAATAGCATGGCATAAAATTTGTAACAAATTAAATTTGAAATTTGCAGTATCTAGATATCTCACAATTAAGGGAAATCAAAATTTTCAATTAGGGTTCTCAACAGATGTTGGCTCAAGATGGGAAGAACATGGATTAATTAGGGTGACACAAATGATAAATAAGGAACAAAATAACCTAACGGTTATAGACTTTGAGACGGCCCAAGAACAATTTCAATGTAGGAATACACACTTTTATGCATACATACAATTAAGAGACTATTGTTTAAAACTTATAAATCAATATGGGACAGACTGGGATTACCCAGTCCTACTACCAGTATTTAACGCATATAAGAATAAGAAATACTCTATTTCACTTTTATATAATATTATAAAACAGACAGAACATGAAGCTCCAATAACTAAACTCACACTTAGATGGAGAACTATGCACTTTCCCAATCTTACATCAGACATTATTTTAAAAAGCACCAAGGCGGTAGAAAGAGCTACACTAGCAATGTCCCTACGTGAACAACATGTTAAAATATTATGGATGACTTACATAACACCTGAAATAATGTCTAAATGGGGAAATGAGCATAATAAATATAAGTGTGAGAAATGCAAAAAGGACAAGGCTATTTTAATTCACTGCTTATGGCTATGCCCCAAATTACAAAGATTTTGGAGAATGGTTTCATTCTGGGCTAACAAAATTTGCAAAATGCAGTTGTTACTACAAGCAGAACATGTTATATTCTTAAGTTTTAAGAAAACAGAAGTAATAGAATGTAAAACATTTATAGTAATGCTTATAATTCTAAGTAGAAATTTGATTTTAAAAGGGTGGAAAAGCGAAAGGGCACCCTCACTTAAAATATTGAAAAATATAGTACAAAAGCAATTCTTGATTGAGCAAAATGATATTTGGGATAATGTTGAGGTAAACGTTAGCAGGTTTTTTGAAAAATGGAAATTCTGGATTAAGAACCAAGATAGAGAGTTCCAGAGAGAGCTTATTACAAGGTTTGAAAATACACTGTATATAATGGAAAGTAGGCTCAGAGAAGAATGGTTATGAATGTATAAGGGGAAGGGGAAAGAAAGTTAGGGGAAAGGAAGGAAAAGGTACCAACCCCTCTGATATAAAATATTGTTTAAGGTTTGATTATTGATAATGCACTTTCTTTTTCCTTCTATCTGTTTCCTTTGTTTGCACAAATATACCTGGATAAACATTGTATGAATTATGACAAAGTAAATGTCTGTATAATTATGTTAAACTACTAATAAAAATTAATTGGAAAAAAAGAAAGCACCTGCAATATGCCTTTGCATTTGCTCAAAGGAATTTAGAAAGAGCCGCAACTGCCACTAAAACCTATTATGATCTCAAAACGTCCAAAAAGGAATATGAAATAAATGATAAAGTTTATCTTCATAACTTTGAAAGAGATCAGGTTAGGGAGAAGAAATTTCTTCCATCATGGAAAGGTCATTTTGTCATTACTGACAAAATATCTCTGGCGGCCTATAAAATAAGGATCCCAAAAAATGAAAGTTTCATAGATAAATGGGTCCATATCAATCAGCTGCGAGCATGTCATCCTAGGTCCCAACTACAAGTCATAGAGGGAGAATGAAGTGATATATCCCCAAATGAAATAAAGACATACTGTAGCTTAAAGATGCCTAACTGATAAACATGAAGGCTCAAAAATGACGGACTCTCTACATGAGAGACTGTCTATGATGTATACGGCCAACATCCTCACCGAGTACCACTGACTTTGATCCAATTCAAATACATGTGTCCTACATATATTTGAATTTGAAAGGGGGAATTATGTCATTGTACAGGTCAATGACATATATGTCTATATATACTAATATATATATATATATATATATATATATATATATATATATATATATATATATATATATATATATATATATATATATATATATATATATATATATATATATATATATATATATATATATATATATATATATATATATATATAAATGAAAATAATATGAAAAGGATGTGTGTATATATGAGGCTGTCTATTTTATCAGATGTGCTGTAGAATAGCATTTCTGATGTAAAGGATTGATTTAAAACCCATAATCAGTCCTCCCCCACTTTTTCAATTACACAGGACACTCATGAAGATTATTTCAAAAGAGACATTTCTAGCTAGAGTGTGAAAATGAAGTCCATACCAGATTTGTAATTAAAGTTTCCCTCTGGCACTGAAACATTTGCTCCTTAATTAGGAAATGCAAATTTCATAGCACTCTGTACCCCATACAGTGGATGGGGACGAGATGTCTGGAATCTCTCTTTCAGGCCTGATGAGACTCGTGGGGAGGAGCAGGGGGGGTTGAAGAAATGGTTTTTAACAGCTGCCTGTTAAGTGACCCCTGTGAACTAAAGGCACATGTTAAGATGTAACTTTGAAATACAGCAAATAAACATTTTTTTTAATGTATGCCTCAGAATGTATTAAATATAGAAATATGGGATAATAATTTTCTATTATTACATGGGTATTTGCTAAACTTGGTAGGTAACTATTTTAGTCAGTCTAAAATGTTTAATAACCTCTGTATTGTTTTTATTTTTCAGACATATAATTTCAGATCCGCATAGAAATGAATGTGTGTATATATATATATATATCTATATATATATATATATATAGATATATAGATAGATAGATAGATAGATAGATAGATAGATAGATATTGAAAGCATAAAATGTCTTAGCATCTGTATTATTTTAAGAATATTTATGGAACTAAAAAGAAATGATTAATAACACTTATTTTATTTCAGATGGACCATAGAGGAATTCATGCAGGCAGAACTTGTTGGAGATGTAGAACAGGCTGTATTTGTGTAAATGCATGTATAACAGATATATAAATACCATTAATTTCAGAATAATTAGCAGTATTAATTTGTTTTAATATAGTATAATGCTAAAGACATGATGTTTCATATTAAAATAATCATAATAATTTTGTGACATAGCCCAATGCATAATGAACATAGAACTTATTGATGTAAGGAAATTATGGCATTTATTACACATTTTAAAGAAATATTTTCTTTCAATGTTGGATAGTAAATGTATTGCTGTGTTTGTTTGTCATGCTGCCCCCCGGTGTTATGATGCAAGAACTACAGCCAGAAGGCTTTTTAGGCTGCTAAAAATAAGATATTCCAGTTATCCAATCAGAAGGGACAAGGCTTCCGTTTGGGCGTTTCCAATCCTCACCAATGATGGAAACATATATAAGTAAGGCAAGAGAGAGGAAAGACACAGATTCTGCTGGCTAACTTATAACTGGTGTGCTGGGCATGAGATACCATTTTACTTTGGCAAAGCTGATCTAAACTGTATTTCATAGCCTTAAATAGCTCTTAGCTTGTCTTTTATATGCAAACATTTAAAGTAAACATTCATTATTGCTGTATGTAAACAGACTTAAAGAAATAAATTGTATTTTAAAGCTAGTATTTCATAGCCTGTAAATCGTTAAACAAATCCTTGATGCTAAATTGTTTTATCTGTGTAAATATAGAGTTATAACTTAGAGTTTGATTGTTGGCACAAATAATATATATAACTTCTAGTGTTTAAATTAGAGTATATAGACTGTCCTATTGTTTAAATAAACATTATTAGAATTGTATTGCTTGGATTTTAGCAGTTAAAGATCTTGGAATCTCATTGTGTTAACTGGGTGAAATTTCTTTTGTGAATAAGGTAAACTTTTATAAATTTGGCACAGCCTATTTGAATAATTTTAAAACACATATAATATTGACTCATATTCTAGTATTGCAAATATATTCCAATATGCTCATAGATATTAACTAATAAAAAGAATTCAGGTATTTATATTAATTTTATGGTTTCTATTAGATGCATATTGATTGAGGGTTTATTTTAAAGGATAATTATTTAAATATAATGTGTTATAACCCTGCCATAGACTGATATATTATTTGGAGAGCACTACTGAAGATTCTTATAAATATACTGACAGGTGTCCCAGAAATCTGGATCTATATTATTATTATTATTATTATTCTTTATTTATAAAGCGCTGACAGATTCCACAGCGCTGCCCATGGGTACAAGGATAACAGTACAGTGGAGAAACAATACGGTAAGACAACATGCTATGCCGTTAGTCAAATATAATTTATCAATCACATTTCTCTACCATTTAGTCTATACAATATATCTACAGAAAAGCTTTCTTACAATATTTAAAGGGACATTCTGCTCCATAACTTTTATTGTTTAAAACGATAGATAATCCCTTTATTACCCATTCCCCAGTTTTGAAAAAACATTACAGTTATATTAATATACTTTTTACCTCTGTGATTACCTTGTAGCTAAGCCTCTTTTGACAGCCCCCTTATCACATGACTATTTATTTCTTATCTATTGACTTGCATTTCAGGCATTTAGTGCTAACTCTTAAATAACTCCATGTGCGTGAGCACAATGTTATCTATGTAGCACACCAGAACTTATGCCCTCTAGCTGTAAAAAACTGTAAAATGCATTCAAGGGAATAGAAATTAGCATATGAGCCTACCTAGGTTTAGCTTTCAATTAACAATACCAATAGAACAAAGCAAATTTGATTATAAAAGTAAATTGCAAATTTGTTTAAAATTGCATGTGCTATCAGAATCATAAAAGTTTAATTTTGATCAGACTTTCTCTTTAACTCCTCCGATTGTGCTGTTAATATTTTCTGCATTTCTGCCAATGTTTCTATAAAGTTTTTACATTTGAAAATTACGTCAAAATCTTATAACACCAAAGGATCAGATCAGGATTACTTTTTCTCTCTTTTATTGAAACAAATATGTTTCTTATCTATATTCTGAGTCTTAGTCATATTTTATTTTTATATAATTCTTGTTTGTAAGGCCATGTACCATTTTCAAACCTATACTTTTTTTTTAGGAAATCAGTTATTTAATCATCCTCAAGGTTAAAGCTCTACTTGTTCAGTATAGGTTAATAGCATGATTATTTTGTCTATATTGCCCTAAGGTTTAAAGTGAAATACATTTACTAATCTAGTACTGCTGTGAGACTATTGCCACTCTTCTGGGCTAAATATGTTGCTATAGAAACATAGATTCATGTTCCATTGGGGAAGAAAAACTAAACCCATACTTCTTCTTAGCTTTGAATTAAAGATAAAATATGAAACATTATAATCTCCAGGGTGACATGAATTCACAGGTCTCACTGTCTATTTAGCTCCAATTTGGGTTAAACCTTTCAAATCTATAATATTGATTTGGTAACCAAGTAATTCTCATCCAGACATCTTTTCACTTTTGTTCTTTGGAGGATCAAACAACTGTTGCAGAATTATTTGTCTCAGAGATCTAATACTTCCATGGGTGTAATATGTAAATATATATATATATATATATATATATATATATATATATATATATATATATATATATATATATATATATATATATATATATATATATATATATATATATATATATATATATATATACATATACACACACATATACAGTGGATATAAAAAGTCTACACACCCCTGTTAAAATGTCAGGTTTCTGTGATGTAAAAAAATGAGACATAGATAAATCATTTCAGAACTTTTTCCACCTTTAATGTGACCTATAAACTGTACAACTCAATTGAAAAACAAACTAAAATATTTTAGGTAAAGGGAAATAAAAATAAAAAAATAAAATAATTGTACTTTTTACAAAGTAAATTGTGATAAATGGTGACTGCAGGTTTACTTGTGAGAACCTGCAGTCGCAGAAAGGCGAAGGGCTTAATAAAACGAGCCCATAATATAATGGGGACTGTGAAGGGGATAGAGTGTGCGAACAGACACACAGAACAATGAAAGTCTTTTGAAAATGTTACTGATTGATAAGCATACGTTGGTATTTCAGATTGAAGATCATAGAAAACAGCAAGTTTGGACACTGGCCTTATGCAAAACACTAAACAAGGTTCAGAATACTTTAAGTTTGCAGTAACTAAGTCCAATAGACACTGGTGCTTATATTGAACAGTAAAGGGTGAGATTGTCACAGAATACCTGTACAGCAGACACGGCTTGTGAAAGGATAGCAGACACAGGTTTCTCAGCAGGCACAGAATACCCAACGGATGAGACTGTCACAGGATAGAAGATAGGTGCAGCTGGTTTGAAGAAGACTGTCAGTGGTATGGTAGACAGGTTTCTCAGCAGGCACAGGATATCCAGTGGGTACTGTTGGTAAAATTGTCACAGGATACCAAATAGGTACACCAGGCACAACTGGTTTGAGGAAGGCTGACATTGGTATGATAGATACAGGATTCTCAGCAGGCACAGGATACCCAGCGGGTAATGTTGGTGAGACTGTCACGGGATACCAGAAATGTACAACTTCAGAAACAAGGTGAGCATACACACATATCAGATTAGTCTGCTTGGCTTTAAAGAACTAGATGAGCATACACAGGTGCAAGGTAAGTATGCTTTGTATCTGGAACAAGGTGAGCATACACAGGTATTAGGTAAGAATGCATGTGTCTGGAGCCAAGTGAGCATACATAGGAACAAGGTAAGTATGCTTGTAATCTGAAACAAGGTGAGCATACACAGGTACAAGGTAAGTATGCTTGGTCTCTGGATCAAGGTGAGCATACATAGGTAAAAGCTAAGTATGCTTGGTCTCTGGAGCAAGGTGAGCATTCACAGGTACAAGGTAAGTATGCTTGGTCTCTGTAACAAGGTGATCCTACACAGGTACAAGGTAAGTATGCTTGGTCTCTGGAGCAAGGTTAGCATACTCTGGTAGAAGGTAAGTATGCTTGGTCTTTGAAACAAGGTGAGAATACACAGGTACAAGGTAAGTATGCTTGTAATCTGAAACAAGGTGAGCATACACAGGTACAAGGTAAGTATGCTTGGTCTCTGGAGCAAGGTGAGCATACATAGGTAAAAGCTAAGTATGCTTGGTCTCTGGAGCAAGGTGAGCATTCACAGGTACAAGGTAGGTATGCTTGGTCTCTGTAACAAGGTGATCATACACAGGTACAAGGTAAGTATGCTTGGTCTCAGGAGCAAGGTGAGCATACACAGGTATCAGGTAAGAATGCTTGGTCTCTGGAGCCAAGAACAAGGTAAGCAAAACTCCAGGTGGGAGTTCCCTTTAAATCTAGGCAGGGTGCAGCAACGCGAACCTAGAGGGCTGCAGAGCAGTTGCAGGAAGTCCGGAGTCCTTCCATCCATGTGGAAAGCCAAGATGAAAACAGTCTTTCTTAGCGTTTGCCGAGACTGGAGGGGCCGGACCAGGAGCTCTGGAAAGTGACCTCACAGGAACAAAGCAAAGTAAATGGGAAACTTTTTTAAATTTGTATGCTCTCTCTGAATCACAAAATAATTTTTTTGGGTTTCATATGCCTTTAAGTGTAACCGTACACCCATGGTAGTTTTTCACCGGAAATGGAGAAGATCAGCTATTGAGATGAATAATTATTTTTCTTTATAAACATAAAAAAATTATAATAATATGGGTAATGGACAACATTTTACCTTAAAATCCTTCTAAATGAATATAATATATATATATATATATATATATATATATATATATATATATATATATATATATATATATATATATATATATATAAATATTGGGTTTCGGTTCCTTTTAAACCTACTCTTTGAAATTCATAATAGACACATCTCAACTTCTGTGAGGCTCATTTGCATATAGACTAGTGGATGAAATCCAAGCAGTTGCATAGTTCAAATCACAATCAGACTGAGTGTACAAAATAATATTAGAAAGAAAGAGACTTGTACTAACTCTCACCTTTCTGTATTCAAAAACTCTATTGCAGAAGGGACATTGCCAGGAAATTAAATTGTAAGGTAGCAAATATTCCAATTACAGCCTTGTGATAACCAAGTTGCAAAATTGTTGGTTCAGCTATAGCAAAATGTGTTCTCTTTACAAAAAATACATGTCGGTAATTTTGTCCTAAGACAAGGGTAAAATGAAGATAAATGTACTGTAGCTAGATGTATTCCCGTTTATTCTGATTGGCTGAAAAATTGCCAAAAGCTGGTGTTAATAAAAGCAGATAAGAGTACATGCTTTTCTCTATATAGCTTCTCCCTTGGAAAAAAATTCAAGATCTATAAAAGGATGGCTTAAATAGAGAAACGAGTTTATATATTTTTACTGTAAAGAAAAAGATGACAATGTCTATTTAAAGAGACATAAAAATCTTGTCATTGCATTTGGGTTTTCTGATGAAAAATTATATAAACATCAACTGAATGTGAAAACATTTTTAAAAGATTAACACCTTGTTTTCTGCAATTGATTTTCAATAGCCAAACTTCCTCGCCACTTGCCTTATTTGAATGAGCCAATATAGACTTGTTACTAATGTAGAAAGACTTGACACTGTCACTTTGTTCATCACATTTTCATTGCTTTGCCAGGCCATTTAGGCACAGACATGTAGTAGGGTTAGGTTTGTAAAGTCTGCAGTGTCCACTTCCAATTCTCAGTATTTGAAAACCAACATTTTTCAGAGTTAAAGGGTCTTTGTATTTAAAACTTTATTTTTTCATCTAAGAGAGGGGATTTATTATTTTTTTGTCCCTGTCACATTTGCATAAACGTGTCCCTCCCCACCAGTAAAACAGAGGCTGTTGTCTTCATTATCCAGTGAGGGTTTGTAGGATCCGAAAACCAACACTGCAGTATTCATTTTAACTTAAAGGATTACTTTCTGTTATAATTTTTAAGCTAAACAACTAACATATTAAAGTTAATAAACATTAATTAAAACCTACTGACCTATATTTTCTCCAAAACGAAGTTTCATAACGTTCTAAAAGTTATATCTTTTATTCGCCAATGATGTCACGTTATCCTGCCCACTATTTTCAGCACTGCATGTTCAAAATACTTAAACCAATAACTTTGTGTTTAAAGCGCCATTTTGAAACCTAGGTATTGTAAACGGATTGGTACAGAGCAAAGGATACCCACGGAGTGGGTTTGGAAAACAATTAAATTTGCAGACAAGATTTCTGATATACGGTAGAGATATGTTAATGAAATGCTATTGATAAAAAGCGTATTTGGGGTAGTTAGTTAGTAACAGGCATAGGAAATATTTACTTACAGTGGCCCTTTAAATTTAAGCAATTTTTACTTTATACTTTGTTTCCAGAAAAACAAAACAAAAAACAAAATTAGAAAAATATTGTATAGTGGAATTGCTGCTCTTCCATTTGCACAATAGAATATTTTTGAGTACAAAGTCCATTTAAATTGCAGGAAAAGATGACAAAATAAATAATGATTTACTGAAAACTGCAGTATTTGTTACTACCTATAACTAAACACTTTATATAACAATCTCAATGTGTATTATGTGACTTTAACCTTACCTAACCTAAGTATAATACACTGTTGGTTTAATTAACTGTGTACAAGGTACAAAACTACTGTAGGTCCTATTTAATATGACAAATGTGTTTATGGATGTACAGACAAACACACTAGAAAGGCAATGACTGAATTAAGTAATGCAATTTAATTATAAACAAATGCCTTCAAAAAGAAGAAAAAACACAAAACATGAGCAGGAAAATCAACGCTGTACGTAAAAAAGAGAAACTGTACACAAGAAGAAGATTTCTCTTTAAAAGATAGAGCAACTATTTGAGGTATATAAGACAACTGCGTATGCTCATTGTGTACACATCATACACTGTTGTTCTAAACACACACTTCATTGTGACCACATGCTAATATGTGTTTTAAAAAACACTTTAATAAAGATAAACACATTGTACTACATGTGGCTGATTAGTTTTTAGTTACTATTCTAATTTGGGACAATGGTAAATGAAGTGTAAAAATAACCTGCAGACAGTAACACCTGCTCCTTTACATCGGCCAAAGGACAATATTTGTGCTCTGATTTAGTGCAGCTGGTGTCCTTCTCAGACTAAAGTGCCATTTCCCATTCTGCTCCAGTAGAACCCCTACTAAATCTCATTCATCACAGCAGTGAGGAATTCCCTCTGATCATTTTGTTTTGCTTTCTTATCGAAACATAAGAGCCGCATTTAATTGGGCTGGCGGCTCTCAATCGCTTTTAAGTGAAGGAGCTGAATGGTATCTGCTAGTAATGCAAAGCTTTCCAAAGAAAAAACAATATATTACTTAAAATAAGCTACTGAATTACAGTAGTTTCACAATGAGGTTACATACCTGCAAAAGAATGCAACACAATATTCATACAGTATTTATTTAGTATTTATTTTATGGTTTGGTTATTTATTTTCTGCAAGTTTTTTTTACAGGTTATGCTCTTATTGAGAAAAACTTCCACATTTTTATGGTCACTAAGTATAATTGTATTTATTTATTTTTTACACAAAAAGATTAAATTACAGCTGTTGAATTAATTAATAGGAAATATAAAGATTTCTCACTGACTGACAAAGACATTTCCCGCAGATCTGCTGGTGACAGACAGTTACAAACCTTCACAAAACAGAATGCAGAGTTTCATTCAGGAGAGTACTACATTTTTTAAGTTCAAAGAAAATAAGTGATTTTTAAGGGACTGTATTGTAATTCCCCCCTCCCCCTTAATGTGCTTTCAGTGACTTGTTATACCACCTGCAGAGTTTAAAACATTTTGCAATGTGATCCTTTAGGTTTATTCTTGCAACTTAAATAGCTAATTTTGAACACTGAAAACACAACCCATAAAAAAGTATTGGCTTTTGTTTATATAGAAAGAAGAATGTGATAAACTAGTTTGCAGGCTCAGCACATTTCAATGGGGATATCATTGAGTACAATAGGCGGTGAGTAAAACCAGCTATTTCATATTCAAAAGTAAACCTAAAGTATCAATTTTCTATACATTTAATTCTTTGGAATTTATAATGAATGTTTGTGTCTACATGTTTTTTTACAGTGTCTGGATGATTTCGAGAAATATTAAGACCTTAAAGGGACATGAAATCCAACATTTTTTCTTTTTTCATGATTCAGATAGAGAATACAATTTTAAACAGCTTTCTTATTTACTTCCATTATATAATTTGCTTCATTCTTTTGGTATCATTTTTTGAAGGAGCAGCAGGGCACTACTGGTTTCTTACTGAACACATGGGTAAGCCAATCACAATATATATATATATATATATATATATATATATATATATATACAGCCACCAATCAACATCTAGAACCTAGGTACTCTGCTGCTCCTGAGCTTTCCTAGATAAACCTTTCAGTAAAGGATAACAAGAGAAGGAAGCAAATTAAATAATAGAAGTAAATCGGAAAGTTGTTTAGAATTGTATACTCTGTCTAAATCATGAAACAAAATTTTGGGGTTTTATATCTCTTTAAGAATCTTAAACTAACTGTCCATGATTAAACCAGTATTTTTTTAAATTACTGTTTTAAAGTGCAATTTTAGGAAAGATGTTTATTCAATTTAATGCCACTTTAACCTATTTTATTTCATGGTGGCACAGAGCATGTAGACCTCAGGAAATATAATGAATTTGTATGGCCTTGATTTAAACATGGGGTTGTAAATTCCAGACACACGTGAAAGTATAGAAATACTGTAAATCAGACTAGTTTATTTTTAGCAAAATATAAAAGTTAGTATTAGGTCGGTTTCAGCGATGGGTAAAAAGCATTTGCATGTAAGGTTAAATAGAAAATACATGTTAAAAAAAATGTTCACATCATACTTAAAAATAGTTTTCGCATTGAATAAATACTTGAACGTTTGATCCCATTGAATAATGTAAAACAAATAGAAAACCAATGAAAATAAAAAAGTTAAAAATAGAAAAATCATGCTACTATTTTAAATAATATTTCACTAGGCCGATTCAGTGAAATATGAAAAATGATCCATGCTGGTTAATAAAATTGTATTGTGGATTTTGAAAGATTTAGGACCATATTACAAGTGGTGCACTAAATATTTTCAGTTAAGAATAATTTTTATGCGGCGGGGTAAGCGCGCATATTATTATTTTATTTCTAAGTGAAGAACATTGGAATATAAAGTATTTCTATTCAACACACAATAAAACATATACATATTGATCAAACATTATGTTGCATATTTAAAGGTAGTTGAATGGAAAGGGCTCAAAAGAGTACATATGTCTATGCATGTATATATGTGTAAAAATGTATGTATATCCAAATTTACACATATAAACGCATATATACAAACACATTATCTATCTATCTATCTATCTATCTATCTATCTATCTATCTATCTATCTATCTATCTATCTATCTATCTATATATATATATATATATATATATATATATATATATATATATATATATATATTCACACACAGGTGGCCCTCGGTTTAAGCCGGTTCAATTTGCGCCGTTTCAGAATAACAACCTTTTTTTCCAGTCATGTGACTGCTATGGAAAAGCATTGAGAAAGCAGTGCATTGATTAAAGGGACACTTAACCCAAAATTTTAATTTCATGATTTAGGTAGAGAATACAAATTTAAACAACATCCCAATTTACTTCTGTTATCTAATTTTCTTCATTATTTAGATATCATTTGTTGAAGAAACACAATGCATATGGGTGAGCCAATCACAAAAGGCATCTATGTGCAGCCACCAATCAGCAGCTACTGAGCCTATCTAGATATGCTTTTCAGCAAAAGCTATCAAGAGAATGAAACAAATTAAATAATTGAAGTCAATTAGAAAGTTGTTTAAAAGTGCATGCTCTTTCTAAATCATGAAATAAAAAATTTGGGTTTCATGTCCCTTTAAAATAGCCAGTGGCGCTGTCCGCTTGTGTTGCAGCAAAGATACACACGTGCAGGCTCAAATTAGTCAGTGTAGCTAGTTAGACATGAGCTATTGAGCAGTTTTTATAGGAACAAGATCTTCCTGTCTATAAATCAGTCCAGATTGGAATGCATAAAAGGAACTGTTTGCAGAAAAATGCAAGTAAAGTCTGTGTTGTGTGATTATTTTATTAGGTTTATAATGCTGTTTTAGCAAATGTTTTTGTTAATTTAACTTTGTTTAATTATATATTCTGTGTTGTGTGAATATTTGATACTGTTTATAATGTGTTTTAGCATTTAAAGTCTTAATTTCAAAGCTTTAAAAATAATGTATTACGTGTTACTTATGACAATTTTGAGAGGGGCCTGGAACCTAACTCCCTCACTTCCCATTGACTTACATTATAAGCTGGGTTTCAATTTACAACGGTTTCGATTTACAACCATTCTTTCTGGAACCTAACCCAGGCGCTGAGGGCTACCTATATATATATACCTATATATATATATACATACAGGGAGTGCAGAATTATTAGGCAAATGAGTATTTTGACCACATCATCCTCTTTATGCATGTTGTCTTACTCCAAGCTGTATAGGCTCGAAAGCCTACTACCAATTAAGTATATTAGGTGATGTGCATCTCTGTAATGAGAAGGGGTGTGGTCTAATGACATCAACACCCTATATCAGGTGTGCATAATTATTTGGCAACTTCCTTTCCTTTGGCAAAATGGGTCAAAAGAAGGACTTGACAGGCTCAGAAAAGTCAAAAATAGTGAGATATCTTGCAGAGGGATGCACTCTTAAAATTGCAAAGCTTCTGAAGCGTGATCATCGAACAATCAAGCGTTTCATTCAAAATAGTCAACAGGGTCGCAAGAAGTGTGTGGAAAAACCAAGGCGCAAAATAACTGCCCATGAACTGAGAAAAGTCAAGCGTGCAGCTGCCAAGATGCCACTTGCCACCAGTTTGGCCATATTTCAGAGCTGCAACATCACTGGAGTGCCCAAAAGCACAAGGTGTGCAATACTCAGAGACATGGCCAAGGTAAGAAAGGCTGAAAGACGACCACCACTGAACAAGACACACAAGCTGAAACGTCAAGACTGGGCCAAAAAATATCTCAAGACTGATTTTTCTAAGGTTTTATGGACTGATGAAATGAGAGTGAGTCTTGGTGGGCCAGATGGATGGGCCCGTGGCTGGATTGGTAAAGGGCAGAGAGCTCCAGTCCGACTCAGACGCCAGCAAGGTGGAGGTGGAGTACTGGTTTGGGCTGGTATCATCAAAGATCAAAGATGAGCTTGTGGGGCCTTTTCGGGTTGAGGATGGATACACTCCCTATATATATATATATATATATATATATATATATATATATATATATATATATATATATATATATATATATAATACATATACACTCCCTGTATATATATATATATATATATATATATATATATATATATATATATATATATATATATATATATATATATATATATATATATATATATATATATAATACATATACATATACACATACACATGCACACACATTCTAGCCATTTCCAGTCGTAAAATTGTTTTCCCCTCAATGTATTTTCAATTACTTGTTATACAAGTTGCAGAGTATAAAAAGTATGGGAAATTGCGGTTTTTTTTTTGCTTTTTGGGTTTATTTGTGTATATGAAATAGCAAGTTTGTCCTTTTAAACCCCAACCTATTACAATGGGTTAAGCTTGCAGGTAATATCAGATCTCATTATGTTATTAATTGTGTACACACACTTGCTTCCTTATCTTATATTTGTTTGTAAACAAAGCACAATACTTGGAAAACTTGGGACCTTTTTCTGCTGGCTGTGTTCAGAGAGCCTGTCAATAGCCTAGACTTCAGTATATAAACTTTCAGTATAGGTGGGGATACCACAGGTTAAATCAGCTATTTCAAATGCCAAATAAGGGTAAATGAGCTAATTGTAAACAATAGAATAAACTCCAGCAGGTAAAATGGATCACTGGTAACACATTTTGGGTAAACTGTACCTTTAATGGGAGTTTTCTCAATACTCTGAGAATATAGGCCACTAATATGATCACTGAATTGGTTCTCTATTTGATCATAATGGTATATCATTAACATATTTTCTACTTATCTAATTTACATTGTTAATTTTATCAAGAAGTTGGCAAAGTTGCTTAAAATTGCATGTTCTATCTGAATCATGAAAGAAAAAATTTTGGTTTAGTATCCCATTAACCAAAACAGAAACAGCTATGTAGGAGGAATACAATTGGGTGAGGAACAGTCAAACTCTACTAACAAGGTGAGGTAGCTTTAGACAGTTTAATGTCAACAGTCCCACACTATGACAAAACTGAGCATAGCAACAAGAAACAAGGTAATTATACGGCATCATCAAGGCAGAAATGTCAAGTCAGACAGGGGTTTCCAGATGTGCTCTTCTGAAGAAGCACCAAATAAAATGGGAGACATTGAGCACCGTAGACATAGTGGTCGGCCAAGCAAACTTAGTGCAGCAGATGAAAGACATATAATGCGTACTTCCCTTCACAATCAGAAGATGTCTATTAGTGCCATCAGCTCAGAATGGACAGAAACCAGTGGGACCCTGGTCCACCCATCTACTGTCCAGGAATTCTGGTCAGAAGTGGATTACCTAGAAGATTTGTGGCCAAAAAGCCATACCTCTGACATGGAAACAAGACCAAGCAACTCCACTACGAATGAAACACAGGAGCTGCAGTGCAAAAAAATAGCAGCTGGTGCTCTAGACCAATGATTCAAAATTTGAAATATTTGGCTATAGCAAAAGGCAGTTTATTTGTGGAAGGACTGGGGAGGGGTACAAAAATGAGTGTCTGTATGAAACAGTGATGCATGATGAAGGATTTTTGCAAGTTTGGGGCTCCATTTCTGAAAAATGGAGTTGAGGATTTGGACAGCTTTAATGGTCTTCTCAATGCTGAGAAGTACAGACACTTATTAATCATGCAATACTATGAGGGAGGCATCTGATTGGCCCCAAATTTATTCTGCAGCATGACAACAAGCACAAACATACAGACAATGTTATTAATTAAGTACTAAATTCAGCGTAAAGAAGAACAAGGGGTCCTGGAAGTGATGGTAAGGCCCCAACATAGCCCTAATCTCATGTCTGGGATTCCATAAAGAGACAGAAGCAGCTGAGGCTGCCTAAATCCACAGAACTTTAATTAGCTCTCTGAGATGTTTCAAACAACCTACTTGCTGAGTTCCTAAAAAAAACGGTGTGAACTGTGTTCAAGCATACCTAGAAGAATTGATGCCATCTTGAAGGGAAAGGGTGTTCACACCAAATATTGATTTGATTTAGACTTTTCATTTCTTTATGTTCACTGGCTTTGCATTTTGTTAATTAATAAAAATAAACTATTGACGGGCTTATTTGTAAAGCATTCTTACTTTACAGCATTTTTTCATACCCGCCTAAAAATTTTGTACATTACTTGTTATTTTTTAAAATGTAAATATACAAAATTTCTTGTTTTTTTAACACTTAATATGCCATATCTACAAAATTGTTATCCACAATTCAAAGTTTAAGTAATATTGTAAACAATAATGTACATAATCTCAACTTCGAGTGCAATAGTGTTAGCATTAGAAAATAAAGTTACCAAGTAAATACATATAATAGTTATGTTTTGCAAGCATCAACCTGTAATGTAGTTTAGTAGCATCATAACCAATATATTTAAATATGTTTGTAGAAATAAAAATTTAGCATGTGGATTTATAACTCACACAAATTTAGAAATCCCATAAAGTAAATCAAGCTGCCCAGTAATGGGAAAGAGGAATTAAACAGCTTGATAGACATGATAAAAACATAGGATTTTATGTGCCAAAAAAAATAAAAAAAATGCATTACCGAAAAAATCAAGGATTAAAGTTTTTCTGGACTGGATTAAGGATTGAGACAGGGCTCAATGATGAATAACCAATGAGTTAACATGGTCCAATGACATTCGATTACGTGCCAAAAAATGAGTTTACAAGAAAAGTAAACTCAAAATGTCCCTCCATAAAAAGGGAAGTTTAAAAGTGGAGCACAGACATTTTGGAGCTTTTGTGCGTGAACATAAATCAAGCTTAATCAATAGTGCTTCTATTTTTGCGTTCATAAGTCCATAGTTATTTTTTATTTTTAATCAAGCAACAGTCTAGAGAATGCTATCATCTACATGTCGAATAGCACAAAACTTTGACCCATTCCCAGTTATGACTAAGGACATAGCGTAGGTCCGAAATGTTTGCTACAAGCCTGAGGACCCTGTTATATAACTAAAGGCATTTTGATGCAGTTGGATAATTGGATGTGGCAGATCCTACACTGTGCACCTGGTCACACTCTTACAAGATGCTCTTTTGATATATAAAAGCATTTGCCAGTTATACCACTTCCCTTTATTACTGAATAAGTATGTATTTTAATCATACTTGATAGCATTTATAAATTTATGTTCGATAGCAAAATTATCTTACCACATATCAAGGCAAGTAGAGTATTCTGTTGAACCCAAAAGGACATCTGGGGGTCGGTACCATAATGTCACTACTTCATTAGAGTAAGTGTGACTTGGGACTGATTTGGCTCGGGCAAGACCTGAAAAACAATAACATACAAAATATACATAAATTACCACAATGTTTACAGGGCCATTAAAAACCAATTATTTAACAAAACATAACATGTTTCATTATTGAAACTGTAATAATATTGCAATAATACTGGTATCTAGTTTTCTGTGAACTATTGTTGCCCACCCCCTCAAATAGTCTCTATGATCTCTTGCTTTCTTAACCCTTTAACGCCAGCTGCTGTTGCGCTTCTAGGGGTGTAACACTGTGGGTCTCAACAACTGTGACGAGACTGCACAATTTCTGCCTCAGGTAGGGATGGGCGAATGTACCGAAAGTGTAATTAGTTTGGTAGAATGAATAGTCTTGAGGACATTCATTTTGGACAATCCAATGTTAATAAGAATGAAAATCAATCAAAATTCGCTAATTGAATGTTACTTTAGTTTTCGAATGTTTATAATAAAATCGAATATTCATATTTGAAATTTCGAATGTAACATTCGATTTAACAAATACTATTTAGAAGTTAAATAGTTCATGTGATAGGGAATTTAGTAAATTGATACATAATAGATACAAATATAACAATTAGAATGTTTCCATTTTGAATATTGCATAATTTGAATATTACATTTAAAGAAAGCATCTGAAATACTATTACAAATATATAGATTTGAATTTTCAAATTTGAATCAAATTATTAGAAAAATTCGAATAAAATATTACATATAAAAAAAGCATTAGAAATACTATTAAATAAAACAAATGTTAGAATGTTGTGCAAACACATTTGAAATTCAAAACGAACGAACAAATGTAAAATTTGTTTAAATTTTCGAATGTTGCAAAACATTTGCCCATCCCTAACGTCAGGTAGAGCTCTCAGAGAGCACTATTACATTCCTAGAAGCCCCCTGCAGGTGAGGGGAAACGCTGAGTTTAACATCTAACGTGGGTAGATTAGTTATTACAGCAATTTTTTTTATTAAAACAAAATCCACAGAAATATTAACTATACCATCATGTTATAAAAACTGTTAAACAATAACTAACTCCAAAGAGGAGTCGATTTTCTCAAATTATAATAATGAGGGGGGCGTGTCCGGGCGGCGGCCAGAGATGGTCGCAATATCTGAAGCTCCTGCTGAGATCCTGATAATCCGCTAATTATTAATGGAACACTGGTCACCAACTAAACTCATTTTACGATCTTAAACGTTTACTCCCTTGTGGATCTTACTAACATCATTCCAGTGTATTCATGACCGCAGAGCGCAGATCTGGACCTTTGAGGCCTATGGCGGCGGCCTAACAAGCCTCAGAACCCCCCCCAGCTTTCTGGCTGGGTATAGCAGTCTTTGACGACTGTCATTCTTTGCATTTTAGGGGGATCCGTCTAGTGCTACTAGTGGACTATCGGCACTGATATTTCTATTGAGGAGGTTATATTCTATCTAAATTGCGCACATGGAGGCGGCTATCGACAGATGGGAAGCCGAGCTACTCCGGCACACACAGGATTACTTCCGGAGCCTAGA
The DNA here is from genome assembly GCF_027579735.1 of Bombina bombina. Lineage (NCBI taxonomy): Eukaryota > Metazoa > Chordata > Amphibia > Anura > Bombinatoridae > Bombina > Bombina bombina. The sequence continues at coordinate 284,689,415 of NC_069503.1, read as the reverse complement.
GACGGAGCTATGCAAAATCATATGTGGAATGCACTCACCCGTGAGAGCCGATGGACAGCACTTTGATCGGCACCCAGAAGAGGACTCCAACTTAGCTCCTTCCAGGGCTGACACAGCAGGCAGTAAGATTACCCTCCCCAATAGTCCCGTGCATCTAGATGTGGATGGAGCCCGACGCACCCTGGAGCATTCGACTGAGGAGAGCGGGCCGGTAGAGGGAAAATCTCGCAAAGCAGTCCTCTCAACCTCTCAAGCTAACACTACACCAGCTATTACTAGGCAGCTTGAAGGTGACATCCCGAGGGAGTATATCTTAGTGCGGGATCTAACAGAAATAACCGCATATGAAAAGGGGAGAGTGTCCCCCTCCCTCACCCTCTTGGCAAACTCAGAAGTGGAATTCCTGTACATAAATCCGGAGACCGATACCTCTCACGGATCTCTTCTACCATCGGCTACCAGGGACAAAATAGGCAGAGGGTTGTGCCATATCTTTGAGATCCAATTCCAAATAAAAACATTGAGGCCATGGAGCAGACACCTCACGTGTTTAGGGGAAACTATTATATGTAGTGTCCCTAGCACCGATCGCCACGGAGTAGGTTAAATGAGACATAAGATCCAGGCCCTCCCTGTTACATTATCAAGGACAACTTATTAACCACGATAGTATCTATGAAACTCTGGTTCATATTATTGTGCTTATACACAACAAGGGGAGGTGAGGATATTGCCCCTGCTAATTTGAGATATGAACGCTTAGATGTAAGACTGCCATATTTTATCAGGATTGTGACTAAAAGCTCTCTTGGTTTGACAAACAATGCTCTATAGTACATCGGCTCAAATGCATTGTTTCTGCTGAGTGTCATGTGTATATATGTTTTTGGCTATATGTTGAATGTCTCCATTATGAGCCTCTGCCATTCTACTGTTTGATTTTTTCTTCTGTGCTGTCCACATTTAGTAGGCTCTAATACACCTAATGCAGCATAACCTTAGCTTATGCTGGGCCCTGTTATATTGATGTAATATATCCTTCATGTTTAAAGTGTATATGTATACAGTTATTTTTATGTAGATAATATCTTATTTCATGTTATTAGAAGTGTTGGATACCTTGCTAACTTCCTGTTTACACACCAATAAGGGGACATTAGGTACACACATAGCCAACCTTATGTTAATCTCTTATGCAGATAAGCGCACATACCGCTTGTAGTGATGTCAGTAAGGATTCCAACTAACCCCTAGAGGAGAGAGATAGCATTAAGGGCTACAGTGGCTCTCTATATGTACAGGGATATACTTTGGACTCAAGCCATATATGGGAGTGCATTTCTGCGATATATTCAGAGTCTCCTGTGCATAATGCTATACATAGCTGTGTCGCCCGCGGACGGGGTGGCATGTCCTTAGACTCATATAGTGAGACTTCTTTCGTTGTAGCCTATAAGTCATTACAATTCCTACTTTTGAGAGTCACTTTTGAGAGCAGTTATATAGCGCCCACTGTGTATTGGCTGCTTATCAAGATTATCATTATGGATCCCCACATCACTATATGTGCTCAACCTAATTGCAAATATTCATCAGTGTTGTTGTTCATTATATATAAATATGTATATTTTGTTGTAGCCTATGAGTTATTGCCTAAAGATACGCATATGCACAGAGCCGCTCATTAATACAATCCCCTAAGGCCTGTAGACATGGATTTGGAGTAACCTATACTGGACCATGCCCCACTCTTTACACCTGAGGTATTGACAATCCTATATGCCCTTTATATTACAATTCCTACTTTGGAGAGGCACTTTGTGTGAAGGTATATATACGCCTAATGGTATTGGCTTCCTATCAAGATTTTCATTATGGATCCCCACATCACTATATGTGTTCAATCTAATTGGAAGTATTCATCAGTGTTGTTGTTCGTTATGTTTAAATATGTATATTAAAAATTGAAAAACGAGGTCAGTCATCTGGGACCCAAGAGTGGTCTCCTTCGATCAAAGGTAACCTCCTGCGATTTAGTTTTATATTTCTGGGGCCCAAGAGTGGCCTCTTGTGTTATCTAGGAGGTCTCTCCATCACTTGGCATACTGCTTGTATTTTATTTTCTTAAATGTGTTTTCTGATGTACTCATTGCCAGCACGCAAATGTCTTATTTTATGCAAATACTTGGTGGCTTTCATTTGTGATTAGTTGATATACATGTATGCTCTATTTTGAACCTCTAATAAAAATTATAAAAAAAAAAAAAAAAAAAAATTGGGGAAAGCTCCAGGCCCAGACGGGCTACCTTCCGAATATTTTAAACTTTTGAGTGAAGAACTCGCCCCCCACTCTGTATTCCTTATATTCAGCATACCTGGAGGGTGCAGCACGGATGGATGGTCGCTTCTCAGAGGCGAACATCAGTCTGATACCTAAACCAGATAGAGACCCTACCCAGACAAAGTGGTATCACTGGAAGCTTTGCTGACTTCCTTCAGAATTTATACCACACCCCTACAGCCTCTCTTTTGGTTAATGGAGGGTTTCCCCCTTATTTGCACTGCAGAGGGGTACCAGACAAGGATGCCCCCTCTTCCCCTTGCTATTTGACCTGTCTATAGAGTCCTTGGCTTCATATATTAGGCAGCAGTGTGAAGGTCTTGATGTCCTTGGGCACAAATATCATCTGTCATTGTATGCGGACGATTTGTTACTTTTTGTGGGTGACCCCCACAATAACCTACAACCACTTCTGGACATAATCAAAAATGTTGGCTCCTTTTCGGGCTACAGGATTAATATCGACAAGTCCGAAGTTACCTGGTTGCAAAACTCACACAATACTATTTTGCTAGACACAGGCCTTAAGGTTACGGGAGATCTCTTTAAATACTTAGGGATCCACTTACATATTGACCCTACTAAGCTGTAGCACCTCAATCTCATGTCTACCATTGTAAATATCAAACAAACTGGTCTATGGGGGGTGAGCTGGAGGCACTCCTGGTAAGTTTTAAATGTATATGTATTTATATATGTAACTCTTGTTTTGTTATGTTTTGTTTCTTTACTGAGAAAAAAAATGTGTGGACAATCTGATTCCTTGCCTAAGCGTGGCGAATTGGTGATCGTGCTAATTTTCTCTTCTTTAAACCATATCTGTTATTATATTTTCTTGTTATTTGTCAGGCATGTAATGGATCTTTTGTTCTCGCTAAAAATAAAGTTATTAAAAAAAAAAAAATTATAATAATGAGGGTCACGAAAAAAGTCCAAGGCTAAAGAAAGTTTAAGAAACTCTGCTCTTCTGCTCTAAGCCTTCTGCTTCAGTCTCAGTATCCTTGGCTTTATCTTATTGTACGTGTATATAATGCTGCAGAATCTGTAGGCATGTTATATACAAATGTTATGATGATAATAGTAATATTGACTAGAAAGTCTATCACACCTGATCATAATTCCTTGTGAATGAATATCTAAGCCTTATGTATATCCCAGGCACAACCTTATATACAAATTTACTCTACTCCAATTTCCCAAACAAGGATGAAATACTTTTTTTTAGCTATATTAAAAAAAAACGCAATGTTATAGTCTGTGAAGCTTAAAGGGACAGTTTACTCAAAAAATTTCTCCCCTTTAATTTGTTCCCAATGATCCACTTTACCTGCTGGAGTGTATTAAATTGTTTACAAGTATTTCCATTGCCCTTCTATTGGCATTTGAAATAGTTTATTTAGCCTGTAGTATCCCCACCCATCCTATAAGTTTTTGGTCTCAAGGCCAAGCTGTGTTAACACAGCCAGTAGACGAAATTACACTCCCAGTGGGTTATAGAAGAGATAAGTCAATAAAATGTTAATATTCCATTGTTCTCTCCAAGTATTAGTAATTGGTTTATAGACAGATATAAGATAAGGAAGCAGGTATATGTACACAATGTGATAAAGTAATGAGATCTGATTATACCTACAAGCTCAACCCATTTTATTAGGTTGTGGCTTCAAAACACAAAATCAAATATTTCATATACACAATAAGCCTTAAAAAAGCAAATCTCATACATTTTATAATCTGCAGCTGGGAAAAAAAAAGTAATTGGAAACATATTAAGGAAAAATTATATAGTATACTGCCCCTTTAAGAACCGTAAACCTACAGATTCATTGTTTTCTGTACCTCTTGTGATTTCATGCACTGCAGAAGATATCAGATACGTATGTCAGAGATGCATTCCCTGCTACAAATATGTAACATTTAATAAAGCTGGGGGGAAAAAAACGTACAGCCTCCCTCATTTAAGGCACTGTAGAGGGCAACACACTATGCATTGTCACTATGACACATTTACTTTTCTGACAGGGACCTTAAAGGGACAGTCTAGTATAAATTAAACTTTCATTATTCAGATAGGACTTTTAATTTTAATCAACTTCCCAATTTACTTTTATCATCAAATTTGCTTTTTTCTCTTGGTATTCTTAGTTTAAACTAAACATAGGTAGGCTCATATGCTAATTTCTAAGCTTTTGAGGGCTGCCTCTTATCACATGCTTTTTAAATCTCTTTTCAACACCAAGAGACTGAAAGTATATGTGGGCCATATAGATAACACTGTGCTCAGGCACAGGGGGTTGTTTAAGATTTAGCACAATACAATGCTACATTTAAGACAATAGATAATAAACAGTCACAGTCATGTGATCAGGGGGCGGTCAGAAGATGCCTAGATACAAGGTAATCACAGAGGTAAAAAGTACATTAATATAACTGTGTTGGTTATGCAAAACTGGGGAATGGGTAATAAAGGGATTATCTATCTTTTAAAACAATAACAATTCTATGGTAGACTGTCCCTTTAAGGCCTAGGACCATTTGACATGTATATGTATCCAGATTGTTCATAGCAGGTTAAACCACTGCCTCACTATCATTATGTTAATATACCTGCAGCAATGTAATCCATCCTCAGCTTTGCCGCTAATTTCAGTCCTTCACCCACGTCTCCTATTAACAATCTACTCTCAGTTCTATTGCCCAATAAGGGCCAGATTACATCTGGAGCGCTATTTAATGCTTCCGCTCACGCACTAACTCTGCTAGAAGTAAGGTTTTTGCACGTTTCGGGTAGCACTCGTATTACATGTTCAAAGTCAAAAGTTTTTGCTTGCATGCTAACCCAATGCGCTCAAAAAGTAGAACTTTGAATATCACGGTCGAGTTAACATATTCCCCTATAGAAGTCAATGCAGCAAAAAAAGTATAAAAAACAGAATTTATGTTTACCTGATAAATTACTTTCTCCAACGGTGTGTCCGGTCCACGGCGTCATCCTTACTTGTGGGATATTCTCCTCCCCAACAGGAAATGGCAAAGAGCCCAGCAAAGCTGGTCACATGATCCCTCCTAGGCTCCGCCTACCCCAGTCATTCGACCGACGTTAAGGAGGAATATTTGCATAGGAGAAACCATATGATACCGTGGTGACTGTAGTTAAAGAAAATAAATTATCAGACCTGATTAAAAAAACCAGGGCGGGCCGTGGACCGGACACACCGTTGGAGAAAGTAATTTATCAGGTAAACATAAATTCTGTTTTCTCCAACATAGGTGTGTCCGGTCCACGGCGTCATCCTTACTTGTGGGAACCAATACCAAAGCTTTAGGACACGGATGAAGGGAGGGAGCAAATCAGGTCACCTAAATGGAAGGCACCACGGCTTGCAAAACCTTTCTCCCAAAAATAGCCTCAGAAGAAGCAAAAGTATCAAACTTGTAAAATTTGGTAAAAGTGTGCAGTGAAGACCAAGTCGCTGCCCTACATATCTGATCAACAGAAGCCTCGTTCTTGAAGGCCCATGTGGAAGCCACAGCCCTAGTGGAATGAGCTGTGATTCTTTCGGGAGGCTGCCATCCGGCAGTCTCGTAAGCCAATCTGATGATGCTTTTAATCCAAAAAGAGAGAGAGGTAGAAGTTGCTTTTTGACCTCTCCTTTTACCAGAATAAACAACAAACAAGGAAGATGTTTGTCTAAAATCCTTTGTAGCATCTAAATAGAATTTTAGAGCGCGAACAACATCCAAATTGTGCAACAAACGTTCCTTCTTTGAAACTGGTTTCGGACACAGAGAAGGTACGATAATCTCCTGGTTAATGTTTTTGTTAGAAACAACTTTTGGAAGAAAACCAGGTTTAGTACGTAAAACCACCTTATCTGCATGGAACACCAGATAAGGAGGAGAACACTGCAGAGCAGATAATTCAGAAACTCTTCTAGCAGAAGAGATTGCAACTAAAAACAAAACTTTCCAAGATAATAACTTAATATCAACGGAATGTAAGGGTTCAAACGGAACCCCCTGAAGAACTGAAAGAACTAAATTGAGACTCCAAGGAGGAGTCAAAGGTTTGTAAACAGGCTTAATTCTAACCAGAGCCTGAACAAAGGCTTGAACATCTGGCACAGCTGCCAGCTTTTTGTGAAGTAACACAGACAAGGCAGAAATCTGTCCCTTCAGGGAACTTGCAGATAATCCTTTTTCCAATCCTTCTTGAAGGAAGGATAGAATCTTAGGAATCTTAACCTTGTCCCAAGGGAATCCTTTAGATTCACACCAACAGATATATTTTTTCCAAATTTTGTGGTAAATTTTTCTAGTTACAGGCTTTCTGGCCTGAACAAGAGTATCGATAACAGAATCTGAGAACCCTCGCTTCGATAAGATCAAGCATTCAATCTCCAAGCAGTCAGCTGGAGTGAAACCAGGTTCGGATGTTCGAACGGACCCTGAACAAGAAGGTCTCGTCTCAAAGGTAGCTTCCAAGGTGGAGCCGATGACATATTCACCAGATCTGCATACCAAGTCCTGCGTGGCCACGCAGGAGCTATCAAGATCACCGACGCCCTCTCCTGATTGATCCTGGCTACCAGCCTGGGGATGAGAGGAAACGGCGGGAACACATAAGCTAGTTTGAAGGTCCAAGGTGCTACTAGTGCATCCACTAGAGCCGCCTTGGGATCCCTGGATCTGGACCCGTAGCAAGGAACTTTGAAGTTCTGACGAGAGGCCATCAGATCCATGTCTGGAATGCCCCACAGCTGAGTGACTTGGGCAAAGATTTCCGGATGGAGTTCCCACTCCCCCGGATGCAATGTCTGACGACTCAGAAAATCCGCTTCCCAATTTTCCACTCCTGGGATGTGGATAGCGGACAGGTGGCAGGAGTGAGACTCCGCCCATAGAATGATTTTGGTCACTTCTTCCATCGCTAGAGAACTCCTTGTTCCCCCCTGATGGTTGATGTACGCAACAGTTGTCATGTTGTCTGATTGAAACCGTATGAACTTGGCCCTCGCTAGCTGAGGCCAAGCCTTGAGAGTATTGAATATCGCTCTCAGTTCCAGAATATTTATCGGTAGAAGAGATTCTTCCCGAGACCAAAGACCCTGAGCTTTCAGGGCTCCTCAGACCGCGCCCCAGCCCAACAGACTGGCGTCGGTCGTGACAATGACCCACTCTGGTCTGCGGAATGTCATCCCTTGTGACAGGTTGTCCAGGGACAGCCACCAACAGAGTGAGTCTCTGGTCCTCTGATTTACTTGTATCTTCGGAGACAAGTCTGTATAATCCCCATTCCACTGACTGAGCATGCACAGTTGTAATGGTCTTAGATGAATGCGCGCAAAAGGAACTATGTCCATTGCCGCTACCATCAACCCGATCACTTCCATGCACTGAGCTGTGGAAGGAAGAGGAACGGAATGAAGTATCCGACAAGAATCTAGAAGCTTTGTTTTTCTGGCCTCTGTCAGAAATATCCTCATTTCTAAGGAGTCTATTATTGTTCCCAAGAAGGGAACCCTTGTTGACGGAGATAGAGAACTCTTTTCCACGTTCACTTTCCATCCGTGAGATCTGAGAAAGGCCAGGACGATGTCCGTGTGAGCCTTTGCTTGAGGAAGGGACGACGCTTGAATCAGAATGTCGTCCAAGTAAGGTACTACAGCAATGCCCCTTGGTCTTAGCACAGCTAGAAGGGACCCTAGTACCTTTGTGAAAATCCTTGGAGCAGTGGCTAATCCGAAAGGAAGCGCCACGAACTGGTAATGCTTGTCCAGGAATGCGAACCTTAGGAACCGATGATGTTCCTTGTGGATAGGAATATGTAGATACGCATCCTTTAAATCCACCGTGGTCATGAATTGACCTTCCTGGATGGAAGGAAGAATAGTTCGAATGGTTTCCATCTTGAACGATGGAACCTTGAGAAACTTGTTTAAGATCTTGAGATCTAAGATTGGTCTGAACGTTCCCTCTTTTTTGGGAACTATGAACAGATTGGAGTAGAACCCCATCCCTTGTTCTCTTAATGGAACAGGATGAATCACTCCCATTTTTAACAGGTCTTCTACACAATGTAAGAATGCCTGTCTTTTTATGTGGTCTAAAGACAACTGAGACCTGTGGAACCTCCCCCTTGGGGGAAGTCCCTTGAATTCCAGAAGATAACCTTGGGAGACTATTTCTAGCGCCCAAGGATCCAGAACATCTCTTGCCCAAGCCTGAGTGAAGAGAGAGAGTCTGCCCCCCACCAGATCCGGTCCCGGATCGGGGGCCAACATTTCATGCAGTCTTGGTAGCAGTGGCAGGTTTCTTGGCCTGCTTTCCCTTGTTCCAGCCTTGCATTGGTCTCCAAGCTGGCTTGGCTTGAGAAGTATTACCCTCTTGCTTAGAGGACGTAGCACCTCGGGCTGGTCCGTTTCTACGAAAGGGACGAAAATTAGGTTTATTTTTTGCCTTGAAAGGCCGAACCTGAGGAAGGGCGTGGCCCTTACCCCCAGTGATATCAGAGATAATCTCTTTCAAGTCAGGGCCAAACAGCGTTTTCCCCTTGAAAGGAATGTTAAGTAGCTTGTTCTTGGAAGACGCATCAGCCGACCAAGATTTCAACCAAAGCGCTCTGCGCGCCACAATAGCAAACCCAGAATTCTTAGCCGCTAACCTAGCCAATTGCAAAGTGGCGTCTAGGGTGAAAGAATTAGCCAATTTGAGAGCATTGATTCTGTCCATAATCTCCTCATAAGGAGGAGAATCACTATCGACCGCCTTTATCAGCTCATCGAACCAGAAACATGCGGCTGTAGCGACAGGGACAATGCATGCAATTGGTTGTAGAAGGTAACCCTGCTGAACAAACATCTTTTTAAGCAAACCTTCTAATTTTTTATCCATAGGATCTTTGAAAGCACAACTATCCTCTATGGGTATAGTGGTGCGTTTGTTTAAAGTGGAAACCGCCCCCTCGACCTTGGGGACTGTCTGCCATAAGTCCTTTCTAGGGTCGACCAAAGGAAACAATTTTTTAAATATGGGGGGAGGGACGAAAGGAATACCGGGCCTTTCCCATTCTTTATTAACAATGTCCGCCACCCGCTTGGGTATAGGAAAAGCTTCTGGGAGCCCCGGCACCTCTAGGAACTTGTCCATTTTACATAGTTTCTCTGGGATGACCAACTTGTCACAATCATCCAGAGTGGATAATACCTCCTTAAGCAGAATGCGGAGATGTTCCAACTTAAATTTAAATGCAATCACATCAGGTTCAGCCTGTTGAGAAATGTTCCCTGAATCAGTAATTTCTCCCTCAGACAAAACTTCCCTGGCCCCATCAGACTGGGTTAGGGGCCCTTCAGAGATATTAGTATCAGCGTTGCCATGCTCTTCAGTATCTAAAACAGAGCAGCCGCGCTTACGCTGACAAGTGTTCATTTGGGCTAAAATGTTTTTGACAGAATTATCCATTACAGCCGTTAATTGTTGCATAGTAAGGAGTATTGGCGCGCTAGATGTACTAGGGGCCTCGTGAGTGGGCAAGACTCGTGTAGACGAAGGAGGGAATGATGCAGTACCATGCTTACTCCCCTCACTTGAGGAATCATCTTGGGCATCATTGTCATTATCACATAAATCACATTTATTTAAATGAATAGGAATTCTGGCTTCCCCACATTCAGAACACAGTCTATCTGGTAGTTCAGACATGTTAAACAGGCATAAACTTGATAACAAAGTACAAAAAACGTTTTAAAATAAAACCGTTACTGTCACTTTAAATTTTAAACTGAACACACTTTATTACTGCAATTGCGAAAAAACATGAAGGAATTGTGCAAAATTCACCAAATTTTCACCACAGTGTCTTAAAGCCTTAAAAGTATTGCACACCAAATTTGGAAGCTTTAACCCTTAAAATAACGGAACCGGAGCCGTTTTAAACTTTAACCCCTTTACAGTCCCTGGTATCTGCTTTGCTGAGACCCAACCAAGCCCAAAGGGGAATACGATACCAAATGACGCCTTCAGAAAGTCTTTTCTAAGTGTCAGAGCTCCTCTCACATGCGACTGCATGCCATGCCTCTCAAAAACAAGTGCGCCACACCGGCGCGAAAATGAGGCTCTGCTTATGCTTTGGGAAAGCCCCTAAGGTATAAGGTGTCTAATACAGTGCCTGCCGATATTATTATATCAAAATACCCAGATAAAATGATTCCTCAAGGCTAAATATGTGTTAATAATGAATCGATTTAGCCCAAAAAAAGTCTACAGTCTTAATAAGCCCTTGTGAAGCCCTTATTTACGATCGTAATAAACATGGCTTACCGGATCCCATAGGGAAAATGACAGCTTCCAGCATTACATCGTCTTGTTAGAATGTGTCATACCTCAAGCAGCAAGAGACTGCATACTGTTCCCCCAACTGAAGTTAATTGCTCTCAACAGTCCTGTGTGGAACAGCCATGGATTTTAGTTACGGTTGCTAAAATCATTTTCCTCATACAAACAGAAATCTTCATCTCTTTTCTGTTTCTGAGTAAATAGTACATACCAGCACTATTTCAAAATAACAAACTCTTGATTGAATAATAAAAACTACAGTTAAACACTAAAAAACTCTAAGCCATCTCCGTGGAGATGTTGCCTGTACAACGGCAAAGAGAATGACTGGGGTAGGCGGAGCCTAGGAGGGATCATGTGACCAGCTTTGCTGGGCTCTTTGCCATTTCCTGTTGGGGAGGAGAATATCCCACAAGTAAGGATGACGCCGTGGACCGGACACACCTATGTTGGAGAAAAACCCTACTCTCGCGCAAACCCGTTTGCATATTCTCAAGTATGCTAACCCAACATCAAAATATGAAATTTCACATTCCAATGTTCTTCATATAGCAGAATATGTTTTATTTATTCACAAATACATATTTCTACATATACCTACAAAATATTTCTTTACCTATATATATATATATTTATTATATCTTTTCATGTGACAATACTAAAGAAATGACACTTTGCTACAATGTAAAGTAGTGAGTGTACAGCCTGTATAACAGTGTAAATTTGCTGTCCCCTCAAAATAACTCAACACACAGCCATTAATGTCTAAACCATTGGCAACAAAAGTGAGTACACCCCTAAGTAGAAATGTCCAAATTGGGCCCAATTAGCCATTTTCCCTCCCCGGTGTCATGTGACTCGTTAGTGTTACAAGGTCTCAGGTGTAAATGGAGAGCAGGTGTGTTAAATTTGGTGTTATCGCTCTCACACTCTCTCATACTGGTCACTGGAAGTTCAACATGGCACCTCATGGCAAAGAACTCTCTGAGAATCTGAAAAGAAGAATTGTTATTCTACCTAAATATAGCCTGAAACTGAGCTGTAGCATGGTGGGCAAGACCATACAGCGGTTTCACAGGACAGGTTCCACTCAGAACCTGCTTTGACATGGTCGACCAAAGAAGTTGACTACACGTGCTCAGCGTCATATCCAGTGGTTGTCTTTGGAAAATAGACGTATGAGTGCTGCCAGCATTGCTGCAGAGGTTGAAGGGGTGGGGGGGTCAGCCTGTCAGCGCTCAGACCATACGTCGCACACTGCATCAAATTAGTCTGCATGGCTGTCGTCCCAGAAGGAAGCCTCTTCTAAAGATGATACACAAGAAAGCCTGCAAACAGTTTGCTGAAAACAAGCAGACTAAGGACATGGATTACTGGAACCATGTCCTGTGGTCCGATGAGACCAAGATAAACTTATTTGGTTCAGATGGTGTCAGGTGTGTGTGGTGGCAACCAGGTGAGGAGTACAAAGACAAATGTGTCTTGCCTACAGTCAAGCATGGTGGTGGGACTGTCATGGTCTGGGCCTGCATGAGTGCTGCCGGCACTGGGGAGCTACAGTTCATTGAGGGAACCATGAATGCCAACATGTACTGTGACATACTGAAGCAGAGCATGATCCCCTCCCTTTGGAGACTGGGCCGCAGGGCAGTTATGAAGCAGCGGTTTAAAGACCACTGCTCCATAACCCTGACCGCCTGCTCTGATGAGTCGGACAGGAATCGCCGCAATTCAACCAGATCGAGTACGATCGGGTTGATTGACACCCCCTGCTGTCGGCCGATTGGCCACGAGTCTGCAGGGGGCGGCGTTGCACCAGCAGCTCTTGTGAGCTGCTGGTGCAATGCTGAATACGGAGAGCGTATTGCTCTCCGCATCCAGCGATGTCTGTCGGACCTGATCCGCACAGTCGGATCAGGTCCGACATTTATTAAATAGGCCTCAATGTCATTAGTGTTTATGCCACAACATGTAGTAAAAAGTAATGTACTAAAAATGAAACTGGAGAATTCATTGGTATCCTGGAAATGACAAAGGTATTATTTTGTCTTTCTCTTGCTTTAGAATCATCTAAGGTTCCAGGGACCATTATCTTACATATTTCAGTATCAATCATTTCTTGCATTCATCATTATAAAGAAAAATGTACGCCTGAATGCATCAGAAGAGACACCAATTAGAGTCTTGTACATACCGTAAATCAATATATTTTATTTTAATAAGCTGCCTTTTACTTACTATTAAGGAATAATATATTAAAGCCATACAGAACTCCAATAGGGAGATAATATGAGCACACACTTTTTAATTTTAAAGATTTGCTTCCTTTGCTAAATTGCAGATAATTATCATACAATAGATTGTGTTCTTCAAACCCTTTGTGTGTAAGCCCTCTGCAAAAAGTAAATGCTTTAATATTTTATTATTGCACTGCTGCTTCTATATAAAACTGTATGTTTAATCCCTACAAATGGATTAAACACATAGTTAAAAAGTCAGCTCCAGAGCAGCAATGAACTTCTAAAACCTAGCCAAACACACCTGATAAACTAATGACAAGAGAGCAAGGGGCTGATTTAACATGTGCGGACGGACATGAGCCACTGCTTCTTAACTTCCGCTTCAAGCAGACCTGAAGCGGAGTGGGTCAGAAGCAGCATCCGCTGCTTCATAAATCGACCCCCATGTGTGTGTAACCAATCAGCAAGCTCCCAGTATAAAATTGCTATTTCTGAGCCTACCTGGTAATCCTGAGCCTATCTAGGTATAGTTCTCAGCAAAGGAGAAAAAAAAGTACATTTGATAACAGAAGTAAATTTCCATTAGTCCACAATATCTGGCTAAAAATTGCAAAGGATCAGTAAGCAATTTTTCCACTATATTCAACATAATTTTTTTCCGATACCTGACTTTAAAGAGATAATACACACAAATCTGTTCTTTTATGATTCGGATAGAGCATACAATTTTAAGGAACTTTCTAATTTACTCCTATTATACATTTTTCTTTGTTCCCTTGGTATCTTTATTTGAAAAAGCAGGTAAGAGAGCTTAGGAGCCGGACCATTTTTGGTTCTAGACTAACATTTTTTGGTTAGTGTCATGGCTAATAGATTATGTTTCTCTAAGCAAATACAAATTTGTAAGTGACCAAAAAAATGGGAGGAAACTGGATGAGTGTAAAAATAGGTTATATTTTGTTAAAAATTAATACAGGGTGAATTTTGGTGCAAGTTTGGTGCATGTTTGTTAAAGGGACAGTCTACACCAGAATTGTTATTGTTTAAAAAAAATTGTTATTATTTTTGCACAACCAACACAGTTATATTAATATAGTTTTTACCTCTGTGATTACCTTGTATCTAACCCTTTGCAAACTGCCCTTTTATTTCAGTTCTTTTAACAGACATCCATCTTAGCCAATCAGAGCTGGCTCGCCTGAACTCTACATGTGTGAGCATAGTGTTATCTATATGACACACATGAACTAACACCCTTTAGTGGTGAAAAACTGTCAAAATGCCCTGAGAAAAATGAGGCAACCTTCAAGGGCTTATAAATTAGCATATGAACCTCCTAGGTTTACCTTTCAACTAAGAATACCAAAAGAACAAAGCAAAATTGGTGATAAAAGTAAATTGGAAAATTGTTTAAAATTACATTCTCTATCTGAATCATAAAAGTTTATTTTGGACTAGACTGTCCCTTTAAGTTATCTTGGAAAATTATAGCAACATGTATACATTGTCAAAGTCTATTTTCAAAAGTACATGGGTGGTTTCCTTAACATAGCTAAGTAACCCTGGATGAAGATATTGATCAACACATTGTGATAGTGGCTCCAATAAGGAACCTATTCCAGTGACAATGAGTCCCCCTGAACATTGTCAAGACTTATACATACCTTTGGGAGATAGTGAAAGATGGGTATGATGGGATGTTCCATAAGAAGATATTCACAAGTACCAATATCTATAAAACCCAATTCCACACCATCATCCAAAAAGCCTTTTATATCTCTCTTAAATGCCACTGGGGGGGTCCCTATCCAGGGAAAAATAGGTGTCAACATCTCCAAGTTGTCTCAATTCTTCAGTACGATAGGCCTCCCTGTCCAGCACTACCACACTCCCTGGTGGTAGAAGGTTGTAGATGTGTATATAAAAAGAACCTCACCATAGGTAATCTTTTATCCCCAAATCTCTTGAAAACAGATAGTTCTGCAAGTTCTTGGCTCCAATTTAAAGGCACTTTTAGATGTGGGGGTAAAAAAAAAGTAAATCTTGTGACCATATCTTTGTGACAAGTACTTTTAAATCATCCATTACCAGCGATACATTTGAAACTAAGGGTTGACTTAACTGTACTAGTACCTATGTGATCTATGTTTTTTAATGCACTCTTTGCTGTCATCAGTAGACTAGACATGTGGGTATTCAAATTAGTGAGCACTTGTCATGCATCTCAGGGGGAATTACCTGCTCAGCCTTGTTGAGACACTTCATTGATGTACATCATAAAAAAGTTGATTACTTTAGATGGCAGGCTATTGAGCAAGTGAATCGTCCACCTAGAGGGGGTGATAGGTACAAAACATTGTGCCGCCAGGATATATATGAGATTTTTAAATTGGACTGCTTAGTTCCAAAAGGTTTCAATTCTGAATTTGATATAATTAATTATTGGGAGTAATTTATGTTTCTAATTTACCCTTATCTGTATTGTATGCAAATTTCAGGCTTATGTTCAGATTATTTTTTTCTACTTTTGTGTTGCATTTGTGATATATTATCATAACTACCATGTATTTTTCAAACTTATATCTATGTTTATTACAATTTATACATTTGGAGTTTTTATACCCACAAGCATTTAATCTGTGCATTCTTAAACACTTGCTTTGTGATCATATATGCATCATAGCTTCTCATGATTTGACTTGTATCAGTTTTAAGACAGCCAAGGGTAATATTTGAGAGACTATTATGTATGTACTGTTTGTAACCAATAGATGAGTTTGATTGCCTTTTTAAACTTTTTAATCTGGTATCTGTCCTATGATTACGATATGGGGACAAACCGAAACTGGTCAGGCTTTTTTCTCACACTCTTTTTTGCCCAATGATGGATTGCCTGGACTCTGCTCTATTTTAATTGTACTTTGTATCTAATAAACAGTTTTGCTTTTACTATTTTGGATACTTTAGACTTTTTTCCTTTAATTAATATGTTATTTTTTTGGTAGTTTGACTTTGTCGCAACATTGTAAAAGGACCCATCTACCCGTTAAGGAGACAAGAGAGGATCAGATGCAAAGATTTGGTTAGTCTGGTGGTTATGACAATGCTTATCTATACTATAATTGTGTTTGTAACGTGTCCGTCGCCAGTTGTGCACGCATCCTCAAAGAAATGCTGGCTGCGTGAAGCAGACAAAGAATCTACCTGGATGCAGCAAACCTGCATCCCGGTGTATTCTGAAAATGGCAAGTAGGTGGATTCTTTCACCACCCTGCCATTTTTGGAATCCAACCGGATGCAGCATAGGCAAACCCAAAGCCTCAAAAAAAAAAAAAAAAAAGCAACCACCCAAATAAAATGACTAAAAAACACACGTAACCGCCAGCATGAAGTATAAAAAAAAACAACTAAAAAACACCTAAACCGCCAACCCCCACATCGTGAAACATTAAAGTAATTAATACCTAATCGGCAAATAACATAATTAAAATATTAACCCCTAAACCGCCAACCCCCCACATCGCAATAACATATTAACCCCTAAACCGCAAAACTCCACCATCGCAATAAACCTATTTAACCTATTAACTCCTAAACCACCAAACCCCAACATCGCAATAAACCTAATATATTAACCCCTATACCGCCATCCCACCACAATGCAAATAACTAATTTAATTACTAAGCCCCCTAACCTAACACCCCCCAAATTAACCCCAATTACTACTAAATTACATTTAAAATAAAAAATCCTAACATTAAATTACAAAAAATAAACAAAATTTAAAAAATTAAACCTAATCCCTATGAAAATAAAAAAGCCCCCACAAAATAAAAACACCCCCTCCTAATCTAATCTTCCCCTAGCCCTTAAAAGGGCCTTTGTAGGGTATTGCCTAAGTTAAACAGCTCTTTTACATTTAAAAATTACTAAATCCCCCCTAACAGTACCTTGCATTGAATCTTCAGTGTACGACGGACATAGGATGGAGAGGAGCCTCCATGCCGCCGAGGACAGAGGCTGATAGACAGGGCACATGAAAGCATCTTATACTGTATGAATTAATTTCCTTAACTTTCCATTATTGTTATTATTTGCAAGTTGTATAGAATAAAGTTAAATAAAGTCTGTATTCATGAAGAACGCACACCAATATTTAAAGGGACAATGTATGTTACTATTTTCTCCCTTTGAATGTGTCCCCAATTACCCATTTTACCTACTGTAATTGTTTACAAACAGCTCCTTCTCCTTTATTTTCTCATTTGAAATAGCTGAATTTGACCGATATGACTAAATTTGTATACCTACCCATACTCAATGTTTTTTAACTCAATTTCTGGTTACAAAAAAAACACGTAAACAATAAGATTTATATAAAATAATGCTCCCAGTGGGAGCCTGTGACAGAGAGGTAGACTGTGTAAATTATTAGACTGATAACATATAGGGGTATTCTCTTCCTACAAAATTCATCTCACTGTATTGGATTGTGGTTTTAATTAGCAGAAACAGCTATTTCATATACAAAAATATACCTAAATAAACAATGCCTTATACATTTTAATCTCTGTAGCTGATATAACAAGTAATTGGAAACACATTAGGAGAAACCAATTTGACAGTACACTGTCCCTTTAAGCCAGGACATGCTATATTTTATCACTAATTAACACAGCGTGTATGTGAGCTTTATGTCTAGAAACCTGGTGTGTTACCATAGTTACACAACAGGGGAATCCACACTACTCTTTAAACAGAAAATGCTTGTGGGCCATCTTCAAAAGGCATTCACTGTAATTACTGGTATGAATTATAAAGCTCAATGTACTATAAAAAGATTACCAGGTGAGTACAAATGTACCAGCACAATATACTTGTAGAGTCCAAAGTAACAAACTTTAAATTATATTTGTATTGTGTGTCATTCTTTTTGTCAATGCTAATAAAAACAGATTACGAGAAAAGAGATTAAAAATGAAAGATATAAAAATTGAGAGATCAAAAAGGCAGAAAGTGATAAAGACAAAAAAATGAATTTCAGAGAAAGAGTTAGAATGAAAGAGAAAAAGAGGTATCAATTGAAAACAAGTTACATTGAATGTTTCACAAGCAAATGGATCTCTTTTGAGGTTATGGACAAAAATATTAAAATATTATTTTAGGGGCGGAGCCAACACGCAGGGAGACAAGACGCAGATTTTTGAAGCTCCTGAAAATATGCTTGAATTTTTTTCAAAATCCAAGATAATTTACCACAAGAAAACAATCTTTCTAGCAAAAGCTCCTTCTATAGAACTGGCACCCTGTAGAAGCTGAAATCTGAATGGTAACCCTTTGTATTTGCCTGTTAAGAAAACCACAGGGTAAACCACCGCACAGTTTGGGAGTCACCATCCGAATCTGAGACTTTCCCGGGGTGAGATGATCCATGTTTGCTGCTGCATTGTTCTACTCCTAAAATACTCGGATTAGTGAATGCAGCGATACCCCTCAACATCTCTGACAGTATCTACTATGCACATAGAAAAATGGAGACCCCCATTGCCATATTAGAAGTGATTGGCTCACTGCTCCAGGAGCACCAATTAGCTTTTTGTGAACAATGCAAGTGGCTTTTATACCCCTAAGATCCAATATCATCGGAGTACACAGCGGAGGTGGCAGGGTGGAAGGGCCCCCGCCATTGCTACCTGCCGTCCCTATAGACATAGGCAAGTCGACAGGAGAAAATGGAATCTCGCAAGAGTATCAGCTGGTTTCAAGAGGCCGACTTCTACAGAATTAAAGGCTCAAGTTCCCAATAGTCATACTAACTTCTTTGCCAATCAGCCACATACCCCAAGCGCTACTGGCTGGTTGACGGATGGGAGGTCTTCCCTGCTGGTTTATAATGCTGTCGAGTTGCAGGTTCCCTTGGAGCAGACATATAAAAAGGGGACGAAGAGAGCTCAGCTGGTTCTGTTCTTCATCGAACCCCGAATTTACAACATAGCGCCTATTGCTGGAAAGGGAACCCTTGCACTCTGAAACATCGAGGCTCCAATGTGATGTCCCCAGGTATTGGCAGAAATGTGGAGTTGGCTAGACTGGTCCAGAGACTTTTCTCCCTTGAAGAATATTTTTTTTGCTTGGGACGTTTATATTGGCTACTTTTCACATCATAACAGCCACTTCATGACAATCTCAGGTTGGAAATAATTGGCTGCCGCCCTAATTATTGCCTTAATAGCTACTAACTTCCCAGCAGCCAAGGCATCAGACGTAGGATATTGTTTAAGACTTATGTTGATAATTCTCTACCTCTAGGCTATTATGTTCAGACTTATTGTAACTTTATATTTGTAGGGTATTGTCAGGGTGTCAGGAATAAGACTGAGACGAGCAGTGCAAAAATAATCACACCTTTATTAATAGCAAAAAATAATAAAAAGTCCACAAGTCAAATAACAAGCCAGGAGTCAAAACCAGAGCTGGTAGTCAGACGAGCTGAGTCAGGAGCCAAAGCAAATAGTCAGACGAGCCGGAATCAGGAACAAGAAAAACAGCAGTGTCAGGAACAAGCCAGGGATCAGGAACCAGGAAGGACGTCAGGCAGCCAGGTAATACACAGGAACTCTCACAAACAGGTCTGAGACAACGCAAAGGCAAAGCATACTGAACAGAGGCCCTTTAAATAATAAGTGATGACATCACAATTCTGGACTGCATCCTGTCTCACATGGATGATGCACACCAGTCTGGCCATAAAAGGAAGTGTAGGAAATGAGCAGCATCCCCCACAATGCACCATAGTCAGGAAGAGAGGTGAGTAAAATGGCTGCCAGCAGCACATGGCAAACAACATGGAAAAAAACCCTGACAGGTATAACTGCTGATTACTTCTATACAGCCTTGAACATGCTAGTGAAATATTCACATTAGCCCCTTCTATGTATTCATTACGTGCACGCTTTTAAAGGTTACAAAGGCTCCTATTTAGTAGAGCAGGGTTTATTCAATACAATACCTTTGCATTTTATCTACATTACCTCTACATTCGTCTCTCCCAAGATATCAGCTATATGGGTTTTGTAGTTACCTACCATATATTGAATTAGTCTCTGTCTTGCTATCACTTCTAAACAAACTGCTCTATACGGATAAAATTTACCATTTTTAGAGTCTAACATAGGAGTTCATATATAGCAGATTACTATATGTTAATCACTGCTCCCACCTACTTAGCATTGTATGTAGCAGTTTATTCCTTGTTTGATCTTCAAAATCGTGCATAGTCTTAGCAACAATACGAACTTGAGTACTTTAGAGAGATTGAGTTAGAATGTTTAAAATGGTTTTCCTGGATGTTTCTTATTCATATATGTCCATAGCAGAGAATACTACCCTCATTTATTGCTTTAAATGTTTTGCCTTTAAGGCTGTGAACCAAAATTTGAAGCGCCTCCTTATTGTGGTGAGTGGCTATTGTATTCTCTGTTTGTTTGTCTTTTCTCTGGTTGACTAATGTTCCATACACAATAGACTGTGCACACTTAACCCATACAGTTCGTACCCTTACTAGGTACTAAATACAACAATGATGATTCTTGGTTAAAATTGTTTGGAGCTCCTATTATCCTACGCACATTGAACATTAAGTAATGTAACATACGTTAGTTTATACTATCTGCCACGCTTGAACAACCACCTCCCCCCACCAAATAATGTGTCTCCTAGATTAGGAGGACTGCTTAGGCGGTTTATCTTGCCTATACCGCAACCCGTCCTATTCTTCTAGCAGTAACGCTTATATTTTACCAGAGTGCTGATCTTACTCCTCTCACCTGCCTTAGCAAGACTGGTCAGCATCATTTACAAGGTGCATTTTTACAAGCCACTAAAATATACAGAAGTTCGTTTATGGAGAAACAAATATGATCTTTTATAAATGGACACACACCTCCTATATTTGACCATTGTCTTTAGGCTTCAAATCACATTTATTTCTGGTTACACACCCTACCTAGAAAAATGGAAACCTCAATGCTGTACTACACAACTTTTGTATTCTTCACTTCACTTTATGTTATTCTAATATATTTTGCATATGTCCTATCTCAAAGTCTGCACATTTATATCTCATGATTGTAAACTATTGGCGAACCTATAATATTTTTGTCAAATGACATATGTTGACTGTATACTCTGTTGGACTTCAATAAAAATTATAAAAAAAAAAATATATATTATTTTAAAGTTTAGTAAATGTCTGGGATGGGTCTGGCATTCTTCAGTCTATTCACTTCCATTGTGGAAAGCAGATGAGCGATTACGTAGATCTTCTTTATTTCAGCCTTAACCTTTCAAAGGCCTAGATTCACCTTGACCTAGATTCCAAGTAGAGTGTTACATTTTATTGCTCTTGAGCAGTTACTGCGCTCAAGGTAAATCAATAGCACTCCCATGGTAGCGCTGGTATTACAAGTTCAGATAAAGCAACCACGTTAACTCCCCTGCCTCATAGACTTCTATGGAGCACACTGAGGGGCCAAGTTACCAAATGGTCAATTGGCCTCAATGCAGCTGATTCCGCGTGAGCCTTCAGCAGTTAAGAAGCAGCGGTCTTAAGACTTAAGTCTTTTTAGTTATTGATAGTGACCTTAAAATGCTCAAAGCTGGACATGGCTTAGCCAAACTAAACAAAAAAAAAGGTATTTTGAGTATTTACTTAAAGGGACAGTCTACACCTTAGTCACCTTAAAGTCTTACCTTAGATTAAACTGCACATAGCCTCCAGCGCCCTTCCTATATCATGCAACAGGAAAGGTAAAAAAGTTATTTTAAAATGAATATTGTTGGGGGGGGGGGGGGGGGGGCTAGTCCAGACTGCGGACAGGACAGGTCGCAATAACAGAGGCTATTCTTAACTGTCAGATATTTAGCTGATTTTCTGATCATCCACTACAAATTAATGACTACTACATTAATACTACTCTGCAAAACTCTGCTATATCAATATTGAAGGAATTGCACAATTTGAAGTGGTAATCCGAACAGCTGGCTAGGTGAGGCTGCGTCCTTGTAACATCCAGGTGGCATCTTCTATCTTCATCCTGGCGGCGCAGAGCGGGTCCATCCTGAAGACATCCCGGCAACCATATGAAGAGGATGCTCCGCACCGGATGTCTTCAGGATGGACCCGCTTTGTGCCGCCGGGATGAAGATAGAAGATGCCGTCTAGATGTTTTTTGTATTTTTTTTTCCTGTAAAAGAACTGATTTCTTTAGGGCAATGCCGTACAAAAGGCCCTTTTAAGGGCAATTGTTAGTTTATTGTAGGCTAGGTTTTTTTTATTTTGGGGGGGCTTTTTTATTTTTATAGGGCTATTAGATTAGGTGTAATTGTTTTTATTTTGGATAATTTCGTTTGTTATTTTTCGTAATTTAGTGTTTGTTATTTTTTGTAATTTAGTGTTTTTTATTTTTTTGTAATTTAGTTTTTATTATTTTTTGTAATTATAGATTTAATTTTTTTAGTAGTGTTTTTTTAATGTGTAATTTAATTTATTTAATTAATAGTTATTTTAATTTTAGTATAATAGTAATGTTAGTTCAATTTATAGTTTAAACTTAGGTTTTTTTAATTTCCCATGTAAGTTTTTATTTATTTTAAGAGAGGGATCTTGTAATTTTAATTTAAAGTTAGGGGGTTGTTAGGTTTAGGGGTTAATAGTTTAATTTATTTGTTTGCGATGTGGGGGGCTGTCGCCTGTCGGTTTAGGGGTTAATAGCTTTATTTAGTGGCAGTGATGTGGGAGGCCAAAGGTTTAGGGGTATATAACTTTATTTAGTGGCGGTGATGTCAGTGAGCGGCGGAATAGGGATTAATATCTTTATTATAGTGTGGGGGCGATGTTGGGGTGCAGGGGAATAGGGGTTAATAACTTTATTACAGTGGCGGTGATGTCAGGGAGCAGTGGAATAGGGATTAATACATTTTATTAGTGGCAGCGATGTCGGGAGCGGCAGATTAGGAGTTAATAACTTTATGTAGGTGTCGGTGATGTCGGGGGCGGCAGATTAGGGGTGTTTAGACTTGGGGTTTATGTTAGGTTTAAACGTAACTTTTTTTTCCCCCATAGACATCAATGGGGTTTCGTTACGGAGCTTTTCATTCCGTGATCGCAGGTGTTAGTTTTTTTATTCTAACACTCTCTCCCCATTGATGTGTATAGGAAAATCGTGCACGAGCATATCAAAGCAGCGCTTGGATTTTGTGCGGTAAGGAGCTTATTCCAACCATATCGCATGCACAAGGCGGCTTTTCAAAAACTTGTAATGGCAGCGCTATTGAGGGTGAAATAACGCAACTTTTGCTGCGTTCGTTTCGCACCCTCTATAGCACAAAACTTGTAATCTAGGTGATTATAAATTATAATACTTTAGCTTCAATAATGACTGCATTTAATCGCTATATCCAATCAAGTTAGATTTAGCTACAACAAAGATGGATGTAGCTGCTGCTTAAAGGGCCATGATACCCACATTTTTTCTTTCATGATTTAAAAAGATAATGCATTTTTAAACATCTTTCTAATTTACTTCTATTATCTAATTTGTTTTATTCTCTTGATATTCTTTGCTGAAAAGCATATCTAGATATGCTCAGTAGCTGCTGATTGGTTGCTGCACATAGAAGCCTCATGTGATTGGCTCACCCATGTGCATTGCTTTTTCTTCAAATAAGGATATCTAAAAAATGAAGCAAAATAAATAATAGAAGTAAATTGTAATGTTGTTTAAATTTGTATTCTCTATCTGAATCATGAAAGAAAGATTTTGGGTTTAGTGGCCCTTTAATTATAGGGCAGTGATATAAACTTCCGGTAAACCATAAGCTACTTGAAGCTAATGTCTGTCATTCCAATAAATTTAATATCTTAGACTTTCTTATCATTATATTTATGTTTTTAAGAAACGATTTTATGTGCATTTGAGATTTCCTTATCTATTATGTAAAGGATTTCATTTGAACCAATGCTTCTGTAGTCAGTAAAAAGAGCTGGAATGTGCTTTATAGAGCTATGAAAGTTGATTATGCATTAAATGTAATAGGAAATAAGAATGCTCTATAACGTGCTGATTACATTTTGTCATTTTAGGATAAAGAATGTTCTTTGACAAACATTCAATAGTGAAGAGTTCCTTTCATGTAAAACATTGGCACTGCCTCTAAGGTTTCCAGTAACTTAAGTGCCATTTATTATACATGGGTTACATTTCAATTTTCACATACTGAAAACTCAGTTATTGCCAAGAGTCTGGCCCTGCCAGTTATTCTATCCTTCAACCACTTTGCATTCATATAAGCAGGGAAGGGGATTTTCTTTGGAATAAGGAGTGTAAATGAAAAGGGCAGCCTGCTTCCACCTGATATGACTGTTTGGCAAGGATATGTGTCATGCAAAAAAAAAAAAAAAAATCCACAATGGCTGTTGTCAATTTTCAATTATAGAGTCCAAGTATATTCAAAATTGCTAGTAACATAAGGTTATTAGAGAAAAAAAAATGTGTACATTCTCAATTATTATTTTTTGTTTGTAATCTGAATGTCTATAGGTTTGATGTCAGTCTCTTGCTATATAATGGTAACCCCGGAGGAAAGTATTTGAGGGAGGAGTTATTGACACTATGCCAGCGAAAAGTAGGTGTAGACACAGATTAGTGGGAGGAGTTGTTTCGGGAAGAAAAAAATTAATTTCCTGCCCAGAAAAAAAAGATTAAAGATACAAAAGCAAATACATTTAAAGGGACATAAAATTAAAAAAAATAAACTGTTATATGGTAGATTATTTTATTGTATGTTTTTTTTTTTTTTTAAACCAATTCTCCCTGCTCAGAGTCTTCTGCTGTTGTTTGTATAATAAAACAATTTAAAAAATCTAAAAAGTGCATACATGCTGTATCTGATACTGCACACATGCATGGCATCCTTCTTAAAGGGAAAGTCTAGTCAAAATTAAACTTTAATAATTCAGAAAGGGCATGTCATTTTAAACAACTTTTCAATTTACTTTTATCATCAAATTTGCTTTATTCTCTTGGAATTCTTAGTTGAAAGCTCACCCTAGGTAGGCTCATATGCTAATTTCTAAGCCCTTGAAGGCCACCTCTTATCTGAAAGCATTTGACAGTTTATCACAGCTAGAGGGTGTTAGCTCATGTGTACATTATGGATAACACTGTGCACACATCTGTGGAGTTACTTATGAGAGGGCACTGACTTGCTAAAATGCAAGTCTGTAAAACGCACTGAGATAAGGGGCAGTCTGCAGAGGCTTAGATAGAAGGCAATCACAGATAAAAAGTATATAAATATAACTGTGTTTGTTATGTAAAATGGGGGAATGTGTAATAAAAGGGATTATCTATCTTTTTAAACAATAACAATTCTGGAGTAGAATGTCCCTTTAAGAGGCATCATTAATGGGTTAATAATAAAAAAATAAAATGTAAAATAAATAATTGCATTGTTAAAGGGACACTGATCCCAAATTTTTTCTTTCAGAATTCAGATAGAGCATGCAATTTTAAGCAACTTTATAATTTACTCCTATTATGAAATTTTCTTCATTCTCTTGGTATATTTATTTGAAAAGCAAGAATGTAAGTTTAGATGCTGGGCCATTTTTGGTGAACAACCTGGGTTCTTCTTTCTAATTAGTGGATGAATTCATCCACTAATAAACAAGTGCTGTCCATGGTTCTGAACTAAAAAATTGTCTTGCTCCTTAGATTAAATGCCTTCTTTTTCAAATAAAGATAGCAAGAGAACGAAGAAAATGTGATAATAGGAGTAAATTATAAAGTTGCTTAAAAATGCATGCTCTATCTGAATCATGAAAGAAAAAAATTAGGTTCAGTGTCCCTTTAAGCATTCTCATGTCACCATGTCTATGATTTATTGTACCCATAATGTGTACTATGACTGTTTAATTTCATTATAATTGACCCCAAATCAAAATTTTTAAAACATGTTTAAATGTAGCCAATATCTTCTGTTCTGATGTTTTGTAGTGAGAAAGCATCTGCAGTAAACCCTTGAATGCTAGCCAGGGAGGCACCGCATACAGGTTCTGCTTGCAGCCGGGCATTATTATCTGAGATTAGCAGGTAAAGCACGAACATTTGAGTCCCTGGGATTTATCACACACAGTTTTTGTGGACTGTGTAAATACCTCTAAAGCTCTTAACTACTGTACTCTAAAGTACACTAACACCCATAAACTACCTATGTACCCCTAAACCGAGGTCCCCCCACATCGCCGCAACTCGATTAAATTTTTTTAACCCCTAATCTGCCGACCGCCACCTACGTTATCCTTATGTACCCCTAATCTGCTGCCCCTAACACCGCCGACCCCTATATTATATTTATTAACCCCTAATCTGCCCCCCACAACGTCGCCGCCAGCTACCTACACTTATTAACCCCTAATCTGCCGTCCGCACGCCACCGCCAGCTACATTATAGCTATGTACCCCTAATGTGCTGCCCCTAACACCGCCGACCCCTATATTATATTTATTAACCCCTAATCTGCCCCCCACAACGTCGCCTCCACCTGCCTACACTTATTAACCCCTAATCTGCCGAGCGGACCGCACCGCTATCATAATAAAGTTATTAACCCCTAATCCGCCTCACTAACCCTATAATAAATAGTATTAACCCCTAATCTGCCCTCCCTAACATCGCCGACACCTAACTTCAAACATTAACCCCTAATCTGCCGACTGGAGCTCACCGCTATTCTAATAAATGTATTAACCCCTAAAGCTAAGTCTAACCCTAACACTAACACCCCCCTAACTTAAATATAATTTAAATCTAACGAAATAAATTAACTCTTATTAAATAAATTATTCCTATTTAAAGCTAAATACTTACCTGTAAAATAAATCCTAATATAGCTACAATATAAATTATAATTATATTATAGCTATTTTAGGATTAATATTTATTTTACAGGTAACTTTGTATTTATTTTAACCAGGTACAATAGCTATTAAATAGTTAAGAACTATTTAATAGCTAAAATAGTTAAAATAATTACAAAATTACCTGTAAAATAAATCCTAACCTAAGTTACAATTAAACCTAACACTACACTATCAATACATTAATTAAATACAATACCTAAAAATAACTACAATGAAATAAACTAACTAAAGTACAAAAAATAAAAAAGAACTAAGTTACAAAAAATAAAAAAATATTTACAAACATAAGAAAAATCTTACAACAATTTTAAACTAATTACACCTACTCTAAGCCCCCTAATAAAATAACAAAGCCCCCCAAAATAAAAAATGCCCTACCCTATTCTAAATTACTAAAGTTCAAAGCTCTTTTACCTTACCAGCCCTGAACAGGGCCCTTTGCGGGGCATGCCCCAAAGAATTCAGCTCTTTTGCCTGTAAAAAAAAACATACAATACTCCCCCCCCAACATTACAACCCACTACCCACATACCCCTAATCTAACCCAAACCTCCCTTAAATAAACCTAACACTAAGCCCCTGAAGATCTTCCTACCTTGTCTTCACCTCACCGGGTATCACCGATCCGTCCTGGCTCCGATATCTTCATCCAACCCAAGAGGGGGCTAGACATCCATCATCCGATGGCTGAAGAAGTCCAGAAGAGGGTCCAAAGTCTTCATCCTATCCGGGAAGAAGAGTAGATCCGGACCGGCAACCATCTTCTTCCAAGCGGCATCTTCTATCTTCATCCGATGAGGACCGGCTCCATCCTGAAGACCTCCACCGCGGACCCATCTTCATCCGGCGACGTCCAACTGAAGAATGACGGTTCCTTTAAGGGACGTCATCCAAGATGGCGTCCCTCGAATTCCGATTGGCTGATAGGATTCTATCAGCCAATCGGAATTAAGGTAGGAATATTCTGATTGGCTGATGGAATCAGCCAATCAGAATCAAGATCAATCCGATTGGCTGATCCAATCAGCCAATCAGATTGAGCTCGCATTCTATTGGCTGATCGGAACAGCCAATAGAATGTGAGCTCAATCTGATTGGCTGATTGGATCAGCCAATCGGATTGAACTTGATTCTGATTGGCTGATTCCATCCGCCAATCAGAATATTCCTACCTTAATTCCGATTGGCTGATAGAATCCTATCAGCCAATCGGAATTCGAGGGACGCCATCTTGGATGACGTCCCTTAAAGGAACCGTCAGTCTTCAGTTGGACGTCGCCGGATGAAGATGGGTCCGCGGTGGAGGTCTTCAGGATGGAGCCGGTCCTCATCAGATGAAGATAGAAGATGCCGCTTGGAAGAAGATGGTTGCCGGACCGGATCTACTCTTCTTCCCGGATAGGATGAAGACTTTGGACCCTCTTCTGGACTTCTTCAGCCATCGGATGATGGATGTCTAGCCCCCTCTTGGGTTGGATGAAGATATCGGAGCCAGGACGGATCGGTGATACCCGGTGAGGTGAAGACAAGGTAGGAAGATCTTCAGGGGCTTAGTGTTAGTTTTATTTAAGGGGGGTTTGGGTTAGATTAGGGGTATGTGGGTGGTGGGTTGTAATGTTGGGGGGGGTATTGTATGTTTTTTTTTACAGGCAAAAGAGCTGAATTCTTTGGGGCATGCCCCGCAAAGGGCCCTGTTCAGGGCTGGTAAGGTAAAAGAGCTTTGAACTTTAGTAATTTAGAATAGGGTAGGGCATTTTTTATTTTGGGGGGCTTTGTTATTTTATTAGGGGGCTTAGAGTAGGTGTAATTAGTTTAAAATTGTTGTAAGATTTTCCTTATGTTTGTAAATATTTTTTTATTTTTTGTAACTTAGTTCTTTTTTATTTTTTGTACTTTAGTTAGTTTATTTCATTGTAGTTATTTGTAGATATTGTATTTAATTAATGTATTGATAGTGTAGTGTTAGGTTTAATTGTAGGTAATTGTAGATATTTTATTTAATTAATTTAATGATAGTGTAGTGTTAGGTTTAATTGTAACTTAGGTTAGGATTTATTTTACAGGTAATTTTGTTATTATTTTAACTAGGTAACTATTAAATAGTTATTAACTATTTAATAGCTATTGTACCTGGTTAAAATAATTACAAAGTTACCTGTAAAATAAATATTAATCCTAAAATAGCTATAATATAATTATAATTTATATTGTAGCTATATTAGGATTTATTTTACAGGTAAGTATTTAGCTTTAAATAGGAATAATTTATTTAATAAGAGTTAATTAATTTTGTTAGATTAAAATTATATTTAACTTAGGGGGTGTTAGTGTTAGGGTTAGACTTAGCTTTAGGGGTTAATACATTTATTAGAATAGCGGTGAGCTCCAGTCGGCAGATTAGGGGTTAATAATTGAAGTTAGGTGTCAGCGATGTTAGGGAGGGCAGATTAGGGGTTAATAACTTTATTATAGTAGCGCTCAGGTCCGGTCGGCAGATTAGGGGTTAATAAGTGTAGGCAGGTGGAGGCGACGTTGAGGGGGGCAGATTAGGGGTTAATAAATATAATATAGGGGTCGGCGGTGTTAGGGGCAGCAGATTAGGGGTACATAGGGATAATGTAAGTAGCGGCGGTTTACGGAGCGGCAGATTAGGGGTTAATAATAATATGCAGGGGTCAGCAATAGCGGGGGCGGCAGAATAGGGGTTAATAAGTGTAAGGTTAGGGGTGTTTAGACTCGGGGTACAGGTTAGAGTGTTAGGTGCAGACGTAGGAAGTGTTTCCCCATAGGAAACAATGGTGGTACTGTGTCTCAGGAGAGTGGGTGAGGGAGTATTTGTGAGACAAGCCATGAGCTGATAGAAATTAAACCAAATATGGAAGTGTGCTTTCAAGTAAAAGAACATGGAAGTTACAATTTTGTGATTCCCATTTATGAAGCTGTGTAATCAGTTTGGGATCAGATTTGCGCAAAAAAAGCACCGCTCTGCTTCTTAATAAGTCTGCAACCTCAGAGGTAGCTGATGTCAGACAAGACAACCTGGACTCCAGAATGACTGACAGCAGTGACAGGCTGTGCATTCTAGCAACTCCTGCAATCTTAAATCTCTGCAATGCTGCTCCAGAGTGTATAGACCGGTTCTCTTTCTTCCAGAGGGCCATTAAAAAAAAAACTTCAAATTTACATCTATTGTGAGCTCTGGTTTCTTGGTGTCCTTTGTTAAATATTTTCTCCTTTCCATACTGCAGCAGTCTCAGGAGCATTTGCATAACGTTACAAACATTTTTACAGCGCATAAAAAAGCCATTCTAATGAATAAAATTACATGTTCTAACCTTAGAGCATGTCATTTTAACACTAGTGATACTGCATCTCTATGTTTTATCCCCTGCAAAGGTGTAACAGTAATGCTCAGGAGCCGCAGAGCACTGCTGGTATGAGCAGAAACTACCACTGACCCAATTGGCAGCAGCAGTCACATTGCCGTGTTGTCCGACTATTGTTGCTGACTGTGTCAATCACAGTTTTCTGCGGCTCCGTACTTGAACTATGTTTTAAACTCCTTTGTAGGGGTTAAACACACAGAGCTGCAGGGACACTAGTGTTAAAATGACATGCTCTAACAAATCAGGGCATTTCATATTTTCAATATAATGTCCCTTTAAGAAACATGCATGCGCCTGTGTCTAACTCAGTATGTTCATATGGAAAGCAGATACCAAAAGAAAGAGGTAACTGATGATAAAAGGAAACTGGATTTGTTTTCCTTGCATGCTCTACCCGAATCACAAAAGTTAATTCTTGTATTTCTATGTCCCTTTAATAAACCTATAGATGATCATTTTTTTATACAATGTACTTTTTTAAAATAAAAAAAGCATTTTCAAGGGATAGAACAAATAGTTTCAGAATCTGCTCAAGCTGTTTAGGTAGCATTCGAGGTCACCAATAAATCACTTATAAACATACAAGGAATACGCCTGAGCTCTGATTGTTTTCCTACCCACAATACTTCTCAATAATCGGAAAATTGTTTTTAGACTTAGACAAAGCTTATGTTAATCAAAGCTCAATGGCATGTGAAGTGTTAATGATAAACTAATGTTGTGACAAATTGTAAAATATCATAAAGATGTTAAACAGTGTCATTGTTTCCAAACGTCAAAAGGTTTCTGTGAATAAACTCAGAACTAAAATGCTTATGTTTAAATTAACAAATTAACTTAAAGGGACATGACACCTTATTTTTTCTTTCATGATTCAGACAGAGAATTCAGTTTTAAATAACTTTCCGATTTATTTCTTTTACCTAGTATTTTTTCTTTGTATCCTTTGTTGAAAAGTATACCTAGGTAAGCTCAGAAGCTGCTAATTGTAGGCTGCACATATATGCCTCTTTTTATTGGCTTTTAGCTAGCTCCATGTAGTGCATTAGTGCTCCTGCAACAAAGGATACAAATAGAATGAAGCAATTTGGGGTTTCATATCTCTTTAAAATCATCTGCATTGACCTCTTTTTTTTTTATTTATTCAAAATGGTTGTGAGCACTGCAGTATTAACTCATAGGAATACACAGCTACTAATACTCTACAGTACACACTGAGAAAGCAGAACATCAATACCTCTACAGTACACACTGAGAAAGCAGAACATAAATACCTCTACAGTACACACTGAGAAAGCAGAACATAAATACCTCTACAGTACACACTGAGAAAGCAGAACATAAATACCTCTACAGTACACACTGAGAAAGCAGAACATAAATACCTCTACAGTACACACTGAGAAAGCAGAACATAAATACCTCTACAGTACACACTGAGAAAGCAGAACATAAATACCTCTACAGTACACACTGAGAAAGCAGAACATAAATACCTCTACAGTACACACTGAGAAAGCAGAACATAAATGCCTCTACAGTACACACTGAGAAAGCAGAACATAAATACCTCTACAGTACACACTGAGAAAGCAGAACATAAATACCTCTACAGTACACACTGAGAAAGCAGAACATCAATACCTCTACAGTACACACTGAGAAAGCAGAACATAAATACCTCTACAGTACACACTGAGAAAGCAGAACATAAATACCTCTACAGTACACACTGAGAAAGCAGAACATAAATACCTCTACAGTACACACTGAGAAAGCAGAACATAAATACCTCTACAGTACACACTGAGAAAGCAGAACATAAATACCTCTACAGTACACACTGAGAAAGCAGAACATAAATACCTCTACAGTACACACTGAGAAAGCAGAACATAAATACCTCTACAGTACACACTGAGAAAGCAGAACATCAATACCTCTACAGTACACACTGAGAAAGCAGAACATAAATACCTCTACAGTACACACTGAGAAAGCAGAACATAAATACCTCTACAGTACACACTGAGAAAGCAGAACATAAATACCTCTACAGTACACACTGAGAAAGCAGAACATAAATACCTCTACAGTACACACTGAGAAAGCAGAACATCAATACCTCTACAGTACACACTGAGAAAGCAGAACATCAATACCTCTACAGTACACACTGAGAAAGCAGAACATAAATACCTCTACAGTACACACTGAGAAAGCAGAACATAAATACCTCTACAGTACACACTGAGAAAGCAGAACATAAATACCTCTACAGTACACACTGAGAAAGCAGAACATATATACCTCTACAGTACACACTGAGAAAGCAGAACATAAATACCTCTACAGTACACACTGAGAAAGCAGAAAATAAATACCTCTACAGTACACACTGAGAAAGCAGAACATAAATGCCTCTACAGTACACACTGAGAAAGCAGAACATAAATACCTCTACAGTACACACTGAGAAAGCAGAACATAAATACCTCTACAGTACACACTGAGAAAGCAGAACATAAATAGCTCTACAGTACACACTGAGAAAGCAGAACATAAATACCTCTACAGTACACACTGAGAAAGCAGAAAATAAATACCTCTACAGTACACACTGAGAAAGCAGAACATAAATGCCTCTACAGTACACACTGAGAAAGCAGAACATAAATACCTCTACAGTACACACTGAGAAAGCAGAACATAAATAGCTCTACAGTACACACTGAGAAAGCAGAACATAAATACCTCTACAGTACACACTGAGAAAGCAGAACATAAATACCTCTACAGTACACACTGAGAAAGCAGAACATAAATAGCTCTACAGTACACACTGAGAAAGCAGAACATAAATAGCTCTACAGTACACACTGAGAAAGCAGAACATAAATACCTCTACAGTACACACTGAGAAAGCAGAACATCAATACCTCTACAGTACACATTGAGAAAGCAGAACATCAATACCTCTACAGTACACACTGAGAAAGCAGAACATCAATACCTCTACAGTACACACTGAGAAAGCAGAACATAAATACCTCTACAGTACACACTGAGAAAGCAGAACATAAATACCTCTACAGTACACACTGAGAAAGCAGAACATCAATACCTCTACAGTACACACTGAGAAAGCAGAACATAAATACCTCTACAGTACACACTGAGAAAGCAGAACATAAATACCTCCACAGTACACACTGAGAAAGCAGAACATAAATACCTCTACAGTACACACTGAGAAAGCAGAACATAAATACCTCTACAGTACACACTGAGAAAGCAGAACATCAATACCTCTACAGTACACATTGAGAAAGCAGAACATCAATACCTCTACAGTACACACTGAGAAAGCAGAACATAAATACATCTACAGTACACACTGAGAGAGCAGAACATAAATACCTCTACAGTACACACTGAGAAAGCAGAACATCAATACCTCTACAGTACACACTGAGAAAGCAGAACATAAATACCTCTACAGTACACACTGAGAAAGCAGAACATCAATACCTCTACAGTACACACTGAGAAAGCAGAACATAAATACCTCTACAGTACACACTGAGAAAGCAGAACATAAATACCTCTACAGTACACACTGAGAAAGCAGAACATAAATACCTTTACAGTACACACTGAGAAAGCAGAACATCAATACCTCTACGGTACACACTGAGAAAGCAGAACATCAATACCTCTACAGTACACACTGAGAAAGCAGAACATAAATACACCTACAGCACACACTGAGAGAGCAGAACATAAATACCTCTACAGTACACACTGAGAAAGCAGAGCATAAATACCTCTACAGTACACACTGAGAAAGCAGAGCATTAATACCTCTACAGTACACACTGAGAAAGCAGAGCATAAATACCT
Organism: Bombina bombina; assembly: GCF_027579735.1. Taxonomy (NCBI): domain Eukaryota; kingdom Metazoa; phylum Chordata; class Amphibia; order Anura; family Bombinatoridae; genus Bombina; species Bombina bombina. The sequence goes on along the minus strand of NC_069503.1, from coordinate 284,655,222 downwards.
CTACAGTATACACTGAGAAAGCAGAACATCAATACCTCTACAGTACACACTGAGAAAGCAGAACATCAATACCTCTACAGTACACACTGAGAAAGCAGAACATAAATACCTCTACAGTACACACTGAGAAAGCAGAGCATAAATACCTCTACAGTACACACTGAGAAAGCAGAACATAAATAGCTCTACAGTACACACTGAGAAAGCAGAACATAAATACCTCTACAGTACACACTGAGAAAGCAGAACATAAATACCTCTACAGTACACACTGAGAGAGCAGAACATAAATCCCTTTACAGTACACACTGAGAAAGCAGAACATAAATACCTCTACAGTACACACTGAGAAAGCAGAACATAAATACCTCTACAGTACACACTGAGAAAGCAGAACATAAATAGCTCTACAGTACACACTGAGAAAGCAGAACATAAATAGCTCTACAGTACACACTGAGAAAGCAGAACATAAATAGCTCTACAGTACACACTGAGAAAGCAGAACATAAATACCTCTACAGTACACACTGAGAAAGCAGAACATAAATAGCTCTACAGTACACACTGAGAAAGCAGAACATAAATACCTCTACAGTACACACTGAGAAAGCAGAACACAAATACCTCTACAGTACACACTGAGAAAGCAGAACATAAATACCTCTACAGTACACACTGAGAATCAGAACATAAATACCTCTACAGTACACACTGAGAAAGCAGAACATAAATACCTCTACAGTACACACTGAGAAAGCAGAACATAAATACCTCTACAGTACACACTGAGAAAGCAGAACATAAATACCTCTACAGTACACACTGAGAAAGCAGAACATAAATACCTCTACAGTACACATTGAGAAAGCAGAACATAAATACCTCTACAGTACACACTGAGAAAGCAGAACATAAATACCTCTACAGTACACACTGAGAGAGCAGAACATAAATACCTCTACAGTACACACTGAGAAAGCAGAACATAAATACCTCTACAGTACACACTGAGAAAGCAGAACATAAATACCTCTACAGTACACACTGAGAATCAGAACATAAATACCTCTACAGTACACACTGAGAAAGCAGAACATAAATACCTCTACAGTACACACTGAGAAAGCAGAACATAAATACCTCTACAGTACACACTGAGAAAGCAGAACATAAATACCTCTACAGTACACACTGAGAAAGCAGAACATAAATACCTCTACAGTACACACTGAGAAAGCAGAAAATAAATACCTCTACAGTACACACTGAGAAAGCAGAACATAAATGCCTCTACAGTACACACTGAGAAAGCAGAACATAAATACCTCTACAGTACACACTGAGAAAGCAGAACATAAATACCTCTACAGTACACACTGAGAGAGCAGAACATAAATAGCTCTACAGTACACACTGAGAAAGCAGAACATAAATACCTCTACAGATGACTCAGCATTACAAATGTGCTAGAGGTCATTAAAATGAAAACAGGATAAGGTGAATGGGTGAATAGTAAGAGCATCACCTTGGCAGTGAGGTGATTACAATATTATAGCAAAAGCTGCAGAGAAAATGCAATATTCATAATGGTGGCATCATACAAATATACAATATATAAAATCAAAGTACAATTCTCACTTATTAAAAAATACATTACTTTGCTGTAACACAACCCCATTAATGTCTATGAGAAAATAAAGTTATGTTAAAACCTAACACCCTAACCTAAACCCCTAGTCTAAATACCCCTAGTCCGCTGCTTCCTGACATCGCCGACACAAAATAAATTTTTTAACCCCTAATCCGACGCTCTCCGACATTTCCAACACTAAATAAAATTATTAACCCCTAATCCACTGCCCCGACACTAAATAAACCTAATAACCCCTATACCATTGGTCCCCCACATCGCCAACACTATATAAACCTATTAACCCCTAAACCACTGGTCTCTCACATTGCGGACACTATAATAAAGTATTAACCCCTAAACCGCCAGCCCCCCACATTGCAATTAATAAACTAAACCTATTAACCCCTAAACCACCAGCCCCCACATTGCAACTAATAAACTAAACCTATTAACCCTTAAACCCCCCACCCCCACATTGCAACTAATAAACTAAACCAATTAACACTTTAAACTGCCAGCCCCCCACATTGCAACTAATAAACTAAACATATTAACCCCAAAACCACCGGCCTCCACATCGCAACTAATAAACTAAACCTATGAACCCCTAAACCGCCAGCCCCCCATTGCAAAACACTAAATTTAACTATTAACCCTAAACCTAACACCCCTAACTTTAAATAAAAGATACAATATAACTATCTTAAAATAAGTAAAAACTTACCTGTAAAATAACAAAAAAAACTAAGATTAAACAATAAATTAAACTAACATAACTATTCTAATAAAATAAAATAAACTACAAATTAAAAAAAATCTAACATTACAAAAAAAAAACGCTAAGATTACAAAAACTAAAAAAACACTAAGATTACAAAAAATAAATAAAATTATCCAAAATAATAAAAATCACACCTAATCTGGGCAATGGGTATCTTATTTTTTTTTATTTTCGGCGGGTCGGTTGGGTGAGGGGGTTTACTGTTTTACCTAATTTTTTAGGTAAAAACTGAGAGCAATGCCCTACAAAAGGCCCTTTTAAGGGCTATTGGTAGTTTATTGTTAGGTTAGGGGGTGTTTTGGGGGGGCTTTTGTGTTTTTATAGGGCTATTTGATTAGGTGTCATTTTTATTTATATTTATATTTTTTTTATTTTTTTTATATTTCATAATTTTAGCGGGTTTTGTTTTGTAATGTTAGATCTTTTTTGAATGTTTTGGTAGTGTTAGGTTTATTTAAATTTGTCATTTAGGTTTTTTATTTTTTTCATAGTGTTATTTTTTTTTTAATCATGTAATTTAGGATTTTTATTTGTAGTTTATTTTATTTTATTAGAATAGTTATGTTAGGTTAATTTATAATTTCATCTTAGTTTTTTTTTATTTCACAGGTAAGTTTTTATTTATTTAAAAATAGTTATATTGTAAGTTTAATTTAAAAGTTAGGGGGGTGTTAGATTTAATTTAGTGTTTTGTGATGTGGGGGCTGGTGGTTTAGGGGTTAATAGCTTTAGTTTATTAGTTGCGATGTGGGGGGCTGGGGGTTTAGGGGTTAATACTTTATTATAGTGCTGGCGATGTGGGGGGCCGGCGGTTTAGAGGTTAATAAGTTAATAGGTTTATATAGTTTTGGTGATGAGGGTGGGCGGCGGATTAGGGGTTAATAGGTTTATTTAATAGTCACAATGTGTGGGTGGTGGATTAGGGGTTAATAAGTTTAAAGGGACACTGTACCCAAAATTTTTCTTTTGTGATTCAGATTAAGCATGAAATTTTAAGCAACTTTCTAATTTACTCCTATTATCAAATTTTCTTCATTCTCTTGGTATCTTTATTTGAAATGCAAGAATGTAAGTTTAGATGTCGGCCCATTTTTGGTGAACAACCTGGGTTGTCCTTGCGGATTGGTGGATAAATTCATCCACCAATAAAAAAGTGCTGTCCAGAGTACTGAAACCAAAAAAAAGCTTAGATGCCTTATTTTTCAAATAATGATAGCAAGAGAACGAAGAAAAATTGATAATAGGAGTAAATTAGAAAGTTGCTTAAAATTGCATGCTCTTTCTGAATTACAAAAGAAAAAATTTGGGTACAGTGTCCCTTTAATATAGTATTTGCGATGCGGGAGGGTGGCGGTTTAGGGGTTAATAAATAGTTTTAGTGTACTTTGTAACATTTTACTTATGAATTGTGTGAAACATTTTTGTTTCGCAAAATCCATAAATACTGCTCTCAGATTGCAGAATGGATTGTGTCGGTATAGTCTGTAACGCAAGCAATTTAGCCGGACCACACAACCTATAATACGGCGCAATGGAAAATCCTGCACTCAAATGTCATTTTCTGAGTGCGGAATGGATTGTGCATTACAGGCTAAAATGCTTGCGGTATAGCTATACAACCGCAACTTGTAATACAGGAGACCTGCCATTCCACACGTAATGGCCAATTTTTCAGCGGTATAGCCGTACCGCATCATAACGCAAAACTTGTAATTTAGCTGATTGTTTTTAATAAATATATAGTTGATATATCAGCAACATGGAGTATTGCCGGGTGAACACTGTGTACCTGGCAGTATAAAACAAGGTATACGTCATCTCCAGACCCAGTAAGGCTAATTTATACTTGATTAGCCCTTATGCTGTTTTGGTTGAATTTGGATGTGTGTGTGTGTGTGTGTATATATATATATATATATATATATATATATATACACACACACACACACACACACACACAGTACTTCACTATAATAAATATATTTTTTTTGAGGCCCAAAATTTGCACTTTGGTCTACATACATATGATTTATAGATAGGACCTCTCATTCATGGATCTACACGGAATAAGCACATATCCTTATTTTATTTGTTTTTCATAATTTTTGTTGTATTATTCACTTTTTAAGTAAAATATACAATATATGTAGGGATCAGAAACATTACTATGGAGGTACAATGCATACTTGTCAAAACTGCAATGCATGGAAGTAATTCACCAGTTAACTTGAATGCATTTAAAGCTACACTTTGTTGTAGATACAAATATTTATAGAAGAAAGTATTTAAAATGACAAAAAAAAATGTACAAATTACTTGAGCTGATATAGACACAAACAAAATATTTGGAAATTAAATTTGTAAACTATTACTAATGGGAAAAAAGTATCAGATATATATTGAGAACAAATACAAATGGTTGATAATGCAAAAGTATACAAATGATGAATCAGTGTCCAACATAATAAATGGGAATATATATACAAGGAGTAGAATGTATTCCACCTACATACTTCTTAGAACACAAGCTATATTCCAAATGACATACAACAAACAGATTTATAAGTGAGAAAACATTATATTTCAAATGTCCTTTCAAAAACAATATCCAATTATTTTTTTACTACTATATAATAACACATGGTCGCACACTTCAACCAGGTGCCCAGTCAGTCAAAGCAACTCAAGCTCTAACTTACTCTCAACACTGTTGACATGTAGTGTGGACTATGCCAGGGGTGGTATTTACGGTGCCATTTTGTCATAGTCAAGGTATTGACAGAAGCATTTGAGTTGGTAATAGCACTACAAACCTTAGAAGAATATCAAACATTTATTATAAAGGAAACAACTTTTAAAATTGTAGTATCCCACACAACTGCAAATTTGTAGTAAATCAAGTAAAACCCCTAGAGATGGAGTTATTTTAAAGACATTCAAGAATATCTTGTGAATACATGGGTGTGATATTATGATTTAGAGGGTGTTTCCTTTATCGTAACAATGCTGGTGTGCCCTTAAGTTTGTTGTAGAATTTTGGAAATTTGAAGGAGAAAACCATAAATGGCAACATCAATTATAGGGAGAAATTGTTTTAATTCTTAAAGGACCACTACATGCAGTAGAATTGTATAAATAACAAGTGCATAATAACAAGACAATTCAATAACACTTACTCTGAATGTCAAATAAGCAGTAAATTCTTTTGGGCAAATTTATTATTTCTCCCATCTTACAGCCCCATGTTTCATGTGACAGACATCCGCCAATCACAGACTAGTATACGTATACCCTGTGAGCTTGTGCACATGCCCAGTAGGCGCTAGTGCCTCAAAATGTGTATATAAAAATAAATTTGATAATGCAAGTAAAATGGAAAGTTGTTTAAAATTGCATGCTCTATCTGAATCATGAAAGTGAATTGGGTATTAGAATTATGAAGAAATTGCCTTTTGCTGTTACAGCGATTAGATTGCTTGCTGGCATCTGATGGTGATGTAGCTGATGATGTTCTCATTGCCTTGGGTAGGGAGGGGAGGCATGGAAATGAATATTCAGAGGCACAGTGCCAGGCCTTGGATTGGGAGGGATATCAACAGCAACTGGTTGTAAAAGAAGATTTGTGATAAAAAAACATTTCTTATTGACATTTGAAGTGCATCATTTCTAGATTGTGGAGAAGGGAGAAACTGAAAATAAATGTGCACCACTGTGTATGTTAAGCCTCAAAGGGAAATAGTCCATTCTGCATACTTGTCCCTAAACATAGCTCTGAGTGGAAAATATATAGAATTTAAAGTCAGGTAATAATTTGGGTCATTGAGGCGTTCTCTTAATTGAAACATGTGCTAAGTAGGATGGAATACTGATTTGCAGATTTATTTGCCATGATTATATCCCTCAGTTTCACCATCATTTAAGCATTTTGATTTTGTGCATTTAAGCAGAGTTCTGTGATATCAAACCAGCATTAGACATTCACATAAAAAGCCAGCTGTGTCTAGTTGTCTAAGTTAATTAGCAAGTTACAAATGGGAGTAGCTACATAACTAGAAGAAATCTGCACCTTCAGTAATGAAACAAAATGATAGGTTTTGATGACATTTTCAATAAGCAAGCTTGGTACTACTATAATAAAAGAGAGTGGGAACGCAGTGTGAAAAAAAGAGGAAAAACAGTATCTGATACAAGAAAAAATGTTAAGAAGCAGTCAAAAGTGACTTCAATTTGAAGATTACAGGAACGTATCAAAATAATAAGGCAATAATAAGGCAATTAGCAGGAAAAGGAGGTCATGATACAAGTAGATACATAAAGACGGGGACAGGATTAACTTCAGTAAATTAAATAAACATATAAAAAAATAATCAGGTGAATAATTTTCCTTTTATAAAAGATTTATTTAAAAAGGCATGGGTAATAACGTTCCACTTCAGCAAGTAATGCAATTATTAATCAAGTGAAATGTGTCATTGTACACTGATTACAATTCTTTGTCTACTTTTCCACCCACAGATTGTCCAGTTACAATTTTCAGAATTTCAGTGATCAGAGAGGCGCATAACATCCCTACCCCTGAGAACAAAACAGAAATAGTCCTCCATCTTCATCCTTTCATCTTTTATAATAGCTTATATTCACCACCTGACCCTTGGTCTAAAGACCTCTATAGGGACCAATGTTATCAGCAAGAAGGGTATGCAGGATGGACTGTATCCCTGTAGGGCTTATCATACACTATTGATTTGTTCAATAGATTGTGTACTGGCAAAAATACAGTCACTAAAGTGATGAAACCTTTCTCTTGTCATTCAATTTACTTGCACTATATTTTTGAGTCAATGTCAATAAAGAGACACAAATTATACAAAAGGGTCCCAGAGGTCATTATCTGTCACAGCTGTTTTACCTAAATAGACAACGGGAACAGTTTGATTTTAGTGCATTATGACATACACTTTATTTTATTTATTTTACTTTAGTTTTTATTTAGTTTTTAAATTATACTTAAAAAAGTAATAGGTAGGTATCTATTTCTATTATCTTTTTACTGCTCTAACATATTAAAAAGCATAACCACCCTGATAAACAAAACAATAAAAAAAAAAACATGACACTGAATGTTTTCTTGCAAGCTGTCATGTTTTCATATATGTGTAATGGTTAAGGTAATTTTGTATAATACATATGTGCATTGGTTCCTCTGCTATTTATTAACAGGGTTGTATACTAAAACGTACATGATGTTTATAAGATAGAAAAAACTAGTAGAATTTAGAAGGATTTTAAGGTAATCTATAAAGATTTACCTATTAATTAGAATCTAATTTTATATTTTATCACACAGCATTATGTCAACAATTAAAATATTTTTATTTCTGTTAACTGCCTTAGAATCACAAAGCAATCAACTTCACATGGATTCCAGCTCTCTTAAGTTCAGTTTAATTGTTTACTATGATGCAGTCTCATAGCGTTGGTATTCTCCACTGCTTTAATTAAAATACTAAAACATCAAATTAAATTTAAAATTGCCAATAAAAATGTGACATTTTATTCTCTAAATAGAAAGTGACATCTGCAATTTACAAGAGAGGATAAAGTAATATTCTGATTTTCATTCACATTTGTTACAGATCATGAAAACATAATAATAACTATTTTTGAAATTACAGTGTCATGAAGATCTCATGATTTTAGGTGTAAGGGTTTGACTCTGTGTGTTAATTATTTGGATTTACATATGATATAATTTCCTGTGTATTCCATAAAAAGTAGACCTCCTGTCATAAACAGCTTGTAAGATTCACTTGGGAAACTTTATTACACAGGACCTAAAGTCAGTTTATGGCCCTAGGATGTCAACAACAAGAGTGACATAAAAGAACGTCTCTATGAAGGCACAGGCCTTAGGTCAATTAAAGATAACACTAAGATATATTAAGACATGTTTTAATCACATATGTGACATTGGATGATAAAAAATGACAAACATGTCATGTTTGGTATCCAAATAATCTTCAGGATGTCACAATGGGATTGCTTATATGGATATGTGCACTGTATTTACATAATTAACAGTATTAGTTATTCCATAACTCCAGCTAGGGTTTGCAATGTGTATTATGGTATGCCATAAAAGGGAGATAGGTACTTTCCTTACCCATTCTGGAAGGGGCCTGGTCAGAAATCTGACCTCAGGAAAAATATTAACTGTAATTTCAGCAACATAATTTTGTCATTCTACATGGGAGGCTGAGTGTAACACTATAAGTGACTGACTTTTCCTTGCCAAACCCATAACATGTTACTCTTTTTTTGTTTTAAAAACTGTTGCTTTGCATAATTGTTTGTTAACTCTTTTTTTTATATAAATGCACCACGACTCCTTTATGTTCATAATAAATGTTCTTTTATTAAGTTTTTGCCTTTGTCTAATATTTTAACCAGGTTACCAAAAAGACTGGTAATGGTGGTACTGTGGTTTTTTAGATAGGTTTTTGGGATTTTTAATCTGTTTAGTCTGGGTTTTTCCTTACAATTTGACATATATTTTTAAGGTGATAGCAGCATAGATAGTTTAGTGTGGGTGTTAAAGGGGAGTTTTAGGCATTTTTATATGTCTAGTACAGACTAGGCAGTGTTTGTTAACCCTTGCACCCACTGAACTAAGTCACAGGCTTGCCTTAAAGGGACAGTCTAGTATAAATTAAACTTTAATTATTCAGATAGGACTTTTAATTTTAATCAACTTTCCAATTTACTTTTATCATCAAATTTGCTTTTTTCTCTTGGTATTCTTAGTTTAAACTAAACATAGGTAGGCTCATATGTTAATTTCTAAGCCTTTGAGGGCTGCCTCTTATCACAGGCTTTTTAAATCTCTTTTCAACACAAAGAGACAGAAAGGTACACATGGGCCATATAGATAACACTGTGTTCAGGCACAGGGAGTTATTTAAAGGGACACTCAATCATAATTAAACTTTTATTATTCAGATAGAGCATGCTATTTTAAACAACTTTCTAATTTACTCCCATTAACAAAATGTGCACAGTCTTTTATATTTAAACTTTTTGAGTCACCAGCTCCTACTGAGCATGTGCAAGAATAAGTGTGTATGCATTTGTGAATGGCTGATTGCTATCACATGGTACGTGTATGCATTTGTGATTGGCTAATGGCTGTCACATGGTACAGGGGGAGTGGAAAAAGACATAACTTTTAAAATTGTCAGAAAAAAAATCTACTACTCATTTGAAGTTCAGACTAAGTGCTATTGCATTGTCCTGTTATCTTGCATTTGTTGATTATGCAAATCTACAGTGTTGACTGGTCCTTTAAGATCTAGCACAAAACAATGCTAAATGCAAGACAATAGATAATAAGCAGTCACAGTCATGTGATCAGGGGGCTGGAAGAAAGTTCCTAGATACAAGGTAATCACAGAGGTAAAAAGTATATTAATATAACTGTGTTGGTTATGCAAAACTGGGGAATGGGTAATAAAGGGATTATCTATCTTTTAAAACAATAACAATTCGATGGTAGACTGTCCCTTTAAGTGGTTAGACTGTAACAAAATGTAAAAAGGACTTACAGCATTTTCCAAATTCAAAACAATTATTTATTTAGACATTTTGGGAATCTAAACGTCCTCTTAATCAGAACACATTACAGCGAAAAAACGGTGAAATAAGTATCTTCCTAAAGGGTATATAACAAACCCCTTTACATTATACACAGTGTTATTACACTGTGTTTAATGGAAGTTGTGTGTTATATACTCTATAAGAGTTTATTTATTGCACTTTTTTCTCACTTTAATTTGTTCTGAAAAAGGGGATGTCTATATCAACAAAAAGGCTAACTTCAGTAACAATGTAACAATGCTACTCCAGTAACAATGATTGTCTTCTCCAAATAAGTGATGGGTGGAGTTTAGTCTTTTATAAACATTTGCAGCAAACAATGTGTTAATCCATTCTGAATGTTTTCATACTAGGCCTGTATGTTAGTTTGTAGTAGCACTACACAAATGTTTTGAAATTACAATAGCCTAGATTACAAGTGGGAAAGTTACACAATTACAATTAGATAAAATATTTTAACGCAATAAAAGACATAGTAACATAGTAGATGAGGTTTGAAAAAAGACCAAAGTCCATCAAGTTCAATCTATACAAATCTAATATACTTACAAAAAGCTCCAGTTGAGCTTAAATTAATCCCACTAAAAGGTGACCCATTTAATACAAGCATCATATCTATGAATTTTGTTTCTAGCCAGAAATGTATCTAAATCATTTTTAAATCTATCTAGGGTATTGGCACTACCTGCTTTGGTAATGAGTTCCACAATTGTATTGCTCTTACTGTGAAAAAACATTACCGTTGCAGGAGATTACATCTCCTTTCCTCCAACCTTATATTGTGACCTCTTGTCACAAACATTTTTCTTGGAATAAACAGAGCTTCTGCCATCTCTGTATATGGGCCTTGAATATACAGGGAGTGCAGAATTATTAGGCAAATTAGTATTTTGACCACATCATCCTCTTTATGCATGTTGTTTTACTCCAAGCTGTATAGGCTCGAAAGCCTACTACCAATTAAGCATATTAGGTGATGTGCATCTCTGTAATGAGAATGGGTGTGGTCTAATGACATCAACACCCTATATCAGGTGTGCATAATTATTAGGCAACTTCCTTTCCTTTGGCAAAATGGGTCAAAAGAAGGACTTGACAGGCTCAGAAAAGTCAAAAATAGTGAGATATCTTGCAGAGGGATGCAGCACTCTTAAAATTGCAAAGCTTCTGAAGCGTGATCAACGAACAATCAAACGTTTCATTCAAAATAGTCAACAGGGGGGCGGAGCCAACTGTTGGAAAGAGCAGACATGTTTCATGGAAGCTCCTGCTTAAAATTTTTATATCTACTTAATTGTTTATGATCCTATAGAGGATAATCACACTTTTTGGTCTCATCTTATGGAACTAGCCTCAGTGTCTTTGATTGAGACTGTACGGTAGATGTTTTGCCACAAAGCTCCTGTATGAAGCTGCCTTGATATCCTGAAACTCTGAGCCGCCATTATCCATCTAATCTCTCTGCCTGGTGAACTGTGATACTCCTGCCCGGCGCAACGCCTAATAGCTGGCCACAGGCAAGTAGGGGAGAATTCATTCAGAACTCGGAGTCGTTTCTCTTTATTCCTGACCAGGGCAACGGAACCCCCTCCCCCCTTCCCGCTGATGTCTAGGTTAAGTTTGCCTGCTTAATAATACCAGAGACTGGGCCCTACAATACACTCTATTGGCTGTGTATATACTTTCTTTTTTTTTTTTTTTTTTTAAATAATTTTTATTGAAGTCAAAAAAAAGATACAGAATATGGGGTAAGCCCCAAAACATTTATACATCAATGTATACATAGTATAGTTAGCTACATAATATATTCACATATCTCAAGCGTTACTATACAATGTGGGCTGTCTCACATAAAGACTTCAGTTTTATTATAGAGTATCATAAATGTAAAATAAACAATAATGGTCCTCTCCCAGCTGTGTAAGAAGAAAATTAGGGTATCTATTCAAATAAGGTTAGGGCTAGGGAGGAGGTGGCTCTATAGTTTTATGGGGTAGGGGGATGCAGCGGGCGAGAGCCGCTCAAAGTGGAGTAGGGGGGGTGGAGGGGGGGGTGGAGGGCGGAGCCATTTAGTATGTCAAATTTGTAGGCAGGAGTTACTCAGGGTATAGGGATTTATATGTATAGTTGAGGTGCTTTCAATAAGATAAATAAGGGTAGTTCTTAAGAAAATTATATAGAGGAGGGGATATTAGTATGTATGGAATAGAATATACAGGATCTCTGGGTGAGCCCCTCTCCTGGGGAAGTGTCAGCTATAGACGATGCAGGAAAAAGGAGAATGGATATGACCCGCAGGCAACCAGTACCGGCGGGAAAGGGAGGAGAGGGACCCAGCAGTAACAGGGTGTGAGCAGCGTAGGCAAAACCTATGATAGATATACTTTCTAACAAGCAAGTCATACTATAATATGTTCATGATAACAATACTAAGTTATATACTTAAGAAACCCAACTGAAGATCATGAAGAGTTTATACTAACATGCCATTTGAATCATATCACTCCAAGTAACACGAGTAAAATTGTTGGCACGCCACACTGCCTCGGCCGCTGGCAGTGCGGAAGAAGGCCAAGATATACTGGGGTCTCAGAAAGCAATATTCTAATGTAATGCAGCATGACACTTTCCATTATAATCCCCTGTAACATAAGGATGCACCCATGTACAATCATTGAAAACAAACACTTATATCCTTATAATTAATAGCCCCAAAAAATTGCTAAAGCTAGGGATAAAGATATTTAGCATATGCAATACTAGCACATATAGAGTTTGAAAAAAAAAACAGAGAGGGCTTATGTAACAAGCTGTATTGCTATAGCATATTAGTGAGGTTTACATGAGAGTTGCTAGGATGGGGTAATAAATTGTACATATTAGTTTAGATCTAGTGTGGGGGAAAACCATCAGAGGAGCCTATGATTGTTGATATAAACATAAGACATAATGATCGTGTACATAGTGCTAAGAAGTAATGCTAAATGATTTAGAGAACATACTGCGTTTACTGTGATAGTGGAGGCTACAACTTATGTAGAAACTGGAGTGAGGCTACCTCAGAGGAGTAGGGGAAATAGCAATGCTCCGCTAGTTAAATGTAACTGCAAACCACATTTTTAGCACTAATTCAGATTGCAGAGGCTGTATACTATCAGCAACATTATGAATACACAAATAGCAAGGGATTTGCATGTATTTAACCTTTCAGGGGTCAGTTAGGGTCCTATGCTTAGAAAGTTGAATGTGCTATCTTAGTAATATTCACATCTTATGTGTATGTAAAACTAGGTAGCGTGAGAAACTATACTGCAATGAAAATATAGACAGTCCCACTGATGCCAAGTAACCCCCTCACACACATATCAATATATAAAAATAATATAAGCATATATATGAGCACATTATTTTTGCTTCAGCATAGAGTGACTATGAACCTTTATATAGTCTAGCTGAATTGTGAAGCACGTGGCCATTTGGAGACTAAGATATGTATAAGCTATAGGTAATAGTCATAGACATATCTATCAGACACAATTTGAAAATATAGTATATAGGCAACACTATGAACCCCAAGGACAGGGTGACTGTATTAGGAGTACTGCAATCTACCAATTAGAGATTCTAGGTACACTAAATAGGAGTAGTCTAGGAGGAGAGATAAACAAAACTAGAGCAAATAGCATAGTATTTCCTAACATAAGTCAGCAATATCAAGCTCATGTAACATTTAATACCTGCATTAGTGTAGACAGCTGTTAGTAGATGGTTTTAGGGATAACGGTAGGGAATCCTACATATAAATAAGCATGCATCAAGAGAGTAACTAAAACTCATTTTGTAAACTATTTGCGCGCATCTAACCCAACTAGCACATAAGAACATAACAAACATTGCCTTAAACTTGGATGATGCACAGTCCAATTAATTGTAATTAAAGAGTCTTTATAGGCCAGAATATTCTATCCCGTAGACAGGATCGCTCCAGCACAGAGACCATTTAGATACCCATCCGGGAAGCGTATAAGGGGGAGCAGACTGAGTTCTTTCAAAAAATGAGGAGGTATCGAGTAAATCATAGAAACTGTCAGTGGGTATGTCGCTGGTCAAATTGCGCTTCGTTTAGCCTACACCATTTCTAGTTCAGATGATTATTGAAAACTGACCACCCGGATCAAAAGGGTCCTGCCGCAAGCCAGGGCAATATATGGAGCCACTTTTGTGTGAGATTTCTGTGTGATCCGGTGGTCTAGGCATCCAGTTCAACCTCCATGATAGAGGCGCAAGGAGGGAGGCATGGGGAGCGCTGGTAAACACAGTCTGTGAGACTAACATGGTGGGGTGTGCGTGTGAAAAAATCTTCAGGCTCTCTGTAGTTCCCCATGAATTTGCCCCATCACTCACCTTACAGAAATGGAATGTGAAAGTGCTCCCTGTATGATTAGTAGCTGGTCCACTTTTCTCTCGTTCTATTACCATTGGCTGCTGTAGGTCCGTGGTAAAGTACAGGGTTGCACTACACAGAGCTAGGGCTGGGGTGGTCTCAGGGGTCTGGAGGAATGTGGTCCGAGAGTGCACAGTAATGGGCCTCACAAAGAGGGGAGGTGGAGTGCCGCTGGCTTCGTCTGTGTTCTCGTGAGGAGCGAAGAGTTGCGGGTGACAGTCTTCTATTTGCAAGCTAGTAGTCATAACAAAACCGTCCCCAGCAGCATCTGGTGAATTCTCCCTATCGGGAGCAAGGCATAGCGCAAGTGAGGCAAACTGCGTATCCATGCGGCACTCTAATTCAGCGAGTGCAGCCAAGATTTGTGAGGCCATCATCCCTAGTAGTCAGGCAACTTATGTACCCCAAATCGATAGGTATCAAGGGGAGAGATCAGGTTATAGGTGCTGACGGATTATAGCATTGACCTGTACCGGTAATAACTGTGAAGATGGCGGGCCTTTCACTCTCTAGGGGATCGTGGCGTCTATGGCATCCTTGCTGTAGTGACGATCCCTCGCCTCCACAACGGGCCGATTCTGTAGATAAAATAAGTGGATGGGTCACATAGGCTACGCTGTCCCCCCTGCTTTGCAGGATATATTCTCCTCTTGATACGCAATAAGCGGCTAGTCTGCGGCCTGTATATAATCCGGTACTCAGTGGACCTGCTCCGCTTTACCCACTCGGAAATAGCATGTCAGCGTATAGATAATGCTCTCATATGAACTGTGAGATATAAGTCAAGTGAAATCACTCAAAACTTAAATTTTAGAGCCCTATGAAATGTTTTTAAGGATTTATAAGCAGGAGCTCTCAACATCTGCGTCTGCTTTGCTTCATAGCTGGCTCCGCCCCCCGGCTGTGTATATACTTTCATTATCACTAACACCCATGACCATGGAGCCTGATGTTAGAGAGGAGGATTTAATGTTTCAACGCATGGAGGAGAATTTTGTAGATTTGAAGCGCAGCCTGTGGGCAGTTTGGGAACTAGCCGCGCAGCTATCAGAGGAGGCACAAGCTACAACGCACTGCAACTTGGAGGAGGTCCCATCTATAACAGATGGAGTCCGCAAGGAGAGAAGCGGCACAACACATCTAGATTACAATACCACAGTAGCGATACGCAACACTCTGCTCTCTGGGACCCCTTCACATAGCCGGCATCACCATTTACCCAACGGTACAGTCGCTCCAGTTTTTCACACTCCCTATCTACTCATATGGGCAGCTCCTAGCCACGAGGGGGAGAAAACGCCACTGTGGGACTTGGTCTTACATCACTGCACAGATTGGAACATAATGACTTCCACATTATCAAACAAAGGGGACTTTAGTAAATTGGAGAGACATTTGTATACCCTCATCCCATCCTGTCCCAAAGTTGGGAAATCTGGAGTTGGCTGAACATTATGTATGCTCATATACCCCCCCTTCTCCCCCAGTTTTTGGTGTATTATTTGTTCTCCTCTTTACTCTCAATATGGATCTCAGGGGGAATCCTCTTGTTTTTTTTTTTTTTTTTGCTCATTATGGTGTACGGTTTGATTTTAAGGAGTGATATTGTACCATAGCTTTGTATGTTTATCCCTCATATATATCAAAGGATAGCACATAGATGTCGCTGTTTAATCTAAAGAGCTCATTTCTTCACCCTGCTAAAAGGCTGAAACCTACTCCCTACACAAGTGTTATTAAATTTAAAACATCACTTAATCTATACGAGACAGGATAAGTTGTCAAACTTTCCTCTTGCATTTGTATAGCACTTCTCAGTACGGATGCTGCCGGCGGCCGAGGTAGCAAACTAGTTGGGGAGAGTATGTAGAGACAACTTATTAAATAGGTATCCCACTATATATTAGAGCCTTCGGTGGAGCTTTTTTAATTTATCTTAAGCAGGTTCAAATGTTTTTTTTTATTTTATATGCTTCATATACAACCTATATAGATGCTTACAACTTTATTGTGCTAAAATTTAGATCACAAATTTGCACTAATTCATCTCATGGAAACATTTTCTACTAGAGCAGCCATAGATACCCTTACACTGTAAGCTACATGGCCTAGCCTAGAGTTTTTCTATATATAATTCCCAATTATAATGGCAGGGTAGTTCCCGGTCACATAGTACTGTCCCTACACCTTTTCAGCTTCTATTGTTTTTCTCCTAATCCTAGATATCAGATGAGAACCTTTCCTCCCCTCACCTCACCTACCTTTCCTTAAGGATATGTGGTGAATATTTAGCGGTATTAATCCGCTCCTGATATTGGTTGTATTCCATATCTATTTCATAAGAGCTAAGGTCCCAATTGATATCCTATATAGTACCTTTCAGGGAAAATAGTTTTTTTTTCAATTAAAGAAATATCTGCATATCCCAGTTTCAAGTTTCTTACTAATAGGCTGCAGATTTTGATAAAGAGGTACTATCGCAATATCTCACAAAAATATTAAAAATATGAGGTATCAATGTAATTTATACCATTTACATGAATGATGCAGTTTAGCTGTGTAGTCTCCTATGTTTACTATAAGATTAATTGTCATGATTTACTTATGATATCAGTTGTGTTTGTCTAAAAGTAACATATGTCCCAGCTTATGTTTATCTCTCATTTTACTAATATGTGGTATCAATGCAACCTATACCATATATATGTTTGAGGCAGTTTAGCTTTGTAGTCTGCCATGTTTACTACATGTATGATCGTTATGATTTATTTCTGGTATCAGATGTGTTTGTCTAGAATTAACATATGTCTCTGCTTATGTTTGTTTATTGTTTTACTAATTACCTCAATAAAAAACTTTGATTTAAAAAAAAAAAAAAAATAGTCAACAGGATCGCAAGAAGCGTGTGGAAAAACCAAGGCGCAAAATAACTGCCCATGAACTGAGAAAAGTCAAGCGTGCAGCTGCCAAGATGCCACTTGCCACCAGTTTGGCCATATTTCAGAGCTGCAACATCACTGGAGTGCCCAAAAGCACAAGGTGTGCAATACTCAGAGACATGGCCAAGGTAAGAAAGGCTGAAAGATGACCACCACTGAACAAGACACACAAGCTGAAACGTCAAGACTGGGCCAAGAAATATCTCAAGACTGATTTTTCTAAGGTTTTATGGACTGATGAAATGAGAGTGAGTCTTGATGAGCCAGATGGATGGGCCCGTGGCTGGATTGGTAAAGGGCAGAGAGCTCCAGTCCGACTCAGACGCCAGCAAGGTGGAGCTGGAGTACTGGTTTGGGCTGGTATCATCAAAGATGAGCTTGTGGGGCCTTTTCGGGTTGAGGATGGAGTCAAGCTCAACTCCCAGTCCTACTGCCAGTTTCTGGAAGACACCTTCTTCAAGCAGTGGTACAGGAAGAAGTCTGCATCCTTCAAGAAAAACATGATTTTCGTGCATGGCAATGATCCATCACACGCGTCCAAGTACTCCACAGCGTGGCTGGCAAGAAAGGGTATAAAAGAAGAAAATCTAATGACATGGCCTCCTTGTTCACCTGATCTGAACCCCATTGAGAACCTGTGGTCCATCATCAAATGTGAGATTTACAAGGAGGGAAAACAGTACACCTCTCTGAACAGTGTCTGGGAGGCTGTGGTTGCTGCTGCACGCAATGTTGATGGTGAACAGATCAAAGCACTGACAGAATCCATGGATGGCAGGCTTTTGAGTGTCCTTGCAAAGAAAGGTGGCTATATTGGTCACTGATTTGTTTTTGTTTTGTTTTTGAATGTCAGAAATGTATATTTGTGAATGTTGAGATGTTATATTGGTTTCACTGGTAAAAATAAATAATTGAAATGGGTATATATTTGTTTTTTTGTTAAGTTGCCTAATAATTATGCACAGTAATAGTCACCTGCACACACAGATATCCCCCTAAAATAGCTATAACTAAAAACAAACTAAAAACTACTTCCAAACTATTCAGCTTTGATATTAATTAGTTTTTTGGGTTCATTGAGAACATGGTTGTTGTTCAATAATAAAGTTAATCCTCAAAAATACAACTTGCCTAATAATTCTGCACTCCCTGTATTTATATAAAGTAATCATGTCACCTCTCAAGGCCTTTTTTCTAGGGAAAACAGATCCAGTTTGGCTAGCCTCTCCTCATAGCTTAAATTCTATATTCCCCTTATTAGCTTTGTGGCCCTTCTCTGAACTTTTTCTACTTCTGCAATATCTGTTTTTGGGATTGGTCCCCAGAACTGCACTCCATACTCAAGATGAGGCCTTACCAGGGATTTATATAGTGACAGAATTATGCTTTCCTCCCTTGAATCAATGCCTCTTTTAATACATGCTAGTATCTTATTAGCCTTTGAAGTCGCTGCCTTGCATTGTGCACCCATCTTTAGCTTGTTATCTATAACTACTCTGAAATCCCTTTTCTCCTCTGTTTGGCTAAGTCTTGTCCCATTTAAATAATACATTGCCTGCTTATTTTTACTTCCAAAATGTAGAACCTTGCATTTTCCCGTATTAAATCTAATTTTCCATTTACCTCCCCATTCTTCTAATTTTTGCAGATCCCTTTGTAATGAAAGTTCATCCTGCTCTAACCTAATGACCTTACTTAACTTAGTATCATCTGCAAAAATAGAGATGTTGCTATTTAATCCTTGCTCCACGTCATTAATAAAAATATTAAAAAGAACAGTGCCCAGTACTGATGCCTGGGAGACTCTACTGATTACTTTTGTCAAATCTGAGTATGACCCATTCACTACTACTCGTTGCTCCCTATCTTTTATCAAGTTATTTATCCATGAGCTAACATTTTTAGCTATTCCCAGTCCCTTAATTTTGTGCATTAATCTCTCATGTGGCACTGTATCAAATGTCTTTGCAAAATTCAAGTATATCACATCAACTGATTCCCCTTTATCTATATTTCTACTTACTTCCTCATAGAATCTAATTAGATTAGTTTGACATGATCTATTTCTCATAAAACCATGCTGATTTGAACTCATAATCTTGTTTACACGAATATGCTCATCAATATAATCCCTTATAATCCCTTCAAATATCTTCCCCACTATTGATGTAAGACTAACTGGTCTATAGCTTCCTGGATTATCCCTGCTTCCCTTTTTGAAGAGTGGCACCACATCAGCTTTACGCCAATCCTGGGGTACTATGCCTGAGGATAATGAGTCTGAGTAATGGTTTGTCTATAACAGTGCTAAATTCCCGTAACACCCTTGGGTGTATTCCATCTGGGCCTGGAGTTTTATTTACCTTAATATTATCCAGTTTTTTCCTGATATCCTCTAGACATAACCCAGTAAATGGTATGGGCTGGCATGTTCTAGTTTGTTCCAAAGTATCCTCCATTGGTTCCTCGTGTGTGTATACTGAAGAAAAGAACTGGTTTAGTATCCAGCCTTCTCCCTGTCACTGTTAATCATGCTACCCTCCACACATTTTAATGTACCTATATTGTTGTATATTTTTGCAATTTATGTACTTAAAGAACCTTTTAGGTTTAGACTTAAAATCCTTTGCAATTAATTTTTCATTTTTAATTTTGCCGAACTTGATTGCTTTTTTGCATGCTTTGTTACATTCCTTATAAATATGGTATGTTGAGTCAGTACTATTTTCTTTGGATAATTTAAATGCCCTACATTTTTTTTCCTAACTCTTTATTTCAACCCACAGGGTCTCTACATTGTCATCTGAATCATCATAAATATCTTCCCTTATTGTAGGTTTAAGGCTATGTTTAATATACATGCATATTCCTCCATCCCTTTTATTTTTCTTGATCCTCCTAAATAAAGTATAACCCTCTAAGTCAATGTGAATCATCCCACCAAGTTTCAGTTATACTGATAATATCATAGTCCTCTTCTGCAACCAAGAGCTCCAGCACCCCCATTTTACTTGTCATGCTTCTTGCATTTGTTGTCATAAATTTAATTTTCATGTGCTTTCTGCAGATTCTTGGTGCGCTTTCCTCCATACTTTCTAATGTGACATTTCTTAAGTCATCCCTTCCTTGAGATATTATTGGAGTGACATATCCACAGACTGATCATTCTGTTCTATTTTGTGCTAACTGACCCTTCCCCCTTTGCCTAGTTTAAAAGATTCTCTAAACGTGCTACCATCCTTTCCCCAACACACCTGCACCCATGTCATTCAGGTGCAATCCATCCTTACTGTACAAATTATACCCAAGTGAAAAGTCAGCCCAGTGCTCTAAAAAGTCAAACCCCTCATTTTTACACCATGTTTTTTAAGCATGAATTAACAAACCTTAGCTCCTTCTGCCTTATTGAGTTAGCACACGGCACTGGTAATATCTCTGAAAATATTACTTTAAATATTCTTGCTTTAAGCTTGCTACCTAACTCCCTGAAGTCATTTTTTAGGACTCTCCATCTCCTGCTGATTCCTTCATTAGTACTAATATGTACCATGACTGCAGGATCCGACCCAGATCCCTCTAGCAATCTATTAATATGCTCCACAATATGCCTAACACGAGCCCCTGGAAGACAGCAAACTGTTCTATTCAAAGGGTCTGGATGACAAACTACCCTATCAACCTTCCTAATTATAGAGTCTGCTACAACCAACATCTGCCTCAGGTACTGACTTGTATGCCCCTCTTCATTGACTGAAGGACTATTAACTATATGTATGCCCCGCTACCATGTCTGAAGGACTGCCCACGATAGTATTCTCCTCTTCCACAACTAAAGGACTGTTCACTATACTAGGCAAAACAGCTCTCTCTGACACTGACACCCCTAAACTGATATCCCCAACATCTTCACTTAATCTGGCAAATCTGTTGGGGTGTACCAGTTCAGAGCTGGCCTGTCTCTTTCGCTTACCTTTATTTTGCCCTCTAATTGTGACCCAGCTACATCCTGGAGTCTCCTCATCTGAATCCTCCCCATTCCCACTGCTAGAACAATTAACAACCACCTATCCATTTCCCTTTAAAGTGTCTGAATTTCATGCAGTGTTGCAATTCATTCCTCCAGAACTCCAATACGAGTTTCTAAACAGACAATCTGCTCACATTTGAAACAGACATATAATCCCTGAAGTGGCTGCTCCAGTGATGCAAACATATGGCAAGCTGTACACTGAATGAGATTCTCACACATTCTTAATAAAAGGTTTAACTTAAAAATATAAAATAATTGTATTTTCCCTTGGTTACTCCAAATCCTTGTTATCCTAACTCCCTTGTTTAGCTAACTGCTTTACATAAACAGACAATCTTACTTTAACAGATAATCAATGCAGCAGATCCTCTAAGAGCAGGCTCACAGAGTTACTGTGCTAGATTTATAGTCTAGGTAGGGCTACACAGGTGAAAATAATCCCTCCCCTAATTACCCACAAAGAAAACTAAAAAAAAAAAAAAAAAGATTAGAAACAAACAAAAAAAAACAGTTTGTTTTTTTGTTAAAAATGCAGCCCGTACACAGCAAACAATTTAAGAGTTGCCTTGTTTAGTTTACTGCTTTACTTAAAGGGACAGTCAAGTCCAAAAAAACCTTTCATTTTTCAAATAGGGCATGCAATTTTAAACAACTTTCCAATTTACTTTTATCAACAATTTTGCTTTGTTCTCTTGGTATTCTAGTTGAAAGCAAACCTAGGAAGGTACATATGATAATTTCTAAGCCCTTGAAGGCCGCTTCTATTTTATTTACTTTTCACAGCAGGGGAGAGCAAGCTCATGTAGACCATATAGATAGCATTGCGATCACGCTCGTGGCTAGTGGCAGACACTGCACTAATTGGCTAAAATGCAAGTCAATAGATAATAACTAAAAGTCATGTGATTAGGGGCGGTCAGAAGATGCTTAGATACAAGTTAGTCACAGAAGTAAAAAGTGTATTAATATAACAGTGTTGGTTTTGCAAAACTGGGGAATGGGTAATAAAGGGATTATCTATCTTTTTAAACAACAAAAATTCTGGTGTTGACTGTCCCTTTAAACAGACAATCTTACTTTAACAGATAATCAGCAGACCCTCTCAGAGCAGGCTCACAGACTTACTGTGCTATATTTGTAGTCTAGGTAGGCCCACACAGGTGAAAATAACCCCTCCCCTAATTACCCGCACAGGGGAAAAAAAGGATTAGAAACAAACTTAAATAAAAAGTTATTTTTTTGGTTTTTTTTTAAATTCAGCCTTTACACAGCAAACAATTTAAGAGTTGCCTTGTTTAGCTAACTGCTTTACTTAAACAGACAATCTTACTTTAACAGATAATTAATGCAGCAGACCCTCTCAGAGCAGGCTCACAGAGTTACTGTGCTAGATTTATAGTCTAGGTAGGCCCACACAAGTGAAAATATTCCCTCCCCTAATTACCCACACAGGAAACAAAAAACAAAAACAAAAAAAGATAAGAAAGAAAGAAATAAAAACTTTTTTTTTTTAAATGCAGCCCTTACACAGCAAACAATTTAAGAGTTGCCTTGTTTAGCTAACTGCTTTACTGAAACAGACAATCTTACTTTAACAGATAATCAATGCAGCAGACCCTCTCAGAGCCTAGAGAACATTTTAATGGCCATCTTGGTAAAAAAAAATGAGCATGATATACTAAATTCTGTATATAAATATATATGGTCTAACTTTCCATTTGTGCATTTTCAAAATCACCTTTAAAATGCTGGCACTGTAGTTTTAAACACTGAGGATAGACAGGTATTATAAACAGATAAAGATAAATAAAATGAAAAGTATAGACTTAAAGGGTCACTAAATGCAGTAGAATTGCATAATTAACAAGTATATAATAAAAAGACAATGATTTAACACCTAGGGGCCGATTTAACATGCTGCAAATGCAGCAGTTTCCGCGCAGCCGTGAGGCCTCTTACGATTGGCCGCAAAATCTGCAGGGGGGCGGCATTGCACAAGCATTTTACTTGAAATGCTTGTGCAATGTTAAATGCTGACTGCGTATGCTATCAGAATTTAGCGATGTCGGGCGCACATGATCCGCTACAGCGGATAATGTCTACCCGCATTTTAATAAATCGGCCCCTCACTCTGAACTTCAAATAAGCAGTAGATTTTTTTTCTGGCAAATTTTATTTTTTCCCCACCTATTTTCCAGCTCCCTGCATCATGTGACAGACATCAGCTAATCATAGACTAGTATACCTATACCCTGTGAGCTTGTGCACATGCTCAGTAGGGTCTTAATCCCCATAAAGTGTGTAAAGTAAATTGAAAAGTTGCCTTAAAACTGCATGTTCTATTCTGAATCATACAAGATTATTTGAGTGTCCCTATAAATATGCTATGTAATTGTGGTGGAAGATTTTGGGGCTGGACTGGGACCAAAAATAGGCCCGTGCATTTTAAGGCAAAGCAGCCCACTCCCCCCCCCCATTTTTTATTTTATAGCCCATATACACCCACTCATATCCCGCACAACATACATAGACCCACTTACATGCACACACACAACACACCACACATACTCCCACTCACATGCACGCAAACACCACCCCCTTGTACCCTCCTTGTTGCTTGTCACCTTTTAGACTTTTTTCCCCTTCAATCTGATGCCATGGAGTATGCCGCACACGTTTAATATAGCAGGCACATCATGCACAGAATACCTGCTGGAATAGTTTTCACAAGAACAGCAGGTAAGTAATAGAATTTCATTACGACGATGCTTTGAAAGTTTCAGAAACCAATCAAGATGTTAGAGTCCCAGTTTATTACTCACCTCTTACTTCCAGTCTCAAGTAAACACTATACGCCGACCTCCAGTGACGTCACACGCAGACAATCCCGCGCTAGTTCCGCACTAGCTAATTGCTTATGCCGCTCCCATTTGCGGCGCAGCATGTCACTTTTCAGTTCCTCCCAGCCAGGCCAGACCTCGGAGGCCCATGCTGCACCTCCCACCCTCCGCCGCATCAGTAGCAGCATGTCTCTTGAAAGGGCATACTCTTAAAATGGCAAATTCATTAGGATTATTATTAAAAATTAGATATTAGGTAAGGTTTAAAGGGTCATGAAACCCAAACATTTTCTATCATGATTTAGATTAGGACGCACAATTTTAAAAAAATATGCAATGTTCTTCCATTATCAAATTTTCTTTATTCACTTAGGCCTAGATTTGGAGTTTGGCGTTAGCCGTGAAAACCAGCGTTAGAGGCTCCTAACGCTGGTTTTAGGCTAACTCCGGTATTTGGAGTCACTCAAAATAGGGTCTAACGCTCACTTTTCAGCCGCGACTTTGCCATACCGCAGATCCCCTTACGTAAATTGCGTATCCTATCTTTTCAATGGGATCTTTCTAACTCCGGTATTATAGAGTCGTGGCTAGTGAGCGTTAGACATCTAACGACAAAACTCCAGCCGCAGGAAAAAAGTCAGTAGTTAAGAGCTTCCTGGGCTAACGCCGGTTCATAAAGCTCTTAACTACTGTACTCTAAAGTACACTAACACCCATAAACTACCTATGTACCCCTAAACTGAGGCCCCCCATATCGCCGCCACTCGATTACATTTTTTTAACCCCTAATCTGCCGACCGCCACCTACATTATACTTATGTACCCCTAATCTGCTGCCCCTAACACCGCCGACCCCTGTATTATATTTATTAACCCCTAACCTGCCCCCCACAATGTCGCCTCCACCTGCCTACACTTATTAACCCCTAATCTGCCGAGCGGACCGCACCGCTACTAATATAAGTTATTAACCCCTAATCTGCATCACTAACCCTATAATAAATAGTATTAACCCCTAATCTGCCCTCCCTAACATCGCCGGCACCTAACTTCAAACATTAACCCCTAATCTGCCGACCGGAGCTCACCGCTACTATAATAAATGTATTAACCCCTAAAGCTAAGTCTAACCCTAACACTAACACCCCCCCTAAGTTAAATATAATTTGTATCTAACGAAATTAATTAACTCTTATTAAATAAATTATTCCTATTTAAAGCTAAATACTACCTGTAAAATAAATCCTTAATATAGCTACAATATAAATTATAATTACATTGTAGCATTTTAGATTAATATTTATTTTACAGGCAACTTTGTAATTATTTTAACCAGGTACAATAGCTACTAAATAGTTAAAGAACTATTTAATAGTTACCTAGTTAAAAATAATAACAAAATTACCTGTAAAATAATCCTAACCTAAGTTACAATTAAACCTAACACTATACTATCATTAATTAATTAAATAAAATACCTACAATTACCTACAAATTAACCCTAACACTACACTATCAATAAATAAATTAAATACAATTCCTACAAATAACTACAATGAAATAAACTAAAGTTACAAAAAATAAAAAAGAACTAAGTTACAAAAAATAAAAAAATATTTACAAACATAAGAAAAATATTACAACAATTTTAACTAATTACACCTACTCTAAGCCCCCTAATAAAATAACAAAGACCCCCAAAATAACAAAATGCCCTACCTATATTCTAAATTACTACATTTCAAAGCTCTTTTACCTTACCAGCCCTGAACAGGGCCCTTTGCGGGGCATGCCCCAAGAAATTCAGCTCTTTTGCCTCTAAAAAAAACCATACAATACCCCCCCCAACATTACAACCCACCACCCACATACCCCTAATCTAACCCAAACCCCCCTTAAATAAACCTAACACTAAGCCCCCTGGAAGATCTTCCTACCTTGTCTTCACCCTACCAGGTTCACCGATCCGTCCTGAAAGAGCTCCTCCGATGTTCCTGATCCAAGCTCAAGCGGGGGGCTGAAGAGGTCCATGACCCGGCTGAAGTCTTCATCCAAGCGGGAGCTGAAGAGGTCCATGATCCGGCTGAAGTCTTCATCCAAGCGGGAGTTGAAGAGGTCCATGATCCGGATGAAGTCTTCTATCAACGGCATCTTCAATCTTCTTTCTTCCGGATCCATCTTGCAGACCTCCGACGCGGAACATCCTCTTCTCCCCGACCGCCTACTAGCCGAATGACGGTTCCTTTAAGGGGACGTCATCCAAGATGGTGTCCCTCGAATTTCCGATTGGCTGATAGGATTCTATCAGCCATCGGATATTAAGGTAGGAATATTCTGATTGGATGATGGAATCAGCCAATTCAGAATCAAGATCAATCCGATGGCTGATCCAATCAGCCAATCAGATTGAGCTCGCATTCTATTGGCTGATCGGAACAGCCAATAGAATGCAAGCTCAATCTGATTGGCCGATCGAATCTTCCAAATCGGATTGAACTTGATTCTGATTGGCTGATAGAATAATCCGATTGGCTGATAGAATCCTATCAGCCAATCGGAATTCGAGGGGGACGCCATCTTGGATGTCGCCCCTTAAAGGAACCGTCATTCGGCTAGTAGGCGTCGGGAGATAGAGGATGTTCCACGTCGGAGGTCTGCAAGAAGGATCCGGAAGAAAGAAGATTGAAGATGCCGTTGATAGAAGACTTCATCCGGATCATGGACCTCTTTCAGCTCCCGCTTGGAGGAAGACTCAGCCGGATCATGGACCTCTTCAGCCCCCCGCTTGGGGCTTGGATTCAGGACATCGGAGGAGCTCTTCAGGACGAGTCGGTGAACCAGGTAGGGTGAAGACAAGGTAGGAAGATCTTCAGGGCTTAGTGTTAGGTTTATTTAAAGGGGGTTTGGGTTAGATTAGGGTGTATGTGGGTGGTGGGTTGTATGTTGGGGGGGGTATTGTATGTTTTTTTTTTTACAGGCAAAAGAGCTGAATTTCTTGGGGCATGCCCCGCAAAGGGCCCTGTTCAGGGCTGGTAAGGTAAAAGAGCTTTGAAATGTAGTAATTTAGAATAGGGTAGGGCATTTTGTTATTTTGGGGGTCTTTGTTATTTTATTAGGGGGCTTAGAGTAGGTGTAATTAGTTTAAAATTGTTGTAATATTTTTCTTATGTTTGTAAATATTTTTTTATTTTTTGTAACTTAGTTCTTTTTTATTTTTTGTACTTTAGTTAGTTTATTTCATTGTAGTTATTTGTAGGAATTGTATTTAATTTATTTATTGATAGTGTAGTGTTAGGTTTAATTGTAGGTAATTGTAGGTATTTTATTTAATTAATTTAATGATAGTATAGTGTTAGGTTTAATTGTAACTTAGGTTAGGATTTATTTTACAGGCAATTTTGTTATCATTTTAACTAGGTAACTATTAAATAGTTCTTAACTATTTAATAGCTATTGTACCTGGTTAAAATAATTACAAAGTTGCCTGTAAAATAAATATTAATCCTAAAATAGCTACAATGTAATTATAATTTATATTGTAGCTATATTAGGATTTATTTTACAGGTAAGTATTTAGCTTTAAATAGGAATAATTTATTTAATAAGAGTTAATATTTCGTTAGATAAAAATTATATTTAACTTAGGGGGGTGTTAGTGTTAGGGGTTAGACTTAGCTTTAGGGGTTAATACATTTATTATAGTAGCGGTGAGCTCCGGTCGGCAGATTAGGGGTTAATGTTTGAAGTTAGGTGTCGGCGATGTTAGGAGGGCAGATTAGGGTATAATACGTATTTATTTATAGTGTTAGTGAGGCGGATAAGGGGTTAATAACTTTATTATAGTAGCGCTCAGGTCCGCTCGGCAGATTAGGGGTTAATAAGTGTAGTTAGGTGGAGGCGACGTTGTGGGGGGCAGATTAGGGGTTAATAAATATAATATAGGGGTTGGCGGTGTTAGGGGCAGCAGATTAGGGGTACATAAGGATAATGTAAGTAGCGGCGGTTTACGGAGCGGCAGATTAGGGGTTAAAAATAATATGCAGGGTCAGCGATAGCGGGGGCGGCAGATTAGGGGTTAATAAGTGTAAGGTTAGGGGTGTTTAGACTCGGGGTACATGTTAGGGTGTTAGGTGCAGACGTAGGAAGTGTTTCCCCATAGCAAACAATGGGGCTGCGTTAAGAGCTGAACACGGCTTTTTTGCAGGTGTTAGGTTTTTTTTCAGCTCAAACAGCCCCATTGTTTCCTATGGGGGAATCGTGCACGAGCATGTTTTTGAGGCTGGCCGCTTGCGTAAGCAACTCTGGTATCGAGAGTTGAAGCTGCGTTAAAAATGCTCTACGCTCCTTTTTTGGAGCCTAACGCAGCCTTTTTGTGGACTCTCAATACCAGAGTTATTTGTATGGTGCGGCCAGAAAAAAGCCAGCGTTAGCTACGCGGGTCGTTACCGACAAAACTCCAAATCTAGGCCTTAGTATCATTTGTTGAGGGAGCAGCTATGCATTACTGGGAACTATCTGAACACATCAGGTGAGCCAATGGCAAGAGACATATGTGTGCAGACATCAGCAGCTAGCTCCCAGTCTGCATTGCTGTTCCTGAGCCTACATAGATATACTTTCAGCAATGGATACAAAAAGAAAGAAGCAAATTAGATAATAAAGATGTGAATTGGATATACTCTATCTGAATCGTGAAAAAAACATTTGGAGTTTCATGTCCCTTTAACTACTGTTATTGTTGGTTTAAAGGGATGTAAAATATATCTGGATCTATTGCGTTATTGGATCTTTACATAATATCTAAAGTTGTCAATATTGCTGCAAAAAAATCCTGCCCCCAGCCCTGTCACTTTTTTTTAAACTGGACATGGGGCTGTATTAGAAAACGAATAGTATGTATGTTCCTGGTGATCTGTGTCTACTCATTGCTAGGGGTAATAGTGAAACACTGTTGCTTAATCATGGATACTTTGACCAAGAACAGATTATATTTATGCAACTGATAGCGACAGCACTGATTATACTCTTGCCAAAATGAAGTAGCTTACGGATGCATGGAGAAAGCTCACAGTAATAGTATAACTTAGTCTACTATTTGCTATACAATCGTAGAAATAGTATAATATGTTTGTTGCTATTATGCCTGAGCACATAATATCATTATCCTTATGGCTGTCTTGGGGTAGCAAATTAACAGCACGGCAACTTAAACTCCAATGGGGGTAGTTAAAAAATAAATGGTCCCTAGAGTTAGGTAGCACTGGTAGCTATATTATACAGAGCTGTTCCACTGTTCTGAATGGTTAATCCTAGTTTCTTTCTCACCTCTTACTTCTCAAGTAAACACTACACGCCAACCTCCAGTGACGTCACATGCAGACAACAATCCCGGGCTAGTTCCGCACTAGCTAATTGCCTATGCTGCCGCTCCCATTTGTGGCGCAGCAGAAGCATGTCACTTTTCAGTTTCCCCCACTCAGCCCGGCCAGATCTTGGAGGCCCTTACTGCTCCTCCCACCCTCTGCTTTGCTGATCCACCCACCCTCGGCCGCATCAGTAGCAGCGGCATGTCTCTTTAAAGTACATACAGCAACCGTGAGACAAACTTGCAAGTAAGTAGATGCTCAGTAGTCTCACGGCCGCTGTATGCAAGAAGTCTGTGTCCCCTGCTCACTGACGACCATGCTGTTCTTATAAGGCAGTGCGGCTGTTTTACAGTGCATGTGCATCATTCAGAGCAGCCGGGGCAGCCACACCAGCCCATTAGCAAAACAACACTTTACTATAATAAACATTTTGGGGTATTCGGTATGCAAGGAAATATTGGGGGGTGCTAAGATAACCGACGGCCCCCGGGCATTTGCCCGGTATGCCCTATGGCCAGTCTGGGCCAGGAAGATTTCCTTTCATAATGAAAAGAATTTTGTTATAATACAAACTGATTACGTCTATCTTTCAGACATATTTTTCAGGGGTTTTTTTTATATTAAGAATAAAGGAAAGCAAAATAGAGATTGAAGTAAATGTGCTGAAAAGATAATACTTTCATAACCTTCTGTCACTTTTTGAATTTGACTGTCAAGAACAATTTCAACATATATTCCAAATGTCAACGTATAACATAAAGGATGTCAAAAAGGGAGAATATACTGTGAATACTGTATGATCTGGAGGCCAAGGGGGCAAAACAAACAAAAAATAAGAGAACAAAAATAATGAGAACATTGGGGAGAAAATGAAAAAAGCATGAGATACCATAAACGGGGGCTTTAAATATATAAGAAATGTGACCTGACTCTTTCTACAAAATGAAACAATAGCCATTTATTATTTGAAGCTTTTTACTGTAATGGAAAAATATAGCTCTAGATATATTTCCATTATAAATAATAGTAACTTGACCTCTTGTAACCCCATAACTACTTCTGTTATATTTCTCAGTCAAAAAGTATATTAACAATAGTTATATTTATTGTCCTCATCTCTCCATTTGGTTGCCGTATTTTGCTATCTATATTTGAATGTACACAGTAAAATAACAGTAGTCATCAATCTGTAAACTCACCACTGAATTACGAAATTACAGAACCAAAGGTTTTAAAGCAGACAGGTAAAGGGATATGATACCCACATTTCATGATTCAAATAGAGCATGCAATTTTAAGCAACTTTCTAATTTACCCCTATTTTACGGTAGATTACGAGTTTTGCATTATGAGCTGTGCGGCTGCTACCGTGCAGTTTATTCTCACCGCTCACTTTCCTACAGCACTGGTATTATGGGTTTTAAACAAACCCGGCGTTAAAAGGCAAGAAGTGAGCGTAGAGCAAAATTGTGCTCTATACCTCACTCCGATACAGCGCTGCTTAAGTCAGCGGTGAGCTGGTCGTACGTGCTCGTGCACGATTTCCCCCATATACATCAATGGGGAGAGCGGCTGAGAAAAAGTCTAAACACCTGCCAAAAAGCAACGTAAAACTCAGTAACGCAGCCCCATTGATTCCTATTGGGAAACACATTTTATGTTTACACCTAACACCCTAACATGAACCCAGAGTCTAAACACCCCTAATCTTACACTTATTAACCCCTAATCTGCTGCCCTAACATCGCCGGCACTTACATTATATTTATTAACCCCTAATCTCCTGCCCCCAATATTGCCGCAACCTACCTTCACTTATTAACACCTAATCTGCCACCCCCAACGTCGCCGCCACTATATTAAATGTATTAACCCCTAAATCTAAGTCTAACCCTATCACCCCCTAACTTAAATATAATTTAAATAAATCTAAATAAAATTACTATCATTAACTAAATTATTCCTATTTAAAACTAAATACTTACCTATAAAATAAACCCTAAGCTAGCTACAATATAACTAATAGTTACATTGTATCTAGCTTAGGGTTTATTTTTATTTTACAGGCAAGTTTGTATTTATTTTAACTAGGTAGAATAGTTACTAAATAGGTATTAACTATTTAATAACTACCTAGAAAAAATTAATACAAATTTACCTGTAAAATAAAAACCTAACCTAAGTTACAATAACACCTAACACTACAACGACAATTAAATCAATTCCCTAAATTAAATACAATTAAATAAATTAAATTAAATTAGCAAAAAAACACTAAATTACAGAAAATAAAAACCAAAGTACAGATCTTTAAACTTAATTACACCTAATCTAAGAGCCCTATCAAAATAAAAAAAGCCCACCCAAAAATAAAAAAACCTAGCCTAAACTAAACTACCAATAGCCCTTAAAAGGGCCTTTTGCGGGGCATTGCCCCAAAGAAATCAGCTCTTTAAACCTGTAAAAAAAATACAAACAAGCCCCCCAACAGTTAAACCCCACCCCCAACACAACCAACCCCCCAAATAAAAGCCTAACTAAAAAACCTAAGCTCCCCATTGCCCTGAAAAGGGCATTTGGATGGGCATTGCCCTTAAAAGGGCATTTAGCTCAATTGCTGCCCAAAGCCCCTAAACTAAAAAAATAAACCCACCCAATACACCCTTAAAAAAGCCTAACAGTAACCCCGAAGATTCACTTACCGGGAGAAGTCTTCATCCAAGCGGCAAGAAGTGGTCCTCCAGACAGGCAGAAGTCTTCATCCCGACGGCATCTTCTATCTTCATCCTTCCGACGCGGAGCGGCTCCATCTTCAAGACATCCGGCGCGGAGCATCCTCTTCAAACGACGGCTTCTTTGGAATGAATATCTCTTTAAGTGACGTCCTCCAAGATGGCGTCCCTTAGATTCCGATTGGCTGA
The DNA here is from genome assembly GCF_027579735.1 of Bombina bombina. NCBI lineage: Eukaryota > Metazoa > Chordata > Amphibia > Anura > Bombinatoridae > Bombina > Bombina bombina. The sequence goes on along the minus strand of NC_069503.1, from coordinate 284,622,612 downwards.
TAGAATTTTATCAGCCAATCGGAATTAAGGTAGAAAAAATCAAATTGGCTGATGCAATCAGCCCACTAGGATTGAGCTGGCATTCTATTGGCTGTTCCAATCAGCCAACAGAATGCAAGCTCAATCCAATTGGCTGATTGGATCAGCCAATAGGTATTGATTGAAGTTCAATCCTATTTGGCTGATTTGCCTCAGCCAATAGATTTTTTCTACCTTAATTCCGATTGGCTGATAGAATTCTATCAGCCAATCGGAATCTAAGGGACACCATCTTGGATGATGTCACTTAAAGAGATATTCATTCCAGATGATCCATGCCGGATGTCTTGAAGATGGAGCCGCTCCGCGTCAGAAGCATGAATATAGAAGATGCCGTTTGGATGAAGACTTATGCCCGTCTGGAGGACCACTTCTGCCGGCTTCCTTGAGGACATCTTGCCGCTTGGGTTAAGACTTCTCCCGGTAAATGAATCTTCGGGGGTTAGTGTAAGGATTTTTTAAGGGTGTATTGGCTGGGTTTATTTTTTAGGTTAGGGCATTGGGCAGCAATAGAGCTAAATGCCCTTTTAAGGGCAATGTCCATCCAAATGCCCTTTTCAGGGCAATGGGGAGCTTAGTTTTTTTTAGTTAGGCTTTATTTGGGGGTTGGTTGTGGTGGGTGGTGGGTTTTACTGTTGGGGAGGTTGTTTGTAGTTTAAAGATCTGTAATTTGTTTTTTATTTTCTGTAATTTAGTGGGGGGGGGGTGTGTGATTTAGCTAATTTAATTTGCTTAATTGTATTTAATGTAGGGAATTGATTTAATTGTAGTGTAGTGTTAGGTGTTATTGTAACTTAGGTTAGGTTTTATTTTACAGGTAAGTATTACCCTGGGTAGTGCTTGCTGATTACAAAAAATGAGCCAGCTCCTAAGCTTACATTCCTGCTTTTCAAATAAAGATACCAAGAGAATGAAGAAAATTGATAATATGAGTTAAGTAGAAAGTTGCTTAAATTGCATGTCTCTATTTGAATTATGAAAGAAAAAAATTGGGTTTCATATCCCTTTAAACCAGTATGAAAACTAAAACTTTAAAGGACAGTCTACACCAAAATTAGTATTGTTTAAAAAGATGGATAATCCCTTTATTACCAATTCCCCAGTTTTGCATAACCAACAGTTATATTAATACACTTTTTACCTCTGTCATTACCTTGCATCTAAATCTCTGTAGACTGCTCCCTTATCTCATAACTCCACAGAAGTGAGCACATTGTTATCTATATGGCACACATGAACGCTGTCTAACTTTGGAAAAATTGTCAAAATGCACTGAGATAGGAGGCGGCCTTCAAGGGTTTAGAAATTAGCATATGAGCCTACCTAGGTTTAGCTTTCAACAAAGAATACCAAGAGAACAAAGCAACTTTGATGATAAAAGTATATTGGAAAGTTGTTTAATATGGCATCCCCTGTCTGTATCATGCAAGTTTGATTTTGACTTGACTGTCCCTTTAATGGTAAAATTGTTTGTTCTTAGTGCCTATAAGCTTTGCATTTACTATTTCTTTTCAATTCAATAAAAAAATCTCTTTTTTAAAATCTGAAAGAGCTAAAGGACTATCTTGACCAATATTATTTCTTTGCGCAATTTCTAATTTTACTCTTTTTTGAGAGCAAAAAATACATTAGCATTAAAGGTGTACACTTTCCATATGTTTTATATAGATTACAAGTGGAGAGCAAAAATATTAGCGCTATTGTGCATGAACAACAGTCAAGTTAAATCAATAGTGCTTTCATTTTTATGTTCATATTACAAACTGAAAGTAAAATTTTAATATTGATGTCAAATAGTGCAGGTGCACTAAATTCTACACATAAAAGATGTCTATGGGACGAGAAAAATTATAGAGCACCGGATTTCTTCTTGTGAAAATGCAACACATTTAGATCTGGATTTACAGAAATCTGTCATTCTTCAGCATTTCAAATGCACATGTCTAGAGAAAATGTTATTGATAAATGAATCGCTGCTATAAGCAAATAAGCAATCATGCTGCATCAAATCCAGAATCCAGTGTCATGCACTATTCATGAAAGACCTTGCATGTTAGAGATTTTAATTATTCTAATTTAACAAACCTTTTCTCTGCTATAAAGGACTAGATTACAAGTTGAGCGCAGAATATTGTTTACGCAAAAGCGATATTTGCGCTCAACTGAGTAATACCAGCACACGGCTAATCTGCGCTGGTATTACAAGTGAAGTGCAATGCGAACACAACCTCACTTTCTCATTGCGTGGAAGCATTGCGCTCACAAGATTGTACTTCATAGGCTCCAATTGGAGCCTCGTTCTCATGCCGTCAGACACATCATGAGAACTAGTGCAGCGAAGGAGGTAATTTGTGCAGCAATGGCAGCAAATTGTTAATATATATGTTTATGAATATATACATAAATATTCATGTGTTTATATGTGTATATACACATAAATATATAATATATGTATAAAAGCATATACTGTACAGGTATAACATAGTCCCCATAGACCGCAATGTAAAGGCAACTTTTCAGTGCAGTTTTCTTTTCTAAAACCTCCACACCCGCCACTTTTAACCCCTAAAACTGCCTAGTACAGTAGTCTTTTTTATAAAAAATTAAAAAAAGATACATTCTTTATCCATAAAAAACTAAAAGACCCGTTATTATGGGGGCATTTGGGGCACTTTTAGAAAATTAACCAGATATCTGATCCCTGTTTAATTTTCTGAGTGCTAATTGCTACTGCAAGCTCGTGCTAGCAATAACCGTGTAATGGCTGATTATTTATCTCGTGCCTGTAAACGGGAGAATTTATTTTAGATTTTTTTAGCTCACAAAGACCAATCTGTATATGATTTACCTCTATATCTATGGAGAATAGAGAAGACAAGCACATAAATGCTTACATCGATAGAATGATAGATTTATAGATATAAAAAAATTGCCATTTGCTTTTATTTACTTAGACTAACAAAGCAGAGGGCACTTCATGTGCATATTAGTTTTTAAATAAACAGTGCAGTGTAATATGCATACAGGGTACTCACAATATGCAGCAGCGCTCTGTTGCGCTGATAGGCGCGCTCTGGAGACTCTCAGTGCTCCAGCTCACTGCACAGTGGTGATCAGCTCCCTTCCAGAAGGTCAAGTAGGCAAGATTTAGTACATGTAGACCAGAGGCGTGTGTTAAAGCATCAAAATAATTTTTAATATAAAACTGTTTTAGGGATAAAACAATTGTTTTAAAATTTGAGGGTTGAAACATTTATTCAGAGCCCCAATAAAATGCAACGCGTTTCTCCACTAGTACAGCGGTTTCCTCAGGCATAAGAAAATAATGGTATATCACATAGCAGGCATGCTCACCTTTTAAACAAAACATAACCAATCTTAATTGCTCAGAACACACCTGTTTTGGAAAACCTAGCAGTTACCTGCTGCAGCTCCCTGATAATAGATCTTATTCGGTCTAAAAACATACACCTACCTATCCCTAATTGGTCTACATTGGTTTTCAACTCATATATTGCTAATATTGTTTCTATGTATCAAATGTACAAAACTTCTAAACTTATCTTAAAGGGACAGTCAAGTCCAAAAAAAACTTTCAGGATTTAAATAGAGAATGTAATTTTAAACAACTTTCCAATTTACTTTTAACACGAATTTTGCTTTGTTCTCTTGGTATTCTTAGTTGAAAGCTAATTCTAGCAGGTTCATATGCTAATTTCTTAGACCTTGAAGACTGCCTCTAATCTGAATGCATTTTGACCACTAGAGGGCATACGTTCATGCGTTTCATATAGATAACATTGAGCTCATACATGTGAAGTTACCACGGAGTGAGCACTGATTGGCTAAAAAGCAAGTCTGTCAAAAGAACTGAAATAAGGGGGCAGTTTGCAGAGGCTTAGATACAAGGTAATTAAAGAGATACAAAGTGTATTTATATAACTGTGTTGGTTATGCAAAACTGGGGAATGGGTAATAAATGGATTATCTATCTTTTTAAACAACAACAATTCTGGTGTTGACTGTCCCTTTAAGTGTATAATAAAATAGTGAAAAAGTACTCAAGAGTTTCTTTTTATCAAATGTTTAAATTGCTGGCAAAAAAGTACTCTTTTTATCAAATGTCTAATTTATGTGAAAACTGCTGGTATAGAGTAAATCTTAACTCTGATTTGTTTAAATAAGTTTATCACATTGCATTGGATATTTGAAAGTATGTGTCATATGACACTATTCCTCCAAAAGATTTAATACATTTCGTCTAAAATGTGCATATGACACACACTTTCAAATGTTCAATGCGATGTGATGAGCTCATTTAAACAAATCAGAGTTAAGATTTACTCTATTATCTTAAGTGTACACTATTTTATTATACACTTAAAGGAACACTGAATCCAAAATTTTTCAAATTTACTCCTATTATCAATTTTTCTTCATTCTCTTGCTATCTTTATTTGAAAAAGAAGGCATATCAGCTATTTTTGGTTTAGACCCTGGGCAGCACTTGTTTATTGGTGGGTGAATTTATCCACCAATCAGCAAGAACAACGCAGGTTGTTTACCAAAAATAGGCCGGCTTCTAAACTTACATTCTTGCTTTTTAAATAAAGATACCAAGAGAATGAAGAAAATTTGATAATAGGAGTAAATTAGAAAGTTGCTTAAAATTGCATGCTCTATCTGAATCACGAAAGACAAAAATTGGGTTCAGTGTCCCTTTAAGATAAAGTTTAGAAGTTGTGTTCATTTGATACATAGAAACAACATTAGAACAATATATGAGTTGAAAACCATTGTAGACCAATTAGGGATAAGTAAGTAGGTAGGTGTTTTTAGACCTAATAGGATCTGTTATCAGGAAGCTGCAGCAGGTAACTGATGAGTTTTCAATAACAGGTGTGTTCTGAGCAATTAAGATAATTGATTTGTTATTTTTTGTTATTTTTTTTGTTTAAAAAGGTAGAGCATGCCTGCTATGTGATATACCATTATTTTCTTATGCCTGAGGAAACCGCTGTACTAGCGGAGAAACGCGTTGCATTTTATTGGGGCTCTGAATGAATGTTTCAACCCTCAAATTTTAAAACAATTGTTTTATCCCTAAAACAGTTTAATATTAAAAATGATGTTGATGCTTTAACACACGCCTCTGGTCTACATGTACTAAATCTTGCCTACTTGACCTTCTGGAAGGGAGCTGATCACCACTGTGCAGTGAGCTGGAGCACTGAGAGTCTCCAGAACGCGCCTATCAGCGCAACAGAGCGCTGCTGCATATTGTGAGTACCCTGTATGCATATTGCACTGCACTGTTTATTTAAAAACTAATATGCACATGAAGTGCCCTCTGCTTTGTTTGTCTAGGATTTTTATTACTTTGCTGTGAAGTAAGAGAGGAGCTGCATCTGAATTGTGCATCCCAAAAGGAGCCTAAAAGAAAGGAAAAAGGAGGAAAAAAGAGTCCAAGGACTTTCCTAGTATAACAAGTATAGATTACCTAGCTCCTTTCTCTCCTATTTGTATTCAGGACTCTTTTTTTATCACACTCTTAAATTTGACATTACCTGATATTTGGTCTTAGAGTGTTTGATTTTTATTAGCATTTTGTATTAGAAATATTGTGTTATTAATATCTGTATACATATTTGCTTTCTACATATAGCCGTAGATCTTAGCTACATATAGATTTTAGATACATACCATATCTGTATGCTTATTTTGATACATACATATTGTCACTTTTTATGATATATCGCCCCCTAGAGAGACTTAGTGCTCTCATTGTTTTTTTTCTCTAGCTTTTATTTACTTGATGCATTTCTGCTTTCACATTAATTATTATATTTAAACAAATCTCCTTCAATATCGATAAAAAAAGTAAGTAATTTCTTACCAAAATCAGCCAGCTTTAACTCGCCAGTGTCGCTGATGAGAAGATTTTGTGGTTTTAGGTCTCTGTGCAAAATATGGCCTTGGTGAATATAGGACAAACCCCGCAGCAGCTGGAACAGAAACAACTGAAAGAAAGATAAAAGAAAGAAAAAAATGTCACTTTTGCCATTGAATGCTATCATTTTTATTAAAGGGACATGAAACCTAACTTTTACTTTCATGATTAAGCTAGAAGATACTATCAGATACTATCAAATTTACTTCATTCTCTTTGTATCATTTGCTGAAAGAGCAGCAGTACACTACTGGGACTTAGCTGAGCACATCGGGTGAGACAATGACAAGAGGCATATCTATGTAGCCACCATTCAGCAGCAGTTGTGTATGCAATTTCACTTCTACAGTTTTATAATTTATAAATACAATATAATTTTACTGTGGCACAGGGGTTATTGATAGTATTAATAAACATAAAATTACTTTTTCTTCCAGTTTAGAGTATATTTATTTCTATAACATGAGTTGTATGGATCATTCCTTTGACACCCTTTACATTGAGAAAAACATAATGGGCGTGATCCGATATACGGCGTACTTTTTGGGGCAAGCAAGGTAACCCGAGCCGCCCGTAGTTTCACCTCGCACATCGGGGTATCCAATATACCCCGCCGGCAGTTGCTAAAGTGCCGTAAGTCGGACAAACTAGCGATGTCCAGAAATAAGCGTAACTACAAATTTCTGGAGTCGCCAGTGACTTACGGCACTTTAGAAACTGCCTGCGCCTACAAAAACTTACTCAAATATAAAATCTCCCATAACTGTCTAACACGCCTCCCAAAAATAGCCCGACACGTATAACCCTCTATCCGCAATCCCCCCTCTCACTCCTAACAATAAATGTATTAACCCCTAGACCGACAACCCCCCACAACGCAATAAGCCTAATAATTAACCCCTAAACCGCCATAGCCCACACCGCAATAAACCTATCCTAGTATTAACCCCTAAACTGCCGCTCCCGGATCCCCCCACCACCTATATTATATGTATTACCCCCTACACCGCCGCCACCTACATTAAATATATTACCCTCTAATCTGACCCCCCTACACCGCCGCCACCTATATTAAATTTATTAACCCCTAATCTGACCCCCCTACACCGCTGCCACCTACATAAAATATATTACCCCCTAAACCTAAGTCTAACCCTAACACCCCCTAACTTAATTATTATTTAAATAAATCTAAATAATATTAATATTATTAACTAAAGTATTCCTATTTAAAACTAAATACTTACCTATAAAATAAACCCTAAGATAGCTACAATATAATTAATAATTATATTGTAGCTATTTTAGGATTTATATTTATTTTACAGGCAAATCTGTATTTATTTTAACTAGGTACAATAGCTATTAAATAGTTAATAACTATTTAATAGCTACCTAGTTAAAATAATTACAAAATTACCTGTAAAATAAATCCTAACCTAAGTTACAAATACACCTAACACTACACTATCAATAAATTAATTAAATAAACTACAATTATCTAAACTAAAATACAATTAAATAAACTAAACTATATTACAAAAACAAACACAAAATTACAAAAAATAAAAAAATATTACAAGAATTTTAAGCCAATTACACCTAATCTAAGCCCCCTAATAAAATAAAAAAAGCCCCCCAAAATAATAAAATTCCCCTACCCTAAACTAAATTACAAATAGCCCTTAAAAGGGCCTTTTGCGGGGCATTGCCCCAAAGTAATCAGCCTGGTTGCGATATCCATTGAAACTAATGGTTGCGCTCGAGCAAAGCTGGCTGCGCTCACCCTTCTCCGGTTAACACGCTTTACCATTAAATTGTAATATCAAATTTGCGCACTAATCGTAGTGAGGTTAAGCAAAACTGGTTATCGCGTGTGCACTATTATTAGCACACCACTTGTAATCTAGCTCAAAGTGTGCTAGACTGTGTCCTCTACCTTAATTATGAAAGCTTAATTCTGATCATGTCTCTTTAAACCTGTGCATTTGTTCTAAAATGTGTACATTTCAGTAGTACATGCAGTTAAACTTAAAGGGACACTGAACCCAAATTTTGTTCTTTCGTGATTCAGATAGGAGTAAATTTGAAAGTTGCATGCTCTATTATCAAATTTTCTTTGTTCTCTTGCCATCTTTATTTGAAAAAGAAGGCAGCTAAGCTATTTTTTGGTTCTGACAGTTGTACAGCACTTGTTTATTGGTCGGTTACATTAATCCACCAATCAGCAAGAACAACCTAGGTTGTTCACCAAAAATGGGCCGGCATCTAAACTTACATTGATTTTGAAATAAAATAAAATAATAATTTTGAAATAAAGATACCAAGAGAATGAAGAAAATTTGATAATAGGAGTAAATTAGAAAGTTGCTTAAAATTGCATGCTCTATCTGAATCACAAAAGAAAAAAATTTGGCTTCAGTGTCCCTTTAACTCCTTAAAATTTCCAATGATATTTTAAAGGGACAGTAAACCTCAAAAATAATGTTATATAATTCTGCACATAGTGCAGAATTATATAACATTATATTAGCACAAACTTTATAAAATCTAATATTCCCTTTGAATTTAAAAAAAACCCCGGCTGTTTTACAGACCCGCTCTCTGTGCTCTTCTGATCGGGTCTGTTTTATTCACACAGCGCATCGGGCCAGCTGTATAGTCACAGCCCGGCCCGACTGCGCCATTATACACAGTGCAGCTCGCTCCTGCTCTGTCTGACAGCAGGAGCGAGCTGCACTGTGTATAATGGCGCAGTCGGGCCGGGCTGTGACTATACAGCTGGCCCGATGCGCTGTGTGAATAAAACAGACCGATCAGAAGAGCACAGAGAGCTGGTCTGTAAAACAGCCGTTTTTTTTTTTAAATTCAAAGGGATATATTACGTTTTATAAAGATAAGGCTAATATAATGTTATATAATTCTGCACTATGTGAAGAATTATATAACATTATTTTTAAGGTTTACTGACACTTTAAGTAATAATGTGGATATTATGTAATTATATTTTTATATTTTGAGGTATTCTCTGTAGGATAGTGTGAATCAAATGTAATGTAATTCCCCAGGCCAGTCCAGTCCTACCATAAATGGCTTAAAACTTTGGTTTATTTACTCAAATTCATTAAGGTATACATACATGCATACAAATATACACACACAGAAACCCACCAAAATACTATAGGGTTTTCTGGTGCGCACACACACACATATATATATATATATATATATATATATATATATATATATACACATACAGTATATATATAATTTTTTATTTTATTTATTTAACCTATTAATGGTAATTAAATGTTTATGAGAGAAGGTTATCCTGATTGGAAAGGTATCTACTAATCAAATCAGGACTTGTAAAAAATCTGCAGAATACTTTAATGGATTTGCAAGCAAGGTCAAAACAAAGAAACCCTGACTGAAAAGGGTTTTGAAATGCAAGATAAGGCTGTTACCTAAGACTTTATTACATGCAGTAGATTTTGTTAAAACAATGTTTCTGTTTAAACATACAAATGATTTAAGGCTTTGCCAACAACAGGAAGCATGTATTTATTCACAGATTGTACAAAGTAATAATTTCACATGTAAATAAATGGCAGGAAACATATTTTGTTCTTAAAGAGGAAAACTTCGAAAAAAAAATATGTATATCCACCCACAAACTGCACAGTACACCCAAAGGAATCGGCCGGTACAGGCATTTAGAGGTACAGAGATTTTATTTGCTTGAATCACACAGTTATAAATAGGGGTTGACCTTACAGAAAATAAGCTATTTTATTCTTTTGTTTTTCAGCAAATACATAAAGCTAATTCAAAATAGTGTATTATATACAAAATATAAAAAAAAGTATTTTCATTTTGTTTAGTGAATCTAAAGATATCTATACAAACTTATTTTATGGTAGCTGTAGTTCTAAGACTTAGGGGCCGATTTATCAAGGGCCGAATGGCCCCTGATGCCCCTATTTCTGCGCGAGCCTTCAGGTCTTAAGACCGCTGCTCCTTAACTGGTCCTCTGCCTCTGAGGCTGCGGACATTAATCCGCCGATCCTATGCGATCGGATTGATTGACACCCCCTGCTAGCAGCCGACTGCCCGCGAATCTGCAGGGGGTGGCATTGCAAAAGCAGTTCACCAGAACTGCTTGTGCAATGTTAAATGAAGACAGCGTATGCTGTTGGCATTCTGCGATGTTTGTCGGACATGATACGTTACAGCGTATCATGTAGGACAGACATTGATAAATCGTACCCTTAGGGTTGAGACAATATACACTGTACTTAAATTATATAGCTATATACTGTACATTGAAATTGTCCAAAATAAGCACAAACCCTAAAACACATTTTATTTTCTTATAAAAATAGAAAGACACATTTTGTAAAACTTGATATTTTTCCTTTTACCTATAATCTAACTTTTCTCTGGGTCATTTAAAATGGGGTTTTTTTTTACTCCTAAGAAAGTAATATTTTTTATTTTCAGTTCTGGAACTTTGATTAGGAACTTTATTACTCAATCACTAGCAATTTCCTCCAATACTACTTTATGTCATTAATTAACTAAACTAGCAGAATAAAAAAATAACTGGTGAGATTGACGAAGTTGAATGATTATTAGTAAATGTTGATCATTGTGCAAAATTCACTAAAAGTTTTCTTCATCCACTCTAGTATTTACAGTATCCCACAAAAGTGAGTACACCCCTCACATTTTTGTAAATATTTTATTACATCTTTTCATGTGACAAGACTGAGGAAATGACACTTTGCTAAAATATACAGCCTGTATATACGCGTAAATTTATATATATATATATGCGTAAATTTGCTGTCCCCTCAAAATAACAACACACAGCCATTAATGTCTAAACCGTTGGCAACAAAAGTGAGTACACCCCTAAGTGGAAATGTCCAAATTGGGCCTCCCCGGTGTCATGTGACACTGACTCATTAGTGTTTTAAGGTCTCAGGTGTGAATGGGGAGCAGGTGTGTTAAATTTGGTGTCATCTCAAATCTCTCATACTGGTCACTGGAAGTTCAACATGGCACCTCATGGCAAAGAACTCTCTGAGGATCTGAAAAAAAGAATTGTTGCTCTACATAAAGATGGCCTAGGCTATAAGAAAATTGCCAAGATCCTGAAACTGAGCTGCAGCATGGTGGGCAAGACCATACAGCAGTTTCACAGGACAGGTTCCACTCAGAACAGGCCTCGCCATGGTCGACCAAAGAAGTTAAGTGCATGTGCTAAGCATTATATCTAGAGGTTGTTTTTGGGAAATAGACATATGAGTGCTTCCAGCATTATTGCAAAGGTTGAAGGGGTGTGGGGTAAGCCTGTCAGTGCTCAGACCATACGCCGCACACTGCATCAAATTGGTCTGCATGGCTGTCATCCTAGAAAGAAGCCTCTTCTAAAGATGATGCAGAAGAAATCCCACAAACAGTTTGCTGAAGACAAGAAGGCTAAGGACATGAATGACTGGAACCATGTCCTGTGGTCTGATGAGACCAAGATAAATTTATTTGGTTCAGATGGTGTCAAGCATGTGTGGCGGCAACCAGGTGAGGAGTACAAAGACAAGTATGTCTTGCCTACAGTCAGGCATGGTGGTGGGAGTGTCATGGTCTGGGCCTGCATGAGTGCTGCCGGCACTGGGGAGCTACAGTTCATTGAGGGAACCATGAATGCCAACATGTACTGTGACATACTGAAGCAGAGCATGATCCCTTCCCTTTGGAGACTGGGCCACAGGGCAGTATTCCAACATAATGACCCCAAACACACCTCCAAAACTACCACTGCCTTGCTAAAGAAGCTGAGGGTAAAGGTGATGGACTGGCCAAGAATGTCTCCAGACCTAAACCCTATTGAGCATCTGTGGGGCATTCTCAAAGTGAAGGTGGGGGAGTGCAAGGTCTCTAACATTCACCAGCTCCATGATGCCATGGAGGAATGGAAGAGGACTCCAGTGGCAACCTGTGAAGCTCTGGTGAACTCCATGCCCAAGAGGGTTAAGGAAGTGCTAGAAAATAATGGTGGCCACACAAAATATTGACACTTTGGGACCAATTTGGACATTTCCACTTAGGGGTGTACTCACTTTTGTTGCCAATGGTTTAGACATTAATGGCTGTGTGTATTTTGAGGGGACAGCAAATTTACACTTATGCAGGCTGTATACTAACTACTTTACATTGTATCAAAGTTTCATTTCTTCAGTGTTTTCACATGAAAATATATAATCAAATATTTACAAAAATGTGAGGGTGTACTCACTTTTGTGGGATACTGTAACTAAATAAGCTATTGATAAGAAATTATTCAGCTCCCAAGTGTTAGGTAATTTGTGTACATAAGTAGTATGACACCTCATGGCAATGAACTCTCTGAGGATCTGAAAAAAAGATTTTTTAGCTCTACAGATAGTTCAGCATGCTAGGGTACTGTGGCTGAGCTCTGTAACAACCCAAGGGTTGCAGGTTCGATCCCCGGCGAGGTTCACTCAGCCTTTCATCCTTCTGAGGTTGATAAAATGAGCAGCGCCTTGAGACCCTTACTGGTGATTATCCGCGCTTTACAAGTACCCAATACATAAAATACAGTCTATTGTGTGGCCATTATTCACTTATTGTAAGTCAATGGTCTCTTCAAACCTGGACTTACTTGTGCTATCTAGAGGAATGCAAGCTTCTAGGAACCTTGTAGCTAATTATGTTCCCTAACATATATCAGATTTTTTTGTATTTTGTTTATGATAATGTCTCTCTCTCTTGATTTGAAGTGTTTTGATTCATTTGATTTGTAGTTGCAAATAAATGTAGAGCGCTTGAAAAATGTCTTTTTACATAGCAGTGGTCTGATGGAAAAATTTTCCTGAACTGTTAAAGAATGAGATGTTCCAGGGGATCTTCTTTATTATGTCCTAACAAAGGCAAAATCGAAAATCTCAAAGGTTATCATAATCCAAACAAACATGGCTACCTTGACTTGTTGCTAGTATATTTTATATTTTCTCTGTAGAGTAATAGTACCTTTTTTGTTACACAATAAGCAGTCTAGACAGAGTGGTCGATCCAAGGTTTATGTCTGTAACCTTGGCAGTGCAATTGTTTCTATTTCAGTAGAAAGACTTTTGGATGTCAAGCTGGTTCTATTTTTTTAGATTTGAGAGTTTGCCTAGAATCCCCATTCAAGCTGATAAAAACTGAGGCCCAATTTATTAACCCCTTTGCTGCTCAGCCTTTTTTCACCCCAGTGAGAACATTTTTAGCTTTTTTGCTATTGTAAGTACAATCTCAGTAAGCGACCCACACAAATTAGATTAGGTGCAGTAGATTCACAATATACCATTTTACATTTATAATTCATGGCATATGAGATCGCTTTGGCAAAAACCTGTAAAAAAAAAAACCAACTATAATTTGTTATTAGATTTTAGTAAATAATACTGAGAACGGAAAAGTGACCACTGCTGTTACTTTGATTAGCTTCCTAATTTGTCATCATGGGTAGCCACATGTGAAAGGTCCATACAGACTTTTGGGGGTTAAAATATAGATTAGAGAGGCCCCATTGGTCAGTACAGAGATAAAAACGTTGTTTCTTGCAAAATGTTTACTTTTACCTCCTTGTTCGCCTGCCTATACAGACAAAATCCATTTTTTTTTTGAGAGGACTTGTCTACTTGAAAATTATCTTTATTAGGGGTCTATACATGCCAGATTTTTTTTATTGCACATATAATACCCATTCCCAAACTAATCTTCATGTGTTTTTTGTACTTATTTTTAAGAGATCTGTTATGTGGAACTGATCAGATTGAAAGAGCAGGCCTTTCTCTTTCAAATGAAGGGTCTTGGAGGTTTATAACTGCTATATGAGCTGAAATTGAGAGGTTTGAAGAAGCTCCCCCATCCAACTCCCTTGCAGCTACAATGATTTTACTGGTTCTACCCTCTTTGTGACATCACCACATCACCGACACTCCCATGAAGCCGGGGAGTGCTACCCACTAAGCCACCAACGATCCCTGACCTGTAGTGCGGGTGATCATCGAAATGAGAGTTTGAGAGGCGATACCCCTGCATGACGAAAAGGGCTCACCATGCAAACACAGGCTGCAATGTGTATGATGACAATAGGTTATCATACACATTGAAGGGGTTTATGGGCAGCTGAACAAGGTTCTCTCCCGTGAAACTCTCTATCTGGCCTCACGGCGAGCGGACAGGATATGCAGTCCACACTTAACATTGCACAGTATGCTGTTTGTGCAATGTTACTCCCTGTTTGCACACGGCCAACTATTAGCCAGTGGGGGCTGTCAATCATCCTGATTGGATCAGGATTATTTCACCTACTTTAGGTGGCGCAAACCTGAAACACTGATTTCTAAATACATTTCATGCACTTCCTTCTAATCATGGGTGCTGCCATTATGGAACCTAGGTTACACTGCAGGTATCTGAAGGATGTAATGTAGTGAAAGATAGAGCATGACATTTTAAACAACTTTCCAAATTACTTATATTATCAAATATGCTTAGTTGTCTTGGTCTTTAGCCACCTGGCAGCAGTGTTTTGCATTATATTGAGGTCAAATATAGGCACAGTATCATTGGTTAGAGATAGGATTAAGGAGGTAGTGTGTGTAACCTCGGTGCTGTCCCTTTAAATAATTATCAAAAGTAAGGGAAAGGAATTGTAGAGGATATAGAAGAGATTTAAAGCACTCTTACACCTATCGTTTGTAATAAGCTGTAAAATTACTACAGCATAAGTTGCTTGCTATTGAAAAATATAATGGACATTAAAACTATAAACTTTATTTAATAGTTTTTAAAAGAAGAGTATTAATATCTATGGTGATAAACATCACCTATGATTACCCACAAAGATAGATTACCCAATAATACACTACAAATACTGCGCTGCTGTTATCATGACACCCCCCTGTATTCCTAGCCAATATCAGGAACCGTCGGCTTCAGGTGTCAGGGGTAGCATGAGACAGCAGAAGCTGCAGCAAAAAAATGGTAGTATAAGTAAGTAAAAACAAATTGAACTACACAAACATGTTTCGGCTGTTATACAGCCTTTCTCAATGTGAATCGGCAAATAACTGACAAAGCAGCAGTGTTTTGCAACAATGTTTATAGCAATATTATACATAGTTGAAACACTGTTTCCATAGATTGTTAAAGACACACTATACAGTAAGTACATAAACCAATATTGGAGCTTATCTGGCCCTGATTATCCACAAAAATGAAGACAAGATAAGCATACTCAATATATTTTCCACAGGGTATATCCCTGGACTGCTCTGAAATAGTAAATATTTAAAAATATGAAGGCAAAGATCAGACTTTTTTACAGAATACCCTGCTATTTTTATTCACCAAAGAGACCCCTTGTAGGAAGTTTCCATTATGAGCTGTAGTTGATACTTGCAGTGGTATCCTATGTTTAGTTCACCTTTTTCAGTGTTCATTGAGGCTTTTGGATCGGAACCTCCCTTTGCATGTATATTTCCCATTGCTGTGCATTTTAAAATGATTACAAACATGTTTTCCCCATATTTCCATATCTATGCATATAATACAGTATTCATTTTGAATATAGTCAAATATTTAAATTCCCTATTGGTGAAAATGCATTAAAATAAAATGTACAGTAAATATTAAAACTAATTGGCAATTACTATTAGTTTTGACAATTCCAACCTTTTCATGTAGCTCTTTTATACAATCTATTATACTATGTAGACCTGCAATATATTTGACTAAAGGACATATGAATATGTTAACATTTAGAATCAAGCAATTGAACAAATTCAGTACAAACAAAATATTCCAATTTATTTTAAATACTACATCACTATAATTACAAATGCATTCAGACATTGTAGTTAAATAACATTAGTTAATATATTATGCTTCATGCTGACTACATCTAGCAATGAGTTGCAGATTCTGAGTTTAGATGGAAGTTGGCTATCACACTCTGTGCTTTCTCCCACATACAAACATTTATGCTAAGCACAAACTGCTTCTTTAGCAGCATTTGAAATTTCACCTAAAAACTCAACTCCTCATATGCATATTTGAATACCTTTCATGTAACTATAGTTATCTGTGACAGTCAGACACAAGGGGATGGGTTAGGTGCATTCCTATGGCTTGTAGTTAAAGGGCCATTATACACTCATTTTTTCTTTGCATAAATGTTTTGTAGATGATCTATTTATAAAACCCATAAAGTTTATTTTTATTAAAAATGTATAATTTTGCTTATTTTTAAATAACATTGCTCTGATTTTCAGACTCCTAACCAAGCCCCAAAGTTTTATTTGAATACCGTCAGCTACCTTCTCCAGCTTGCTCCTGTTTGTGTAAAAGGTCTTTTCATATGCAAAAGAAGGGGGAGGGGGGTGTCTTATTTCCCACTTGCAGTGGGCTTTCCAACTACCTTTTCAACAGAGCTAAACTGAAAGCTTCTAAGTACGTTTTTAAACCATTTTATACTGGATTTTTATATCAGTATCTGTGCATCTTATTCTTTATAGTAGTGTCTATTACATGCAGTTATATGAAAATGAGTGTATACTGTCCCTTTAAGGGCCGATGATGAAAAGTTTGTATGCAAAAACATGGAAAACTATGTTTAGCCTCTTGAGAGCTCTCTGCTATGTAAAAGTTCACAATTGAGGATAAAGTACACAGGAAAAACTGACGTACAGTATGTTTAAAAGTTAATATTACGCCTAATACAAATAAAATACTCTGGTTTCAGTGCACTGTACAGCAATTCGCTTTTATTTTTTAATGCTGAGGTTTTCCTTTTAGAGTAATTAGTGTTTGATCCCCGAAACGTCACTAACTAAATAAATTATTCACTTTAAAAATCCAGAGAGTGCGGATCTTCAGCGTTCCTGTCACCCTGGTATGCTGCATTGGAGGTGAGAGTGCAAATACTTCTCCATATCTCAAAGTGTTCCAATGATGACATTGGGAAAGTATGTAAATAAATAGCGCTCAACAACACTGAATATATGTTGATTGTTTATTGATAGGTCAATAATATGCAAGTGGAGGAAATGATCATTACCAGAAAGAAGGGGTTAAAACTTAGCTTTTACGAATAAATAATAAAAAATGTTGGGATAAAAACACAAAGTGGTAATATCGGTGCAACATGGGTAAAGATTACTATATCCCCTAGTAATAGAAATCCCCTTATGGACGTCTATCAACATATGGTAAGTGTTACAATGTAACTTATTATAAGAGGATACAGTAGCAGCACCTAAATGTGGATACCAGGGTTATATTATATTATCTAAATGACTAAACACCAAATGTGGGAAGATAGTAAGGATAAAAAGCCCACCCTGTTGGGTAGTCCACAAGTAAGGATGCTATTATCACATTCAAAACTAGTTACAGCTTAAACATTGAAGCCCAGTGCTGAAAATCAACACATAAGGTTAAAGCGTGAAATGGCTCCTCCACATATAGCAGGGAACGCATAATTGGTTGGTAGGTTAATGTAATAATACGATTTCTATTAGACCCTTTCCAACTCCACAGTGGGACTGCAGTTATTTAATAATATCGTTACATAAATTCTAGGCGACACAATTCGTCAGCCAGCAGTAATTACATCAGTCACAATAAGTGGTTGGTACAGTTAAAATCCGTCATGGAGAAAAGCCTGTAGTATATCATGGTTAACCTGCTAAAGTAAACATATAGGCATCTAGGCATCCCAGATGGGGTAAATCTGAACCCAGGTTATATTTACTTAAATTCTAGGTGACACAATTCATCAGCCAATGAACAATTATATTGAGTCTCTCTATTTTTTAGCAACTGTGGATTATTAGGTGCAAGTAATAATATTTTCTTTACTTATCCTCTATATAATTGTTCGTTGGCTGATGAATTGTGTGAGATATATATATATATATATATATATATATATATATATATATTTATATTTAGGTATTCCTTTTTAGCATTTTGTGGACAATAACCTAATATGCTTGTATCTCATTCATCATCTGCTACACACTTCACAAATCGGTTTAGGGCATCTGCCCATTCCTGACTACGATCCCTCCATCATGTTCTCCATTAAAGGAGCAGTCTACACCAGAATTATTGTTTACAAAGTTAGATAATCCCTTTAGTACCCATTCCCCAGTTTTGCATAACCAACACAGTTATATTAAAGGGCCATGATATCCAAATGTAAAATATAGCTGTAAATATATATAAATATCACCTGAACATCTCTATGTAAAAAATAAAGTTATTTTACCTCAAAAGTTCCTCAGTAGCCACATCCCAAATCAGTATGTCTGTCCTGGGACAGCAAAAGGAGCGAGCATTCGTGCACACTCATATTTTTTCCCTATTCAGTTTAAGGAAGTTTACTATGAAATCTAATAAGACTTAAGTCACATCTCATGAGATCACAGTAAAAGAGTTCATGACCTCAGTACTGCTGATGCTGACTGGCTGCAGTTCATTTATTCATTTTTTTTTTTTACCTGCAGCTGGGAGCAGCTGAGTATAACTTTTTACACTGAACTTACTCTGCTTAGCTGAAGAAATTGTGAGGTAAAATATCTTCCTTTTTTACATAGAGATGCTCAGGTGATATTTTCCTGTCAGCTTTTTACAGTTATACTGCATCAGTTTCAAGTGATTTAGC
This sequence comes from Bombina bombina, assembly GCF_027579735.1. Lineage (NCBI taxonomy): Eukaryota > Metazoa > Chordata > Amphibia > Anura > Bombinatoridae > Bombina > Bombina bombina. The sequence goes on along the minus strand of NC_069503.1, from coordinate 284,603,878 downwards.
ATATGAGTATTATATCCCTTTAATACACTTTTTACCTATGTGATTATCTTGTAGCTAAGCCTCTGTAGACTGCCCCCTTATTTAATTTTTTTGACAGACTTGCATTTTAGCCAATCAGAGCTGGCTCCTAGGTAACTCCATGTGCATGAGTACAATGTTATCTATATGGCACACATGAACTAACACTCTCTAGTTGTGGAATTGTTTTTCAAAATGCATTCAGATAAGAGGCAGCCTAACTAGGTTTAACTTTCAACTAAGAATATCAAGAGAACAAAGCAAAATTGATTATAAAAGTAAATTGGAAAGTTGTTTAAAATGGCATGCCCTATCTGAATCATGAAAGTTTATTTTGGACTAGACTGTCCCTTTAAACTACATACTCCTCATTTCTAATTAGTCCAATTTGTTACACTCCTTCACAGGCATTTAGGTAAACCCCCTATTGAGCAGTTCCCTTTTTAATTCTCATATCTCATATCTCTATGGTTTCTTTTTTTTATCTACTATCTATTTTGTAATAATCTATAATGTAACCTCTACACATGTCAATTGATCATTATTGAGTACTATTATTAGGCCAATTAAAGAAAATTGGAAAATTGTTAACATATTTCTTGCGTTCCTTGACTGTCTCTTTGGCATAATCTTCTACTAATATCATATCTGAAAATGATTACATGCTTTGGGCCCCATTCACTAACAGCCATGCAGACATGGTTCTCCACTTGACATTCCCTTCCCATTTGTAACATTACACACTCAAGCAAGTGTGTAATGCTGCCCATGTGTAAAATTACATACTCCTGCAAGTGTGTAATTCCACCCACTTCTCTCCTGTCAATCACCCCAAGTGAGCATGATCAGGGTTCTATCAAGAGTGTAAGAATCAGCGGTCTGATGACCGTTGCTCCTTATGCTGCAGGAAGTTGGCTTCCATGTGCTAACCTGCACCACAAAAGCTGAAAAGCAGCTTAGCACATGCAGCCCTCTAGGTTAGATAGCCCAGCCTGGAAAGGAAATAAAACAGAAGGCAATGATGCTGCAGGTTTGCAGACTTCACCAATAATAAATTATTATCAAGAGCTGTTAGCAGCCTTTTATCTAATTATTATTATTATTATTATTTATATGTGCAGCACTGTCAAATTCTGTAGCTAATAGGCTGTTCAAACTTTTACATCAGTCACTGGGAAAATCATTTTCTTTACCAGACATGATTCAGCTACATCTGCCAGAAGCTGCTTATTGCAGCTATTGAGACCAGATAGAATGTGTTTATGCTGTTGGGTTTTTTTCAGTTACCTCCCAGTTAGTTTTACTTTAATATTCATATTTACCTTAAAGGGCAAGGATCTAGGGTATATCTAAAATTTTCTGGTTCAGAAGTGAAAAACCGTCGCTCGCAGGGGCTTGTGCATGAAAGTTGTAAGATGCCTCCTATAAAGCTGCTAAACAAGTTACATACATTTAAGAAATTACACAAAATAAAATGAAGAGATAAATAAAATGTATGTAAAAATAACCCCTTGTTCACTGGAACCCTTTTGTAGTGTACTTACTTTTGCAAACTCAACCTGTTTGAGGTAAGTAATGCAGATGTCAGACTTCCAACAAGCTCTTTTATTATAATTTCTGAAGCACTTTTAGGATAAAGCCATCCTCTGCTATAGAAATAAGTTATATCAACTTTAAACCCCTTTGAGATTATAGTATTGGAAATCTTTGTCTCAGATTCTGTACCATGTAGGTCATCAAGAAGGTTGGATAACCAATGAAAATATGCACCAATATTGCATAGTATTTATTGTATGAGTAAATTAAATTAAAGGGACAGTCAAGTGCAAAAACACCTTTCATGATTCAAATACGACATGTAATTTTAAACAACTTTCCAATTCTACTTTTATCACCAATTTTGCTTTGTTCTTTTGTTATTCTTAGTTGAAAGCTAAACCTAGGAGGTCCATATGGTAATTTCTTAGACCTTGAAGGCCGCCTCTAAGCTGAATGAATTTTGACCACTAGAGGGCGTTAGTTTGTGTGTTTCATATAGATAACATTGAGCTTATGCACGTGAATTTACAGAGGAGTGAGCACTGATTGGCTAAAATACATGTCTGTCTAAAGAACTGAAATAAGGGGGCAGTCTGCAGAGGCTTAGATACAATGTAAAATGTGTATTATAACTGCGTTGATTATGCAAAACTGGGGAATGGGTAATTTAGGTATTATCTATCTTTTAAAACAACAACAATTCTAGTGTTGACTGTCCCTTTAAACCATCAGTATTCTCTCACAATAGTAAACCTTAAGAAATATGAGGCATCATACGCACAGAATGATATATCATACACTTAATGTGCACAGTGTAAATTTTAGCTTTTCATAACTTTGGGATTAGCACATATTACGCACCTGTAGGCATAATTAGCTACTAATTGATGTAACCACACTCTATTTCTAGACCAAATTCAAAATAGAATTGACAAGACATAAAAAGACCTTTGAATTTAAGTTGAGAAAAATAAAATTCTACTAAATTCGGAATTCAAGCTACATTCACAGTGGGACCCCACATTTTTACCAGTTTTAAGATCCTCTGATATCACTGTTACCTGGGAAGCACTTAGGCATGCAAGAAATCTGCAATATTCTCAATCAATGAGCACCAGCAATTTGAAGACCATTTGGAGAAAAACAATAATTCCTAGCTACAAGCTTTGAACGTTAACATGAAACAGAATAAGAGGAATCTTTAAACATCCAATCTATCCACTGGGAAGGAACAAAAAACAAGGCACATTCAGAGTGGTTTCTTTCTGCTTTCTCTAATTCAATGTCCATCAATTCAATAGAGAGATTAATCTGTTTTGTGAATGTCAGCTATAGTGGAAAAGTAATTTTTTTCACACAAGCTCAGCTTCATACACTGTTACATTTACATAAGAGTTACCAGAAAAGTACAGAGGAATTAACCTATGGAAACATAGTTGTGTAGTTTGAATACTTTTAACACTGAATTGCAACTACAAATTCAGCTGAAATTACTTATTTCAGCAGGGGCTGGAAATCACTACAAAGCACTTAAATTGTCATTAAACAGTTTTGAATTGTAACACTGAGGGCTGTTTTACAAGTGGAGCGCTAAGTATAGTTTTTGCGAAAGCAATATTTGCGTTCCACTGAGTAATACCAGCGCACGCCAATGTGCGCTGGTATTAAAAATTGAAAGCAATGCGAACACAACCTTGCGTTCATATTGCTGGGAAGCATTTCGCTCACAAGAGCATGCTTCTATAGGCTCCAATAGGTGCCTCGTTCTCATGAGAACTAGCGCAGCAAAGGGGGTCAGTCACTAAGCGATGGGCAGCAAATTTGTAAATATATATAAATAAGCACTACACTTGTAATCTAGCCCAAAATGTTTAATTACATGTAGTAAACAAACTCTGCAATATGCTTGAATTTGTTTTGCAATGGTGGTTGCCATATTGAAACCTAGGTTTGTGCTTATCTATTACTTCTGTTGAGAACAATTAAATATATAAAACAGTCAAAAGTGTGCAGACAGTGATTTTGTGAAAACCCTGTTATCCTTTTTATTGACTGTTTTATCTTTCTCTAATTGTCCTCAACAAATGAGATTATTAAGCAGAAACCTAACTTTATACATGGTGGTGCCCAATACCTGATACAACCTCAACTTTTACACTTTTTTCTTCAATATTTAAACAGCTAAAATAATAATAATAATACAAAAACATCTATTTACTATACTCAGGTCAATATTTGCTTTAAATATATCATTACAAATCAATTTACTAAAACATGCTGGCCTAGATTTGGAGTTCGGCGGTAGCCGTCAAAACCAGCGTTGGAGGCTCCTAACGCTGGTTTTGGGCGCCCGCTGGTATTTGGAGTCAGTGATTAAAGGGTCTAACGCTCACTTTTCAGCCGCGACTTTTCCATACCGCAGATCCCCCTACGCCATTTGCGTATCCTATCTTTTCAATGGGATCTTTCTAACGCTGGTATTTAGAGTCGTTTCTGAAGTGAGCGTTAGAGCTCTAACGACAAAACTCCAGCCGCCTGAAAATAGCAGGAGTTAAGAGCTTTCTGGCTAACGCCGGTTCATAAAGCTCTTAACTACTGTACCCTAAAGTACACTAACACCCATAAACTACCTATGTACCCCTAAACCGAGCTCCCCCCACATCGCCGCCACTCGATTAAAATTTTTAACCCCTAATCTGCCGACCGCCACCTACGTTATACTTATGTACCCCTAATCTGCTGCCCCTAACCCCGCCGACCCCTGTATTACATTTATTAACCCCTAACCTGCCCCCCACAACGTCGCCGCCAGCTACTTAAAATAATTAACCCCTAATCTTCCGACCGCAAAGCGCCGCCACCTACGTTATCCCTATGTACCCCTAATCTGCTGCCCCTAACACCGCCGACCCCTATATTATATTTATTAACCCCTAATCTGCCCCCCTCAACGTCGCCGACACCTGCCTACACTTATTAACCCCTAATCTGCCGAGCGGACCTGAGCGCTACTATAATAAAGTTATTAACCCCTAACCCGCCTCACTAACCCTATCATAAATAGTATTAACCCCTAATCTGCCCTCCCTAACATCGCCGACACCTAACTTTAATTATTAACCCCTAATCTGACGACCGGAGCTCACCGCTATTCTAATAAATTGATTAACCCCTAAAGCTAAGTCTAACCCTAACACTAACACCCCCCTAACTTAAATATAATTTTAATCTAACGAAATAAATTAACTCTTATTAAATAAATGATTCCTATTTAAAGCTAAATACTTACCTGTAAAATAAATCCTAATATAGCTACAATATAAATTATAATTATATTGTAGCTATTTTAGGATTAATATTTATTTTACAGGCAACTTGGTATTTATTTTAACTAGGTACAATAGCTATTAAATAGTTAATAACTATTTAATAGTTACCTAGTTAAAATAATAACTAATTTACCTGTAAAATAAATCCTAACCTAAGATATAATTAAACCTAACACTACCCTATCAATAAATTAATTAAATAAACTACCTACAATTACCTACAATTAACCTAACACTACACTATCAATAAATTAATTAAACACAATTGCTACAAATAAATACAATTAAATAAACTAGCTAAAGTACAAAAAATAAAAAAGAACTAAGTTACAAAAAATAATAAAATATTTACAAACATAAGAAAAATATTACAACAATTTTAAACTAATTACACCTACTCTAAGCCCCCTAATAAAATAACAAAGCCCCCCAAAATAAAAAATTCCCTACCCTATTCTAAATTAAAAAAGTTACAAGCTCTTTTACCTTACCAGCCCTGAACAGGGCCCTTTGCGGGGCATGCCCCAAGAATTTCAGCTCTTTTGCCTGTAAAAGAATAAATACAATACCCCCCCCCCCCAACATTACAACCCACCACCCACATACCCCTAATCTAACCCAAACCCCCCTTAAATGTTCCGATCAGCCAATAGAATGAGAGCTCAATCTGATTGGCTGATTGGATCAGCCAATCGGATTGAACTTGATTCTGATTGGCTGATTCCATCAGCCAATCAGAAAATTCCTACCTTAATTCCGATTGGCTGATAGAATCCTATCAGCCAATCGGAATTCGAGGGACGCCATCTTGGATGACGTCCCTTAAAGGAACCGTCATTCGTCGGGAGACAACGGAAGAAGAGGATGGATCCGCGTCGCCTGCTTCAAGATGGACCCGCTCCGCACCGGATGGAAGAAGATTGAAGATGCCGCTTGGAGAAGATGTTTGCCGGTCCGGATGTCCTCTTCTTGCCGGATAGGAGGAAGACTTTGGAGCCTCTTCTGGACCTCTTCAGCATCGGATGATGGATCGCCAACCCCCGCTTGGGTTGGATGAAGATGTTGGAGCCAGGACGGATCGGTGAACCTGGTATGGTGAAGACAAGGTAGGAAGATCTTCAGGGGCTTAGTGTTAGGTTTATTTAAGGGGGGTTTGGGTTAGATTAGGGGTATGTGGGTGGTGGGTTGTAATGTTGGGGGGGGTATGGTATGTTTTTTTTTACAGGCAAAAGAGCTGAAATCCTTGGGGCATGCCCCGCAAAGGGCCCTGTTCAGGGCTGGTAAGGTAAAAGAGCTTGTAACTTTTTTAATTTAGAATAGGGTAGGGAATTTTTTATTTTGGGGGGCTTTGTTATTTTATTAGGGGGCTTAGAGTAGGTGTAATTAGTTTAAAATTGTTGTAATATTTTTCTTATGTTTGTAAATATTTTATTATTTTTTGTAACTTAGTTCTTTTTTATTTTTTGTACTTTAGCTAGTTTATTTAATTGTATTTATTTGTAGCAATTGTATTTAATTTATTTATTGATAGTGTAGTGTTAGGTTAATTGTAGGTAGTTTATTTAATTAATTTATTGATAGGGTAGTGTTAGGTTTAATTATATCTTAGGTTAGGATTTATTTTACAGGTAAATTTGTTATTATTTTAACTAGGTAACTATTAAATAGTTCTTAACTATTTAATAGCTATTGTACCTGGTTAAAATAATTACAAAGTTGCCTGTAAAATAAATATTAATCCTAAAATAGCTATAATATAATTATAATTTATATTGTAGCTATATTAGGATTTATTTTACAGGTAAGTATTTAGCTTTAAATAGGAATCATTTATTTAATAAGAGTTAATTTATTTCGTTAGATTAAAATTATATTTAAGTTAGGGGGGTGTTAGTGTTAGGGTTAGACTTAGCTTTAGGGGTTAATCAATTTATTAGAATAGCGGTGAGCTCCGGTCGTCAGATTAGGGGTTAATAATTGAAGTTAGGTGTCGGCGATGTTAGGGAGGGCAGATTAGGGGTTAATACTATTTATGATAGGGTTAGTGAGGCGGGTTAGGGGTTAATAACTTTATTATAGTAGCGGTGCGGTCCGCTCGGCAGATTAGGGGTTAATAAGTGTAGGCAGGTGTCGGCGACGTTGAGGGGGCAGATTAGGGGGTAATAAATATAATATAGGGGTCGGCGATGTTAGGGCAGCAGATTAGGGGTACATAGGGATAACGTAGGTTGCGGCGGTTTACGGAGCGGCAGATTAGGGGTTAAAAATAATATGCAGGGGTCAGCGATAGCGGGGGCGGCAGAATAGGGGTTAATAAGTGTAAGGTTAGGGGTGTTTAGACTCGGGGTACATGTTAGAGTGTTAGGTGCAGACGTAGGAAGTGTTTCCCCATAGGAAACAATGGGGCTGCGTTAGGAGCTGAACGCTGCTTTTTTGCAGGTGTTAGGTTTTTTTTCAGCTCAAACAGCCCCATTGTTTCCTATGGGAGAATCGTGCACGAGCACGTTTTTGAGGCCGGCCGCGTCCGTAAGCAACTCTGGTATCGAGAGTTGCATTTGCGGTAAAAATGCTCTACGCTCCTTTTTTGGAGCCTAACGCAGCATTTGTTTAAACTCTCGATACCAGAGTTAAATTTATGGTGCGGCCAGAAAAAAGCCTGCGGAGCGTTAACAGCCCTTTTACCGCCGAACTCCAAATCTAGGCCGCTGTTTCCTAAATATATTTTTAAAACTAAGTACTATAGGAAACAACCAACAATTTATTGATCAGATATGTTTGATAAATAAATCCTAGAACATCTTGTGCCTTTTGAAAAAAAGAAAGAAAAAAGAAATCTTTTCATTAAAGGGACAGTCAATACCAGATTTATTTGTTGTTTAAAAATAAAGATAATCCCTTTATTACCCATTCCCCAGTTTTGCATAACCAACACTGTTATAATAATAAACGTTTTACCTCTGTAATGACCTTGTATCTAAGCTTCTGCTGACTGCCCCCTTATTTCAGTTCTTTTGACAGACTTGTGTTTTAGCCAATCAGTGCTCACTCCTAGGTCACTTCACGAGCATGAGCTCAATGTTATCTATATGAAACACATGAACTAATGCCCTCTAGTGGTCAAAATGCATTCAGATTAGAGGCAGTCTTCAAGGTCTAAGAAATTAGCATATGAACCTCCTAAGTTTAGCTTTCAACTAAGAATACCAAGAGAACAAAGCAAAATTAGTGATAAAAGTAAATTTTAAAGTTGTTTCAAATTACATGCCCTATTTAAATCATGGAAGTTTTTTTGGACTTGACTGTCCCTTTAACTCTAGAGATAGTTAGGTCAAAAGAAATGCTGCATCAATTTTTGCTGCTTGGGTATTTGGATAGAACATGTAGCTATTTTGGTGCATCATATATAGTAATTGCTATTGTAGTTGTTGTTTTTGTTTTTTCATTAATATATATATTTTACATAGTAGAACAGGATCAGTGTTAATGTAAAGATGATTTTCTGGCCTAGGGTTTGTAGAAATTCCACAAGTAACAGAGCTAAAAGAGGAGATGCAAATGCAGTTAAATTAAAGCTAAAGATTTATCGCTCGCCCGCAAACAGTCACATTTTCCCATTTGCGGGCGTGCAAGTAATTACCAGCCATTACAAGTGGCTGGTTAATTCTACTGTGAACTCGTGGTAGTAATTATGCTCAGAAAATTTATTTTCAAAATATGCCCCAATTGCCCCCAAAATAAAGGATATTGTATTTTTTTTATTAAAAAATGCTACATTTTTTTAATAAAAAAACTGCACAAAGCAGTTATTAGTGGTTAAAGTTGGTGTGTGTGTGGGATGTTAGAAAAAAAAAACGCACTGAAAAGTGCCTTTACATTGCATTCTATGGGGACTGTGTTATTCCTGTAAATATATATGTATATTCTTATATACATATATATCTATGTGTATATACACAAATAAACACACACATATATAGTGAAAACAGAAGAACAGAAAGAGCGCAATCACGACTCAAGGTAAAAGGTATCTTTACTGTGAGCATATAATAAGTTGCACTTACAAGAAAGTGTAAATAAAAATGCCTTTAGACAACACACAATCAGCTGATTCCGGTATCTGGAATGCTGCTCTCGCTTCCAGCACTATAATCCTATGTCGCTGTGTGCAAAGTCCGTAACCGGAAGTATTGAGGTAAGCTTCTTTTTCCTGAAGTCTCTTTTTCCTGAAGTGGCAATACTATCTGTAGACCGCGTTTCGTCCGACTTCTGCGGACTTTGTCAAGACACTGGATGCTGATAATATACATATATAGGTATATATTCATATACATATATATTTAAAATCCGATACCCATTGCTGCCGTAGGTTCTCATACCGTGTCTTGCGGCATGAGAACAAGGCTCCCATTAAAACCTATGGAAATGCGCTCTTGTGAGTGCATGGCTTCCATGCATTCCAAACATTGCTCCTAACTTGCCCTCCCTCAGCAGAAATAGGAGTATTGCACCTTAGATAGGTGAAACTCTGTGACAGAGGAGGATTCTCAGGCCCAAAAGCAACCATTCAACCCTTATTTTGATTTAATTTGCTTTCAATAACCAAAGTGTATATACATATAAAACAATATTAATTGTGAGGGGGCGTGGAAGTCTTGATGAGTTCCCACACTTTTTTTTGCAGGACCCCTGGTGAATGAGATATTTTGCGCTCCACTTGTAATCTGGCCCTACATAAATAAATAACTAAAATACTAAACAAATCGTTGTAGACACTCAATCTAATTCATGGTCTATAAATGGTCATAAAGAAATAGAAGAAACTAGAGCATTTACTTACCCCTAATATACCTCTACCTGACAAATAGTGATGTTGCCCAGTTTATAATATGTCTTCCAATTTTAAGGGTTTTTTTTCTAGATAGATTCATAGAGAGATAGAGACTGATAGCTTGATAGATAGACAGACAGATAGATAAATACATAATGATATTCCCAGGGACAGATTGGGCAGCCGGGATACCGGGAAAAATCCCGGTGGGCCACCGGCCGGCAGCTCTGCTGGGCTGGGCTCAGCCTCAGGCTGGCTGCTGTATATGATGCATTGCGACGCTAATATAATATTGCGATAATAATTGTGGCCACCGGTAATCTAATAGTTATAGCTACTCTCACTGTCTGTGTCACTGACTGTCTAATAGCCCCCTCTGCCTCCGCAAGTTAACCTATCGCAACTTAGCCAAATTAGCCAATCACTCAGACAGTGACTGAGACTGTGTCTGTTTTTCACTCGCAGTCACAGGCTCAGCTCTGTCTGTCACAGTGTCACTTGATGAGGAGGCCGGGCCACAGAGGAATGATTATGCGGGCCAGGTGGGCCGGCCCGGCTTACGTCACTGAGTTGACTCACTGTCTTCCGTTATCACACACCACATGACATGATAGTGGAGGGAGCCTGGGAGCGGCTGTGTCAGCGAGCCGAGCCATTGAGTAAGTTGCAAACCACGTGGTGTCACGTTTGGGAGAGACGGAAGACAGCGGCCATTGTAGGGATACACACACTCTGACTCTGACTCACAGTGGCTGGCAGGCGGCGGCAACTTGGCAAGCAAAGCAATGCAGAGGCAGGCAGTCACAGAGAAGTTCAAGTGACTTCTGAATCGTGATTCAGCGTGAATCGATGTATGTATTATTTATTATTGAATTTGTGAACAACAGTTGTACTGTACCACCAGCTCGCCACCTCGTGCATAATATAAGTAATGTAATCAATAATTACCCTGTTAACAAGGGCTGCCTGTTTTAAAATAGTTTATAATTAATATTAACTGTAATGTTTTGGCATATGACATTCTTAGGTAACAGGTTAGATATAAGTCAGGGCCGGATTGGGCCATGAGCTGGAGGGGGCGGGGCTAAGATGGGGGTAGGGCTGAGCAGGGGGCGGGGATGGGCCGGGCCATACAAATTTCCAGGGCCGGTCTGATTTCCCAGTCCGGCCCTGGATATTCCATGCTTTCTATATAGCTGTGCACAACAAAAATAATCCTGGACAGTATACTATAGACACGTTAGGAGAAGACCAATTAGCAACTGACCTAAGCAATTAATAGTTTTAAGATTGCAACTGTAACACACATGTGCATGTTTACAGCAATTCATAGATATGATTATAGCTGCCACATGCCATGCACGTGCAATCCACAATTTACATAGTACACAGATGAAATAGCAAAGGCAGGGGTGGTAGAAATGTGGGAAATATTGTTGGGTTTATTGGTCCTTTCCCATGCTCTGTGCTAAAAAAACAGAAAAATATGCTTTTAAAAAGTTCACTACATTAAATCTACATTTATGCTAAATAATGTTACACCCTTTACAAAAAATAAAAATAAAATAGTCGTAAAATGTAAAACACGTCCCAAAGGCATAATATTTTCATAATAATATTTTTTTTTTATTGTAGAAATAGGCATCAAATTTGAATGGCAGAACACAAGAGGTTGGCAAGAATAATTAATTCAAAGAAACACAGTAAAATATAATTTAATTAAAATAAATGGAAAGAAGAGAGAGCCTAGTTTGAAATATATAATCCTTGACAGTATTTACTGAGACAGACAGCTTTGTTAAGGGCTTTGCTTGCCGTTTTCAGCAGTGGCGCTTGCAATAAAGATGTTGTGTGGCCCATATAATTAATACAGGCTACGGCTTTGGTCTGGAATGAAGCCAGCATTGTCTCTGTCACAAAAATGAAGATCAAATTCATGAGATTAATCTGAGGCCATTTCAGTAAACTATTGTATAAATTTGTCAATCCATTAATTTGTAATTTCAAAAATATAAGCACATTTTTTATCTTTCTTTCAAATTCAAAAATATCAGGTTTTTTTCTTCATTCTAAGATATGTTTTAAGTTTATTACATTATATATATATATGCAATATATTATTATATATTATAGGATACTATATTATAAGCTATATTTATTTTATTTATTTCCTGGGGATATTGTTTATATTTATAAAAAAAAAAATAACCTGAAACTAAGACCAGCAATGTTACATAATAGAATAATTGATTCTTATAAATAAATAAAATAATGCACGCAAGAAAGAAATGTAAAATAAAAAAAATAAAAACTGTATTTGTTCCATAACTTAACATAAAAAAAACAGTGAAGGTGCTTTAAGAAAAAAAAAAAAAACTTGCATTTCCATGTTTTGGTTTGAAAAATGAATTTTTAAAGGGACAGTCTACTCCAGAACTTTTTTAAAAATCCTTTTATTACCTATTCCCCAGTTTTGCATAACCAACACAGTTAAATTAATATACTTTTTACCTCTGTGATTACCTTGTATATAAGCCTCTGCAGACTGCCCCTTATCGCAGTTCTTTTGACATACCTGCCAATCAATGCTAACTCATAAATAACTCCATGGGTGTGAGCACAATGCTATCTATGTGGCACACATAGCAGTGGCTAACATTGGAAAACTGTCAAAATGCACTGAGATAAGAGGTGGCCTTCAAGGGCTTACACATTTGGCTTATCTATCTTACCAAGAGAACAAAGCCAATTTGATGATAAAAGTAAATTGGAAAGCTGTTTTAAATTGCATGCCCTAACTGTCCCTTTAAGAATGCTTAGTCACCACTGTTACTGCATATGTGCTTGGACATAACATACATATAAAACAACTATAAACAAGCAAACTTAGAACACTCTTTTCCCATCGGGATATAGGCTGCATCGAAATGCAGCTGCCTTATACATAAATATATATTTATTTCTAATGTTTACCTTGGACAGATAATCTTACGTCTTACCTTCACATTTTCTGGATGCAATCCTCCTGGATGTTTGTCCATATATTGACATAAATCTGTGTGCTGGAAAAAATAAATAAATGTTTAATGAAATAAAATAACATAATATGTACAGAAAATCCAAAGTGATTTTAAAAATAATACATATTAGTATATATACGTGTGAAATGTTTACAATTGGCAGTTTGTCTTGGTTAATGAGATTTTGCTCTAGGTAAAGTATATCAGTTTTAAATGATGTCTTCCAACACTGGGAGGTGAATGTGTGAAATCAGTTTAGCCTTTAATAATCTAGGGAGCAGAATGTGCAAGGTGCTGAGAAAATTTGAAGAAATTATAAACTATGTATCTTATATTGTTCATATGAAAATATGTTGAGTTCATGAATTTGGAGCAGGAGATAAGAACTCAGAGCTTAGAACCATCAGCTTCTATAGTGTCACTTCTGAATGATACAAAAATAAATCAGATATAAATAAATCATCCATGACTGACTTCATTACAGTGGGATATTTCTTTTAAAGCTGTTTTAATTCATGTGTGTCCATTTTAGGTTAAATGAACAGTGTACTGAAATATTTTCTCCTTTTTTAATGTTCCCAATTATCCATTTTACCTGCTAGAGTGCATTAAATGGTTTACAAATTGTTCCTTTACCTTTATTTTGTCATTTAAAATAGCAGTGATGTAGCCAAGCTGTGTTTTACCACCGCAAAGGATCCAATCAGCAGCGCTAATTACATAACTGGGAAGTGCGACTAGTACTGCTGTGTGGTTCCTGAGTGGCACTTTAACTGTATGTTTAAACCCCTTTATGGGGTTAAACACATAGCATTGTTGCAATTATAGTGATACAATTACATGCTCTAACAAACTGATGTATTTAATTGTATCACTATAATGGCATTTTAAGGAGAAACCAATTATACAATACACTTTTTAATTAACTGTTGTGTTATAGGTGTGTGTGTGGGATGTATAAAAAAGTTGATTTAAAATATTATTGCATTAAACCATTCATCTGCTAACTTCACAAGTACTGCAGATAAGAGATCCTAGCATCATTTGATACCTCAACTTTTAAATATAATTTCAAATACAATTAAAAGCATGTCTGCAATATACATATACTTGCTTAAATGATTCTAGTATAAATGACCCTGCTAAACACTGTATGTGACCTGCAGATGCTGCTGCAACACCCACAACCTTAACTGAAGCATTTTGCAAATGTATATTAATATTGTATTTTTAATTCACTGCTATACATTCTATTTACTTCTATTCTAAATCTATGTCCTTCCTGATATTAGTGCTGCACAATGTACACACATCAGCAGCCACCAATCAGCAGCTCTTGAGCCTGCCTAGCAATTCTTTACAACAAAATAAACCAAGAGAACAAAACAAAAAATAGATAATATAAGTATATTGAAAAGTTGTTTGAAATCAGATGCTCTATCTGAATAATGAAAGAAAAAAAATTGCGTTTCATGTTCATTAAAAAAGTTTACTTTTGTCTTTACTTTCCCTTTAAACTTCTATCAGGTCAAACCTTTTATGTTTCATCAATACATTTCACTTGTTTACAGTCACATCTTTAGCCATGAACCAGAAATGAATATAAATATATCATTATTTATTTATCTAAGTACCTTAACCTCTTAAGGACATATGACGGAATTTTTCCGTCATAAAACAATTGAGCAAACGGAAAGCTGTGTCCTTAAAGGGTTAATATCTATCTTCAGCTATTATGTATTTTAAAATCTTCCACCAATATGTAAACACTTTTAACTTAGTAGAAAAACAAGTAACCAAATGGAAAGGAAACATGAGATTCATATGAATTGTGACAACAGTGACACATCTAGCAGGAAGTATTTGCCTTTCCTACATATGTGATGAAAGTCGCATGATGAAGATGTGTGAATCCAACTGATTCAGCACATCACACAAGGAAAGCAATTTAGCAATTTATTTCCTTTATTGCCTGTAGAAGACCGCATGTATACATTTAGTACATATTTTTAAATTAATGTTTCTCTATTAAAAAATAAATATTTTATAATAAAAGTGTCTCACAGTCCAATAGAGCAGTGGATGTTTTTCCTTTACAAGCATGATATCAATTTTTAGAGTTTACCGTCTCTTTAAAGGGACATAAACATTTAAAACTGAATTTCCCATAAATGTTTAATAATGCTATAATGCACTTTCATTATTTATTTTTCCTGATTTTATTGTACCAAAGAACATATTTAACAAGTGCATAATTAAAATACAATGCAATAGCACTTACTCTGAATTTCAAATCAGTAGATTTTTTTTTCTGACAAATTTCAAAGTCACTTCCATTTTCCCATCCCCTATATTATGTGATAGCAATTATCCAATCTCAAATGTATATATATGCTGTGAATTCTTGCTCAGTAGGAGCTGGTGTCACAGAAAGTGTGCGTTTTAAAAAGATTGAGTACATTTTCTCTATATGAATCATGAAAGTTTAATTTTGACTTTAGTGTTCCTTTAACTCTAAACATTTTAGTGTTTCCACTCTCCCCAGAGAAGCTGGAGTGCATTCCAACAAATGCAGAGCCCTGAAACTCTTACATACTGCACAGTGATTGGTTGATATGTGAAGCAGCTCATATACAGTATATCTATAACAACATTCAAGAGGTTTTTAAGTGGTGTATACCAGGACCGCAAAGCAATGCAGTTTTTTTATCTTTTAAAAGAAAATAACAGTCTTAAAAGAGGATTAAAAAGTTTGAGATTGCAATATAACATGTAATTATGTGTAGTTAATAAAATTGCAATACAATTCCTTCATTCATTTTGTCCCTTTTTCTTGTTTGCACACTCTCTTTTTTTGCTTATTTTTATATGTCTCTAGTTATGCTCAGCACAAAAGATAAACAAGGAGAAAACTGCTGCACACATGACTTGACTAGAAACTAAACCTTTACATTTATATCTTCAAAATTCAAAGGCTCAGTCTAGTCAAAATTACATTTTGAAATTTTCAAACCTGTTTTCAGGCCTCCCTGACAGGCCACATTTTGAGGATATCTGACCTGGAGCACAGGAGAAATAATCAGCTGATTAGTAAACATGGTTATTTTACTTGCTCTCATCCAAGGTAATACAGAAAACCTGGATGGTTAGGGAGGCCTGAGGGCTGGTTTGCAAACCAGTGAGATAGAGCATGCAATTTTAGACAACTTTCCAATTTGCTTTGTTCTATTGTTATTCTTTGTTGAAAGCTAAACCTAGATAGGCTCATATACTAATTTCTAAGCCGTTGAAGGCCACCTCTTATCTCAGAAGATTTGACAGCTAGACAGTGCTAGTTCATATGTGCCATACAGATAACATTGTGCTCACTCTCGTGGAGTTATTTATGAGTCAGCAGTGAGCACTGATTGGCTATTATATAACAGTGTTATTTATGCAAAACTGGGGAATGGGTAATATAGGGATTATCTATCTTTCTAAACAATACAAATGAAATGGCCATTACTTATAGAGTGTTTGCATAATTAATAAATGCATAATAAAAAGATAACGCAATAGCAGTCGGAATTTCAAATGAGTTAGTTTAATTTTCCTTCCCACCGCCTCATGTCACAGTGATTAGCCAATCACAAAGTACATAAACGTATATACTGTAAATTCTTGCACATGCTCAGTAGGAGCTTGTGCCTCATATTTTGATAATGGAAGTGAATTGGAAAGTTGTTGTTTTTTAATTATATGCTCCACCTGAATCATGAAACTTTAATTTTGATTTTAGAATTCCTTTAAATGCAGACAATTTTTGATGCATGAATAATAATAAAAAATCTGAAAGGGATACTAAACCCAATTTTTTTCTTTCATGAATCGGATAGAGCATTCAATATTAAGCAACTTTCTAATTTACTCCTATTATCAAATTGTCTTTGTTCACTTGCTATCTCTATTTGAAAAGCAAGACTGTAAGCTTAGGAGCCAGCCCATTTTAGGTTCAGCACCTGGGTATCATTTGCTAATTGGTGGCTAAATGTAGCCACCAATCAGCAAGCGCTATCCAGGGTGCTAAACCAAATATAGACTGTCTCTTTTGCTTTGATTCCTGCTTTCTCAAATAAAGATACCAAGAGAACAAAAACAAATAATAATAGGAGTAAATTAGAAAGTTGCTTAAAATTGCATGCTTTATATGAATCATAAAAGAAAAAAAAAAACATAATTTATGTAAGAACTTACCTGATAAATTAATTTCTTTCATATTAGCAAGAGTCCATGAGCTAGTGACGTATGGGATATACATTCCTACCAGGAGGGGCAAAGTTTCCCAAACCTCAAAATGCCTATAAATACACCCCTCACCACACCCACAAAACAGTTTAATGAATAGCCAAGAAGTGGGGTGATAAGAAAAAAGTGTGAAAGCATAAAAAACAAGGAATTGGAATAATTGTGCTTTATACAAAAAAATCATAACCACCACAAAAAAGGGTGGGCCTCATGGACTCTTGCTAATATGAAAGAAATGAATTTATCAGGTAAGTTCTTACATAAATTACGTTTTTTTTCATGTAATTAGCAAGAGTCCATGAGCTAGTGACGTATGGGATAATGACTACCCAAGATGTGGATCTTCCACGCAAGAGTCACTAGAGAGGGAGGGATAAAATAAAGACAGCCAATTCCACTGAAAAATAATCCACACCCAAAATAAAGTTTAAATCTTATAATGAAGAAAACTGAAATTATAAGCAGAAGAATCAAACTGAAACAGCTGCCTGAAGTATTTTTCTACCAAAAACTGCTTCAGAAGAAGAATACACATCAAAATGGTAGAATTTAGTAAAAGTATGCAAAGAAGACCAAGTTGCTGCTTTGCAAATCTGATCAATCGAAGCTTCATTCCTAAATGCCCAGGAAGTAGAAACTGACCTAGTAGAATGAGCTGTAATCCTTTGAGGCGGAGATTTACCCGACTCGACATAAGCATGATGAATTAAAGATTTCAACCAAGATGCCAAAGAAATGGCAGAGGCCTTCTGACCTTTCCTAGAACCGGAAAAGATAACAAATAGACTAGAAGTATTTCGGAAATTCTTAGTAGCTTCAACATAATATTTCAAAGCTCTAACTACATCCAAAGAATGCAATGATCTCTCCTTAGAATTCTTAGGATTAGGACATAATGAAGGAACCACAATTTCTCTACTAATGTTGTTAGAATTCACAACCTTAGGTAAAAATTTAAAAAAAGTTCGCAACACCGCCTTATCCTGATGGAAAATCAGAAAAGGAGATTCACAAGAAAGAGCAGATAATTCAGAAACTCTTCTAGCAGAAGAGATGGCCAAAAGAAAACAAAACTTTCCAAGAAAGTAATATAATGTCCAGTGAATGCATAGGTTCAAACGGAAGAGCTTGAAGAGCCCCCAGGACCAAATTCAAACTCCAAGGAGGAGAAATTGACTTAATAACAGGTTTTATACGAACCAAAGCTTGTACAAAACAATGAATATCAGGAAGAATAGCAATCCTTCTGTGAAAAAGAACAGAAAGAGCAGAGATTTGTCCTTTCAAGGAACTTGCAGACAAACCTTTATCCAAACCATCCTGAAGAAACTGAAAAATTCTCGGAATTCTAAAAGAATGCCAGGAAAAATGATGAGAAAGACACCAAGAAATGTAAGTCTTCCAGACTCGATAATATATCTTCCTAGATACAGATCTACGAGCCTGTAACATAGTCTTAATCATAGAGTCATAGAAACCTCTTTGACTAAGAATCAAGCATTCAATCTCCATACCTTTAAATTTAAGGATTTGAGATCCTGATGGTAAAAAAGGACCTTGTGACAGAAGGTCTGGTCTTAACGGAAGAGTCCACGGACAAGATCCGTATACCAAAACCTGTGAGACCATGCTGGAGCCACCAGCAGAAAAAACGAGCATTCCTTCAGAATCTTGGAGATTACTCTTGGAAAAAGAACTAGAGGCGGAAAGATATAGGCAGGATGATACTTCCAAGGAAGTGACAATGCATCCACTGCTTTCGCCTGAGGATCCCTGGATCTGGACAGATACCTGGGAAGTTTCTTGTTTAGATGAGAAGCCATCAGATCTATTTCTGGAAGTCCCCACATTTGAACAATCTGAAGAAACACCTCTGGGTGAAGAGACCACTCGCCCGGATGTAACGTTTGGCGACTGAGATAATCCGCTTTCCAATTGTCAATACCTGGGATATGAACCGCAGAGATTAGACAGGAGCTGGATTCTGCCCATACCAGTATTTGAGATACTTCTTTCATAGCCAGAGGACTGTGAGTCCCTCCTTGATGATTGATATATGCCACAGTTGTGACATTGTCTGTCTGAAAACAAATGAACGATTCTCTCTTTAGAAGAGGCCATGACTGAAGAGCTTCTGAAAATTGCACGGAGTTCCAAAATATTGATTGGTAATCTCACCTCCTGAGATTTCTCAAACCCCTTGTGCTATCAGAAACCCCCATACAGCTCCCCAACCTGTCAGACTTGCATCTGTTGAGATCACAGTCCAGGTTGGAAGAAAAAAAGAAGCCCCCTGAACTAAACGATGGTGGTCTGTACCACGTCAGAGGGTGTCGAACAATCAGTTTTAAAGATATTATATGAGATATCTTTGTATAATCCCGGCACCACTGGTTCAGCACACAGAGCTGAAGAGGTCGCATGTGAAAATGAGCAAAGGGGAACACGTCCAATGCAGCAGTCATAAGAACCTAGAATTTCCATGCATAAGGCTACCGAAGGGAATGATTGAGACTGAAGGTTTCGATAAGCTGAAATCAATTTCAGACGTCTCCTGTCCAACAGAGACAGAGTCATGGACACTGAATCTATCCGGAAATCTAAAAAAGGTTACTCTTGTCTGAGGAATCAACAAACTTTTTGGTTAATTGATCCTCCAACCATGTTGTTGAAGAAACAACACTCATAAAAAGCTGGAAAGGATCTTTCCATTGAAAATGAGCAAAGGGAATTGAATCCAATGCTGTTAAAACTTCTATGCATATATAGCAACTGAAGGAAATAATAGAGACTAAAGGTACCGACAGACGGAACCCAATACAAATTGTCCCTTGTCTGATAGAGACAAAGATAGTGACATAAACCATCTGGAAACCTAAAAAAAAAGGTGACCCTTGTGTGAGGAATCAAGAGCTTTATGAAAAAAGATCCTCTAACTATGTCCTGAAGAGCAAGTGAAACATATGAGAATCCGCATCCTCAGGAAATAATCTGAATGAAAACAGAAAAATGAAGAATACGCATTTATTGTATCTAAAGAAAACAAATAATGCTATCAATGACCACAAAAAGGCAAAATAGTTTGAATAAAACTCCAAAACCCAGTTCCTAGAAAAGGAACTGGAATAAAAACCCCAGAAGATTCTAGGTCTGAGCAGCGCTTGAACCCCATGGGTACCCAGCCATGCCTCAACAGTATCCAAAATATATAGGACAGAAACACACTAAAAGAAAGTGTTAGCCTTACTGGAATAAAATCAAAGAAATTTGGACAAAATAGAACCAAATAAATTTCACAGAAGTCTTAACCTGCCCCTTACCAGCCAAGCTGGAATACGGCACGTGCATCGCAACATTAGGGAGCGAATTTCGAACCCCAATTAAAAACATGTTACTTGGGAAAGAACTCAGGATTTGTTCCTTAATAAGAACAACCAAACTAGTATAAGCTTAAAGTTTTAGTCTTAGAACTCAATCTTGAAGCCCATAGTAACAGTTAAGAATTGAATCCAATTATAATTGATTATCTTAGAACAAAAGAAATATGGATTTTCTTTTTTTTTTTTTTTTTAAAAAATCACAGAATTCTTCTAGCTAAAATAGCTAAAGACATAGATTAACCCTCATTTGTGAATATATTCAATAAAATTAAGACACAAATGAAATCATTAGCATGATAGTCTAGTTTAAAGG
This sequence comes from Bombina bombina, assembly GCF_027579735.1. Classification (NCBI taxonomy): domain Eukaryota; kingdom Metazoa; phylum Chordata; class Amphibia; order Anura; family Bombinatoridae; genus Bombina; species Bombina bombina. The sequence continues at coordinate 284,583,167 of NC_069503.1, read as the reverse complement.
ACCAGTCAAAACAGAGGACTTGCAAAATGCAAAACAACAAGACAAATGCAACGGCACCTAGTCTAGTAAATGTTGTCCCTTAACAATGCTAAAATAAATCATGATCTGATACTTGATCTTAAAGTAAACAGAAAAAATGAAGAAATTGCAATATCACAGGACCAAGAAAAGTACCTGATACTAAATAATTTTCCAAAAATAAGATACAACTATATAAAAGAAAATAAATACTATTTTGCTATAAAAACAATAGCATAATTAGTAGGAGTAGAGATAGCACCAATAAATTGGAGAACCCTCCAAATTGAATTTAACTGCTGACAAAGAATATAGTTTAAAAATAAAAGAAAATTCTCAGCCTATTCCATTCCCTAGTATGGGGAATTGGAAAGAAAACCTCTGAAATCACAGAAGAAATAAAAAGGCAGAAATAGTGTCAGCTAGTCTTAAAGAACTAGTTACCTTAATATCCAAAATAATCAACACCTCTTCAACAAAGAACAAATGTACTTTAATAATAAAAAAATTATATAAAAAAGTAAATTTGCTAGTGTCAATATCTGATGAAGAGAATTTCTGAAAGAGAAAAAAACATCATCAGAGAAGGATAAATCAGTATGTTGTTGGTCATTTGAAACTTCAATAATTAAAAAAGAAGTGAAAAAGATCTAAAAATCGTATTAGAAGGCACGAAGTCAGACATAGCCTTAATCAGAAAAAATATTTCTTATAAATCTTCTAAACATTTCTTGCACTTAAGAATGGAAATGTATAAAGCATAAATACTAATGGAATCTGCATGTAAAAGTATATCATAATAACTTATTACAAACCATTTTATAACATTTAAAATAAATGAACTTAGCTTTGGTAGAACTGAAACTCAGTTAAGCATTTTTCCAGAAGTGGCTTCTGACCCAGGGACAAACGGAGACATCTTGCAATATGTAATAGAAAAAACAACATATAAAACAAAATTGATCAAATTCCTTAAATGACAGTTTCAGGAATGGGAAAAAATGCCAGTGAACAAGCTTCTAGCAACCAGAAGCAATAAATAATGAGACTTAAATAATGTGGAGACAATAGAGACGCCCATATCTTTTAGCGCCAAAAAAGACGCCCAAATTATTTGGCGCCTAAATGCTTTTGGCGCCAAAAATGACACCACATCCGGAACGCCGACACTTTTGGCGCAAAAAAAACGTCAAAAAAATGACGCAACTTCCGGCGACACGTATGACGCCGGAAACAGAAAAAAAAATTTGCGCCAAAAACGTCCGCGCCAAGAATGACGCAATAAAATGAAGCATTTTCAGCCCCCGCGAGCCTAATAGCCCACAGGGAAAAAGTCAAATTTTAAGGTAAGAAAAAAATTGATTAATTCATATGCATTATCCCAAATATGAAACTGACTGTCTGCAATAAGGAACGTTGAACATCCTGAGTTAAGGCAAGTAAATGTTTGAACACATATATTTAGAACTTTATATAAAAGTGCCCAACCATAGCTTAGAGTGTCACAGAAAATAAGACTTACTTACCCCAGGACACTCATCTACATGTTGTAGAAAGCCAAACCAGTACTGAAACGAGAATCAGTAGAGGTAATGGTATATATAAGAGTATATCGTCGATCTGAAAAGGGAGGTAAGAGATGAATCTCTACGACCGATAACAGAGAACCTATGAAATAGACCCCGTAGAAGGAGATCATTGAATTCAAATAGGCAATACTCTCCTCACATCCCTCTGACATTCACTGCACGCTGAGAGGAAAACCGGGCTCCAACCTGCTGCGGAGCGCATATCAACGTAGAATCTAGCACAAACTTACTTCACCACCTCCATCGGAGGCAAAGTTTGTAAAACTGATTTGTGGGTGTGGTGAGGGGTGTATTTATAGGCATTTTGAGGTTTGGGAAACTTTGCCCCTCCTGGTAGGAATGTATATCCCATACATCACTAGCTCATGGACTCTTGCTAATTACATGAAAGAAATTGGGTTTAGTATCCCTTTATATGTCTCTTTAACAACAAGTACTAGATAACCCAGTAATTGCAGAATGACAAGAACTGGGTGTAAAATGTATTCTGCCTAATGCAAAATAAATAAATAACAATAACTCCTAAATAAATTCAAAGACCATGTTTAGAATATCGATTGCTTAACCCAATTTACAAAAGCTAGTTAAGATAAAACCAAAAACATTTTAGATTTTTTTTCTTTTTAGATGAAATATCTTTAAAAACACTATTATAATAGGATTTATACCCTTCACTGTCTCTGCCTGGGGCAACGATCTGATTAAATAAAACAGGCAAAAAACATTGAAGGAACATTGCATGCAAAGTCAAAGATTTAATTACCCAGCTGTGGTGGTGCAACAATTCTATGAGTTGTAACATTCACATAGATTGAAATTGACAAAGCAAAATAATTTATAGGGTTCACACAAAGTGCATTGTGCTGTTGCATATAATAGCCAGATTAGGTAAAAAAAAACATAATTGACATTGCTTATATTTTGGCACTAATGAGGAGATGTATCAATTTACTATCTGTATGTTATTCAGATGTTTTAGTACAGACAAGGTGGCTTCTATTTAACAATATCATCATTTTACCATCTCAAATATTGCCAGTGATTTAATCTATAGATGGAGGCATAAGGGAAATAAAGTGGTTTAATTAATTAATTAATTATTATGCATGTCTCTCACAAGATGATATGTTTACTGCTGCACAAGTATTTTTTTTTCATCTAGCATCAGCATGTAGAAAGTAGAATGTATAATTTTAAATATGTTAAATAGGTGTTTCAAAAAACACAACTACCTTTTAATCACGTTGTTTTTTGTTTGTTTTTTTAATTGATGAGATAAGGTAGGATGACTTAGTCATAAGAATATAAAAAATAAATAAATTATATATATCATGATGTATTCAAAGCAGGGTGCCCTATAAATATTGCGTGACCGTGCTAAGATTAGCGCACAATCTGGTATTACAAATCCATGGTAAAACAGAATTACCAGAGAATGTTTGGCATGCCTGACATCCCTTTATTGCGCACTATACTTTCAATTGATAGCACGGCCACACTAAACATTGCTCAAATTACATACATTTTTAATTAAAGTTGTGAGTTATGTGTTGCACTTGAGCGTGAATGTGAGTGATAGAATAATAGTATAACAAAACACATTAAAAACATATTAAAATAAAGTATTACACTCTCCAAACAGAAGGCACTCTCCAGTCTTTTCCTCCAATGCATGAGTTTAATAAATGACGTTTCAGAGTTTCATCCCTGTGTTTAGTCTGAAGACGGAAGTGAAATCCCAAACTGTCATTTATTAAACTCACACAATGTAGGATAAGACTGGACAGTGCATTCTGTTTGGTGACAATGGGCCTGATTGTAAAAAGGTTTCTGGGCTGGTGAGGTTCTATAAGAATGCTGGCCAGTCCTATTTCCCTGGTGGAATTATATAAATCCACTTTTTATCCTGAAAACAGGGTGTCTCACTAAGGGGAGTATACAGTATTTTCGTACGGGAAGGAGATGCATACATTACAAAAGTGCACAATGAAAATCGTAATTTAAAAATAATATAAAATGAATAATTTAACCATTCACACAAAAATATGCAGGTAAAAATTGTATTGTTAAGGTGCATCAAAAATTGTTTAAAATTGTTCACCAAAACTCTTTGAAGGTAAATTTTACAGGAATAAATCGTATAAACTATGCACAGCATAAATCATAATTTAAGTGCACTGGATGTGCAAAAAAAGCAAGAAATTCATACTTAAAAATACAACACATAATTGTTTTGTTTTTTGTAAAATGGGCTGAACACAGCATTCCATGGGCATATATGAAATGTTCTCTCAAATCCCAGGGTAATCCTATAAACATTGTCACACTTCAGTTCTCACTGTTTTTTTTCACCAGTTTATAAGTCGCTAATTTTCACTAAAATATTAAAAAAAAACTAATTGTATTTGTATTAAATGTAATATTCAAGTTTTAAAAAACACCCGTTTCCCCCTCTGTACTTTAACCTCCATTGCAAGCTTTTACCTAGCAGAGAGCTCTCAATATTTGTATGGGAGACATCTAACCACTTGCAGAGACAGCCTTCTCTTTTTTATTTGCGCAGATACCACATCTAGACTGGCAAGTTTGTATGAGGATTGTTAAGTTGTGCCTTGGTTTTACATATTTAAATATATATATATATTTATTTTTATATATATATATATATATATATATATATATATATATTTATACACAAACACACACACACATATAGCTATATACAACACAACTTTTTTCCTTTTTTTCAACTTGTAATATGAGCACAACAACAGAAGTGCTATTGATTTAAATTGAGCAGTGTTAGCGTTCAATAACGCTAATATTTTTTAGCTCCATTTGTATTCTAGCCTATAAAAGACAACAGAGCAATAATGCAATATTGGGACCTACCTGAACACATCTGGTGAGCCAATGACAAAAGGCATATGTTCATAGACACTAATCAACAGCTAGCTCCCAGCAGAGCACTACTGCTTCTGACTCTACATAAGTTTGTTTTCATCAAATTATAAAAAAAAACCAAAGTAAATATGACAGTAGGAATACATTTAAGGCATTTGAACGTCTGTGCATTCTACATTTTCCATGTTGCTTTCCAATATTACTTTAAAGGGAGATGAAACCCAAAACATTTCTTTCATGATTCAGATAGGGGGTTCGATTTAACAAGGGCCGAATGGCCCCTGTTCCCCTTGTTTCTGCCTGAGCCTTCAAGCTCACCGGAAACAGCAGATAAGAAGCAGCGGTCTCTGATCGGCGTACAGCAATCAACCTGTTCGAATACGATCGGGTTGATTGACACCCCCTGCTGATTGGCCGGGAATCTGCAGGGGACGGCATTGCATAAGCAGTTCACATTCAGCAATGTCTGTCGGAAATGATATGCTGCAGCATATCATGTGAGACTGACATTAGTAAATCGGCCCGGAGAATAAAATTTTCAACAACTTTCCAATTTACTTTCATTTGCTGATTGGTGGCTGCCCATATATGCCTCTTGTCCTTCACTTACCAATGTGTTCAGTAATAGAAGAAGTAAATTGGAAAGTTATTTAAAATTGTATGTTCTATATGAATTATGAAAGAAAAAAAATTGTGTTTCTGGTCCCTTTAAGGTAAACCCAGAAACAATATTAAATGAGCAATAAGCCTGAGCACAGAGTATATTGTATATTCAATACATTGTAGTCAATTTCAAAATATAATTTTCTACTGTCTAAATACTGTAGTGATGAGATTTAGCATCTTTAGAGGGTGCAACACCAGACCCTCCAGCAGCTGGTGATATATTTATTTAATATTAACACACCTAATTGATCAAGTTACCACCGGCAATAGATAATAGAGTGTTCCCTGTGAAATATGTACCGCACTGCACGCCTGCTAAGTCTTCATAAATGTACATGAGGCTTAGTAGCATAATAATTCTTCCTAATTGGCTGCGGCTGTCATTCATAAATCAGAAATGCATGGAAAGTCTGAAGCCTCTAAATTAAACAGGAAATGTGTCCATCCAGATTCCCATCATGCTAAAACCGCAATATGAAAAGGCTCTTGAAATAAAACAAAAACGGCACTCTCTGGCTTCTGGAGATGACATCATGTAGTAGACACATTGTGCTGTTTCTATGAGGCTGCAAGCCATTCTTTTTTGGTGAGAGGAGAGCACACATTTTGTATGCATCAGTTCTTCCACTGTGATAAGTTCTCTTTTCTTAATAGCAAACTCTTTGAAATCAGTAAGAAACAGAATATGAATACTTTTCAAAACCTTTTTTAAGTTTGAACTACAGATGGGTTTTCAATTAGCAGAGCATCTGCCTCAATTCAAAGGTTATAATACTTTTATAGAAACTGCAATTTGATTTCTAAATATTACAAATGTATTGCAACATAAGAGTTGCAAAAACCAATGGTTTTCAGGCACTACAGAAAATACGTTACTTCTAAGACAATAAAGTAAATACATTGCTCTATTGTTATTTATGTATAAAATGTTTTACCAGGAAAATAAATACATTGAGATTTCTCTTGTTTTCAAGTATGTCCTGGAATATGACAGCAATACATTACATAATGTACAAATAGTTACATTATATTTATTACATAGATATACACAGACACAAGGTAGGTCTTTTATTAATTTACAGTCTAGTTTAGTTCTTTTAACATATCACAATAATGAGTTTTGTAATCACATTGCAGAACAAATAGGCATCATGAGTTATAGAGAGTTTAAAGTGAATGTAAAGTTTGCGGAATGAGTGCCCGGTTTTTAAAAATCCTATTAAAAACAGGGGCACTTTCATTCATCAAACTTTACATTTCATTGGTTTTGTTAAAATACTTACCTTTTCTTCTTGAAAGCCGCTCCAGTGCTTCTCCAGCCCATCACAAGCCTCTTCATACGTCAGCACTGACAATCCCGGCATCCTGCAATCATGGCTTCTCCCTCGGGGGAATTATTGCCTAAAGCAACGCCGTGATTGGAGGAAGGCCAGGATCATCATTTCTAATGTAAAGAGGCTTGCGACAGGCAGGGGAAGCGCTGGAGCGGCTTTCACAAAGAAAAGGTAAGTATTTTAACAAAATGAGTGAAATGTAAAGTTTGATGAATGAAAGTGCACCTGTTTTTAATAGGATTATTAAAAACCGGGCACTGGTTCATCAAAATTTACATTCACTTTAAGTTTGCTGAGATGGATCTGAGGCGCAGACACATACAAAACATCCCCGTAATCGATTGCTGGGATCAGCATTTATTTTACAATACGTTTCTCAACCTCAAGACATAGACATGATTTATTTCCAAAAAGGGCTTAATTTTAGGATACAGTTTTGACAGGTTAGGATCAAGCCAAATACCAAGATATTTATAGGAGCTGACAGGGGCCAGCCTATAGTTTGATAATGTAATCATGTTTAATTCTGAAAAAAAATATGTTGGGCTTAAGGGAAATTTGTTAAATACATTTTTTGCCAAAATTGTCTTATTTTTGGGCATTGCCAGAATCAGTGTATCATATTCACGTGAGTTGCACTACATTTTGGACATTGTTTCTCAATCTTATACCACACTGCAATCCTTTGCGGTGTAATATAAATCATATTTATTAATTTTATCTGGGATTCTTTACATGCATTAGAAGTTTTCTTTTCTTAACAATGTTAAAACTTGTGGGGTCCATCCGATAAAAATCGTCGCCCGCAAAAGCCGGCGACGCCAATATTTGCGCGGGTTTGGTATCACATATACGGCGTAACCTAGAAGTTACGTGCGTATATTTCTGCCGTCGCCCGTAGTTTTTTGGGCTATAGGCAGGTATACCAAACCCGCGCAGTTTGGTATCCAATATGCAGCGTAAGGACTTACGTGGCGAAAATGGAGAAAACTTACTCCATTTTCACCTCGCCACAAAAAGCAGCCGTAAGAAGCCTTACGCTGACGATTGGAGTCCCGTAACTCCCTAAACTGGCTGCTAAAATAAACCTAACACCTAACGCATGCGCAATGTCTATCTCCCTGTCAACCGCGATCTGCTAAAATAAACCTAACACCTAACGCATGCGCAATGTCTATCTACCTGTCAACCGCGATCCCCTCCCCCGAAATCCCTAATAAAGTTATTAACCCCTAAACCGCCGCTCCCGGACCCCGCCGCCATCTACATAAACTAACCCCCTACTGTGAGCCCCTAAAACCGCCGCCATCTACCTTATCTATCCCCTAATTAGAACCCCTTACACCGCTGTCATCTACCTTATCTATCCCCTAATCTGACCCCTTACACCGCCGCCACCTATATAAAAATTATTAACCCCTAATCTAATCCCCCTATACCGCCGCCAGCTATATTAATATTATTAACCCCTAATGTAAGCCACTTACACCGCCGCCATCTCTATTAAAATGATTAACCCCTTATTTAATTTACCTACCCCGCCGCCAGCTATATTATCTATATTAACCCTAAGTATATTATAGTTAATATAGGCATTACATTATATATATTAACTATATTAACCCTAATTATATTAGGGTTAATATAGTTAATATAGTTACTATAGTATTTATATTAACTATATTAACTGTATCTAACCCTAACACCCCTAACTAAATTTATATTAAATTAATCTAATTCATTTATAAACTAAAATATTCCTATTTAAATCTAAATACTTACCTATAAAATAAACCCTAAGATAGCTACAATATAATTAATAATTACATTGTAGCTATGTTAGGGTTAATATTTATTTTACAGGTAAATTGTTAATTATTTTAACTAGGTATAATAGCTATTAAATAGTTATTAACTATTTAATATCTACCTAGTTAAAATAATTACCCAATTACCTGTAAAATAAATCCTAACCTAAGTTACAAATACACCTACACTAGCAATAAATTAAATAAACTACAAACATCTATCTAAAAATACAATTAAATTAACTAAACTAAATTACAAAAAAAACAAACACTAAATTACAAAAAATAAAAAAAAGATTACAAGATTTTTAAGCTAATTACACCTATTCTAAGCCCCCTAATAAAATAATAAACCCCCAAAATAAAAAAAATTCCCTGCCCTATTCTAAATTAAACAAATTTCAAAGCTCTTTACCTTACCAGCCCTTAAAAGGGCCTTTTGTGGGGCATGCCCCAAAGAATTCAGCTCTTTTGCATACAAATACAATACCCCCCCCCATTACAACCCACCACCCACATACCCCTATTCTAAAACCACCCAAACCCCCCTTAAAAAAGCCTAACACTACCCCCCTGAAGATCTCCCTACCTTGTCTTCACCACACCGGGCCGAACTCCTGATCCGATCCGGGCGATGTCTTCCTCCAAGCGGCAAAGAAGAATTCTTCCTCCGGAGATGTCTTCCTCCAAGCGGCAAAGAAGAATTCTTCCTCCGGCGACGTCTTCCTCCAAGCGGCAGCAAAGTCTTCATTCTTCCGGCGGCATCTTCAATCTTCTTTCTTTGCTCCGCCGCCGCGGAGCATCCATCCCGGATGACTACTGAACTACGAATGATGTACCTTTAAATGACGTCATCCAAGATGGCGTCCGCCGAATTCCGATTGGCTGATAGGATTCTATCAGCCAATCGGAATTAAGTTAGAAAAATCTGATTGGCTGATTGAATCAGCCAATCAGATTCAAGTTCAATCCAATTGGCTGATCCAATCAGCCAATCAGATTGAGCTCGCATTCTATTGGCTGTTCCGATCAGCCAATAGAATGCGAGCTCAATCTGATTGGCTGATTGGATCAGCCAATCGGATTGAACTTGAATCTGATTGGCTGATTCAATCAGCCAATCAGATTTTTCTAACTTAATTCCGATTGGCTGATAGAATCCTATCAGCCAATCGGAATTTGGCGGACGCCATCTTGGATGACGTCATTTAAAGGTACATCATTCGTAGTTCAGTAGTCGTCCGGGATGGATGCTCCGCGGCGGCGGAGCGAAGAAAGAAGATTGAAGATGCCGCCGGAAGAATGAAGACTTTGCTGCCGCTTGGAGGAAGACGTCGCCGGAGGAAGAATTCTTCTTTGCCGCTTGGAGGAAGACATCGCCCGGATCGGATCAGGAGTTCGGCCCGGTGTGGTGAAGACAAGGTAGGGAGATCTTCAGGGGGGTAGTGTTAGGCTTTTTTAAGGGGGGTTTGGGTGGTTTTAGAATAGGGGTATGTGGGTGGTGGGTTGTAATGGGGGGGGGGTATTGTATTTGTATGCAAAAGAGCTGAATTCTTTGGGGCATGCCCCACAAAAGGCCCTTTTAAGGGCTGGTAAGGTAAAGAGCTTTGAAATTTGTTTAATTTAGAATAGGGCAGGGAATTTTTTTTATTTTGGGGGTTTATTATTTTATTAGGGGGCTTAGAATAGGTGTAATTAGCTTAAAAATCTTGTAATCTTTTTTTTATTTTTTGTAATTTAGTGTTTTGTTTTTTTTGTAATTTAGTTTAGTTAATTTAATTGTATTTTTAGATAGATGTTTGTAGTTTATTTAATTTATTGCTAGTGTAGGTGTATTTGTAACTTAGGTTAGGATTTATTTTACAGGTAATTGGGTAATTATTTTAACTAGGTAGATATTAAATAGTTAATAACTATTTAATAGCTATTATACCTAGTTAAAATAATTAACAATTTACCTGTAAAATAAATATTAACCCTAACATAGCTACAATGTAATTATTAATTATATTGTAGCTATCTTAGGGTTTATTTTATAGGTAAGTATTTAGATTTAAATAGGAATATTTTAGTTTATAAATGAATTAGATTAATTTAATATAAATTTAGTTAGGGGTGTTAGGGTTAGATACAGTTAATATAGTTAATATAAATACTATAGTAACTATATTAACTATATTAACCCTAATATAATTAGGGTTAATATAGTTAATATATATAATGTAATACCTATATTAACTATAATATACTTAGGGTTAATATAGATAATATAGCTGGCGGCGGGGTAGGTAGATTAAATTAGGGGTTAATCATTTTGATAGAGATGGCGGTGGTGTAAGGGGCTTACATTAGGGGTTAATAATTTTAATATAGATGGTGGCGGTGTTAGGGGCTCACTTTAGGAGGTTATAGATATAATATAGCTGGCGGCGGGGTACGGGAGCGGCGGTTTAGGGGTTAATAACTTTATTAGGTTGCGGCGGGGTACGGGAGCGGCGGTTTAGGGGTTAATAACTTTATTAGGTTGCAGCGGGGTACGGGAGCGGCGGTTTAGGGGTTAATAGCTTTTTTATTGTTAGGATAGTGAGGGGGGATAGCGGATAGAGGGTTAGACGTGTCGGGGTATGTTAGGGAGGCGTGTTAGACTTGTCGGGCTATGTTAGGGAGGCGTGTTAGACATTGCGGGTGTTTTAGACTTTAGTCAGGTTTTATAGGTGCCGGCAGTTTCTAACGTGCCGCAAGTCACTGGCGACGCCAGAAATTTGTACTTGCGCAGATTTCTGGACATCGCTGGTTTGTCAGACTTACGGCACGTTAGCATCTGACGGCGACTTATATAGGATAGCTCGAGTTGCGAGCTGAAACTGCGGGCGACGCCGGTTCCCTCGCTTGCGCCGCAAACTGCGATCTATATCGGATCGCGCCCTGTGTGTGTATCTTGTAAAGATACTCCTGGAAAAATCTTTCCCCATTTCTGAAGTAGAAGATCCATTTGCTTTTGTCCCAGGTTGAGTATTAAAAAAGTAAAGAATTTAGAAATGGAAAAATTACCCCTTTTATAGCTTTCAATGAGCGAGTCTATTTGGGCATGAGACCACTCTGATCTGTAATTGTTCCTCAAAAATTAAATGTAGTGCCTTAGTTGAAGATATGCAAAACATTCTGACTTGGAAATCTGAAATTCCGATACTAATTGATAAAAAAGGTTTCATACATAAGGTTGTAATTTCTAGGGCTTGTACAATATAATGTAAACCTTTAGTACTCCATTCTTAGAAGTTTACTAAGTGTAATCCGGGGAGGAATTCCGGATTCCCCGTAATAGTTAAATAAGGTGAGACATTAGGGGTGGCACCTACTTCTGAAAAAAAATACTTGAAATAAGGGTCATATTAATAATATTCAATAGTAGTTTGGCAATGCAATATCGCACTTAGAGAAAAGGGGAAAATTAAATTGGTTTCTAACTCCTAGAAAGTAACATATTCTTTTTTGGTTATCCAATCTATCACGTATTTGAAGAAAGTTGCCCAGTTATAGTACCAGATATTTGGAAATGCCAATCCAGCATCTCTTTACCCTAATGACAATTTAAGGATCAAAAGTCGAGGCTTTTTCCCTTGCCATAGAAATTTAGAGCATGCGGAATTGAAACATTATATATCTTTCTTGGACAATAGAAGCGGTAAGTTCTGTAGCAAATATAACAGTTTGGGAAATTACGTTATCTTAATTAATCTAATGTGTGTTGAAAAAGACAGGGCAAACCCATCCAATTTTCTAATTTCAAGGTACAATATTTAAAAAAGGTTGGGAAGTTAAGATTATACCATTGTGTTGGATTATTGCTAATTGTTATACTCAAATATAAAATTTTTCCCACTTATTTAAAGGGGTGCTTTACTACTATGTTAGAAGGTTTAGAGATCCAGAGCAGTTCGGATTTAGTTAAATTAATCTTGTAACCTGATATGGAACTATATGTTTCTATCATTTGTATTACTTGGAGAACAGACTGAGCCTTATTACTCAAAAATAAAAGAAGATCATCTGCATATAATAATAGGGTTGACCATTCTTTACCAAAACAGATTCCTTTCATCTCTTGTCTTAAAAAGATGGCAAGGGGTTCCAAAGAGAGGTTAAAAAGCAATGGGGAAAGCGGACATCCTTGTCTAGTCCTCTTTTTAATTTGAACCTTTCAGTTAACTCACCATTGATGATTATCGTGGAGAACAGCTCTTTATATATGGAATGGATCATTTGCATAAAATGATCTTTAAAGCTGAATTTATCCAGTGTGGCGAACAGGTGGTCCCATATTATGGAGTTGAACGCCTTCTCTGCGTCAACTGTAAGGAGTGCTAGATCGGTCTTCTGGTGTGTTTTTTGGGGGTTTGGTTTATTCCAAAACCAGTCTATAGTCAATAAAAAATTTTGGATATTTTTAACAGAGCTGCGGCCTGACGTGAAGCCTACCTGATCGTTGTGATATAAAGGATCTAGATACTTTTTAAGTCTCTTGGAAATAATGGATGACCAAATCTTGTAATCTACATTAAGTAGTGATAAAGGATGAAATGAGGCAGGATTTTCTGGGTTTTTATCTTTTTTTAAGATTAACAAGATGTTTGAAGCAGCAAATTTTGAGGAACTAGCTTTCCCTTCAACATAATATTCATTAAAAATTCGAAGTAAAGCGGGCGTCACTTGTTCTTGTTGCTGTTTGTAAAATTCAACCAGTAAAAAGTCAGGGCCAGGAGCTTTGTTTAATTTGGCTCTATTAATGTTTTCAGTTATTTCCTCTAGAGCAGAGCTTTCCAAACTTGTTATGTTGGTGACACACTTTTTAGACCTACATCATTTCGCGACACAGTAATTCAGTTGTACTAGCAAAAAGGAGGTTAAACTAACTTGTTTTAAGAGATACAGACACATACATAAATTATATAATAATGAAATGTATTTACAAGTAACAGTATGTATGTGCAAGAATTTAAAAAGTTTAATAACACCAATAGCTACTTACTATTTTAATGGGATGTAGGAGGTTGATGGGATGAACACAATTTCTGAATATTTAGTGGAATATTAGATAAAAACACTCGCATTTCATCATCAAGCATTTTTAAGCTTCCACTTCCTATCCATATATCAAGAGCCGGAGCAGCAATGCACTACTGGGAGCTAGTTGCCAAAAAAAAACCACCGACTTCAGCTCAGCATTTAAGCTGCCTCCCTCAGAGTTCGGTGAGTCCGATTGACTACTGCCCACGCTGCAAACACACTGCTGTCCCACTCACTGACTACACATGCAGTCATGAGCCAATTAAGGAGACTACACGTGCAGCCAGGAGCCAATGTGCCGCCAATGGGAATAGTTTCAGTTCCCACTGAGCTGCGCCAATAGGTTAAGATGATCTGTATCCCCCTAGGTATCAATCACGTGTCAACCATGTAATATGCATAGCAGGCAGGCGGAAAGTCAGAAACCAAAAAAAAAAAATTAAAAAAAAAATTTGTGCTGAAGCAGGGACACACCTACACACTGCTGCCGACACACTAGTGTGTCCCGACACACAGTTTGGAAAGCACTGCTCTAGAGAGATGGGGGAATTTAATTCCAATAGTTGTTCCAAGGATATCTTTGATATGCTAATTTTTTGCCAAAATTGGCCTTTATTTTCTAAATTTACTTGCCTAGAGGCATATAACTCCTGATAGAAATGAGAAAACGCTGTTTTAATATCTGAGTTGTTGGTAAATCTTGTGGAGCCTGATTTAACCTCAATGATTCGCTTTTTAGTTTTCCTTTTTTGTTATTCTAGCAAGGTATTTGGCCGAAGATCCTGTATAACCATTATATAGTGCGTTCTGTCTTAAATCCTCAGAAGCTGTTTTTTGATTTAGGAAAATATCTCTTAAATCTTTCGCTTTAATATAATTATCCCAATATTGTTTACTGGTACTTGTAATAAATGCTCTAAATTTATTCTTTAGACAATTGGATCTCTCTTGCTTTGTATTTCCTTTTTTCAATTGCACATGTATGCTTTGATTTCCCCCCTAAAAAAATATTTTGCAGTTTCCCAGAAAATTTCAGTTTTGTTGAAATATGACTTATAAAAATCGGAAAACTCCCTCCATTTGAATTCTAACCAGTTCTTAAATTGGATATTATGAAGTAAGTGTTTAGGGAAAAAGAATGAGGGCACTATACTAATCACATTTGTTAAATTGGACTTAATTCCCAGGCTCACTATAGCATGATCAGATAACAAAATATCTGATATGCCTGTATCTATCTCCATTCCCATCATATTATCTGAAATCAAGACACAATTTATCCTGGATAAAGTTTTATGACTTTTAGATTTGCAGGAGAATACCTTTTAAGTCTGGGTTTTGAATCTGCCATATGTCTCTCATGGATAATATATTAAAAAAGCTTTGAAATATGTTCACCTCCTTATTTCTTCTATTACGAGGTCCACATTCCAGTCTATCCAATTCTGGATCTGGGGTCATGTTGAAATCTCCAACTATGATTACATTTTACCTATGTATTTAATAAGTTTCATACTGAACTTATTCCAAAACTGTTTATCTAACATATTAACATTACATATGATTAAAAACAGGTTATTAATATGTATCTCTAAGATTTGGAATCTCCCATCCGGATCCCACTCAGAATACAAAATATTATAGGACAATTTTTTGTTAAGCAGTATGGCCACCCCTCTTTTCCTTTCTCCAGAGGGAAATGCTAAAATCTCACCAACCCATTTAGTTTTCAGCTTGGGTATCTCTGGTGCTTTAAGGTGAATCTCTTGTAAGAGAAGTATATTTGGGTTAAATTTCCCAGCTTGTTTTATAATTGATTTTCTTTTGATGGGGAGGTGAAACCTCCTACGTTCCAGGACAAGTTTTATATCTTCACCTTCCATACTCTAGTTTTTTGTAAAAAGGAAAAAAAATATGTGTTAAAAATACATAGTCTCCCCCCCCCTCCTTAGAGTTTAAAAATATGCATTCCACCGTTTCTCTATAGTACAAGAAAAGTAAAAGGAAAAAATAAAAACAATTCTCATTGTGTATAGAAAAAAATAATAACAAATTGGTCTAAGACTTGCTAAACCTTAAGCAATTCCTTTTTCCTCAAGGAATTTTTGTGCTTTTTTTGTATTGTTTAGGATTTTTATTTCCCCGTTTATTCTTACAGAAATTTTTGCAGGGTACAATAACCTTGCATCGATGTTTGCTCTGTTTAACCTTGATCAGAAAGGGGACATCTCATTTAGAAAGGGTTTCCGCTGAGAAGTCGGAAAATAGCAATATTCTATGCTGATCTATCACACATGAGTTTGTTTTCCTGTAATATCTGAAAAGATTAAGTTTATCCTGAAAATTGAGTAGTTTAATAAGTACTGGTCTAGGATTCCAATCTTTACCCACACA
The DNA here is from genome assembly GCF_027579735.1 of Bombina bombina. Classification (NCBI taxonomy): domain Eukaryota; kingdom Metazoa; phylum Chordata; class Amphibia; order Anura; family Bombinatoridae; genus Bombina; species Bombina bombina. The sequence continues at coordinate 284,567,387 of NC_069503.1, read as the reverse complement.
TATTGGACCTACTCTATGGGCTCATTCTATCTGAAGAGGCATGGCCAGTTGGAGTCCCAATGAGTCTGTGGGGTCTATTTAACAAGGGCCGATTAGGCCATGTTCCCCTTGTTTGAAACAGGAGTTAAGAAGCAGCTGTCTTAAAACCGCTACTCCTAAACTCAAATAGCTGTCGGCATTTATCGATGTGCGGCGGACATGGTTTGCTATAGGTTAGTAAATCTTTGAATCTTTTACTTTCAGGTAGGCCTATTATTCTATATTATTCTAGCATTGTTATGACGAGACCAGCCCTCTAATTCTTCTATTCTCTTCTGTAATACTTCAATTTTATTTTGTTGAGTTAGAGTAGAGTGATCTTGTACATTTATATAGAGTAGAGTGATCTTGTACATTTATATCCTCAATATCAGAAATCCTGCCCTAAACCTCTTTAATTCTGGTGTTAAACTGTCTAACTTAATTTACTAAAGTAGTCATTTTGGTTTTTAGAGCTTCAAACTGAGGATTGATTAGAGCTTCAATTTGACTAAGTAAGTTTGGTGGTTCTGTGACTGGAAGGATAGAAGTAATACCTTCAGATGTTAGACATGTGCTAGTGTCATTAAGTCTAGTGGGTTTTTTCTTTGTGTTTAGGTGGCATGACTGGTGAGTTAAATTTGTTATGGGAAACACATTTTTCCATGTGAAAAGAAGAAAAGACAAAAAAAGTGATTAATCAACTTGTGATTTCTTTCAAGTAAAGGGTTATCGAGCAAAAACAACACAATTTGTGAGTGCAAAAACAAAAGAAGAAACAAATGTATATGCGTGAAAGGTGGTGAATAAAATTTGAGTTTATCCTACCGAATCCTTCAATTGATGAAAACAGTTACTTCTCTTTAGCCAAGACACTTTCTGGGTTTCTTTAAAGAATACTCGAGAGGAAAAAAAAACGAAAAAAAAACTCTGAGACTCTTATTAGTTAGTTATCTGTCGATAGGGTCAAACTTGATAGCGAGCTAACTGTTAGAACAAGAGCAAGCGTACCTGAAGTGATTACATTAACTTACAATATAGCAAATACCTTGGTGATCTTTTGCTAAGCCTCAAATGATAATACTTAATAGTTTTCCGTTTTGGGGTTTAACAACCAGTATAGTCGCAATCTCCCACTAAGCACTCTAATAGTGTAGGTTTTTCCCCTCTTGCTCCTGAGCCTTTTATTTATTAGGACATATTCCTAGATGTATTCAGATAAACATATCGCTTGGATAACTATTCATTCAATGGTATAGTTTTAATAATTGAATAAGTTAACCTGGAAAAGTAGGAGGGTAACTTATTAGACCCTGATCAAGTAGCGATAATAAAGTAATACTTCTTACAGACTTAGGAGTTTAAACAACGCTTTGTGATATACCTTTAAGGTATATCACCTGTTTGGCCTCTAACCCTATAAAAGGCTTCCTGTTCCTGTATCTCATTGCCTGAATATTGAAGGACAAACACTGCTGTGCATCTGAGTTTCTTAATTGCTCTGATTGTTACTGCAGTATTTCAAACTTTCTACTACACGTTTTGTTGCTATTTTTCTATTTGTTATTTTGCTAGCAGTTTCGCTACTATTTCTTTTTTGTGCATTATTGGGTAAACCTCTTCTCAGCCTTTTCTCAGGAAACTTCCATTTGTACATTTACCGTTACGCTGACAGGAGTCAGCTGTTTGCAGAATCTCACAGCAAGGACACGGTGTTTGCAGGACCGGAAGTCAGTCACGCACATACCCGCTGCTGTGTAAACACTGAACACGCAGAGGAGGTCAGGTATCATAGCGGTTACCACTTCAAGCATATTACTTTTCTCATTACTTGTGTTTATACAAAACCTTATATCAACTGTTATTAATACAAATACCGGATCTCATACTAAGACTGTTTACCTAATCTTTGCTCATTGCCGGATTCCTCTCAATACCTGTGAGCTTCTGTGTGTGTATGTATTGATCGGGTGTGTGTGTGTGAAGACAGAAAGACTCAATCAGATTATACTACATCATTTGTGTAAAGACTTTTTACTGCTTCTATTACCAATTCAAACTAGCATCTCCATGCTAAGCTACTCATATCAGAGCCAGCCCACGCTGAGAGAACTATCTTAAAGCATAAAATCTGCTCTCTTATATCTGAAACTACTTAACATCAAAACTAGCTCACTGTGTTGTTACTAAGAGTAATCAGTGACTCCTGAGTATCTTTCACAAAAGAGCAACAAAAACTTATTTTTGTAGCATTTATAACGTATTTGTTACACGCTTACAGACTGTTTGGACAGTAACGTCATTACCGTAAAAAATTATCTACAAGCAGTAAACCAATTACCAGTCCCTATCCTGAAAATAATTGAGCTACCAAACACAAGCAGTAACGTATCAAGCACAGTGGTTACTTATCAGCCTATACATTATGTAGACCTCTTAAACCTGGGACAAAAAGGATAAAAACAAATTAACAGCGTGACTTAGTAATTCCTGAATGAGTCCTAATTATGATACAAAGTCTTTTGCAGATTTAGAAATACTTATTATCTGTGTGTGTAAGCTGTGAGCCAATATGTGTATAGCAGATCAGTCAATCAGGGACAGTGAACTTCAACCTAGAACCAACACTGCAAGGCTAGATTATCTTTGAAACTGCCTACTTCATTAGGTCAAGTACTTCATTTGTTCTGGGTGATGCATATCGTTCTGGGCAATGCTTATAAAGGCTGGTATACACCCAGAGATCATATACTTATTGGGGATCAGGTATTCCTTGAGGACGCTTTTTACAGCACAACCTTAGGCAAGACAGGCTGTAATAGCAAGTGCTTCCCAAAAATAAAAACAAAAAAAGGTTTATACCAATTTGTTTCTCTTTCCCTCTATGGTGGAAAATAAAATGTCCAATATGAGAGTGGCTTTCCTTCAATCTGTAAGGAATATAAACTGGAGCCTATAAAACAGCGTAAACAGTACAATCTATTTGGTACACACTGTCAGTTTAGTACAGATTGTTATGTTTTAGGACACAATGTCAAACTTAACCCCTGGCTTTTATTACCAAGGTGTCCCAAATCTTTTAGTTGTTAAAAAAAATCTGTAAAACAGACCACCATAGAAAAAGTCTTGCATGCATTCAGCGGCTCCAAATCAGTAGCCAGGGCATTAAATACTTGCAGTTTGTTCGTCTCCTGGTGGGAAAACCATTATTTGTGGAAGAGGCTGCTCTCACCTCTCGATCACTGCTGTCTGGACCAAACACCTCCGGACAGCTGCAAGAACGGACTTCAGGTAGCAGACTCTAATTGGTCTCTCACAGCTCTAATCCCCAGCGACTTACACGCCTCTTGCATGCGCCGGTGTGAACTGCAGTCCCAGCACAAGATAGGTTGATGCCCGGCACGTGGCAAGAAGGAGGCTCAAGCCGACAGAGCGGGTTGTGGCCTCGGGAGGACTTCCATAGCGAGGAAGGTAGTTACCTCCTGATCCTGGCTACTAGGCAGGTAGCAACAGCAAAAAGACGCTTGGTGGATAAGATGAAACGCTGCCCTTCTCAATAGAGCATAATCCGGCATGAACTCAAGCCAGCTTCGCCCAACCCAGAAGTGTCAAACAAACCAAGGTTACTGTTTTGTCAGTGTTGAGAAACAGTTTATTTTTTACAGATCCATCTTTCGACCTCTAAAAAATCCTGCTGCAACACAGCTTTAAGTTGTGATATATTTGGTTTTATTGCATATATTATAGTGTCATTCGCATACATGTGTACAATTGTCGTTTAAAGGGATATGAAACCCAAAACGTTTATTTTGTGATTCAGACAGAGCATACAATTTCAAAAAAGTTTCCATTTTACTTCTATTCTCAAATTTGGTTAGTTCCTATGGTATTCTTTGTTGAAGAAAGGTGTCTGGAGCACTACATTGCAGGAAATAGTGCTGCCATTGAGTGCTCTTGTAAACAGATAACATTCCCACAAAACTGCTGCCATATAGTGCTCCGGATATGTGCATGCTCCTGAGCTAATATACTTGTATTTCAACTAAAGATTACCATGATAACAAAAAAATTTGATAATAGAATTAAAATAGAAAGTTGTTACAAATTGCACGCTTTATCTGAATCACGAAAGAACAAATGGTGGTTTGATGCTTCTTTAAGGTGACATAAAACATTTTATATTACAATCTAAAAGATTTGAATTATGTGTAGTTAAAAAAAAATTACAGTATACTTTCATTGTTTTTTGTCGCATTTTCCTAAAACATTTGGGCTTTTTCATTCCCTGAAATGCTATAAAGGGGCACCAATTTGTTAAAAACAGAATTTATGCTTACCTGATAAATTTCTTTCTCCAACGGTGTGTCCGGTCCACGGCGTCATCCTTACTTGTGGGAATATTCTCTTCCCCAACAGGAAATAGCAAAGAGCACAGCAAAAGCTGCCCATATAGCCCCTCCTCAGGCTCCGCCCCCCAGTCATTCGACCGATGGTTAGGAGAAAAAAAGGAGAAACTATAGTGTGCCGTGGTGACTGTAGTATATAGAGAGAAATTTTTCAATCCTGATTAAAAAACCAGGGCGGGCCGTGGACCGGACACACCGTTGGAGAAAGAAATTTATCAGGTAAGCATAAATTCTGTTTTCTCCAACATTGGTGTGTCCGGTCCACTGCGTCATCCTTACTTGTGGGAACCAATACCAAAGCTTTAGGACACGGATGAAGGGAGGGAGCAAATCAGGTTACCTAAACAGAAGGCACCACGGCTTGCAAAACCTTTCTCCCAAAAATAGCCTCCGAAGAAGCATAAGTATCAAATTTGTAAAATTTGGCAAAAGTGTGCAGAGAAGAACAAGTCGCTGCCTTACATATCTGATCAACAGAAGCCTCGTTCTTGAAGGCCCATGTGGAAGCCACAGCCCTAGTGGAGTGAGCTGTGATTCGTTCAGGAGGCTGCCGTCCGGCAGTCTCATAAGCCAATCGGATAATGCTTTTCAGCCAGAAAGAAAGAGAGGCAGCAGTAGCTTTTTGTCCTCTCCTCTTACCAGAGTAAACGACAAACAAAGATGAGGTTTGTCTAAAATCCTTTGTTGCTTCTAAATAGAACTTTAAAGCACGGACTACATCTAAATTGTATAACAAACGTTCCTTCTTTGAAACTGGATTCGGACACAGAGAAGGAACAACTATTTCCTGGTTAATATTCTTGTTGGAAACTACTTTTGGAAGAAAACCAGGCTTGGTACGCAAAACGACCTTATCTGAATGGAACACCAGATAGGGTGGATCAAACTGCAAAGCAGATAATTCAGAAACTCTTCTAGCAGAAGAAATAGCAACCAAAAACAGAACTTTCCAAGATAGTAACTTGTCATGGGTCTGTAAACAGGCTTGATTCTGACCAAAGCCTGTACAAAAGCTTGTACATCTGGCACTTTTAGAGAACTCGCTGACAACCCTTTATCCAAACCCTCTTGGAGAAAGGAAAGAATCTTAGGAATTTTAATTTTACTCCAGGAGAATCCCTTGGATTCACACCAACAGATATATTTTTTCCATATTTTATGGTAAATCTTTCTAGTCACAGGTTTTCTGGCTTGGGCCAGAGTATCTATCACTGAATTTGAAAACCCACGCTTGGATAAAATCAAGCGTTCAATTTCCAAGCAGTCAGCTGCAGAGAAACTAGATTTGGATGTTCGAATGGACCTTGTACTTGACGATCCTGTCTCAAAGGTAGCTTCCATGGTGGAGCCGATGACATATTCATCAGGTCTGCATACCAAGTCCTGCGTGGCCACGCAGGAGCTATCAGAATCACCGAGGCCTTATCCTGTTTGATCCTGGCTACGAGCCTGGGAAGGAGAGGAAACAGTGGAAACACATAAGCTAGGTTGAACGACCAAGGCGCCACTAATGCATCCACTAGAGTCGCCTTGGGATCCCTGGATCTGGACCCGTAGCACGGAACCTTGAAGTTCTGACGAGACGCCATCAGATCCATGTCTGGAATGCCCCATAATTGAGTTAACTGGGCAAAGACCTCCGGGTGGAGTTCCCACTCCCCCGGATGGAAAGTCTGACGACTCAAATAATCCGCCTCCCAGTTGTCTACTCCTGGGATGTGAATTGCAGAAAGGTGTCAGGAATGATCCTCCGCCCATTTGATGATCTTGGATACCTCTCTCATTGCCAAGGAACTCTTTGTTCCTCCCTGATGGTTGATGTAAGCTACAGTCGTCATGTTGTCCGACTGGAATCTTATGAATCCGGCCTTCGCTAGTTGAGGCCAAGCCCGGAGCGCATTGAATATCGCTCTCAGTTCCAGGATGTTTATCGGGAGAAGGGACTCTTCCCGAGACCATAGACCCTGAGCTTTCAGGGAGTCCCAGACCGCGCCCCAGCCTAATAGACTGGCGTCGGTCGTGACAAGGACCCACTCTGGTCTGCGGAAACTCATTCCCTGAGACAAGTGATCCTGAGTCAACCACCAATGGAGTGAGTCTCTGGTTACCTGGTCTACTTGAATCTGGGGAGACAAGTCTGCATAGTCCCCATTCCACTGATTGAGCATGCACAGTTGTAATGGTCTTAGATGAATTTGAGCAAAAGGAACTATGTCCATTGTTGCAACCATCAATCCTACTACTTCCATGCACTGAGCTATGGAAGGCTGCAGAATAGAGTGAAGAACTTGACAAGCGTTTAGAAGCTTTGACTTTCTGACCTCTGTCAGGAAGATCTTCATTTCTAAAGAATCTATTATTGTTCCCAAAAAGGGAACTCTTGTTGACGGAGACAGGGAACTCTTTTCTACGTTCACCTTCCACCCGTGAGATCTGAGAAAGGCTAGAACAATGTCTGTATGAGCCTTTGCCTTGGAAAGAGACGACGCTTGAATTAGAATGTCGTCTAGATAAGGTGTCACTGCAATGCCCCTCAGTCTTAGAACCGCTAGAAGGGACCATAGCACCTTTGTGAAAATTCTGGGAGCAGTGGCTAAACCAAACGGAAGAGCCACAAACTGGTAATGTTTGTCCAGAAAGGCGAACCTTAGGAACTGATGATGATCTTTGTGGATAGGAATATGTAGGTATGCATCCTTTAAATCCACGGTAGTCATATATTGACCCTCCTGGATTGTAGGTAAAATTGTTCGAATGGTTTACATTTTGAACGATGGAACTCTGAGGAATTTGTTTAGAATTTTTAAATCCAGAATTGGTCTGAAAGTTCCCTCTTTTTTGGGAACTACAAACAGGTTTGAGTAAAACCCCTGACCTTGTTCCGCTGTTGGAACTGGGTGTATCACTCCCATCTTTAACAGGTCTCCTACGCAATGTAAGAATGCCTGTCTCTTTATCTGGTCTGAAGATAAGCGAGACATGTGGAACCTTCCCCTTGGAGGAAGTTCCTTGAATTCTAGAAGATAACCCTGAGAAACTATTTCTAGTGCCCAGGGATCCGGAACATCTCTTGCCCAAGCCTGAGCAAAGAGAGAGAGTCTGCCCCTACTAGATCCGGTCCCGGATCGGGGGCTACCCCTTCATGCTGTCTTGGTAGCAGCAGCAGGCTTCTTGGCCTGTTTACGCTTGTTCCAGCCTTGCATTGGTTTCCAAGCTGGCTTAGCCTGGGAAGCGTTACCCTCTTGTCTAGAGGCTGCAGAGTTAGGAGACGGTCCGTTCCTGAAGTTACGAAAGGAACGAAAATTGGACTTATTCTTAGCCTTAAAAGGCCTATCCTGTGGGAAGGCATGGCCCTTTCCCCCAGTGATGTCTGAAATAATCTCCTTCAATTCTGGCCCAAAAAGGGTCTTACCTTTGAAAGGAATATTAAGCAATTTTGTCTTGGAAGATACATCCGCCGACTAAGACTTTAGCCAGAGCGCTCTGCGCGCCACAATTGCAAACCCTGAATTTTTCGCCGCTAACCTCGCCAATTGCAAAGCGGCATCTAAAATAAAGGAATTAGCTAACTTAAGTGCGTGAATTCTGTCCATGACTTCCTCATATGGAGTCTCCTTATTGAGCGACTTTTCTAGTTCATCGAACCAAAAACACGCCGCCGTAGTGACAGGAATAATGCACGAAATTGGTTGAAGGAGGAAACCTTGCTTAACAAAAATCTTTTTAAGCAAACCCTCCAATTTTTTATCCATAGGATCTTTGAAAGCACAATTGTCCTCAATGGGAATAGTCGTGCGTTTGGCTAGCGTAGAAACTGCCCCCTCAACCTTAGGGACTGTTTGCCATGCGTCCTTCCTTGGGTCGACCATGGGAAACATTTTCTTAAATATAGGAGGTGGGACAAAAGGTATGCCTGGTTTCTCCCACTCCTTAGTCACTATGTCCGCCACCCTTTTAGGTATCGGAAAGGCATCAGGGTGCACCGGGACCTCTAGGAATTTGTCCATTTTGCACAATTTTTCTGGAATGACCAAAGAGTCACAATCATCCAGCGTAGTTAGTACCTCCTTAAGTAAGGCGCGGAGATGCTCTAACTTAAATTTAAACGTCACAACATCAGGTTCTGCCTGTTGAGAAATTCTTCCTGAATCAGAAATTTCTCCCTCCGACAAACCCTCCCTCACTGCCAATTCTGACTGGTGTGAGGGTATGACAGATAAATTATCATCAGCGCACTCTTGCTCTACTGTATTTAAAACTGAGCAATCACGCTGTCTTTGAAATGCTGGCATTTTGGATAAAATATTAGCTATAGAATTATCCATTACTGCCGTTAATTGTTGCATAGTAACAAGCATTGGCGCGCTAGATGTACTAGGAATCGCCTGCGCGGGCATAACTGGTATTGACACAGAAGGAGAGGATGATGAACTATCCCCACTACCTTCATTTGAGGAATCATCTTGGGCAACCTTATTAAATGTGACAGTACTGTCCTTACTTTGTCTGGACGCCATGGCACAATTATCACATACATTTGAAGGGGGGGCCACCTTGGCCTCCATACATACAGAACATGATCTCTGAAGGTACAGACATGTTAGACAGGCTTATACAGGCTATTAATGCAATAAAACCGTTTTTAAACAAAACCGTTACTGTCTCTTTAAATGTTAAACAGAGCACACTTTATTTCTGGATATGTGAAAAACTATGAAGGAAATATCCGATCTTTACCAAATTTGCACCCTAGTGTCTTAATGCCTTAAAAGTATTGCACCCCAATTTTTAAGTTTGTAACCCCTTAAATGAGGAAACCGGAGCTGCTTTATCAATTAGCAATTTTAAACCCACTACAGTCCCAGCCACAGCGTTTGCTGCGGCTTCACCTGTCCTTGGGGGTTATTTGTCACAAAAATAAGCCTTCCAGGAACGTTTTTAATGGCCACCAGACCCTCTCACATGAAGCTGCATGCACTGCATCCAAAAGAAATTGCGCAATTATGGCGCGAAAATGAGGCTCTGCCTACTAGAGTGAAAGGCCCTTCCTGACTGGGAAGGTGTCTAAACGACTGCCTGGCACCTAAAACGTTACCCAATTATTCTCAGGTTTTAAACACACTTCAAACCACATATAAATATCGAATAAAGCAATCGATTTAGCCCACAAAAGTGTCAACCAGTATATAGCCCATTAATAAGCCTTCATTCTGTTATGAGTCTAAGAAAATGGCTTACCGATCCCAAAAAGGGAAAATGACAGTCTTCTAGCATTACTCAGTCTTGTTAGAAAATGGACTAGTCATACCTTGAGCAGAAAAGTCTGCAAACTGTTCCCACCAACTGAAGTTCTCTGAGCTCAACAGTCCTGCGTGGGAACAGCAATTGATTTTAGTTACTGCTGCTAAAATCATACTCCTCTTTTAAACAGAACTCTTCATCCTTTTCTGTTTTAGAGTAAATAGTACAAACCGGCACTATTTTAAAATAACAAACGCTTGATAGAAGAATAAAAAACTACAACTAAACACCACATACTCTTCACCATCTCCGTGGAGATGCTACTTGTTCAGAGAGGCAAAGAGAATGACTGGGGGGCGGAGCCTGAGGAGGGGCTATATGGGTAGCTTTTGCTGTGCTCTTTGCCATTTCCTGTTGGGGAAGAGAATATTACCACAAGTAAGGATGACGCCGTGGACCGGACACACCAATGTTGGAGAAACCTAGGTTTTCATGATGTAATCTGTTCTGCTGAGCACAATTAGGAAAACATGAGGTATACAAGCAATGTCTGTGGGAGATACAGCAAGGTAAGCCTGGTGTATAGTTGCATTATCACTGCTATATTCTACACAGTGAGAGATAGAGAGAGAAAACAATGGTGCGAGAAAACAAATGGGAGAGAGAAAACAAGGTGGGGGGAGCAAAAAGGATGAGAAAACAAGGAAGGAGAGAAAAAAGGGAATAGAGCGAAAACAAGGGGGGAGAAAAAACAAAGGAGAGAGAAAATAAGGGGGAGCAAAAAGGGTGAGAAAACAAGGAAGGAGAGAAAAAGGGAATAGAGAGAAAACAAGGGGGAGAGAAAACAAAGGAGAGAGAAAATAAGGGGGAGCAAAAAGAGTGAGAAAACAAGGAAGGAGAGAAAAAGGGAATAGAGAGAAAACAAGGGGGGAGAGAAAACAAAGGGGTAGATAACAAAGGGGAGAAAAAGAGTTAAAAAGGGAGTGATAGAAGAAAAGGAAGAGAGATAAAACAAAGATGGAGATAACAAAAAGGGGAGGAAGAAAACAAGGGGTTGAAAAAAAGAAAAGGAGCTGGCAGCAGCAATTTGACCAGCAATATTTGATGCGGGCTCTTCTGGCTATCAAGAGTTTAAACAAAGTGTAATGAATTAAACACATTTCCCAGAATTATGTTACCCCAACTGTTTTTTGTATGCAAGAGCTTAAATCATTTTCATCACAGCGCAATGTTGCAGTGCAATCCATAACATGAGTTGAAGCAAAAAAATAAATATAGTTAAAATAAAAACATACAGTTTTGAGTCCCTGGGAGTTTGTCTGTTCTAACAGTGGTCAGTCAATAAGTTTCAGTTGGGTTCGCCTTGACACCACCTCTGTGTCTAAACACAATATGAAAGATTGTCTCTACGTGAGCAACCCCTTTGCCTTTTGTGTCTCCACTGGCGCCAAATTGCTTAAAGGAGAGGGAGGAGTCTAACAGCTGTCAATTGAGCGGCTCTTTCTCCAGCCACTACTGGCTTGCATGCCACCATGAGGTTACAACTTTGATAAATTAATGGAAATATCCAACCCCATGATGGGCTGCATAAAGGGGGTTTCCAATTGGCCATCATTAATTTGTGAGACTCAACTAGAAATAGGCTCCCCACACAATGTTAAGAACACATATTTTATTTCTTAGACAATCAAATATTTATAAAGGTTACCAATCTGCATCAGGGAGTGTGACAATTGACTTTTAAGCCTCTTTATAAGATAATGCTATGGTTAATCATTCTCAAACTATGAAAGGGAGAGCAAAAAAATAAGTATAAATGTATTTTTATCTTGTGAAAATACTTTCTGAAATGCCAGTGAAAATTAAAATTAGTGCATTCCATGAAAGCAAGTTGTCAGGACATAATTAAGCTGAATCACAAGTTTTACTGACATGCTGCAGAATTTAGGCATATGGACAAGCGTGTAACACACCAACTGGGGTGGGAAAAATGGTTTATGAACAAAGTACAATAATTTGCAAAACAAACTATTTCCATCTTTTTAAATTAAGTGAAGATTGACATAACACCGGCCACAAAATAAGTAAAATAAAACAGTAGATAAATATACTGGGGCATATGTATCAAGCTCCGAATGCAGTTATGAAGCAGCGGTCACAAAGACCGCTGCTCCATAACCTGTCCGCCTGCTCTGAGCAGGCGGACAGACAATGCCGGAAATCAACCCGATCGAGCACGATCGGGTGGATTGACACCCCCCCTGCTGGCGGCCCATTGGCCGCAAGTCTGCAGGGGGCAGCATTGCACCAGCAGCTCTTGTGAGCTGCTGGTGCAATGCTGAATACGGCGAGCGCATTGCTCGCCATATTCAGCGGGGTCTGTAGGACCTGAACCGCACTGTCGGATCAGGTCCAACAGACCTTGATAACTAGAGGCCACTGTCTCTTTTTTAAGTCTAATGATATAGATTTTTCATGTTTGTTACAGGATTCCTTTTTTATTGTTCTAAATTGTATTGGGATACTTTGCATGTCTTCAGAAATCCCTGTGCAACTGACTCCTACAAAAGGTATTTATGGATTATGATTGTGAACAATATTTAGAATAGCTCACAGCAATAATGTCTTGGAGTCTCCTGGGGAATGTAATCTAGTTTTGTGTGTGATCACAATTCCATACTCACATTCAGAATTTCTGTATCGTCATATTCCTTGGGATTTTGCATTAGACGGTGGTTTTGTAGCCTTGCCAGAGTACACAAAAGTGAATTACTTTTTTGCTGAATTTTTTTAAAGCTGTCATTATCCGTGTGAAATGTTGCATGAGAAATTCAGACAAAATAATATATTTCATATTATTAATAAGTAAAAGTGTATGAAACCTACTTTGAATTTAAAGACAAAATGATGGATTAAAATAATATACTGTCTCAGCATTCATAGTCTTGATTAATTTATTACCTGTCTAATAGCCTCAAGCAACATTTCCCCAGCTCTCTTCCCCACTAGCTGTTCATCATTTTTTAAAATGACATTGTCTTTAAAAAAGACTTCATGAATATTTTGCTGCTCATGGTGGTTACACACATAATTCAGTCTATTAATATAAATAACACAAGAGAACACACAAAATGTTTAATAAAACAGGAACTGCAATCCACTTTTCCATTTCAATCTAATATCATTCAATATTTCATTGAAAAAGATGTCACATGTTCTTGCCTCAGGACACATATAGGTAAACGTTTGATAAATGGTAGCAAAACTGCTTTAGCCGCAATAAATATTTATAGCATCTCATTAGCTATATTATTAAACTATTGTGTGCTAGTCATATACTTGTCTCCTATATAATTTGTGTAATAAGTTGCTGGATTTAACTGTAATTTGTTAGGATTCTTCAAGTTTAATTTGACTGACTGAAGAGTTCCATTTTACCTTTAAAAAAAACAAAAAACAATAAAACAAAACTATGAATATTTTGGCATTTGCCTTTGCTCCAGTATTCAAACACTACACGTTCTCAGAGAGTAAGCAGTGGCTTGTATGACACAAACTAGGTCTTCCCAGACATAATAACGACTATAAGCTCTCTTAGATTCAATGCTGGTGCATGGGCACTCACAGCATATGTGTGTATGCCACTGAAAGGTAGTAATAACTTTTACCACAAGCTTTTTAGCTAATAAAAGTATATTGCAAAAATGCTTCTATTTAAAACTGAAATGCACCCATTTTAATTGTGACCTTTCTATCCCTTTAATGAAATTTAATTTTGTCAGAATACAAGTTGTGAATAGCTATTTAATGTAAGTAATTGATGCAGTAGGTTCAACAAACAATTCTCACTCATGTATAGGATGAACCAGTTGACCTAGTGATGTATTTAGGTTTAATTTTGCCCCGGGGCCACTAATAATTCACCTCAACTTTCACCTCCCGTATACCTGATTACCATTATTTCTGCTCTTTTCATTATCCAGTAATCTATTGCTGTCTACTCCTTTGCACACTCACACTCTGTACTAATCATTTATCTGAAGATACACATTATGTTACACTTTAGTAGAAAAGACTCTATTTTAGGTGTTACCACCTTCAACACTGCCCAGTAGGACTATGTATACACCCCCCCCCCCATAGCTTTACTACCATTTACAACAGAGAGTTAAATAATACTCAAACTGAAAAAAAGGCAATTTTATATGAAACTCTAACAGGTGGACAAGTGCTAAAATAAAACATGCATAAAGTATATTACAGAATTACATTATATTTTGAATAAATAGATTAGATAGATAGGTAGAGAGAGAAAGAGATAGAAAGAAAGAACAAAAGAAAGACAGAAAGAAAGATAGATCGATAGATAGTTGATAGATAAATAGACAGATAGGTTATAGATAGATAGAGAGATAGATACATAATAGCTCTGTTACTACAGTGATTCAGATGCTGAAACAAGCAGTAGTACTAGTAATTATCTATTTATTGGACTAATAAGGGATATTAAACACAATCTTTCAAGTTTTCCATAAACATGATGGAATTTACACTTTATAACTTAAAACACAGAAAAGGGTTAAAAAGATGCCAGAGAGGTGCTGTAAAACCCTGGGTCTACGAATGAAAGGTGTAAGGGATTATACACAGTTTTAGAAGCACAAAGGAATAGATAACAACAGTATTCTCATACATTTATGAATGTGGTTTAAATTCATTTTCTACTGTATGTACTTCACAAAGTAGGGCACAAAAGACCACAATGTTAAGCCATAAGCTTCATAAAATGACCTTTTCTTTTTGTTTTCATCTAGTAATGTGATGGTGACATTTACTCAAGAGCTATATTCTACTCACCCCAAACACCTTGAATATACTATGGAGGATGCAAGGTTAGGCAAACACCAATATGTCATCAAGATTTCAGATGGCCAGGCTCAAACTTTATCAAGGCAGCTGCTTATTAAATAAATTTCATTTATATAAAAGTATTAACTCATAATTTGTCCGGGCAGAAGAAGAATTTAACCATTTATGAAAATCCTTTGCCACCATCAGATAAGTAATGGTATCAGAAGTGTTTAGTATTTGTAGAAACTCCAGCCACCAAATAATTCTTTAAAAGACCTTTATTTCCATAGGTACGGTCCCAAAAACAAAAAACAAAAAACGTTTCAAACCTGCAATAGGCTCTTAGGCTTCTGCAGGCTTGAAACGTTGTTCTTTTGTTTATGGGACCCTACCTTTGGAAATAAAGGTATCACATTATTCTACCAATACGCCCATCCAATCAGTAGCGTTTTAATCCGGTGATGATTTTGCGCGTACATGTTTTGTGGAACACGTGTTGATTGTCACTTTCCACTTGGCATGCAAAAGTAAACAGTGAATCGTGTAGTATTCTAAAACTATTAATTGTTTACTTGAAACAGTGCCAGTAAGTACATAGCTGCATTCTATTTCACAATGTATTTGATTCTCCCAAATGTAGACAAAATTCTTTGTAATAGAAAACGTAATAATATTATTCTCATATATTTTCATCAATAACTATTTTCATACAATTGATAGTATAGTATTATTTTAGATTAAAAAAAAGGAATATATAATAATTAAAATATATATTACTTTGTGATGATATGAAACAATAATGTTTGAGGCAATATAAAAATGAAATATATATTTAATAATCTTTGCTTAAAATTTTAACTTTATATTGAAATATAAATGAACTAATGTAAATTTATGAAAATTATACAACTATAAAAAAAATATCATATTGTTTATTATTTATAGTTATAAATAAATAAGTATAATTATTTGTCAGAATTGTCAACAAATGCTCGTTTTTTAAGGGATCAATCTCTCGCACACTCAATCACATTCAATTTTTCATTCACACTGAACCAAGTAAACGTTGAATCTTGTGACTCAATATTTACTTGGTATACGTTATTCTCACCAATGCGCATGTGTTAAAAATATCAGTGTCAGGAGCGAGCAAATTCTCTGACATGCAGAGAGGGTGGAGACAAGATAAGAGGGGCGGAGCGATGCGGTTTGTGAATATGTATACATTTTAATAAAAGTGCATATAAAACACTTGAAATTTTAATGCGGTTTAATAGATATTGTATTAAATAATCGAAATCTGTCAGTTACCAATAACGGAGTTTACCATCACTTTAAGGACAGCCATCCTGAAATATAATTTGCTGTCCAAACTTCAGGTTGATCATGCAAATTTAAACAACTTTTCAATTTACTTTCTTTAACAAAATATGCACAGTCTTTTTATATTTATACTTTTTGAGTCACAATCTCCTACTGAGCATGTGCAAGAATTCACAGAACGTATGTATTTGTGATTGGCTGATGGTTGTCACATTATACAAAAGGAGTAGAAATAGAGATAACTATAAAAAAAAATCTACTAGTCATTTGAAGTTCAGACTGAGGCCCCCGATATTCAAAGCATCAATAGATGGTCGAGAAACTGCTTTAAAGGCATTGTTGGCATTGCAGCCCGATGGTCTATCTAGATATTCAAAGAAAAGGGGCGTGTCCAAGCAATGCCGATGAGTAGTGATGTCTCTCCCATAGAAGTCAATGGGAGCAGACATCACATATCACCGACATTGCTGCTCGTCAGCATTTTGTTGCGGAGGGGGGCCCTATTCGAATATTCAAATATTGCTGTGGAGACCTAAGTTTATTTACAATTACACTAACTAGCTCAGGCAATGTAGTCTCAGCAGCTGATAGCTAGCACCTAGGGATACCAGTTGTTTGGGGGTGGTAAGAAGTGGCAGACCAGAGCTCAATTCTGGTCCTAAACTGAGTTCCAGGAGCCCAGCTAAGGTTTTGCCGGCCCTCCAGCGTTTACCTCATCCCCTTGTCAAAATATGCTTTTTCATGTACAATGTAGATTATTTAAAGTATTGGAGATATTTTAAAATGAATTTAATAGTTGCTTTCTATTATTTCAAACATAAATATATATTTGAAAATATATGTTTATGTTTAAAATAATATTAAGCAACCATTAAATCCCTTTTAAGATATCTACAATACTTTAAAAAAATTGCATTGCATAGGAAAAAACATATTTAAAAATTGACCCCTAATCTGCCATAACCCAAAGCTAACTGTAGAAGCTAAGGCCCTACACATAAATATTCAATATTTAAAATGATGCATTGTTATTGGGTATGGGCGAATGTGCAAATTTTCGAATTTCGAATGTAGAACGAATGTTATTACCGAAAGAACGAATATTCTTAAAAATTTGAAAATCGAATGTTATTTACAGTTTTCGAATGTCCCTTTCGAATTCGAATGTTTATAATTATATCGAATGTCTACATTCGAAATTCGAATTTTTCAAATTCGAATATAAATTCGAATTTTTCGAATTCGAATATAAATTCGAATTTTTCGAATTCGAATATTGCATAATTCGAATATTACATTTAAAAGCATTAGAAATACTATTACAATCTAAATTCGAATTTTTCGAATTCGAATACACGTATTGCATAATTCGAATATTACATTTAAAGAAAAAGCATTAGAAATACTATTACAATCTAAATTCGAATTTTTCGAATTCGAATATTGCATAATTCGAATATTACATTTAAAGAAAAAGCATTAGAAATACTATTACAATCTAAATTCGAATTTTTCGAATTCGAATATTGCATAATTCGAATATTACATTTAAAGAAAAAGCATTAGAAATACTATTACAATCTAAATTCGAATTTTTTGAATTCGAATATTTTCGAATGTAAACGTAAAATTTGAAACCGAATATTCGAAAATCGAATGTTAGAATGTTATGTAAACATTCGAAATTCGATTCGAACGTATGTGTTAAAATTCGTGCCGTTTTTCGAATGTTGCGAAACATTCGCCCATCCCTAATTGTTATGTAGAAAGCATAATGTTTATATAATTGCATATAAATTAAAGTGTAATTAATGTGGCTTGTTGTGTTTATTATTTCTAATAGGTCTACATAACTGCATGCCTGTTATGTAAAAATATAATTTAATCCTACTGACTACTATATATATTAACATATATATCTATGTTATCACTAATAAACGCAACAAGCTAACATAAATACATTTTAATGTATATGCAACATACATGCATAACTGTTTGAATATCAATGCAAGGCCTGACAACATTATAACTACAATCTTTTAAATACAATGCTTGGTCATGTATAATGCATATTCATTTAAATATTGGATATATAAATTAAAATGTAGATATTCTTGCTTGATGCATTTAATATTGTAAATATAAATATATTTTTAAAATAGATATTTTGTGTTCTAACAGATAGTTGCATTATAATTATAGTATTACATAACTGCATGCCTGTTATTTATTAAAACAATTGTAATACAGTTGTAATACCTTTTGTAACATGAATATAAATTTTAAAATATATATATATTTATCTTTAAAATAAAAAACACAACAAGAAAAAATAAAAATATTTATTTATATACACTAGTTAAAAGAATATGCATCATACATAAGAATGCATACTTTTTTAAAATTGTAGATAAATGTACTATTAACCCCTAAGCTGCCCTAACCTTGTCACCTAATTAACCCCCATACAGGTATGAGGGGTGGTTAGGAGATTAAGGTCTAATAAATGCTAACCATCGCTTATCACCTAATCAACCCCCATACAGGTATGAAGTGTGTTTAGGTGATTAAGGCCTAATAAATAGTAACCATCAATAATCACCTAATCAACCATGCATACATGTATGGGGGTGGTTAGGAGATTAAGGCCTAAAAAATGCTAACCATCACTAATCACCTAATCAACCCCCATACAGGTATGAGGTTTGGTTAGGTGATTAAGGCCTAATAAATAGTAACGATCAATAATCACCTAATCAACCATGCATACATGTATGGTGATGGTTAGGAGATTAAGGCCTAATACATGCTAACCTTCAATAATCAACCCTCATTCAGGTATGAGGGGTAGTTAGCTGATTATGTTTTAATGAATGGTAACCATCAATAATCACCTAATCAATTCCCATTCAGGTATGAGGGGTGGTTAGGTGATTAAGGCCTAATAAATGGTAACCATCAATAATCACTTAATCAACCACATAAATTTATGAGGGTGGTTAGGAGATTAAGACCTACAAAATACTAACTAACATTAATTACCTATTCAATCCCTATACGGATATGGGGGCTGGTTAGAAGAATAAGGTCTACAAAATACAAACTAAGTCCGCCTCCATGAAGATGGGTGCCCAGGCCTGGAGCCAGGATAATGAGGGCCCTGTCATTGATAAAGCGTGTGGAGATGGTGGAAGAGGCTGCGGAAGTCCGCCGTCTTCACATGGAGTCTGGATAAAGAGGGCCCAACGTCGTATCAAGAGGAGCTAGATTCCCCATTAACTGTGAGTACCACTTTTGGGGTTAGTTAGGGCTTTTTGGTGGTGGGTTTTTTATTTTTAAGAATAGTGATTTTTATTTTAACTTTTATTTTATAGTCTAGGTTTTATAGTTAGATTTTGTTATTTTGGGGGTGTGGGGAGTTACTTGTAGATGTAATGTAGATGGGGGTTTTTTATATTTTTTTATTTTTCAAAAGAGCTGATTATTTAAGGGCACTGGTTTTCAAACTTGTCCTCAGGCCTCCCCAACAGGCCTGGTTTTCTGTATTACCTTGGATAAGAGCAGGTAAAATAACCGTGTTTACTAATCAGCTGATTATTTCACCTGTGCTTAAGTTCAGATATCCACAAAATGTGGCCTGTTAGGGAGCCTGAGGACAGGTTTTTTTAAGGGCTATTGTAATTTTTTTTCTTGTTAGGGGTTTGTTTGGTTTTTTTTGGGTGTTTTTTTTTG
Source organism: Bombina bombina (assembly GCF_027579735.1). Lineage (NCBI taxonomy): Eukaryota > Metazoa > Chordata > Amphibia > Anura > Bombinatoridae > Bombina > Bombina bombina. Next base: position 284,547,816 of record NC_069503.1, on the reverse strand, counting down.
TTTTATGGGCCATGCAGTATAGTGTTTGGGATAATGGTGGCTGTTTTATTTTGGATACTGTAGTTTATTATTTTTGGTAACTTAGCTTTTTTTTGGATTTTTCTGTAACTAAGATTTTTTTGTTGTTGTAATTTAGTGGGGTTAGTGTAGATATTGCAAATCTACAGTATAAATGTCAGTTAGTTGTAGCTCAGTAAATATTTGCTGTGAACTGTGCTTGAACTTCATGTCTAAATACATGTATATACATAAGGAGGAACTTACTAGAAGAAGGATTAGTGTACAGTATCATCTTTACAATGACAATGAACCATCCTCAGTTTTCACAAAATTCAACATAAAAATCAAACAACATTAAATCCAGATGAATTTAAACCAAAACTGCTGTTACTCGGTCCAATCGCAAACACATTGTTCACAGTATTCTTAATAAGAATTAAATGACGTGCAGACATGTTTCTCTATAGTGCAAATAAACATGTCTAAATATGTGCATAGGTGTGTGTGTGTGTGTATATATATATATATATATATATATATTAATATTTATGCATATATACATATGTAGTTATGTGTTTATATAAGTATATACATAAATATATATACATATAAACACATATATACACATTTGTATACATATATAGACATATATAAATGTTGGAGCCATTTCCAGTTGAATACCTAAAAAAATTGAAAAAATATTTTTAATCCATTCTAATATCTTATAATGTATTTTACTATGTATTTAAAAAGAAAATAATATATATATATATATATATATACCACCAATTGTGCAAGTTCTCCCACTTAAGAAGATGAGAGAGGCCTGTAATTTTCATCATAGGTATACCTCAACTATGAGAGACAAAATGTGGAAACAAATCCAGACAATCACATTGTCTGATTTGGAAAGAATTTATTTGCATATTATGGTGGAAAATAAGTATTTGGTCACCTACAAACAAGCAAGATTTCTGGCTCTCACAGACCTGTATCTTCTTCTTTAAAAGGCTCCTCTGTCCTCCACTCATTACCTGTATTAATGGCACCTGTTTGAACTTGTTATCAGTATAAAAGACACCTGTCCACAACCTCAAACAGTCACACTCCAAACTCCACTATGGTGAAGACCAAAGAGCTGTCGAAGTACACCAAAAACAAAATTGTAGACCTGCACCAGGCTGGGAAGACTGAATCTGCAATAGGCAAGCAGCTTGGTGTGAAGAAATCAACTGTGGGAGCAATAATTAGAAAATGGAAGACATACAAGACCACTGATAATCTCCCTCGATCTGGGGCTCCACGCAAGATCTCACCCCGTGGGGTCAAAATGATCACCAGAACGGTGAGCAAACATCCCGGAACTACACGGGGGGACCTAGTGAATGACCTGCAGAGAGCTGGGACCAACGTAACAAAGGCTACCATCAGTAACACACTACGCCGCCAGGGACTCAGATCCTGCAGTGCCAGACGTGTCCCCCTGCTTAAGCCAGTACATGTCCGGGCCTGTCTGAAGTATGCTAGGATGGATGATCCAGAAGCGGATTGGGAGAATGTCATATGGTCAGATGAAACCAAAGTAGAACTGTTTGGTAGAAACACAACTCGTCGTGTTTGGAGGAGAGAGAATGCTGAGTTGCAACCAAAGAACACCATACCTAATGTGAAGCATGGGGGTGGCAACATCATGCTTTGGGGCTGTTTCTCTGCAAAGAGAACAGGGCGACTGATCTGTGTACATGAAAGAATGAATGGGGCCATGTATTGTAAGATTTTGAGTGCAAACCTCCTTCCATCAGCAAGGGCATTGAAGATAAAACGTGGCTGGGTCTTTCAGCATGACAATGATCCCAAACACACCGCCCGGGCAACGAAGGAGTGGCTTTGTAAGAGGCATTTCAAAGTCCTGGAGTGGCCTAGCCAGTCTCCAGATCTCAACCCCATAGAAAACCTTTGGAGGGAGTTGAAAGTCTGTGTTGCCCAGCGACTGCCCCAAAACATCACTGCTCTAGAGGAGATCTGCATGCAGGAATGGGCCAACATACCAGCAACAGTGTGTGACAACCTTGTGAAGACTTACAGAAAACGTTTGACCTCTGTCATTGCCAACAAAGGATATATAACAAAGTATTGAGATGAACTTTTGATATTGACCAAATACTTATTTTCCACCATAATTTGCAAATAAATTCTTTCCAAATCAGACAATGTGATTGTCTGGATTTGTTTCCACATTTTGTCTCTCATAGTTGAGGTATACCTATGATGAAAATTACAGGCCTCTCTCATCATCTTAAGTGGGAGAACTTGCACAATTGGTGGCTGACTAAATACTTTTTTGCCCACTATATATATATATATATATATATATATATATATATATATTACAAAAAAACATTATCATATATATATATATATATATATACATATATATATATATATATATATATATATATATATATATAAATAGATGTTCAAAAATAAAAAGAATGTAAAATATTCATGACTACCTTCGGGTTTAGTGCTGTAGCTCTAACGCTGTGATGGTTTTTTTTTTGTTGTTTTTAAAGCTCACTCCATGAAGTCTATGGGGAGACGTTAACACGGTTGCAATATCCAAAGTCATAAAATTAGTGCACACCGTGATTCACTCGCACTCAGTTTACTTTCAACTTGTTATGCACGCGCTAACCACTTATGATTAAAGTTTACACGTGAGTAAAAAAAAAATCTAGCACACCACTTGTAATCTGGCCCAATATTGGCAAAAAGAGTGGGGGCTGATTTTTAGAAAAATCACCAACCACCACCACCACATGGTTTACAAAATTATTTCACTCTAATGTTAAACAACGATAGGAAAAGGTCCATTTGCACTGGAAATCTAAAAGGTCAAAACTGTTGAAAACAACTGTGTGCCAAGACCTTGTATCAGAAAATACACAAAATATGGAAGAACAGTGGAGAAAAATTCCAGGGAAATCCCTTTACTAATGCAAAAAAATGTAATCCCTCTAGAATAAGCCTGTTAGAGATCTCAAGATCAGCTCTTATATTCAGGCATCCATATCGATATATATCAGCAAATAAGCTTTTTGTAATACTTTTTATCCATGTTCCATTCACTCACACTTCATATATATACTGTATATAGCTAGTCACCTAAATCATACTGACCACCATTAAAATAATGTCTGAAATTGCAGCAGAAGGCAACATCACAATGTGCCTGAAAAGAAAAGATTAACAGATTAAGCAAACCCTGTTTGAAGAGAATAGTCAAATACGGTGCAGCAAAGCATTGATTGATTACTGTTGTTCAGGGATTTTTTTAACCCCACCCTTAGTCTTCCTCTGGTCCACAAAACTGTCTGAATATAAGATTTTTAATCTGCAGCTCTATCATCTATCTATCTATCTATCTATCTATCTATCTATATATCTATCTATTTATCTATAGGGTTCTTGTAAAGTGTGACTATTCACCCGTAAGGGTCTCAAGGTGCTGAGGGTTGCAGTTCAGTCGAAGAGTCAGGTCTTGAGGTCCTTTGTGAACTTAGGGCGGTAGCATGTCTGAGGTGAAGCAGGAGGGTGTTGCAAGTCTTGGCTGCCATGTGAGAGAAGGATCTGCCTCCCGCTGTGGTTTTCCTGATGCGGGGGATGACTGCGAGGGCTTGGTCGGCCGATCAAAGTTGTCTGGCGGGGGTGTAGAAGGTAACGCGGTGGTTCATGTATTCAGGACCAATGTTGTGGAGGGCCTTGAATGTGTGGGTGAGAAGCTTGAAGGTTATTCTTTTGTTGATGGGGAGTCAGTGCAGGTCCTGCAGGTGTTTGGTGATGTGGCATTGACGAGGGATGTTGAGGATGAGTCTGGCCGAGGCGTTCTGGATGCGCTGGAGTCTTTTTTTGGAGCTTGATGGTGGAGCCGGCGTAGAGTGCATTGCCATAGTCTAGTCGGCTGCTTACGAGGGCGTGGGTGACAGTCTTCCTGGTCTCGGTTGGGATCCATTTGAAGATCTTTCACAGCAGGTGGAGTGTGTGGAAGCATGCAGAGGAGACGGGGTTGATATGTCGGTCCATGGAGAGCGATAAATCCAGGATGACACCTAGATTTTGTGCATGGTCGGTGGGGGTTGGAGGGTGTCTGAGGGCTGTGGGCCACCAGGAGTTATTCCAGGCAATTTTCAACCACTGCAATATATTATAAACTTAAATATTGGTTTATTCACCAGCTAATCAACACCTGGCAATTAAATTGGTGGTTTAGTGTAACTGGCTGATTTTAAATTTAATTTAATTTCAAAATGAGCTGCAGAAATTTTTTCACTAAACAAAAATCTCATCACAGAAAAAAAAATGTTTGCCTCTTTGATACACATTTTGATGCAGCAATTAGATCTAACCAATATATCTGTGCAATGCCACATAGCTAGAACATAGCAGATCCTGTGAAGTCAAAAGACAAAGACCCACCATATGTCTTTAGAAACCCAATTTCCAGGAGTTAATAACCATGTTTAGTAGCTAGTTGATTATTTCACCTGTGTTCCAGTTCATATATCCTGAAAATCTGGCCTGTTAGGGAGGCCTGAGGACAGGTTTGAAAACCCCTGGTCTAAGGTGTTGAAAAGAAACAGACTACACCAAAATGTTTATTGTTTAAAAACATAGATAAGGTAATCCCTTTATTATCCATTCCCTAGTTTTGCATAACCAACACTGTTATATTAATACACTTTTTACATCTGTGATTACCTTGTAGCTAAGTCTCTGCAAACTGCCCCATTATCTGAATCCATTTGACAGACATGCATTTTAGCCAATCAGTGCTGACTCCATGGCAGTGACCACAATGTTACCTATATGACACAAAAACTAGCAGTATCTAACTGTGAAAAGCTGTCAAAATGCACAGAAATAAGAGGTTGCTTTCAAGGGCTTAGCCTTAGACATTACCATATGAGCTTACCTCGGTTTATATTTCAACAAAGAATACCAAGAAAACAAAGCAAATTTGATGATAAAAGTAAATTGGAAAGTTGTTTAAAATTGCATGCCCTATGTGAATCGTGCAAGTTTAATTTTGACGACTGTCCCTTAAAGGGATAATCTAGTCAAAATTAAACACCAAGGGGGACAGGAGACAGCCTTGCTTTATCCTATTAGAAATCACAGACTCTAGAAACCAGAAATCCAAAACGTTCAAGACCTTCAACTATTTAAACAAATGTATCTTCAAAATGGCTTTGACTTGTCCCTGTCAACCAGTGAACTGTAGAGACCAACAATTCAGTTGTACACCGTCATGGTTTTACGTCATATTTAAAAAGCTTTTAAGCAACCATTTTTAATGTTTTCCATCACAAGAAAAAGCTGAGCTCAGGTAAGTTGAGCTAAATTAGCATTTTATTTGCAGGATAAACAAAAGTAAAATTTACTTGCAAGTAGAGAAAGAAAGGTTTGACGCGTTTCGGCTTTATGCCGTCATCAGAAACCTTTTTAACGTAACATGTTTAACTGCTGCTCTTTCAAATAAACAATTTAAATAATTTGAGTGCCACGTGCCTTTAAACAGCAACAAATGTGTCTTAGTAAGAACATGAAATCCAAAATGTTTCTTTTATGATTCAGATAGAGAATGCAATTTTAATAAAATTTTTAAATTTACTTCTATTATTACATTCTCTTCTATCTCTTGGTATCTTTTGTTGAATTTGAAAAACAGGAATGTAATCTCAGGAGCATGCACATGCCTGGAGCACTATATGGCAGCAGTTTTACAAGAATGTTATCCCTTTACAAAAGCACTAGATGGCAGCACTATGTCCTGCCATGTAGTGCTCCAGACGCCTACCTAGGTATTCCTTCAACAAAGAATACCATGGGAATGAAGCACAATTGGTAATAGAAGTAAATTCTAAAAAAAATGTATGCTCTGTCTGAATCCCAAAATAAATGTTTTAGGGTTAAATATCCCTTTAAACATTAAAAATGAGAAACTATAGTTTCCCAGTTAAAACTTTATTGATTAGCGGATGATTGTCCTAATAGCTTTAATATGATGTCAAATGTACTTTATGCAAAGCAATTGTCTCAGTATCAAATCCACCTCCTTCTTTCCATCTGGTATGTTAAGGACTTTAATTATTATGCTAGAATTTCCTGATTTGTTTCTTCCAGCTGAAAGCGAGAGCAGTTCTTGCACAAATACCATATGTTTACTTAAGAAACTGTAGAAAGACAAATGATGTGTTCCAACCCATAACTTCTGAAATTACCACTGAAGGAAGAGAAATCGCAGCATTGTATACTAAGCAGACTGAAGTTTTAATTATTAGTTAAAATACTAAATCACAATAAAACACAGAAATGGAGCATACATTTCCAGAATAAAGCCAGAGTGGTTGACACTGCTCACTGACAAAAGCGGTTTACGCACCCTGCATTATCAGGGGATTCAGGAGCTATAGCTTATTGTGAGCAATATTTAAGGAGACGTAAAACTAAAAACTGAATCCCCATATTTATTAAAACACATAAAAATTGATAAATACATTTATTAGTTTACTTTGCCATTGTTTTGCTGTAAAATAAGCATTCAATCTTACACAGTAATTGCTTAGTAGAATCTCATTTAAATATGTTCTTAATTTGTCAAAGCAAAAGGAGAAAAGGAACATTGCACAGGCTTTTCAAGGGGTGTATTCCTGAGATGCACTTCATTTGCAATTTGCAAAACCTTTTTAATTTTGCCACCAAAAATCACAGTGCTAAAAGATTTAAAAACATATTTATTTTTGGATATATTTTTGTTGCAACACACTGATTTATTGTTGATGTGTGCTATGAAGTGAAGGGTCTATACTGGTGCAAAAGCAAACCAATCTTTTATTTTGCTGTTGAGCTGATTGAGTTGATGAGGATAGTGAATATTGCCTCTCTTTTGCAATCACTTCATACCTAGTAGCCACAGCACAGGCTGCCTTGTTCCATACACAGAGCATCTGCAGCTCTGCCTCCGCAAGCCCTGACGCTGCCCATGTAACATCTAAAAATTACCTGGCAAAATATTAAAAAGTGCAGACATTACTGTTTAAAGGCAGCATTACAGAGAGGCGTTTTACTACACATTGTAGTGGGTGGCGATCTTGGCGAAATATTCCACGCAGCATCGGCACCAACATTGGCTATGTAAAGTAAATGATCATTTTTCAATAAATAGCGCCAAGCCTAATAAAAATATACCTATGTACCCCTAAACCGATATAACCCACCACTGTAAACTAACCCTACACCACTTAACCCTTAAACCAATAGTCAATAGCTCACCGCAAGAAACTTCCAAACATATTAACCCCTATACCGCAAATAGCCCACCACAATAAACTTCCTAAACTATTAACTCCTATGTTGTCAATAGTCCACCACAATAAACGTCCTATCCTATTAACTCCTATTCCATCATTACCCCAACCACAAACTACCCCTACTTAACCACTATACTACCATAACCCCCCATTGCAAAACTTCCCTAACCTATTAACCCCTAAATTGCCACAATGCCCCAATGCAAACATCGCCTAACCGATTAACCTCAAAATCGCACAACCCCCAATGCAGATAACCCCAAACCTATTAAGCCCTAAACCGCCACAAACCCCAAACGCAAATACCCCCCAACCTGCCCCAACCCCTTACAGAAACAAGTCCTACACTAGTAAACTACCTAACAGATAACCCCCCAAGACCCATAACCTTACACCCCCTAAGTTACACAAACTAACAAACACTAACATTACTGAAAATAAAAAAGCACTATCAAAAATAAAAAACCCACAGTTAAGGCTATACTAAAACTACTCTTTAAAAAAAAAACTCAAAATAAAAAAAACTTATACTAACACTAAACGTTACTATAGCAAAAGCCCTTAGAAGGGCTTTTTATAGGGCATTGTCCGGAAGTGATTTAGCTCTTTTTCTAAAAAAAAAAATACAACCCCATTCTACAATAAAAAGTACCCCCCACCACCACCAAAGAACAGCCTGTCTAAAAAAAACATACTTAAAAAATTACCCTTATCTTTTTTTTTGTTTTTTCATAAAAAATGCAAGGCGTGGATAATAATGCTCACTGCAACAATTCGCCATACTGTCTTATTTTGGCGACATACTACTGCAAAGAAATGTATCTGTTCTAAAGGTTCTGTCATATAAAATCAGACCTGATATTTTAATTGTAAAATATTTTAGACTAATGCTGATTGCATCTATTGAGTCCTTCCCAATAGTTTTGGTATTGGAATCAAATATATCTGTCTTAAAAGCATTGTCGGTTTGAAGAAATAATTAATTTTAAAGGGATTATAAATATTGCAGTTGTGATGATTTACCAACAGCTTTGCTATTATAGAAATAAAGGCTGTATTTAATGATTAAAATATATTAATTCTGAGCAAGATATTTTATCATTTAATGACACATTTCTCTCTCTCCTCCTCCTAACAGTCCATGAGCTAGTGACGTATGGGATATACAATCCTACCAGGAGGGGCAAAGTTTCCCAAACCTCAAAATGCCTATAAATACACCCCTCACCACAGCCACAAATCAGTTTTACAAACTTTGCCTCCTATGGAGGTGGTGAAGTAAGTTTGTGCTTAGATTCTACGTTGATATGCACTTCTCAGCATTTTGAAGCCCAATTCCTCTCAGAGTACAGTGAATGTCAGAGGGATGTGAATGGAGTATCACCTATTGAATGCAATGGTTTTCCTCACGGGAGATCTATTTCATAGGTTCTCTGTTATCGGTCGTAGAGCTTCATCTCCTACCTCCCTTATTCAGATCGACGATATACTCTCATCTTCCATTACCTCTACTGATAACTGTTTTAGTACTGGTTTGGCTATCTGCTATATGTGGATGGGTGTCTTTCGGTAAGTATGTTTTCATTACTTAAGACACTCTCAGTGTCTTAAAGTTCTAAATATATGTATTATACTTATATTTGCCATGAGTCAGGTTTATGTATATTTCCTTTTGTAGACTATCAGTTTCATATTTGTGAAAAAACATATTTAGAAAAAAACAATTCTTACCTAGGGTATAGACTTTTCTCAATTGACTGCTTTTTCATTTAACTTCACAGGCAAAATTAGGCTTGCGAGGGCGCAAAATGCCAAAGTTTATTGCGTCATTCTTGGCGCGAGAATTTTTTTGGAACAAAGGTATGTCCGATGATGCAAATTCGTCATTTCCGGCATCTTAGTTGACGTCGAGTTCCTTGCACAAGGTTGTGCCTACAATGTCGCGAGTGTGTAATTTCCGGATGTTGTTAGCGACAAAAAGATTTTCAGTTTGCGTTGTGCGTCATACTTGGTGCCAAATAATTTAATTGTTTAAAACCCCATTCCTATATGCCTTTTTCTATGTCAGAGGGCTATGCTGTTTGCATTTTTTTCCCATTCCTGAAACTGCCATATAAGGAAATTGATCATTTTGCTTTATATGTTGTTTTTTCTCAATCTGATCCTGTCTCAGAAACCACTGTTGGAACCCTGCTGTCTGATAACAGTTCTACCAAAGCTAAGTGCATTTGTTGTAAATTTGTGGAGATTATATCTCCAGCTGTGGTATGTAACAGTTGTCATGATAAGCTTTTACATGCAGAGAATGTGTCCATCAGTAATAGTACAATGCCTGTTGTTCCTTCAACTTCTAATGTACATGATATACCTGTGAATATAAAAGATTTTATTGCTGATGCAATTCAGAAGGCTTTTTCTGCCATCATGCCTTCTAATAAACGTAAAAGGTCTTTTAAAACTTCTCATAAAGTTGATGAATTAGAAGATCCTTTCTCAGATATTGACACTGAAAAATCTACTTATTTATTTTAAATGGAGTATATTTGTTCCTTGTTAAAAGAGGTGTTGATTACATTGGATATTGAGGAAACTAGTCCTCTTGATATTAAAACTAGTAAACGTTTAAATTCTGTTTATAAACCCCCTGTGGTTACTCCAGAGGTTTTTCCAGTTCCTGATGCTATTTTCTGATATGATTTCTAAGGAATGGAATAGGCCTTGTACTTTTATTCCTTCTTCAAGGTTTAAAAAATTGTATCCTTTGCCAGCAGTTAGATTGGAGTTTTGGGAAAAGATCCCCAAAGTTGATGGGGCTATTTTTACTCTTTACTCTTGCTAAACGTACTACTATTCCTATGGAAGACACTTTAGATAGGAAACCTGAATCTTATCTAAGGAAAGCTTATTTATATTCTGGCTATCTTCTCAGGCCTGCCATTTCTATGGCTGATGTTACAGCTACATCAACTTTTTGGTTGGAAAGCTTAGCGCAACAGGAATTGGATCCTGATTTGTCTAGCATTGTTCGTTTGCTTCAACATGCTAATAATTTTTTCTGTGATGCCATTTTGATATCATCGAAATTGATGTTAAATCTATGTCTTTAGCTATTTTAGCTAGAAGAGCTTTGTGGCTCAAATATTGGAATGCTGACATGGTATCTAAGTCTAGATTACTATCTTTTTCTTTCCAAGGTAATAAGTTATTTGGTTCTCAGTTGGATTCGATTATTTCAACTGTCACTGGGGGGAATGGAGTTTTTTTGCCTCAGGATAAAAAACCTAAGGGCAAATCTAAAGCTTCTAACCGTTTTCGTTCCTTTCGACAAATTAAGGAACAGAAACCTAATCCTTCCCCCCTAATCCTTCCAATTGGAAACCTTCTTTAAGTTGGAGTAAATCCAAACCATTTAAGAAACCAAAGCTGGCCCCTAAATGAAGGTTCTTCCAAAACATTTGGGCAGATTCTGTCCAAAATCAATGGATTCAGAGTATTGTCTCTCAAGGGTACCAAATAGGATTCAGAGTAAGACCTCCTGTGAGAAGATTTTTTTCTCTCACACATCCCAGCAAATCCAGTAAAGGCTCAGGCTTTTCTGAAGTGTGTTTCAGACCTGGAGCTTTCAGGGGTAATCATACCAGTTACGTTTCAGGAACAGGGTCTGGGGTTTTATTTAAATCTATTCATTGTCCCAAAGAAAGAAAATTTATTCAGGCCAGTTCTGCAACTGAACATTTTGAATCGTTATGTAAGAGTGCTAACTTTAAAAATGGTGACTATAAGGACTATTCTGCCTTTTGTTCAGCAAGGGCATTATTTGTCAACAATAGACTTACAGGATGCATATCTTCATATTCCGATTCATCCAGACCACTATCAGTTTCTGAGATTCTCTTTTCTAGACAAGCATTGCCAATTTGTAGCTCATTTGGCCTAGCGACAGCTCCAAGAATATTTTCAAATGTTCTTGGTGCCCTACTCTCTGTAATCAGAAAACGGGGTATTGCGTTGTTTCCTTATTTGGACAATATCTTAGTACTAGCTCAGTCTTTATATTCTGCAGAATCTCACACAAATCAACTAGTGTTGTTTCTTCAAAGATATGGTTGGAGGATTAATTTACCAAAAAGTTCTTTGATTCCTCAGACAAGGGTCGCCTTTTTATGTTTCCAGATAGATTCAGTGTCCATGACTTTGTCACTAAGAGACAAGAGACGATTAAAGTTGGTTTCAGCTTGTCGGAACCTTCAGTCTCGATCATTCCCTTCAGTAGCTATGTGCATGGAAGTTTTAGGTATCATGACTGCAGCATCAGACGCGAACCCCTTTGCTCGTTTTCATATGAGACCTCTCCAGCTTTGTATGCTGAACCAATGGTGCAGGGATTATACAAAGATATCACAATTAATATCCTTAAATCCCAATGTTCGACTCTCCCTGACTTGGTGGTTAGATTACCATCGTATAGTTCAAGGGGCCTCTTTTGTTTGTCCAACCTGGACTGTGATCACAACAGATGCAAGTCTTTCAGATTGGGGAGCTGTATGGGGATCTCTGACAGCACAAGGGTTTGGAAATCTCAAGAGGCAAGGTTACCAATCAATATTTTAGAACTCCATGCTATTTTCAGGGCTATTCAGGTTTGGCCTCTGTTGAAGAAAGAACCATTCATTTGTTTTCAGACAGACAATATTACAACTGTGGCATATGTCAATCATAAGGGTGGAACTCACAGTCCTCAAGCTATGAAAGAAGTGTCTCAGATATTTGTTTGGGCGGAATCCAGCTCCTGTCTAATTTCTGTTGTCCATATCCCAGGTATAGACAATTGGGAGGCGGATTATCTCAGCCGTCAGACTTTACATCTGGGGGAGTGGTCACTCCATCCAGATGTATTCTCTCAGATTCAGATGTGGGGTCTTTCAGAAATAGATCTGATGGCTTCCCATCTAAACAAGAAACTACCCAGGTACCTGTCCAGGTACAGGGATCCTCAGGCAGAAGCAGTGGATGCGTTAGCAGTTCCTTGGTGTTACCAACCTGCTTATATCTTTCCTCCTCTGGTTCTTCTTCCAAGAGTGATTTCCAAGATAATCATGGAATAATCGTTTGTGTTGCTGGTAGCTCCAGCATGGCCTCACAGGTTCTGGTATGCGGATCTTGTTTGGATGTCCAGTTGCCAACCTTGGCCACTTCCATTAAGGCCAGACCTTCTGTCTCAAGGTCCGTTTTTCCATCAGGGTCTCAAATCATTAAATTTGAAGGTATGGAAATTGCACGCCTAGTGCTTAGTCATAGAGGTTTCTCTGACTCAGTGATTAAGACTATGTTACAGGCTCGTAAATCTGTTTCTAGGAAGATTTATTATTGAGTTTGGAAGACTTATATTTCATGGTGTTCTCATAAATTCTCTTGGCATTCTTTTAGAATTCCTAGAAATTTACAGTTTCTTCAGGATGGTTTGGTTAAGGGTTTGTCTGCAAGTTCCTTGAATGGAAAAACCTCTTCTCTTTCTGTTTTATTTCACAGAAAGATTGCTAAGCTTCCTGATATTCACTGTTTGTACAGGCTTTGGTCTGTATTAAGCCTGTCATTAAATCAATCTCTCCTCCTTGGAGTCTTAATTTGGTTTTGAAGGCTTTACAGGCTCCTCCGTTTGAGCCTATGTATTCTTTGGACATTAAACTACTTTCTTGGAAAGTGTTGTTCCTTTTGGACATCTCTTCTGCTAGAAGAGTTTCTGAATTATCTGCTCTTTCTTGTGAATCTCCTTTTCTGATTTTTCATCAGGGTAAGGCAGTTCTGCGGACTTCATTTACATTTCTACCTAAGGTTGTAAATTCTAACAACATTAATAGAGAAATTGTTGTCCCTTCTTTGTGTACTAATCCTAAGAATTCTTTGGAGAGATCCTTGCATTCTTTGGCTGTGGTAAGAGCTTTTAAATATTATGTTGAAGCTGCTAAAGATTTCAGGAAGACTTCTAGTCTATTTGTTATCTTTTCTGGTTCTAGGAAAGGTCAGAAGGCTTCTGCCATTTTCTTGGCATCTTGGTTAAAGCTTTTGATTCATCAGTCTTTTTTGGAGTCGGGTCAGGCCTCGTCTCAGAGAATTACAGCTCATTCTACTAGATCAGTCTCCACTTTGTGGGCTTTTAAGAATGAAGCTTCAGTTGATCAGATTTGCAAAGCAGCAACTTGGTCTTCTTTGCATACATTTACTAAATTCTACCGTTTTGATGTATTTGTTTCCTCGGAAGCAGTTTTTGGTAGAAAAGTTCTTCAGGCAGCTGTTTAAGTTTTATTCCTCTGCTTATGTTTAAGTTTTTTCTTTTTATTTGTCTTTTCAGTGGAAATTGGCTGTTATTATTTGTATCCCTCCGTCTCTAGTGACTCTTCTGTGGAGTTCCACATCTTGGGCATTACTATCCCATACGTCACTAGCTTATGGACTCTTGCCAATTACATGAAAGAAAACATAATTTATGTAAGAACTTACCTGATAAATTCATTTCTTTTATATTGGCAAGAGTCCATGAGACCCACCCTTTTTATGGTGGTTATGATTTTTTGTATAAAGCACAATTATTTCCAAATTCCTTTGTTGATGATGTTTTTTACTCTTTCTTTATCACTCACTACTTGGCTATTCGTTAAAATGAATTGTGGGTGTGGTGAGGGGTGTATTTATAGGCAGTTTGACGTTTGGGAAACTTTGCCCCTCCTGGTAGGATTGTATATCCCATACGTCATTAGCTCATGGACTCTTGCCAATATGAAAGAAATTCATTTATCAGATAAGTTCTTACATAAATTATGCTTTGTCTCATCATTCTCTTTTCATTCTATGTTTCTCTCATCTGTCTCTCACTTTGTTCTCTTTCTTAAATTCATATTCTTTCTTAATAATTGTTTTCCTCTTTTCTATCTCTCTCAATTCTCTTTCTCCTTACTTTTCTATCTCTCTCAATTCTTTCTCCTCTCTTTTCTTTCCCTCTTGTAATTCTCTTTCTCCTTTCTTGTCCTTCCCTTTACTCCCCTCTCCCTCTATCCCTCCTCTTCTGCTCTCTTCAATATCTAATCCTCTCTTCTCTTTCTCCTTATCTCTTCCTCTCTCCTCACCTTTTCCCTCTTTCTGTTACGTTTTCCCTTTCTGTCTGCCTTTTCTTATCTGTCCCATCTCCTCACTTTCGCTAGCTCTGTGTTTTCTCTTTTCTCTTTTTTGCTTATCTCTTCATTCTCTTGCCTCCTCTCTGTGTTTTCTCTCTTCATTTGTCATTCTTTCTCCCTTTTCTGTTCCTTTTATCTCTTCTCCCTCCTCTCTTCTGCCCTACCTTCCTTCCTCTTTCTCTGTGTTTTTTCTCTTCCTTTTCTCTTTAATCCCTTTTCTCTGTGACTTTCTCCTCCTCTCTTCTGTCCCTGTCATCCTACTTTTTCTCTTTCCTCAATCTTCTCTCTTCTCTTTCTCTCCTTCCTCTCTCTCCCTGTTTTCTCTTCCATCCATATTTTTCCTAATTTTGTCACTTTCTCCTCTCTTCTACCTCTGTCATTCTCTCTCCAGCTATGCCTTCTCTTATCTTTACTTTTTTTCGTCCATCACCGTCCATCAGTGTTTTCTCTTTCTTCTCTTCCGTCTCTTTTCTCTTTATCACTCCTATTTGCCATATAGTTCCTGTACCATCTCTCCCTCTGTACTTTCTTTCTCTTCCATTTATCTTCTCTTTCTTTATTATCTCTCTCTGTTCAGTCTCTCCCCTCTTCCTCTCTACTTATCTCTGCCCTCTGTTATGTATACTACCTATCCCCCTCTCTCTCCTGTTTTCTATCTTCCTTCTCTCTCTATCCACTCCTCCTTTTCTCTCCTCTCTGTTCCTTCTTTTTCTTTCACTGCTATGTCTTCTTTCTCTCTGCCTTCTCGTATCTTTCCTATGTTCTACCTCCTCTGTTTTTTAACTATTCTCTCTTCCTCTGTGTTTTCTATTTTCCATGTATCCTCTCTTTCTCCTCTTTCTCTCTCCTCCTCTCTTCTCTGCTCTCTCTACTCCTTTTGCTCCATTTGTAACATAGTAGATGAGGCTGAAAAAAGACAGAAGTCCTATACTCTCTATTTTCATATTCTTCCTTATCTCTTGTCTCTTGGCATTTTGTCTGTTGTATATCATTGCCTGTGTAATGCAACCATCACAGAGTTATTTACTTCCATTATCACATTTGAAAAGTTTGACATCTTAAGACTAAAGGGACATGAAGCACAAGTTTTTTCTTTCATGATTTAGATAAAGCATGTGAATTTTTTTTAAAAAATTTCCAATTTACTTCTGTTATCTAATTAGTTTTGTTCTCTTGGGGGCCAAAGTATCAGGCTCTGAATGGAGCTTGATGCCCCTTGTTTGAAGGCTCGCCGGAAACAGAAGTTATAAAGCGGCAACTTGTCCACCTGCTCTGAGGCAACGGACAGAAATCAACCTGATCGAATATGATCGGGTTGATTGACACCCCCTGCTAGCTAAGGAGCAGCAAAGCAGTGCTGGGAGCTAGCTGCTGATTGGTGGCTATGCACATGTCTCTTATCATTGGCTCAACAGAGGTGTTCAGCTAGCTCCGAGTAGTGCAATGCTGCTCTTTGCACATTAGAGCATTTTCTTTTTGCACGCTCACGCAACTTGTAAAACACAATTCTATTTAGCAGCTGAGATATGATTAACATGAAAATTGTGTCATTCAGACTGCACTTACATAAATACCACAATTCCGAGGTTGTTTTATTCAACTATTTTAAACACTTTATCAAACAACTGATGTTTAACCTATCTTTACATTGCATTATTAGTAGATTAACACACTAATTATAATAGCTGCTGCTATTTTCACACGTTGATAGTGTTGATACTGACAGAGGAATAATTAATTTTTTCCGATGTAAACAAATTGAAATCCCGCGATCGTGCACGTGATTGCGAGATTTCAATGATGGGATCGGGTCCTATGATGCTAGGCACACCCACCATGACCCGATCGCATCCTGGAAGCGCCATTGGCTTCAGTACAACTAAATGGCTAGGATGTTCCATGCCGTCCTAATAGAGCTAAAGCCCAGCACAGTTAACGGTGTGAAAAGGTTAGGCATTACTGTAGTAATCAAGTAGTCAAACAACAAATGTCCCCATTTTAACAGTTATAGTTATTAATCTTTACCATCAAATATAGAGGAAGAATAGATATAATTACTGCTACAACTAAAAGCTGATTCACTTCTCAGATTAATAAATGTACTTACCACATACTCAAACACAAGCGTCAATGTTTCCTTGGTGTGGATTATATCATGTAGCAGCACTATGTTACAATGTTTTAGTCCTTTAAGAAGTGAAGCTGAAACAAAAATAGAAAATCAACACAATGAATAAACCATTTTACACTGTATGAAAAAAAACCAAGATTTTTAAATATCAGTCAATCTTATTCAGTGACATTATATGTAATGCATTACTGATGTCAATTTAATGCATTCTAAGACAAGTGTATTTTTTTATTTTTTTTAAATACATAGAATACATCAATTCAGCATACAAAATACTGAGCTGGACTTTAGCTATGTGTTTAACCGATTTATTGAGGTAAAAAACACAATTTTCAGGAACATGTGAAAAAATTAAATGTTCTGACAAGTTGAAGCATTTTATTTTTATTCTAAATATATACAGGGAGTGCAGAATTATTAGGCAAGTTGTATTTTTGAGGATTAATTTTATTATTGAACAACAACCATGTTCTCAATGAACCCAAAAAACTCATTAATATCAAAGCTGAATAGTTTTGGAAGTAGTTTTTAGTTTGTTTTTAGTTATAGCTATTTTAGGGGGATATCTGTGTGTGCAGGTGACTATTACTGTGCATAATTATTAGGCAACTTAACAAAAAACAAATATATACCCATTTCAATTATTTATTTTTACCAGTGAAACCAATATAACATCTCAACATTCACAAATATACATTTCTGACATTCAAAAACAAAACAAAAACAAATCAGTGACCAATATAGCCACCTTTCTTTGCAAGGACACTCAAAAGCCTGCCATCCATGGATTCTGTCAGTGTTTTGATCTTTTCACCATCAACATTGCATGCAGCAGCAACCACAGCCTCCCAGACACTGTTCAGAGAGGTGTACTGTTTTCCCTCCTTGTAAATCTCACATTTGATGATGGACCACAGGTTCTCAATGGGGTTCAGATCAGGTGAACAAGGAGGCCATGTCATTAGATTTTCTTCTTTTATACCCTTTCTTGCCAGCCACGCTGTGGAGTACTTGGACGCGTGTGATGGAGCATTGTCCTGCATGAAAATCATGTTTTTCTTGAAGGATGCAGACTTCTTCCTGTACCACTGCTTGAAGAAGGTGTCTTCCAGAAACTGGCAGTAGGACTGGGAGTTGAGCTTGACTCCATCCTCAACCCGAAAAGGCCCCACAAGCTCATCTTTGATGATACCAGGCCAAACCAGTACTCCACCTCCACCTTGCTGGCGTCTGAGTCGGACTGGAGCTCTCTGCCCTTTACCAATCCAGCCACAGGCCCATCCATCTGGCCCATCAAGACTCACTCTCATTTCATCAGTCCATAAAACCTTAGAAAAATCAGTCTTGAGATATTTCTTGGCCCAGTCTTGATGTTTCAGCTTGTGTGTCTTGTTCAGTGGTGGTCGTCTTTCAGCCTTTCTTACCTTGGCCATGTCTCTGAGTATTGCACACCTTGTGCTTTTGGGCACTCCAGTGATGTTGCAGCTCTGAAATATGGCCAAACTGGTGGCAAGTGGCATCTTGGCAGCTGCACGCTTGACTTTTCTCAGTTCATGGGCAGTTATTTTGCGCCTTGGTTTTTCCACACGCTTCTTGCGACCCTGTTGACTATTTTGAATGAAACGCTTGATTGTTCGATGATCACGCTTCAGAAGCTTTGCAATTTTAAGAGTGCTGCATCCCTCTGCAAGATATCTCACTATTTTTGACTTTTCTGAGACTGTCAAGTCCTTCTTTTGACCCATTTTGCCAAAGGAAAGGAAGTTGCCTAATAATTATGCACACCTGATATAGGGTGTTGATGTCATTAGACCACACCCCTTCTCATTACAGAGATGCACATCACCTAATATGCTTAATTGGTAGTAGGCTTTCGAGCCTATACAGCTTGGAGTAAGACAACATGCATAAAGAGGATGATGTGGTCAAAATACTCATTTGCCTAATAATTATGCACTCCCTGTATAACTATATATATATATATATATATATATATATATATATACCTATACATCTATTCCTATAGATATATAGGTATTGATATCTCTTTTATGTTAACATTATCAGATATACATAGAAATGTATATTTAATAATAACATTTACTTTTTATGTGAATAAAATATGCGTTAGGTGATTTGTGTTTTGTGATTTAGTTCTAGTGTGAAGAATGAAGATCTCATAGCCTGTTTTTCAAATATTAAATATAGAATATAAAAAAATTATTATTAAACATTATTATGCATACTGTAAATTCTAAATAGTCCATAGAATAAATATATACAGTATATATATATATATATATATATATATATATATATATATATATATATATAATTATTTTTTTACGGTATTTATATTTTTTCATAATCCTTATGACTATTTTATTTGTAATATTTCAAAAATGCACTTTGATATTAACAATTGTTCAAGTGAGCTAACTTGACACCACGTTAGACCTAAAGTGCAAAACATGAATCGCGTTATGCATATTTTATATTCCTATGTTCTTTACATAGAATTTTTTTTATTATTAGCATTATTATATATATATATATATATATATATATATATATATATTTCTATATACTGTACATGTGATAATGTTAATGTAAAATAGATATCTATACCTATATATCTATAGGCTTAAGTGTATAGGTGTATACAGATATATATACATAGAAATAACTTACGGCCAGATTACGAGTTATTTCCTCCACTCACCTTTAATAGCGCTGCTATTACAGGTTTTCCAAAAACCTGCGTTTGTGGGCAATATGGCAGCGTTGAGCTCCATACCGCACACAAATACCAGCGCTGCTTTTGAGCTGGTTTTACGTGCTCGTGCACAATTTCCCCATAGACATTAATAGGGAGAGCCGGCTAAAAAAATGCCTAACACCGGAAATAAAGGAGTGTAAAGCTCCGTAACGCAGCCCCATTGATTCCTATGGGGAAAGAAAATTTATGTTTAAACCGAACAACCTAACATAAACCCCGAATCTAAATGCCCCTGACATCACCGTCACCTACATTACACTTATTAAACCTTAATCTGCCGCCCCCGACATCGCCGCCACCTACCTACACTTATTAACCCCTAATCTGCTGCCCCCAACGTCACCGCCGCCACTATACTAAAGTTATTAACCCCTAAACCTTTGGCCTCCCACATCATTAACACTAAATAAATATATTAACCCCTAAACCTAACCCTAAGTCTAACCCTAACACCCCTAACTTTAATATAATTAAAATAAATCTAAAATAAATCTATAAAATAAAAATTACTATTATTACTTAAATAATAGCTATTTAAGACTAAATACTTACCTATAAAATAAACCCTAAGCTAGCTACAATATAACTAATAGTTACATTGTAGCTATCTTAGGTTTTATTTTTATTTTACAGGTAGGTTTATATTTATTTTAACTAGGTAGACTAGTTAGTAAATAGTTATTAACTATTTACTAGCTACCTAGTTAAAATAAATTCAGTTACCTGTAAAATAAAACCTAACCTGTCTTACACTAAAACCTAACATTACACTAAAATAAAATAAATTAAATTAACTAATTACATCTATCTAAATTACAAAAAATAATAAACACTAAATTACACAAAATAAAAAAGAAATTATCAAATATTTAAACTAATTACACCTAATCTAATAGCCCTATCAAAATAAAAAATGCCCCCCCAAATTAAAAAAAAGCCCTAGCCTACACTAAACTGCCAATGGCCTTTAAAGGGGCCTTTTGCGGGGCATTGCCCTAAAGAAATCAGCTCTTTTACCTGTAAAAAAAAATACAAACAACCCCCCAACAGTTAAACCCACCACCCACACAACCAACCCCCCAAAAAAAACCTACTTAAAAAAACCTAAGCTCTCCATTGCCCTAAAAAGGGCATTTGGATGGCCATTGCCCTTAAAATGGCATTTAGTTCTTTTTTGGTGCCCAAAACCCTAATCTAAAAATAAAACCCACCCAATAAACATCCATCCTCATCCAGCCGGGAGAAGTCTTCATCCAAGAGGGCAGAAGTCCTCAGCGAAGCTGGGAGAAGTCTTTATCCAAGCGGCAAGAAGTCGTCCTCAAGACGGGCAGAAGTCTTCATCCAGATGGCATCTTCTATCTTCATCCTTCTGACGCGGAGCGGGTTCATCTTCAAGACATCCGGTGCGTAGCATCCTCTTTTTTTAATGGCTATTGAAGAATGAAGTTTCCTTTAAATGATGTCATCCAAGATGGCGTTCCTTGACGCCATCTTGGCTGATGGAATTCTATCAGCCAATCGGAATTAAAGGGTACAAAATCCTATTGGCTGATGCAATCATTGGAACAGCCAATAGGATTGAAGCTCAATCCTATTGGCTGATTGCATCAGCCAATAGGATTTTTTACCCTTTAATTCCGATTAGCTGATAGAATTCTATCAGCCAATTGGAATTCAAGGGACGCCATCTTGGATGACGTCATTTAAAGGAAACTTCATTCTTCATTAGCCAGCAAAAGAAGAGGATGCTCCGCGCCGGATGTTTTGAAGATGGACTTGCTCCACGTCGGAAGGATGAAGATAGAAGATGCCATCTGGATGAAGACTTCTGCCCGTCTTGAGGACGACTTCTTGCCGCTTGAATGAAGACTTCTCCCGGCTTCATTGAGGACTTCTGCCCGCTTGGATGAAGACTTCTCCCGGCTTCGTTGAGGACTTCTGCCCGCTTGGATGAAGACTTCTCTCAGCTGGATGAGGATCGATGTCCGGTCTTCAAAAACTGTAAGTGGATCTTCGGGGGTTAGTGTTAGGCTTTATTAAGGGTTTATTGTGTGGGTTTTATTTCTAGATTAGGGTTTTGGGCACCGAAAAAGAGTTAAATGCCCTTTTAAGGGCAATGCCCATACAAATGCCCTTTTCAGGGAAATGGGGAGCTTAGGTTTTTTTGGTATTTTTATGGGGGGGGTTTGTTGTGTGGGTGGGGGGTTTTACTGTTGGGGGTTTTTGGCATTTTTTTTTACAGGTAAAAGAGCTGATTTCTTTGGGGCCATGCCCCGCAAAAGGCCCTTTTAAGGGCCATTGGAAGTTTAGTGTAGGCAAGGGTTTTTTATTTTTTTGGGGGGGCTTTTTTATTTTGATAGGGCTATTAGATTAGGTGTAATTAGTTTAAATATTTGATAATTTCTTTTTTATTTTGTGTAATTTAGTGTTTAATTTTTTTGTAATTTAGTTAATTGTATTTAATTAATTTAATTTTAGTGTAATGTTAGGTGTTAGTGTAACTCAGGTTAGGTTTTATTTTACAGGTACATTTGTATTTATTTTAACTAGATAGTTAGTAAATAGTTAATAACCTAGTTAAAATAAATACAAACTTAGCTGTGAAATAAAAATAAAACCTAAGAGAGCTACAATGTTAAATTCTATTACATTCAATAATTATTTTCTATTATTGGTTTGGTTAAAATAACAGCCCCTTGGGTTTTGTTTACCCAAAACTTTCTCTCCTTTAATTTGTTACCAATGATCCAGTTTACCTGTTGGAGTGTATTAAATTGTTTACAAATAGCTCCTTAGCCTTTATATTGGCATTTCAAATAGCTAATTTAGCCTGTAGTATCCCTACCTATACTTAAAGTTTCTATACCTAGGCATAGGTTATTGAGTAACTATGTAAACACAGCCAGCAGAATAAATTACATTCACAGTGCGAGGAGGAAGAGATAAAACTCTAAAAATTTTATTTTCAATTGTTCCTTCTAAGTATTAGATAGAGACAGAGATAACATAGGGAAGCATTTGAGTGATAAGATAACGGGCTCTGATCTGTCCGCAAGCCAAGCCTATTTTGATGGGCTGTGGTTTCAAAGAGCAAATCCAGCTATTTATTATGCAAAAAGAAGCATAAATGAGCAATTTGTCATACATTTTATACTGGTAGCTGGTATATCAATTCATGGGGAATACATTCTGGGAAAAACTATTTTATAGTTAACTGTCCCTTTAAGCTACAAGTATTAAAGGACCAGTAAATAAAGTAGATTTGCATAATCAACAAATGCATGATAATAAATAGAGATGGGCAAATGTTTTGCAACATTCGAGAAATGAAACTAATTTTAACACATTCTTTAGTTCATTTTAAATTTCGAAATATTTTTACAACATTGTAACATTCATTTAATGTAATAGTATTTCTAATGCCTTGTTTAAATGTAATATTCAAATTATGCAATATAACATTCAAATTTATATATTTGTGTCTATTATGTATCTATTTACTAAATTCCTTACCACATAAACTATTGAACTTCTGAATAAGTAGTAAATTGAATGTTATTTTATATTAAAAATTTCGAATGTGGACATTCGATCTAATTATGAACATTTGAAATCAAAAGTGACATTCAAAAACTGTAAATAGCATTAGATTATAGAATATTTAAGAATATTCGTTCTTATCAATATTCGATTTTGTAAATCAAACTTCTATAATAACATTTGTTCTAACATTCGAATTTGAATATAAAAACATTCATCCATCCCTAATAATAAGACAATGCAATAACTTAAATTGAGTAGTAGATTTTTGTGCATGACAATTTTCAATTTCACTCCCCCTGTACCATGTGACAGCCATCAGCCAATCAAAAATGCATATACGTATATTCTGTGACTTCACATGTTCAGTAGGAGCTGGTGACTCAAAAAGTGTAAATATAAAAGGTATGTGCACATTTTGTTAATGGAAGTAAATTGGAAAGTTGTTTAAAATTACATGCTGTATCTGAATCATGAAAGTTTAATTTGACCTGAGTGTCCCTTTAAGATATGTTATATTTGTTTCCATGTACACAATAGAATTGTGTAGTTCATCTGGAAATCTTTCTCAGTGCAGTCTCATGTAGTAAATTCACACCTTGTCCCACCCAGACTGTAAAACACTATTAGGTCAGGTAGCCTGACCAAGATCTTAGAGTTTTGAACATGGCTTGACATTCTGGTATACTGAATAAAAAAACTATGATGTTGTACCTGGTTAGCGCAACTTGGACATAAAGTTTTACCCATGTATCAAGTGGATGATAATTGTACAGAAAGAAGATGTCTTATTTGTTGTAGAGAGATGCATGTGCTATAAATTATCTAGTAGTTTTTTGTAGGTAAAAGCTTTTTTAGGAGACTAACGGCTAGATTACGCGTTTTGCGTTATGAGCGGTGTGGTACTAACTTGCAAGTTATTTGCACTGCTCACCTCCCTACGGCGCTGCTATTACAGGTTTACAAATACCCGGCGTTAGCAGGAAATAAGTGAGCATAGAGCAAAATTGAGCTCCATACCGCACTCCAATACCAGTGCTGTGGTGAGCTGCGGTAAGCTGGTTTTACGTGCTCGTGCAGGATTTCCCCATAGACATCAATGGGGAGAGCCGGCTGAAAAAAAGCCTAACACCTACAATAAAGGAGCGTAAAGCTCCGTAACGCAGCCCCATTGATTCCTATGGGGAAAGAAAATTTATGTTTACACCTAACACCCTAACATGAACCCCGAGTCTAAACACCACTAATCTTACTTATTAACCCCTTATCTGCTGCCCCCAACATCGTCGACACCTACATAATGTTATTAACACCTAATCTCCCGCCCCCAATGTCGCTGCAACCTACCTACACTTATTAACCCCAAGTCTGCCGCCCCCAACGTCGCCACCACTATACTAAATTTATTAACCCCTAAACCTAAGTCTAACCATAACCCTAACACCCTCTAACTTTAATGTAATTAAAATAAATCTAAATAAAACCTACTATTAATAACTAAATAATTCCTATTTAAAACTAAATACTTACCTATAAAATAAACCCTAAGCTAGCTGCAATATAACTAATAGTTACATTGTATCTAGCTCAGGTTTTATTTTTATTTCACAGGCAAGTTTGTATTTATTTTTACTAGGTAGAGTAGTTACTAAATAGTTATTAACTATTTACTAACTACCTAGCTAAAATAAATACAAATTTACCTGTAAAATAAAACCTAACCTGTCTTACACTAACACCTAACCTTACACTACAATTAAATCAATTACATAAATCAAATACAATTAACTAAATTACAAAAAAACAAACACTAAATTACACAAAATAAAAAAATTAATTATCAGATATTTAAACTAATTATACCTAATCTAATAGCCCTATGAAAAGAAAAAAGGCCCCCCAAAATAAAAAAAACCCTAGCCTAAACTAAACTACCAATAGCCCTTAAAAGAAATCAGCTCTTTTACCTGTAAAAAAAAATACAAACAACCCCCAAAAGTTAAACCCACCACCCACACAACCAACCCCCCAAATAAAATCCTGACTAAAAAACCTAAGCTCCCCATTGCCCTGAAAAGGGCATTGCCCTTAAAAGGACATTTATCTCTTTTTCCGCCCAAACCCTAATCTAAAAATAAAACCCACCCAATAAACCCTTAAAAAAGCCTAACACTAACCCCCGAAGATCCACTTACAGTTTTTGAAGACCCGACATCCATCCTCAACGAAGCCGGCAGAAGACCTTAACGAAGCGGCAGAAGACTTCATCCAACCGGGCAGAAGTCTTCATCCAGACGGCATCTTCTATCTTCATCCATCCAGTGTGTAGCAGGTCCATCTTCAAGACATCCGGCGTGGAGCATCCTCTTCAATCGACGTCTTCTTGAACAATGAATTCTGCTTTAAATGATGTCATCCAAGATGGCATCCCTTGAATTTCGAATTTGCATCAGCCAATAGGATTTTTTCCCCTTTAATTCCGATTGTCTGATAGAATTCTGCCCGGTTGGATGAAGACTTCTGCCGCATCATTGAGGACTTCTGCCGGCTTCGTTGCGGATGGATGTCGGGTCTTCAAAAACTGTAAGTGGATCTTCGGGGGTTAGTGTTAGGCTTTTTTAAGGGTTTATTGGGTGGGTTTTATTTTTAGATTAGGGTTTGGGCGGAAAGAGAGCTAAATGCTCTTTTAAGGGCTCAATAGATAGTTTATGGGTGTTAGTGTACTTTTTAGCACTTTAGTTATGAGTTTTATGCTACAGTTTTGTAGCGTAAAACTCATAACTACTGACTTTCAGTTTACGTTATGGATCTTGGCGGTATTGGCTGTACCGCTCACTTTTTGGCCTCCCAGGCAGACTCGTAATACCGGCGCAAAGGAAGTCTCATTGATAAAGGACTTTTTGAAAGCTTCGATAGTTACATTGCCTTACGGACAAAAAAGTGTGCGGTGCAGCTAACCCTGCAAGACTCGTAATACCAGCGGTAGTGAAAAAGAGCCTTAACGCTGCTTTTTCACTCATACCGCAAAACTCGTAATCTAGCCGAATGTGCTTTATGGTGATTATTTGTAATGGGTTTTGTAACACATATGGCTGGGATGCTGTGATATAAGGCTATTTTTAGTTTATTAGTCTTTTTAACACATTTTATCATTCAAAAGCATGTTGTATGCGATTAATAAACAAATAAAAAATATTGTGTTTATTAAAATATGAACTGAGTATTTGCAAAAAAAAATTAAACACATAGAAAATGTTTGTTATAAATAAACGATTAGTCAGCACTTACTAGAAGACCAAGATTCAATGTATAATAACAAACTCAGTGAAACAAAGTACAAATAATCTCAGTATTAACAAGCACAAAAAGTCACTGCAAATTCCCTTGTTTGTAGTCATTACTGTGGTGCGTTAGGTGAAATTTAGGACGGTACAAAGCCTTTCTTGCGCAATCCTGCTACTTAAAAGCTGTGAATGCAGCTTAATAAATTTACCCCTAGATGTAAGATCATATTCTGTCTGTCAAAATCATTGAAAGGAAAAAATAGAGTAATTGGTTTAAAGCATTGAAGAAATAATGGTGTATGTTATTTTAGTATGTCCAAAACTTGATCAAGCAAAACTGTCTAAAGCCAATAAAAACAAAACATAATTACACAAATAAATAAGTACAACTTACATCTGACCTGTTCTTAACACTAATAATTTCTATTTAAGTGTGAACTCTGCCACTTTGCAGTTAACGTAACCTCATGAGAGCTGCAACAATGTACAGATGCTTCTATGATCTTCTGTCTAGAAGTCAAGTGCCTGACTACAAGTGTTATATTGTACCCAATTAGACAAGTTGTAATTTACGAGATCTTAGTACAACTCTAATGGCTGTTTTATATAATGTGTCTGCAAAAGCACTTGTGCTTAATTGTTTATGAGATGGGCACTCAGGTTTTATTATTTCCATTGATTTGTCTACTTGAAAGAAACAGTAAACATATATATATATATATCTGGGATCACTTCCCTTTGTTTTGTTATGTCTGGTATAACTTCCCTTTGTCTTGCTAAAATCAAGGCCTACAATGAAACATTTATGTCCAGAATAATAGTTTGTAAAGTGATATATATGTGAAGAGCCTGTTTATATAAAGAGCAACATGTACTGTATATTGAATATTTAAAAAAATATCACAACCAACCTATAAGTTATGAAATGAAGGGGTTCTAATATTCCAAGTTTTGCTAAGCTTTTTAAACTGCATAACTTTTTTTAAATGTCACAGATAACAGTCGCCTAGATTACGAGTTTTTATCGCTTAACAGGGTGCGAAACGTACGCAAAAAGTTGCGTTATTTCACTCTCCATAGCGCTGCCATTATGAGTTACTGAAAAGCCTCCTTGTGCTGTGCGTTAAGCTCCCTACCGCAACAAATTCAAGGGGTGATTTGAAGTGCGGAATGAAAAATCTCTGTAACGCAACCCCATTTATGTCTATGGGGAAAAAAAAGTTATGTTTAAACCTAACACCCTAACATAAACCTCAAGTCTAAACACCCCTAATCCGCCACCCCCGACATCGTTGACACTATAATAAAGTTATTAACCCCTATTCTGCCGTTCTT
Organism: Bombina bombina; assembly: GCF_027579735.1. Classification (NCBI taxonomy): domain Eukaryota; kingdom Metazoa; phylum Chordata; class Amphibia; order Anura; family Bombinatoridae; genus Bombina; species Bombina bombina. The sequence goes on along the minus strand of NC_069503.1, from coordinate 284,520,208 downwards.
CGACATCGCTGATACTAATAAAAAATATTAACCCCTATTCCACTGCTTCCCGACATCGCCGACACTAATAAAAGCTATTAACCCCTAATCTGCTGCTCCCTGACTTCGCTGACACTATTATAAAGTTATTAACCCCTAAACCGCTGCTCCCCGACTTTGTCGCCACTAAATAAACCTATTAACCCCTAAACCTCCGGCCTCCCACATCTCCACCACTAAATAAACCTATTAACCCCTAAACCTCTGGCTTCCCACATCTCCGTCACTAAATAAACCTATTAACCCCTAAACCTCCAGCCTCCCACATCGCAAAACACTAAACTATTAACCCTAAACCTAACACCCCCCTAACTTTAAATTTAAATTACAATATAACTATATTTAAATAAATAAACTTACCTGTGAAATAAAAATAAACCTAACAAACTATAAATTAACCTAACCTTACTATTCTAATAAAATAAAAAAATAACAATTAAAAATCCTAAATTACAAATTTAAAAAAAGATAATCCTACGAAAAAATTAAAAAAAATCTAACATTACAAAAAATAAACACTAAATTACGAAAAATAAAAAACATTAAGATTACAAAAAATAATAAACGAAATTATCAAAAATAAAAACAATTACTCTTAATCTAATAGCCCTATAAAAATAAAAAAGCCCACCAAAAATAAAAACACCCCCTAGTTTACAATTAACTACCAATAGCCCTTAATAGGGCCTTTTGTAGGGTATTGCCCTAAGTTAAAAAGCTCTTTTACGTGTATAAAAATCCAAAGTCCCCCGAACAGTAAAACCCACCACCCAACCAACCCACTAAAATAAAAAAAAACTAACTCTAAAAAAACTAAGCTACCTATTGCCCCTAAAGGGGCATTTGTATGGGCATTGCCCTTAAAAGGGCATTCAGCTCTTTTTCACTGCCCTTAAAATTTGAAAATTTGCCCAAAACCCTAATCTGGAAAAAAAAAAACACCCCAAAAAATAAAAAAAAATACCTAACACTAACCCCAGAATATCTATTAACGGTTCCTGAAGTCCGGACATCCATCTCCATCCAGGCGGCGAGAAGTCTTCATCCAGGCGACGATATCTTCATCCATTCCGGGGGCGTCTTCTATCTTCATCCTGGCGGCGCGAAGCAGAGTTATCCTAGAAACCGATGCCATCCTGCGCGGAGCATCCTCTTCATACGGTCACTGCCGTACACTGAAGTTGTTTCAAAATGGCGTACCTTGCATTCCTATTGATTCTTCAAATTCAAATCAGCCAATAGGATGAAAGTTACTGAAATCCTATTGGCTGTTCAAATCAGTGGCGGTTTAGGGGTTAAAATATTTAAATAGTGTGGGCGATGTGGGTGGGTGGTAGATTAGGGGTTAATACATTTATTTAATAATCGCAATGTGGGTGGGCGGCAGATTAGGGGTTAATAAGTTTTAAATAGTGTTTGCCATGCGGGAGGGTGGCGATTTAGGGGTTAATAGGTAGTTTATGGGTGTTAGTGTACGTTAGAACAGTTTAGTTATGAGTTTTGTGAAATATTCTTGTTTCGCAAAATCCATAACTACTGGTCTTAAATAGTGGAATGGCTTGTGTCGGTATAGGCTGTAACGCAAGCATTTTAGCCTGAAGGTACAACCTGTAATACCAGCGCTATGAAAATCCCACACACAAACGTCATTTTTTTGAGTGCGGAATGGACGTTGCATTTCAGGCTAAAATGCTATACTGACACGACTCGTAACATGCATTTCTGGCCATTCCAGCGTAACGGACATTTTTTCAGCATTAAAAGCCGTACCGCACCGTAACGCAAAACTCTTAATCTAGCCGAGTATTCGACAAAAATTCTGTTTTGAGAAGGGAATACAAACCTTAAACTGCCTGATAAAAAAATAAGCACATACTCCTCAGAATTCTGTCTTAAACTGCTTTAATTCAATATTATTGTTTAACATATTAACCTTTAGACAGAATACAACTAGATAAAAAAAGGCAATGCCAAACTGATTGCCAAAAACTTGCCAGCATGGAGAGAAATCTCACAAAAACATTTTTTATTGTGCATTATATTGTAATGTATGCATCTCTCCTTCAAATCCAGAATCCCACTTAGTGAGGTAAACGGCTAAAATTTGTCTTTCTAAAACTTTTTGAGGGACTTAACTGTACTAACAAGACCTCTTAGACAATCTCACCAGACCAGGGAGCTTTAGTGAATTGGGACATTGATAAGACCAAAAACAAACTTTCCTAAAAAACTTCACTAAATATTTTAGTATTTTTTTTTAATATATAAGATATAAACACTAATGCAGTTTGTCAAAATATCTACAACAGCAAAAACTAAAATGACTATATTTATGTTGAAAATAATAAATATACATTAGTTGGTTTTTTTTTGTTTGTTTTTTTTAAAATAGAAAATCCTGGCACAATACTGGCACTGAAATAGTTAATGGCAGAAAGCCAAGTACCAACCTAGTTCTCTATTGAAAAATGAGTGCTTGGTACAGTTGTCAGGTTATCATGAACAATTTAACAGATATTTCACGTTATACTAATTATGTCCGTTCAACATAAGAGAATTATAATGAGACTAAGATTATAAAATATATTGGCTGCCAACTTTAATTAGAATAAAATGGAAAGGTAATTTTAACTATAATGTATAATAGCAATAATGAAAATGTATTAATGATCAGAGTTCACAAGCTTCACTTTAAAGAATTCTAAAAGCTATCAACCCTTTTTGCTCTAATGTATATTTAATAGTCTATCAAACCGGCCATGATGCATTTGTATCATACATAAATAAAGTGGTTTCTATTAACTTTTGAAACAAACTTTATTTTACAGATCAAAATGTCTATCATAACCCAGCATTACAACAGAATTAAAGTACAGTGTAATAAGAAAGTAACTACAATATAAAATTAATCTACTTTGTAACTGATAATACCCTATTTGTTATAATTTAGATGTTGCAAACAAGGGATTTTGTGATTTTAGTAATTTTGTTCTATTTGTAAATTTGCTCTCCATTTTATATTTGTACATTTTTCTAAATGAGTCTGGTATTTAATATTTGTTTTTTATTTTACAATTAATACACATTTTGTTATACTTAAAATTCCTGTAAAGTGCGCATATGAGAAATGGGAAAGTTTGGTCATTCTAACCCCACCCATAAAAAAGTGCTGCTTAAAATACCATTGTATAAATTTGAAAAAATTTTTTTGAAAACATTCATTAAGTGGCCACTATAGACAATGTTTTTATTAGTGCCATTTAATAGACTGCACTGGTGGCGCTTAATCATGATTGGACGCCACCAGGGGGCGTGTAACGCGTGGGACGATCCTTTTGTGTGTGTCCTCTGTCTGGGAACACTCCACTTTTTGGTTGGTATTGATGGAGCATATATTTTTTTTGGCCTTGTGCTGGCCAAGTAGTGCCTGATATCTGTGCTACCATTTGCTATTATCTGGCCTGATCCACCGCTTGCTATGGCACTCCGGAGGGCTGTTTGGGCAACAGCAGTTTGTTTGTTTTCACTGCAAGACCTGTAGTCTTTGTTTGTGTACCTGTACTCACCCCTTGTCCCTTTAAATACTCTACTGTTACGGGAAGCATACAACCTACAGTAACCTTTCCTAACCCCAAGTCTTCTCCTTAATTTACTATCCGCTTGAACCCCTAAGTATGTAAGCCTATGAGCCCAGCTGTTTGTAGATCACCTTAATAAGAGCTGACTACAACAGTGCAACTCTCAGCAGGGCCCTCCACCCATTTGATACCTATAAATGTTACCTTGTATACCACCTATGTTTATAGCGCTGCGGAATCTGTTGGTACTCTACAAATAACTGATAATAATAATAATAATATGTTCCTGTTGTGAAGAAACCAACATTTTCTTGTCAGAATCACAGAGGTGCGTTCTTCACCTAGTGGTCTGTAGGAGCAGATCTTTTACGTCAGTACATATTACTAGGAAGTACATAGCTGACAATGCTATATTGTTTAATTTCAAATTTAAACAGATTTTTCTTAACATATTTTCAAACAATGCAATACTTTAAAACTAGTTTAACACAGAAGGAATGTAAACCATTTTACTTTCACAGGGTTTAGGACAACCACAATGTGTCCTCCACATTTTCATATGCTTATTTTTTATAGGCACATAATGCAAAGGGCACAAAAGTCACTTCTCATTAAATATGTTCGCGGCATTGGTGGTATGTGATTACATCATACTCAATGAGGAAGTGCCCAATGACAAAGGTGCGTCTTTAATGTGTTATAAATAGTCTCTTAAGCAGTCTATATTTCACCCACTGCTTTTAGAGGGGCATGGACTCCTCATTTAAAAAAGGGCAGTGCTAAGTGATTACAGTAAAAATTTTAATCATCTGCAACTCAAACCACCAGCAAGATGATGGTGAGGCTCTAAACAACCCATTTTGAAGTATAGATGCAATTATAAATATGGAGATTCATCTGTTTCACTGGACACAATAGAGGATTTATGGAGGGGGTATCACATAACCCCAACCCCCTTATATTTTAGCTGGGGAATGGGTAATAAAGGGATAGGTATCCTTTTAGACAATACACATTTTGGAGTACACTGTCCTTTTAAGGAAAAACTCTGGCCTAGAATACAAGTAGAGCACTATTGATAGTGCAGGATTCTAAGATTAGTGTGCAATCTAGTATTATAAGTCCATGGTAAAACAGAATTACCAGAGAATGTTTACACTGCCGACATCCCTTTCAATGGATAGCGCATCCTTGCTAAACAACACTCAAATTACATGTTCTGAGTTATGTGTTGGACTTATACATTTAAAATATAGGTTTAATACTGAAATTAATGTATAAAAAGTGATTTAAAGGGATATGGTATATAACAAGGTGTTATATACACACACATACATACATGCATACATAAACATACATACATACACACATATATACATACCTTTGAGTGCTTCAAACACCTTGTCATATACCATATCCTTTTAAAAAAAATGTTAATACAACTTTTTTGTTTTTAAAATAGAATTACATAAAATAGCTTTGTTCTTTACTCAAAATATACATATAGCTATAGATACACTGTATAATGGACAGCTGTAATGACAACAAAAACAGAGGCGCCACATGTGTAGATCAATAAGGACCAACAATATCCAAGTGAAACAAGCTACAGGATACTCACAAACGTGAAGGCACTCAATTGTGCCTATAGGAACAGGCTGGTATTTTCACAGCAAACCAGCTGGCTGTACAAGGGAATCCCCGTCGTGATATCCTATGGTTCTTGTTGTCCCAACCGTGACCCTTGCCTGGGTCACTTTCAGCAGAAAGGAACTGGAGTGAAGAGGGGAGAAAGGCTGCTAAACAGCACTAACATATCACAATTTTTTTGGCGCAATTTCAGCCTTCCAGAAGCTATCTCATGGCTTTATGATCATGTGGCATGATCATAAAGCCATGAGATAGCTTCTGGAAGGCTGAAATTGCGCCAAAAAAATTGTGATATGTTAGTGCTGTTTAGCAGCCTTTCTCCCCTCTTCACTCCAGTTCCTTTCTGCTGAAAGTGACCCAGGCAAGGGTCACGGTTGGGACAACAAGAACCATAGGATATCACGACGGGGATTCCCTTGTACAGCCAGCTGGTTTGCTGTGAAAATACCAGCCTGTTCCTATAGGCACAATTGAGTGCCTTCACGTTTGTGAGTATCCTGTAGCTTGTTTCACTTGGATATTGTTGGTCCTTATTGATCTACACATGTGGCGCCTCTGTTTTTGTTGCCATTACAGCTGTCCATTTTAGAAGTTACACCATCGTTTGGGTGGAGACCGAGAGCTGCCTTTTCCACATTTGGACTTTTAGACACAATTTGAACTTTACTATTGTCAGATTGGTCACGTGCCACGTCTGTATATACACAATTTTAATTTATTTAAATTTCTTTTAATTTCTTTACATTATGTATATTGTGTAACAAGTCGTATATTGTGTAATAAGTTGCACATTTATTTAAGTAATATTTACCATTGTTCATTTAGCGCCTCCTATAGGAGATCCATGGTATATAATATCACTGATATTCCTGTTTTTATAGATACACTGTATATATGGGGAAAGGGAGTAAGCATATCCACACTACCTTATATGCTATATTGTAATATGGTGCAAGAGTAGAAGTGCTATTGAGTGGCGATAGAACACAATAGCACTAATATTTTTGTGCTCCGTTTGTAATATAGGCCTTTTTTTGGGTAAACTGGAGAAGTGAGCAAGTGTAAAAATTTGTGACTATGGGGCCAATTTACTATGCCTTGAATGGGGCCAACTCGCCCTGTTTCCCTGCGAGTCTTCAGGCTCGCCGGAAACAGGAGTTAGGAACCAGCGGTCTTAAGACTGCTGCTCCTTAAACTGAAAGTAAAGTCAGTGTAATTATTATTAAAAAATGAATTTTTTATAGAAAATAAAGGTAAGTTTAAGTCATCGTTTTGTTGAGATCGTTTTGGAAATATATTTTTTTTTTTAAGTTTCAAAAGAGCTTTATTGTGAAAACTTTTCAAAATACAAACTGGGCTCAGGTTACAATTTGAGCTGTTCCATGTTCTAACATCGAAGACATATGCTATACACATTTCGGAACTTAAATTGCGAAAGTTATCAAGTCCCTTTTAAGTTTGTAGCTCCAAGTAGAGTTTAAAGGGATCCCTTTTTCCACGCCCATTGGTGTGTTGCTTGGCCACTTTTGGATCAAAGTCCGAATGTCCAAAATGCGAAAGTGGGCAGGTGGGATAGATGAATATCTTCATGAACATAGAAACATTATATACAATACTATTAATTTAGTGCAAATAAGTCTAGGCCCATTATGGGCCATTTTATCATTAACTCTCAAGTCTTCAACCCTTTTTTCAAATTATTTTACTTCTTCTAAATTATACATTATACGGGATTCTAATCCCAGCAAATTATAGCTAAGAACATAAATTAAAGTAAATAAGAGAGGAGATGGGGAAGGGAGGGGAGGTTTAGGTATAGTGATCTAATGATTATACTTGTTCAGCTGATTTCTGGAGGTCCGCATGTGTCTTTTTAATGTTTGTGCATTGTGTACCCCTAGCGGCTAGAACTTTAGGGTAAAATTTGTTGTGAGTCTACAAAGGCAGAGGGATCAATTTCTAAGCCTGTCCCATGAGTTAACCACTGTCCCTGTGTGCATTCCATCTTAACGTCATGTATTCATGTGTGTCTATCTTGCCTATTGTAAGGAAGTGGTACCTTTCCATGGTGAGCTGCTGCTCTACTTGCTGTTTCCATGCTATTAAGTCAGGCACCTCTGTGGATTTCCATTTTAAGGGTCTAAGCGCTTTAGCGCTATTGAGCATAATGAGTAGCAGGTTTTGCTTTATTTCATCTTTAAAATTCGGAATGTTGTGAAACTGTAGCAAATTCGGGTTTTCAGGGATATTCGTGTCTAATGTTTTGTTTATGTGTTTGACTACATCTTCCCAAAAGGATCTTAGTTTGTCACATCCCCACCACACATGATACATGTCAGCTACCTCTCCACAACCTCTCCAGCACTGATTATTGGCCCGTTTGTACATTTTTTTGGAGTCTCACCGGGGTGAGATACCAACGAGACAGATATTTAAAGTTTGTTTCCTGTGTTTTGGCTGAAACTGACGCTTTTTTGTGGTTTCGGAATATCTTTAACCACTCAGTGTAATCGATGTCTATGTGTAGTTCCTTATGCCATTTGTGGCAGTAAGAAGGGAGCTGTTCCCCTTCAGTAGTAAGGAGCATTCCGTATAGCCTTGAGACTCTATGCCGGGGGTAATGTGAGGATGAGCACATGGTTTCAAACGGGGTTAGCTGCCTTATCATGTTAGATTTCTGCTTATGTGATTTAAATAATGTGATATTTGTGCGTGCAGAAACCAAGTTAGAAGTGTGTGTCCCGTTATATCTGACAGCTCTTCACATGAGAACACCTTATCTCTTGACAGAATGCTTTTAATTATATATTCTTTTAAATGTGGGGTTTTTCCTAACTCTGTTTTAATCTGCAATGAAAAGGGCAGATCTGGATTTGCTACCAATGGTGTCAATGGGGCAGGTCTAGTGGTGCTATGTGTATTGGTGTTTATCAGTGCATCCCACTGAGTGAAAAGCTCGTCCAGTAATGGGAACTTTTGAATAATGTTTGGTCTGTGTTTTGCCTGGAGCCAGGCCAGCCAGCCTACATTGTCTGCTTGCAATATTTCTCTATCTATTTGGATCCATTGCTTGGATTCAGAGTTATGGCTCCAATCAATTATCCTCTGTATCAGTATTGCCAGTCTATTTTTTTATGTCCGGGAGCCCCAGCCCCCCTTTGTCTCTTGTCATGTGTAATGTTTTCCTAGGAACCCTTGGTTTGATTCCGTTCCAAATAAACTGTTCTATGTTATGTTGTATTTGGAAGAGATAGTCTTTTGTTAGTGTGACCGGCAATGTCTGTAGAACGTAGAGTATGCGGGGGAGCACATTCATTTTTATAACATGTATCCTTCCTATCCAGGAAATAGTTTTGTTCTTCCAGCTTGAGAGCTTATTTGTTATTTCTTTTAGAAGTTGTCTGGAGTTTGCTGCAAGTAAGTCTTGTGGTTTACGTGTGATCAGTATTCCTAAGTATTTTAGTTGTGTTGGTTGATATTTAATGGGGCACGCATTTCTTACTTCATTTAGTATATGTGTCGGGACGTTTACATTAAGCAGTTCCGATTTATTTAAGTTTAAGTGGAAGTTTGATAAACTACCATAGTCTTCCAAAGTTTTCAGTAGAGCTGGCAGTGACTTATCTATATTTGTCAGTGTAAGTAGCACATCATCGGCATACATTGCCAACTTGTATTCGTTCTCTTTAGTGTGTACACCTTTAATGTCACCATTAGTTCTAATTTTGCATGCAAGTACCTCTATTGAGATTGAGAATAATATGGGTGAAAGGGGACAGCCCTGTCTCGTGCCGTTGCTTATTTTAAAGGGTTCAGAGACGACTGAGTTAGCTTTGACTCTCGCTGTCGGGTTAGTGTAGAGTGAAAAGACCTTTCCTATGAAGTTATCGCCTATATTCATGCCTTGCAAAGTGGCCCTGAGAAAATCCCAGTCCACCCTGTCAAAGGCCTTTTCTGCATCTGATGAAACTAATGCTAGTTCTTGATGTGTGTTTTGGGCTAGGGCAATTAGTTGTAAGATTTTGAGGGTGTTATCCCTTGCTATCAGTTGTGGTAGAAAATAGTTCAACCTGTTTGCAAGGATTCTGGCATATATCTTTACATCAGTATTTAGCAATGAGATGGGTCTAAAGTTCTCTGGGGTGTCTGGGGTCTTACCAGGTTTTGGTAGCACCGTTATGTGGGCCTCAAGCATTGAAGTTGGAAATCCATTTGCGCTGTCTATGGAGTTGAATAGTTGTGACAATTTGGGGCTAGTACAGTGGGGGAAAAAAGTATTTAGTCAGCCACCAATTGTGCAAGTTCTCCCACTTAAGAAGATGAGAGGCCTGTAATTTTCATCATAGGTATACCTCAACTATGAGAGACAAAATGTGGAAAAAAATCCAGACAATCACATTGTCTGATTTGGATAGAATTTATTTGCAAATTATGGTGGAAAATAAGTATTTGGTCAATATTAAAAGTTCATCTCAATACTTTGTTATATATCCTTTGTTGGCAATGGTATGTTGGCCCATTCCTGCATGCAGATATCCTCTAGAGCAGTGATGTTTTGGGGCTGTCGCTGGGCAACACAGACTTTCAACTCCCTCCAAAGGTTTTCTATGGGGTTGAGATCTGGAGACTGGCTAGGCCACTCAAGGACCTTGAAATGCTTCTTACGAAGCCACTCCATTTCCCGGGCGGTGTGTTTGGGATCATTGTCATGCTGAAAGACCCAGCCACGTTTCATCTTCAATGCCTTTGCTGATGGAAGGAGGTTTGCACTCAAAATCTCACGATACATGGCCCCATTCATTCTTTCATGTACACGGATCAGTCATCCTGTTCCCTTTGCAGAGAAACAGCCCCAAAGTATAATGTTGCCACCCCCATGCTTCACAGTAGGTATGGTGTTCTCTCTCCTCCAAACACGACAAGTTGTGTTTCTACCAAACAGTTCTACTTTGGTTTCATCTGACCATATGACATTCTCCCAATCCGCTTCTGGATCATCCAAATGCTCTCTAGCATACTTCAGATGGGCCCGGACATGTACTGGCTTAAGCAGGGGGACACGTCTGACACTGCAGGATCTGAGTCCCTGGCGGCGTAGTGTGTTACTGATGGTAGCCTTTGTTACATTGGTCCCAGCTCTCTGCAGGTCATTCACTAGGTCCCCCGTGTGGTTCTGGGATGTTTGCTCACCGTTCTTGTGATCATTTTGACCCCACAGGGTGAGATCTTGCATGGAGCCCCAGATCGAGGGAGATTATCAGTGGTCTTGTATGTCTTCCATTTTCTAATTATTGCTCCCACAGTTGATTTCTTCACACCAAGCTGCTTGCCTATTGCAGATTCAGTCTTCCCAGCCTGGTGCAGGTCTACAATTTTGTTTCTGGTGTCCTTCGACATCTCTTTGGTCTTCACCATAGTGGAGTTTGGAGTGTGACTGTTTGAGGTTGTGGACAGGTGTCTTTTATACTGATAACAAGTTCAAACAGGTGCCATTAATACAGGTAATGAGTGGAGGACAGAGGAGCCTCTTAAAGAAGAAGATACAGGTCTGTGAGAGCCAGAAATCTTGCTTGTTTGTAGGTGACCAAATACTTATTTTCCACCATAATTTGCAAATAAATTCTTTCCAAATCAGACAATGTGATTGTCTGGATTGTCTCTCATAGTTGAGGTATACCTATGATGAAAATTACAGGCCTCTCTCATCTTCTTAAGTGGGAGAACTTGCACAATTGGTGGCTGACTAAATACTTTTTTTTCCCCACTGTAAGCGAATAGTATATATAGTAAGTAAAATATACTTAATATATAATAATATATAATAATATATATATAATTTTTATATTATATATAATTTAATATATAATAATATATATATAATTTTTGCTTGTTTTAGTCTATAGGGAATCACTCAATGCCGAGACCCTGTTAGGATGATCTCCGCTAACATAATAAACAATGAATGTAGTGGTTCATTGTTATTATTGTTCTCAGCGGATATCGTAATATTGCGCAAGAACATAAATTAAGCCCTCTAGAACGCGCACGCTTCATTATGCATACGGCGGGTGGGACTGAAGATCTCAGTAAGAACCAAAAAGCTGGAAGAAAGCGAGGGGGTGGAGGAAGCAACAGAAGACTAAGATCGTAATTATATAAATATTTCAAAATACTTAAAAATAAAAAAAAATAAAAACATTAGCGACTACAATGGTTGATAGTAAATTAAACTATAGGAGAATTCGTATATAGTAATATTTACTTTCACTTTAACTGGATCCGCTGAGCGGCGAACAGCAATCAACCCGATCTCATACGATCAGGTTGATTGACACCCCCTGCTAGCGGCTGATTGGCCACAAATCTACAGGGGCGGCATTGCACAAGCAGTTCACTAGAACTGCTTGTGCAATGCTGAATGTTGACAGCGTATGCTGTCCGCATTCAGTGATGTCTGGCGGAAATGATACGTTGCAGTGTATCATGTCCACCAGGCATTATTAAATCGGTCCTATTGTATGGACATAGAATGATTTATAAGAGCAAGTATATTAATTGTGAATTGATGGAATTTATTATAATACTTCATTATTGGCTTTATTTGTATTATTTTGGAAATGGAAGTGCTGAATATTTATTAAGAACAATATTGGTTTGTGTCCCATACTGTGTGCGCTGTGCAGACTTTCTCACAAAAGGCATATTAGAAGTATTTCAACTGCAGAGCATCCTCTTACTGTTTTAGAGTTCTGTAAGTAACTTGGCATAAGACAGATCATTATTTGCACATTAAAATGAAGCTAATACACAGCGCTGCAAAGGAAACTACTTATGCAAAGCTGTAACCTCATAGAAAAGAGAACTGAATTGTTCTTCTCCTTATGTGACCCCTTCTGCAACAGTGCTGTTTTGATTGCCAGAATAAAAGGGAATTGCATTGTTTTATTGTTTAAATTCTAAATTCAATGTACAATGGACAATAACAAGTTAAATGTATAATTGTCCCTTCAATAAATGATCTCTTTCTTATTATTTTAATTTTGTTATATAACAATGACACTATATACAGTATAACTGTATTTTATAAACACCAGGTATGTTACAACTAGCATCACTGGAGCTATCATTACTAATATTATCTAAATGTATTCTTATGAAGACGCTTATCTCCATCTCACAGTTTGAATTTTTAATAAAAATGTACTTGGACAATGACTTTTTAAGGTATAACTGTGTTGCAGGTCCATAGATATCTAAAAATGACACTGAACCCTTTCCAATTTTTCAGAATTCACATGCAAAAATTCCATGTGATTTTTTTTTATATTGTTTTCTGAGTCATTCCAATCTATTCTGAGACCTGCCACTGGAATTAGTAAATTTGTTTGCATTAGGTAGATGATTTGCAAGGAACTTAAGTTAAAGGACCATTCAATTCAAAATTAAAGTCTGATGATTCAGATAGAGCATACAACTTAATGTACTTCTGTTATTTAATTTGCATCATTGTCGTGGAATCCTTTGTTGAAAAGCATACCTAGGTAAGCTCAGGAGAAGCAATGCACTAATGGGAGCTGGCTGCTGATCAGTGGCTGCCCACAATGTGCACCACTTCTGTCACAGAAAGCAAGAATACCTATGCTACTGCAAATATATATAATGTACGCAAACCTGAAGTGCACAAAACAGCTGTCAAAAAGTTGGAAACATCACTGATCTGTGAATGTGCACCACTTCATAAATAATTATTCTATTGTAGTTGTGCCCAGCAGTTTAATGTCCCTTTAACCAACAATAATTTACAGCACATGTGCAATGAACAATTTCATATAATTTAAAGTAGTTTTATAATTACAATGTGTTAACCTATTGCAATCATATTCTTGTATCCAAAAGCAAGTTGTAAAATAAAAAAATATTTAAAAATTTTGTATTAACCTATAATCCACACCTCCCAACATTCACAGACATCTTCCAGGGAGAAAGCCTTAATGGCAGAGATGTTCTATGGGAGGAGCTGTGTCAGGAGGGGAGGAGTCACTGGTGATACATAGAGTGGGTTGGCTGTGACATGATGGGGGTTGGACAGAGTTGGGGCAGGCTGTTTGAAGAGTCTGGCAGTCCCTGGTTTCACTTTAGAAACCATTACTTTTTGCTGAAGGGCAAGGTGTAAGATTCACAAGAGGAGCAATGGGGTAAAACTCCAAGAGAATCCCTAATATGTGCAGGACAGTTAGGAGCTTTAACAATAACCAAAAAAAAAGACATAAAAGACATGCAAACTGCTAAAATGTGTTTGACGACATAATGGGATTTTCAAAAGATCAATTGAATTTTAAAAGTAAAAAAAAAATCATTTAAAACTTGTTTGTAAGTGTTTTCTGGGGGATTGAAACAGCATAAAGACACTTGAAAAGTAGATGATGAATGGGCAAATACCAGCTTTTAAATGGATTGGAATGCTCTGCATATGAAATAGCAATAATATATTATTTCTCCTTTTTTACATTAAAAGTAAAGTTATTTAAATTGAAATCATCATCTTGAATTTTCAGCTTTCATACTCATTGGCTGATAGTGACACCTTGCAAAGCTGTTTTAGTTGAAAGAGTTAAAGGGATAGTAAAGTCAAAATTAAACTTCAATTGATTGGATAGAGCATGAGATTTTAAACAACTTTACCATTTATTTCTATTATCAATTTTGCTTAGTTCTCTTGGTATCCTTTGTTAAAAAATAATCTTAGGGGAGCTCAGGAGCGTGCACATGTCTTGGGTCATCTGGCAGCAGTGTCTGCCACATTGTTTATAACAATCAGCTAGATTACGAGTTTTCAGCACTATAGGGAAATTAATGACCGCCACAAAAGTGGCGTTATTTCACCTCCCTATAGCGTTGCTATTACAAGTTTGTAAAAAGCAGGCTTGTGCGGGCAATATGGTGGCATTGAGCTCCATACCGCAACGAAATACAAGCGCTGCTTTGACGTGCTTGTGCATGATTTCCCCATATTCATCAATAGGGAGAGCCGGCAAAAAAGAAGCCTAACACCTGCGATCGCAGAAACTATGGGGCATATTTATCAAGGTCTGGCGGACCTGATCCGACACTGCGGATCAGGTCCGCCAGACCTCGCTGAATACGGCGAGCAATACGCTCGCCGTATTCAGCATTGCACCAGCAGCTCACAAGAGCTGCTGGTGCAATGCCACCCCCTGCAGACTCACGGCCAATGGGCCGCCAGCAGGGGGTGTCAATCAACCCGATCGTACTCGATCGGGTTGTATTGTGGCAATGTCTGTCCGCCTGCTCAGAGCAGGCAGACAGGTTATGGAGCAGCGGTCTTTGTGACCGCTGCTTCATAACTGCTGTTTCTGGCGAGCCTGCAGGCTCGCCAGAAACACGGGGCATCAAGCTCCATTCGGAGCTTGATACATATGCCCCAAAAGCTGTGTAACACAGTCCCATTGATGTCTATGGGGAAAGAAAACGTTATGTTTAAACTTAACACCCTAACATAAAAATCATGTCTAAACACCCCTAATCGGCCGCCACCTACATTACAGTTATTAACCCCTAATCTGCTGCCCCTAACATCGCTGCCACCTACATACAGTTATTAACCCCTAATCTGCTGCCCCTAACATCACTGCCCCCTACATTACAGTTAATAACCCCTAATCTGCCGCTCCTAACATCGCCACCACCTACATTATAGTTATTAACCCCTAATCTGCTGACCTTAACATCGTTCCCCCTACATTACAGTTATTAACCCCTAATCTGCTGCCCCTAACATCACTGCCCCCTACATTACAGTTAATAACCCCTAATCTCCTGCTCCTAACATCGCCACCACCTGCATTATAGTTATTAACCCCTAATCTGCTGACCTTAACATCGTCCCCCCTACATTACAGTTATTAACCCCTAATCTGCCCCCCTAACATCACCACCACCTGCATTATAGTTATTAACCCCTAATCTGCTGCCCCTAACATCGCCGCCACCTACATTACAGTTATTAACCCCTTATCTGCCGCCCCTAACATCACCGCCACCTACCTACACTTATTAACCCCTAATCTGCTGCCCCCAATGTTGCAGCCACTATACTAAAGTTATCAACCGCTAAACCTCTGGCCTCCCACATCGCTAACACTACATAAACATCGCCACCACCTACATTATAGTTATTAACCCCTAATCTGCTGCCCTTAACATTGTCGCCCCCTACATTACAGTTATTAACCCCTAATCTGCCACCCCTAACATCGCCACCACCTGCATTATAGTTATTAACCCCTAATCTGCTGCCCCTAACATCGCTGCCACCTACATTACAGTTATTAACCCCTAATCTGCCACCTCTAACATCGCCACAACCTATATTACAGTTATTAACCCCTAATCTGCCACCCCTAACATCGCCGCCACCTACATTACAGTTATTAACCCCTAATCTGCCACCCCTAACATCGTCGCCACCTACCTACACTTATTAACCCCAAATCTGCTGCCCCCAACAGATTAGGGATTAATAAATGTAGGTAGGTGGTGGCGATGTTAGGGGTGGCAGATTAGGAGTTAATAATAGTTAACTAGTGTTTGCAGATTAGGGGTTAATATTTTTATTTTAGTGTTTGCGATGCGGGAGGGCCTCGGTTTAGGGGTTAATAGATAGTTTATGGGTGTTAGTGTACTTTTTAGCACTTTAGTTATGAGTTTTATGCTACAGCTTTGTAACGTAAAACTCATAATTACTGAGACTTCCGGTGGGCGGAGCTACAGACCGGCAGCATAGTGAAAGAGCTCCTCAGATTGTGCTGCGTTTAAGCCAAAAAACTGCCAGTCTCTGCTACCCACACACGCCATCCTTGTTGGGGTATTATCTGGACCCTAGCCCCAACGGACTAGAAAGTGTGAAGGGCCGAATATCGCCCTAGTCCCTGGAAGGAACGAAAGTGCGCAACGAAGCGCAAACCGCGGGCTCCATCTTGGAGTGCGGCCCACGCTAGCATCGCATTGGAACCGGCTGCTACCCGGCTACCAGGGGACATTCTTCGCCGCTGCATGTTACCGGAGGGAGTGAGTACAAGCCCTACTGAATGCATCTTAGCCCCACAAGCAGTGCATAAACACAACAAGTACAAGAACGGAGGTATTGATACATGCAGGAGACCGTGTAAAACCTGATACACGCACGTTCACGCACATTCAGAGGTTTTTTATCAGAGGTACACCCCTAAAGACTTACATTTGTGGGAGATTGGGAACACTTCTTCTGTCTGGACTATACAGCTCACAATAAAAGAAGTATCATACAATCAACGGGACATTGTTTCAAAGCATTTATTGTGCAACATATGACATATTATGCTGAACGTTTACTAACAACAGAATAAAAAAAGGAAAAAATGGTTGTCTCATGAAACACTTGTATTAAGATCATCGAAGGGGAGTTTGTTCCTTTTGGCTTGCTGATACGTGGGCTGATGCTGCCACTTAGAGGACTCTCACACTCTTAACAAGAGAACTTTGTCTATACTGTAAGCAAATTAGTGCAGGGATTGCATGAAGCTAGATCATTACTTTAAGCCTGTATCAAACACACTGGCTGACAAAATGACATCCAGGCATAAGCAAGCAGATAAGAAGAGGCCTGCACCAGAATTACATACTGAATCCCCACCCTCTCCCAAATCCTCACATGTGATCACATCTGACTCCTCTGCTCTCCTCCAGGAACTTAAGTCCTTCTTTCTACCGAAGATGGAGTCCCTTCAGGCTGGGGTAGACACATTGACCAGCGAAATACGCCAATTCTCTACCAGAATGTCCCACGTGGAGCAGCGTGTGTCAGATGTAGAAGACAGACAAGAATCAACCTCTACCTCAGTAAGGCAGCTACAACGCCAAAACCAAATCTTGCAAGAAAAGGTAGACGACCTCGAAAATCGGAGTCGGAGGAACAATCTCCGAATGGTGGGTGTACCTGAAACAGTGAAAAACAAAGATTTGCTTGAGTTTACCGCTTTAACCATCCCTAAACTGCTGAAAATGAACCCAGATCACTTACCCCTTGACATAGAGCGAGCCCATCGCATAGGCCCGGATAGAGGCCTTGAGACTTTAAATTCTCGCCCACGCCAAGTGATTTATAAGTGCCTCAACTACCAGGAAAAACTCGCACTATTGCGAGCTTATAGGGCTCATACGGGAGATTTGATTTTTGAAGGAAAGAAAATATTGATTTTTCAGGACTTTTCTGCAGAGGTTACCAAACTCCGGAAAGAATTCACTCCACTGTGCTCTCGACTTCACAAGGAGGGGAGACAGGCTTCACTGCTATATCCTGCTAAATTAAGACTGCAAACACCAGCTGGTCCCAAGTTTTTCAGTTCCCCCAAAGATCTGCAAGCATACCTTGATAGAGATAAAGATGAACAACGAGATGTACACTGAACATAGAAGAATTTCTTTTCAGCCTCAATTTTCTCCAAGCTCTCCGTTACATAATGGAGGGATGGAGTGCTGCAACATGCCCAGTGGCAGAAAGAGTAACTGGGACTAATCTCAGGCATACTGAACTGCATGAAAGGCTCATGTGGGAACTACAGAAACTCCCAGGAACTATGCTATGGGGGCATATACATTCTCCCACTTCTTGGTTCATGAAGACCAAACTTATACATTTTGGGGAGATACTGGTTTGGTTCCTCAATGTTATCTTGTTTTGTGTTACAAGTTATGTTCTGCATACATTTTCGAAGACAGTAATTTATGCTTTTTGTCTCCCAGGGCTGACACTAACCCCCTCCCCACATAAAGGTAGAGGGATAGCATTTTTTCTCCTCCCAGGTTTTAAAATTAAGCCATGCATGGGGTCCCTATCCTCTAACAGGGCTGGCAAGCTTCCCTGCCCTTGCTTTAAACCTTCTATACCCAATATTCAAACAGCCTGGGAAAAGGCCCAAAGTGGCTTTAATTCTAATTACAGTACTCCCAGCCAAGTAGAACCCCACTCCCCCTTATCCGTAACGGAGAGATATTTCAGGCTCCTAGCCCATGTTTGCCTAACCATTTCTTTCTCTCTTTTTGTTACTATTACATGTGTCCTTAGGGATGTTTATGTTTATGCTGAGATTGACATGCTCTTTGTTAGGTGCCAAACCTGCTATCAGGATACTCTTATGTTAAAGCAGGGTCTCCAACCGCTTTCTCAGGCTGATGAAGTCTGCTGGTTTCTGGGTGGAATTTGTTTGTTATGTTTATGTGTTTTGCCTACAGTGTCAATGTTATGTGATGCACTAATGCTTTTGTGTCTCTGCCTCCAGCAACAGATGCTCCTCCACTCTGGGGGGTCCCCACACCATGCAATCCTTGACACATGGAAACCTTCTGGTTTGGCTTTCCGACTCTCTCCCATCTGGCTAATTCGTGAGTACAACTCCCTGGCACAAATTGATATCATGCCCTCCCCATACCACATTTCTCCTCATACCTTAAGGTACCCATGTCTTATCCTGTTGATTCGCCTGCTCCACAGACCGCACCTCAGAATAGCAGAGCTGCAGGAACATTCCATACTTTCATTAGACAATGGCGCAGCGCTATAATGTAGTATCTTGGAATGTTGGAGGTATCACCTCTCCAGCTAAAAGAAGCAAGATACTCCACTACCTCAACTCAATCCACGCAGATATTGCACTGTTGCAAGAAACCCACTTGACACAGGAAGAGCACGCTAAGCTGAAGGTTAGATGGGTAGGTCAAGTTATAAACACGCCAACGACAGGCAGAAAAAAGGGGGGTAGCGATACTGGTCAGGAAAGGGTTACCAATAGTGCTTACAGATACACATATCGACGTGCAGGGAAGGTATATCATCACTAGTTTGCATGTATCTTCCAAAACCTATACACTTTGCAGTGTCTATGGGCCGAATAGTCTCTCTCCCCACTTTTGGTCCCAGATTCAATCACTCCTAACTAAACGTAATAGCTCTCAAATCCTCTTGGGAGGGGACTTCAACATGGCCCAACTGTCCCCTCTCGATAGATTTATAAACCCATCACAACCCTCTAGCATAAAACAGGGCTCTCAGCGACAGAAAATTGAATCTAAAATTACTTTAAGGCTTAAGGAGGGCTTGGGATTGGTTGATTTATGGAGATTGCGTAATCCAGAGGTTAGGGACTACACCTGTATGTCTAAATCACACCACACATTGTCCAGGATTGACTACTTCCTCACGTCTCCTGCTCTCACCCCTTTTATACCCTATACTAAAATACAACCCATCACCATATCAGATCACGCCCCTATCACACTGGTGCTGGACTTTACCCCCGCCGATAATTTACACAAAACATGGAGGTTTCCTTCTCATCTTTACAATAATGTAGATTTCCGCCAGAACTTACTTGCATACTGGATAGACTATGATGCAGATAACGCCCAACACCACGACAACACGGATCTCTTTTGGCATGCCTCAAAGGCTGTGCTAAGGGGGAGAATTACAGCATACACTTCACATCATAAGAAACAGACTAAGAGACTCACTGATCAAATGCTAAGAAATCTCACAGATGCATATAATACATATCTGCAACACCCGACCAGCCAATCGAGGCAACACTATTACAACTTGAAGCAAGAAAGAGACACCCATATCCAAATGGTAGATAACATACACACATTGCACAGGCAGGGACGATTCTACAGGTACGGGAACAAGGCAGGGAAAATAATGGCAAACATGGTCAAAGTGGTCACCCCTAGATCTAACATTCCAGCAATCATTACAGATAAGGGCCTTTGTAATGACACTCCTACGATTATGAAAGAGTTTGTGTCATACTACACTAAACTATACACTAAGCAGGACATATCTGAACAGAATAAACAGTCATTCTGGCGCAATGTCACCGTCCCCACCATGACCCAGGAACAATTGGCTACGCTTAATGCCCCTATTCAAATACAAGAAGTTGTGAATACCATACGAAACATTAAACTAGGGAAGGCGGCGGGATTATTAACTTTGGTATCACAGGCCACTTCTTGGATGCTGTACGTAGACTATATAACTCACCCTCGGCATCCATCATTATCAATGGTGGTCTCTCCCCTTCCTTTAAGCTAGAAAGGGGCACAAGGCAAGGTTGCCCATTGTCCCCGCTCCTATTCGATCTTGCCATTGAGCCGCTGGCTTGCTATATCCGACAACACTGTGCTGGCCTTAAACTACACGCACAGTGTCTACATATCTCATTGTTTGCTGATGACCTCTTGTTGTATATTAGCAACCCTGATCTTAACGTTCCTCAAATATTACAAGTAATGACAAACTTTGGTACCTTTACTGGATACAAAATAAACGAAGACAAATCTGAAGTCACTTGGCTTCAAAACCAGGGAGGCAGCTCCCTACAGAACACGAGTCTCAAGGTCACGGACGGGTCTTTTAAGTATCTGGGGATTCACTTACATATAGACCCCACAAAGATTTATCAACTTAATATACCAAAAACATAATTTATGTAAGAACTTACCTGATAAATTCATTTCTTTCATATTAGCAAGAGTCCATGAGCTAGTGACGTATGGGATATACATTCCTACCAGGAGGGGCAAAGTTTCCCAAACCTCAAAATGCCTATAAATACACCCCTCACCACACCCACAAATCAGTTTAACGAATAGCCAAGAAGTGGGGTGATAAGAAAAAGTGCGAAAGCATAAAAAATAAGGAATTGGAATAATTGTGCTTTATACAAAATCATACCACCACAAAAAAGGGCGGGCCTCATGGACTCTTGCTAATATGAAAGAAATGAATTTATCAGGTAAGTTCTTACATAAATTATGTTTTCTTTCATGTAATTAGCAAGAGTCCATGAGCTAGTGACGTATGGGATAATGACTACCCAAGATGTGGATCTTTCCACGCAAGAGTCACTAGAGAGGGAGGGATAAAATAAAGACAGCCAATTCCTGCTGAAAATAATCCACACCCAAATTAAAGTTTAATGAAAACATAAGCAGAAGATTCAAACTGAAACCGCTGCCTGAAGTACTTTTCTACCAAAAACTGCTTCAGAAGAAGAAAACACATCAAATGGTAGAATTTAGTAAAAGTATGCAAAGAGGACCAAGTTGCTGCTTTGCAAATCTGATCAACTGAAGCTTCATTCCTAAACGCCCAGGAAGTAGAAACTGACCTAGTAGAATGAGCTGTAATCCTTTGAGGCAGAGTTTTACCCGACTCAACATAGGCATGATGAATTAAAGATTTCAACCAAGATGCCAAAGAAATGGCAGAAGCTTTCTGGCCTTTTCTAGAACCGGAAAAGATGACAAATAGACTAGAAGTCTTTCGGAAAGACTTAGTAGCTTCAACATAATATTTCAAAGTTCTAACAACATCCAAAGAATGCAACGATCTCTCCTTAGAATTCTTAGGATTAGGACACAATGAAGGAACCACAATTTCTCTACTAATGTTGTTGGAATTCACAACCTTAGGTAAAAATTCAAAAGAAGTTCGCAACACCGCCTTATCCTGATGAAAAATCAGAAAAGGAGACTCACAAGAAAGAGCAGATACACTTAGCTTTGGTAGTTCCAGCACCAGACAGCGATTTTCCTGAAGTATCTTCTGACTCAGATGCAACGTGAGACATCTTGCAATATGTAAGAGAAAAAACAACATATAAAGCAAAATTGATCAAATTCCTTAAATGACAGTTTCAGGAATGGGAAAAAATGCCAAAGAACAAGCTTCTAGCAACCAGAAGCAATGAAAAATGAGACTTAAATAATGTGGAGACAAAAGCGACGCCCATATTTTTTTAGCGCCAAATAAGACGCCCACATTATTTGGCGCCTAAATGCTTTTGGCGCCAAAGATGACGCCACATCCGGAACGCCGACATCTTTGGCGCAAAAGAACGTCAAAAAATGACGCAACTTCCGGCGACACGTATGACGCCGGAAACAGAAAAGATTTTTTGCGCCAAAAAAGTCAGCGCCAAGAATGACGCAATAAAATGAAGCATTTTCAGCCCCCGCGAGCCTAACAGCCCACAGGGAAAAAGTCAAATTTTTAAGGTAAGAAAAATGATTGATTCAAATGCATTATCCCAAATATGAAACTGACTGTCTGAAAATAAGGAATGTTGAACATCCTGAGTCAAGGCAAATAAATGTTTGAATACATATATTTAGAACTTTAATAAAAAAGTGCCCAACCATAGCTTAGAGTGTCACAGAAAATAAGACTTACTTACCCCAGGACACTCATCTACATGTTTGTAGAAAGCCAAACCAGTACTGAAACGAAAATCAGCAGAGGTAATGGTATATATATAAGAGTATATCGTCGATCTGAAAAGGGAGGTAAGAGATGAATCTCTACGACCGATAACAGAGAACCTATGAAATAGACCCCATAGAAGGAGATCATTGAATTCAAACAGGCAATACTCTCCTCACATCCCTCTGACATTCACTGCACGCTGAGAGGAAAACCGGGCTCCAACCTGCTGCGGAGCGCATATCAACGTAGAATCTAGCACAAACTTACTTCACCACCTCCATAGGAGGCAAAGTTTGTAAAACTGATTTGTGGGTGTGGTGAGGGGTGTATTTATAGGCATTTTGAGGTTTGGGAAACTTTGCCCCTCCTGGTAGGAATGTATATCCCATACGTCACTAGCTCATGGACTCTTGCTAATTACATGAAAGAAAGTTATACTTAGTTCACAGAACACCATCCGAGGTTGGAGGGGTCTTCCCCTCTCCCTTCATGGTAGAATTCATTTATTGAAAATGGTAATACTACCAAAAATCTTGTATCCCTTGCAAATGCTCCCTCTTCTGCTCCACAACAAGGACATACAGGTAATCTCTTCTACTTTTGCCTCCTTTGTGTGGAACCAAAAAAAGCATAGGATCAACACCACCAGACTCTCTATGCCACTGGGGGTGGGGGGACTTAGGTTTCCGAACATACAGTGGTACAATTGGCCAACACTAACTAAGCTGGTGCTTGGCTGGTTGGCCGGATCTGAATACTTCAGCCATGCTGTAGAGGCGGACTGTGCGTCACCGCTGAATTTGGCCTACCTCCCACACTCTACCTTGTCTGCCTTACCTCATCACATTTCTCAGAACATACTGTTTAGAGACCCGCTGAGAGCATGGCACAGGCTATGTCGATTCTGGGGTAGTGATCACAAAGTGACCAAATATCTGCCCATACAGGGAAACCCTACGTTCATACCTGGTTTCACCACCAGGGCCTTTCAGAAATGGAGGGCCTCTGGCCTGACCTCTATTGCACAATTTATCAATCCTAACACGCTTCAGGTTCTCCCTTTCCAGGAACTGAGAGAAACCTTTGCTATCCCCGCTGATACCATGTTCGCATATTTTCAGTGTAGGCACTTTGTCAGGGCTCTCATCTTAGACAATCGGCTTACTAAAGTAAGTTCTGGCGTGCACAGACTAGTCCGCATGACGAAACAAGGATCATATTCCATAACCCGCATATATAACGAAATCACAAGTCACTTAGAACAACCTGTCCTTCAAACAATACACAACAAATGGCAAGGGACAAGAGACATACAGATTACGGCACAAGAGATCGAAGATAGCTTTCAGAGAGTTAGGGCAGCTACCCTTTCAGCTTATTCTAGAGAGGCACACACTAAACTAATACATCAGGCATATATCCTCCCTAAACTAAGACTAAGGTGGGCCCCTCAGGCAGTAGATAAGTGTAACAAGTGCTCCTTTGCATCACCTGATCTCACACACTTAATATGGGACTGCCCCAAAATAAAAAGACTGTGGGGTAAAGTTCAGTTTTGGCTCCAGAGAGTACTCCAGCAAGAGATAGCTTTAACTCCCTCCACCATTATTTTTCTGACAGACCTGGGGATTACATCCCAACATCAGAAATTTCTGAATTCTGTGATTCTGCTCTCTAGGCGACTAATCATGCAGTATTGGGTAAGGGATAAGGCCCCACCCTTCAAGAAACTGTTGGGGGCAATACATACTCAGGTTTTGGTGGAGCAGGCGGACGTACAGGGAGATCTTGATAAAAGAATAAAATCTTATATGTATAAATGGGAACCTTATTTACTGTACATCTCTCCACAAGTAAGACATAGAATACTTTATCCTTTTCGCAATTCAACATTTATCATGGAGGAAAATCTGAGAGGGAACTGGTGTCTTTCTCTGTCCCCGCCCCCCCCCTCAGCCAACCTGACCACATACGCTTTATAAAAAAAATGGAAAAAACCAGATTAACATCTCAGTATGGAGATATCTTATTTTGGGAAGGCTCTTTCCCCCGGACTGTGGGGGAAGAGGGGCGTCGAATTCCCTTTCTGTATCTTAAAATGTAAATTCTGATGTATTACATACTATGACTTCCATGTTGTGATGGATCTGGATTATAAATAAAGTTTAAAAAAAAAAACCTCATAATTACTGACCTTAAAATGCGTTAGGAATTACAATTACAAACTCGTAATACCAGCTCTATGGAAGTCCCATAGAAAGGAGGGTTTACGAACTTTACGTAAATCGGTTTGCGGTAAGGCCAAAAGAGTGTGCGGTTCCCCTAAACCTGCAAGACTCGTAATAGCAGCGGTAGTGAAAAAGCAGCGTTAGGACCTGTTAACGCTGCTTTTTCAGCTTACCGTAAAACTCGTAATCTAGCCGTTAGTGTTTTTTTTTTCTCTGTAATTTAGTAATTTGCAATAATGTTTAATAGTTTATTTAAATAATTTTAGTAGGTTTAGGTTTCTTTAATATGTAATTTAGTTAGGACAATAGTTAGGGTAGGTTAGTTAATAGTTTAAATTAGTTTATTTTAATGCTACAGGTAAGTTTAAATTTATTTGAAGATAGGGATGTTGTAATTTTAATTTAAAGTTAGGGGGTTGTTAGGTTTAGGGGTTAATAGCTTTTAAATAAAATTAATAAAATTTAATTTTTGGCAATGTGGTGAGCTGACTGTTTAGGGGTTAATAGTTTTAGTTAGTGATAGTGATGTGGAAGGCCAGAAATTTAGGGGTTAATAATTTTATTTAGGTGGCGGCGGGGTAGGGGAGCAGCGGGATAGGGGTTAATAACTTTATTTAGTGGCGCCGGTGTCAGGGAGGGGCGGAATAGGGGTTAATACATTTTATTTAGGTTGCAGCTATGTCGGGGCGGCAGATTAGGGGTGTTTAGTCTCAGGGTTTATGTTAGGGTGTTAGGTGTAAACGTAACTTATTTTCAACCATATAAATCAATGGGATATCTGGCAGCATCGAACATAAGTTTTCGCAGCTTTTAGACTCCCATTGATTTCTATGGCATCCGCGGAATCTCCTGGGTGGTGGATTAAAAACCAGGTACACTGGGCCCGAATAGCCACGTGCGTACGTGTTAAAAGTTTGATAACTGGGAAAAGGTGTCAAATAGAGCCGAATGTGTATTCGAAACATCTGTAATGAAGTAAGCATCAATCTGCGTCGGATTGAGACTGGCGGATTGTATGTTACGTCACAAATTTCAACATTTGCCAGTCTGTAGGCTTTGATAACTAGGTCGGATCAATCTCGCAACAAATACGATGCAGAATTCCGGCGTATTTGCGGTTGACGGCTTGATAGATATACCCCCTAGACTGCAATAGACACATGCACCAAAGGAACAAATAACATTTTATAACGGAAGTAAATTGGAAAGTTGTTTAAAATTGCATGCTCTATCTGAATCATGAAAGTTTAATTTTGAATTCACTGTCACTTTAAGCATCCACAAAACTAAAAAGAAAAGGTAAATTTTTTTTGCCTAAGAACATTTACCATAACAAAATAAAATAAAATTTAGCTGGAACACCCACTGAAAGTGGTTGTGTACCAAAAAGAGAAGACACTCCTCCCCTCCCCCTTCCTCTGCATATGAAAAGACTCTTTACACAAACAGAAGCAAGATGGAGTAGGTGTACATCAGTATTCTCCTAAAACTTTAAGCTTGATTAGGAGTCTGAAAATCAGCACAATGTTATTTAAAAATAAGCAAAACTACACATTATTTAAAAAAACAAAAACAAACTGTATAGGCTATATAAATGGATCATCTATAAAACATTTATGCAAAGAAAAATCTAGTGTATAATGTCCCTTTAACATCATTAAACTAACTGGGGGGTCAAAACATCAGCAGTTAAAAAAGATGACATACCTAATGCATTTCAGCCCTATATGAGTTCCAATAATTAGACAATATCTAAGTGTGTAGCATTTTTTTAATGGTTTATGTTTTTCTATGCTTTGTTTTGTTTATCTGGAGCGCAGGGACTTCAGTACTTATCTAGGTCATATGACCATAAGAAGGTGTGGCATTGAGCATCCTTATTTACAGAGTTGGTTTCTGGGAGAGCAATGCCCGATACACGGGCAGAGAAACTCCTTTAGTGTGAGGATAACCAAGTGTTTAGTGACTACAAATATTCCTGAAGTGCTGTTTATAGGGGGCTCCCACTCCTTGAGGAAAAGCTAAAACTTTAAAGTTAGTTAAGGTTGGCCTCCAGTGCACAGTTTGATTTTTTTATATGGTACTTGGTCATTTAATAAGCTACTTTATATTGTTTCTTAAGGTCAATTACATTCATTTCAATTAACACCTCTACCTTTATTTTGTAATTTTAAATAGCTGATGTTCCTGTTGAATTATCCACGTATGCTAACAAATTCACTACTGCTGCAGCAATAGCTATAGAAAAGCTATGTAAACAAGAATCATAAATAACAACCCCCAGTATTGGTGGGTGAGGGAGAGAGACCCCAAATATTAAAAACATTGACAGATCAACAAGAAACTGCCTTTCTTGTTGAACCGCAAGTGCCGATGAGTGGTGGTGTATCTCCCATAGGATATAATAGGCGTCGCTACCTCAGCAGAAGTCTGCCGACATGGGGGGGGGGGCTGTATTTAAAGTGTTCCTACACAGTACAGACAGTGAAACAAATAAGAGATTTCTGTGTAGGAACACTTCAAATAATACATACCTAACCTTACATCTACTGAACCTACACTACCTGCCTCACACTGGAAAATTTCACTCCTGAGAAGGTGGAGAGACAAATATAGCTATAAAAAAATTTTTAAACTGCAGGGCAGTTCTTGAAATACATTGCACTACTGGCGATGTTTCCAGTTTACTTCCTGGAACACCCAGCAAATGCCTAAATCTATGTCATGTCTGCGATTTAACTTATTAATAAATTCAATTTAAAAAAAAAAACTTCCTATTAAAACTATAGGAGTTATGTTGATACATGTATATACAATGTTTTATGTATATGCATTTTCTGGTATAATGCATATTATTTATGGGCATAGGAACCGGGGGGATACATCCCCCTAAGAAATCATAGGGGAGGGCACATAATGCCTTAACCCCCCCCCCCCAGGTTTTGGTTGTACTTTTTTGGGCTGCCGACAGAAAGTAGTGCTACTTAAAATGTGCTACATATTTAGGACGAGAACCAAGAGAGGGACATAGGGCGACAGACAAGGGAGCAGCTGCAGTGAAGAGATCACAGTGAACTCTGATGTAAAGGAAAGCAGATTGTGCTCAGTAAGTTGTGTGGTGCACAGAGCCATTGCAGCATGGTGTATCTAAGGCCTTTGGGTGGCCTCAAATCTAAGGGCTGCTTCTTTTGCGCTATGCACACAACTGTAGTAAACATATGTTTATTTATATTAGCAGCAGCCTAGAAGAGTTTCACAGTTTCTATTTTATTGTGTAAGAAGGATGGAGGTGAGTGTGTGCATTTGCCAGCAGGTGCATTGTGCTCATAGGCTGAATGCCACTGTCCTCTTGTTTACTCAAACTGCACTATTGATATAGAAAAGAGTCAGAATAACAAGACTGCAGTAACCTGTGGATCATTCTGAGCCACCAGTAAGGTGTTTTAAGTGGGGTTGCAGAATGCATTTATATAAAAAGAATACTCTTTTTGCTAATTACTCACTAAATTCCTCTTTGTGATGTGATATGGCTGTCAGCAATCAGCTCGATAGATTAACAACCTCTAAGTAAAGGACTGAAGCCACAAATGCAGCAAATGAATGAGAGTGCTATCCGTATTTTATAACAGAGAATTTACAGGCCAATCCAAAAGAAGTTCTCTGTATTTTTTTCTTATCCCTGCTCCAGTTAAAAGCCCTGACTTCTGAGAGGTCAGGTGTCAGAATACTTTTCAGGTTAGCCTCTGAATTTAGAATATAGCAGTTAGATAGAATATTATACATATGAGAATGTAACACAAAGTTGGTAACTGGGTCGCCTAAGTGACCAACTGTGTGTGTTAATATTGCCCAAATAACGTATATCACATATATATATTTGGTTTGTATGTGATGGAAGTTTAGCGGGCATTCATAGGAGTTACAGCACATATGATGTATATTTGTAGCGTGGAGAGCGGTACAACTATATGACAAAATGTAGTATGGCTTATAATAGTAAACACCACTAGTAACAGAGTTAGCGTTATTTTCGTAAGATAGCATAAACTTGTACAGTTCACTCTCATACAACCTGATCCCAGAGTGAAGCGTGGAGAAGTTACTGCGGTCGGCAATAGCTGATGACGTCAGCCGAATACACCGTGTGATGCGGGAGAGACAAGGTAGGAGCTGCGTCACACACAGTGTAAATGTGACAGGCAGCAAATGCGGCAGAGATTAGGAAGTTCGTTAGTGAGACATAACTCGACCTCCGGAATATGCTTGCTGAGGAACAGCAAGTTGGCAAGGGACTTTCTGAGCTAGTAAGGATTTTACTAGCAGACAGGAAAAATTAACCAAGCAATGATGAGTGGAAGAGGAGGTGCTTAAATACCACTGGTGAAGAGTGGAAGATGAATCCTTAAAGGGACAGAGGAAGTAAATACTGACAGAGCCCCCCCCCAAGGAAACCACTGCGAGGTTTCATGGCACTGGTCTATCTGGGTTACGACGATGGAACAGGGAGACCAGACGTGGAGCCATGACATTAGTCGCAGGCTCCCAAGAATCCTCAGAGGCATCATAACCCTGCCAGTGAACCAAATATTCAAGTCGTCCATTCCTCATACGAGAGTCAACTATGCTCTGCACCTCATACTCCGGATCATCTAGTAGGTCGTAAGAGGCAAGAACATCAGACGTGGAGCTGGTAGAAGAATCACAAGGCTTGATGAGTGACACATGAAAAGTCGGGTGGATTCTATAGGTGTCCGGTAATTTCAAAGTGACCGTGACAGGATTTGGCATGGCCAATATCTGAAATGGACCAACAAAAAGTCTAGCAAGTTTCTTTGATGGAACACGAAGCTTGAGGTTTTTTGTAGATAACCAAACCTTTTGTCCAATGTGATAACTGGGCTGTTGTCGATGGCGGAGATCGTACTGTCTCTTGTGAGATGCCTGGGCATGCTTTATGTTGTCTTTTATGATCGTAAAAGCTTTCGAAATGTCATTAATAGTGTCATTCACTAAGGAGCAGGCCGATTGAACTCTGGGTAGCATATGACTTCTGGGATGCAATCCGTTATTAATGTAAAATGGACTATACTTAGTAGAAGCATTGGGGGTGTTATTGTACGTGAACTCTGCGAGAGGTAAGAAAGTGCACCAAGACTCTTGTTGTTGTGAACAATAACACCTGAGATATTGTTCCAACCACTGGTTGGTTCTTTCCGTTTGCCCATTACATTGGGGGTGATATGAGGTAGTTAATTTTCGGTCTATACGTAAAGCAATACAGAGTTCTTTCCAAAATCTTGAGGTGAACTGTGTACCCCTGTCGGAGAGTACACTGGTAGGTATGCCATGTAGTCGGATTATCTCTCTGATGAACAACTGAGCTGTAGTCAATGCAGTGGGTACAGAGGGGGTCGGAATGAAATGTGCCATTTTAGAGAACATATCAACTACGACCATGATACATGTATGAGACGATGATTTGGGGAGATCTACTATGAAGTCGAGACTTACATCAGTCCAAGGGATATTTGGAACTGGATAAGGTTGTAGTAAACCCACGGGTTTCAAATGGGAAGGTTTGGAACTGGAACAGATGTCACATTTGGAGATGTAATTTCTTACATAGGAACCCATGGAGGGCCACCAGTAAGATCGTTTGAGAATTGAATATGTCTTATGGAACCCAAGATGTCCAGCTAGTGGAGAATCATGTACTGTTTCAAGGAAGTGGGTTCTGAGATCTGTAGGTATATATAGTAATTGGTTGTGATAATACAAACCATCAGGAGCCAGATAGAGGGATGTGGTTGGTTTAGAAGAGTCATTAGCTTGTGAAGTCCTGAGATCTACAGGTAAAGTTGCGAGAGAGGCCAATACATTCTCCTTTGGAATGATGGTAGAAGGAGTATTATCAATGTCTGGTCGTTGATATAGACATGAAAGGGCATCAGCTTTGCCATTCTTGGATCCCGGCCTGTATGTTATGATGTATTGGAAGCGTGAGAAATAGAGGCTCCATCTGAGTTGCCTTGCTGACAGAGTCCTGTTGGTTTGGAGATATTGTAAGTTCTTATGATCTGTCAGAATGACGATAAGGAAAACTGATCCCTCGAGGAGATGACGCCAATGGTCAAAAGAAGCTTTTATAGCGAGCAACTCCTTCTCTCCTACTGGATAATTGAGTTCTGCTGTTGTTAATACCCTTGAAAAAAATGCTACAGGGTGTATGGGTTCTGTGAAAGACTTCCTCTGTGAAAGAATTGCCCCCAAGGCAAAATCAGAAGCATCGACCTCTAAAATAAATTGTGAATTAGTATCAGGGAACTGAAGGATAGGTGCAGTGGTAAAACGATCTTTAAGGTATCGAATGCCTGTTGAGTAAGTGGGGTCCAATCAAATTTATTTTGTAACTTTGTTAAATCAGATAAAGGTTTTGACAATGAGGCGAATTTATGGATAAATTTGCGGTAAAAATTGGCGAAACCGAGAAATCTTTGTATGTCCTTCCTATTTTTTGGGATAGGCCATTGCTTAATGCAAGAAACCTTGGTTTCTTCCATCTTAATACCTGTGGGGGTGATGAGGTATCCCAGGAATGATACTTGGGTAACATGAAACAAACACTTTTCAAGTTTAGTATACAAACTATGTGTACGTAAGCGGGTGAGGACAGTTGTAACATGTTGTATATGTTCTTCGAGATTTTGTGAGAATAGGAGTATATCATCTAAATACACCACGATGTATACATCTAATATGTCACGGAAAATATCGTTAATGAAATTTTGAAATGTAGCCGGTGCGTTACACAAACCGAAAGGCATAACAGTATACTCAAACAACCCGTAACGGGTTCTAAATGCTGTTAGCCATTCGTCACCGGCACGGATTCTAATGAGGTTATAGGCCCCTCTTAGGTCCAATTTGGTGAAGACCTGGGCACCACGTAACCTCTCAATTAATTCGGGGATTAAAGGTAATGGGTACCTATTCTTAATTGTTTTCTTATTGAGTTCCCTATAGTCTATGATAGGCCTGAGTGATCCATCCTTATTCTTTACAAAGAAAATACCAGCACCTGCTGGCGAAGTGGAGGGTCTAATAAAACCCTTATCCAGATTTTCCTGTAAATAAGTTTTTAGATGATCTAACTCTGGTTTGGATAAGGGGTATATGTGGCCATATGGTATACTGGAGCCTGGGAGTAGATCTATAGGGCAATCGTATGCTCTGTGTGGAGGTAATGATAATGAGTCTTTCTTACTGAAGACATCTCTGAAATTATCATAACATAGAGGGAGTTTAGGATCTGTAAGCACTGTGATGTGTTGTGGTGGAAAACAGTTGTTAGTACAATAAATGGAGTTAAGAGCGACAGAAAAATCTTTCCAGTGGAGTGTAGGTTGGTGGGTCTTTAGCCAAGACATACCTAAAATGATAGGGAAAATAGGTGAGGTAATCACATTAAATGTTATGATTTCTGTATGACCTGTATCAGTAACCATAAGTAAAGGTGTCGTTTGTTGTCTGACAGGACCTGAGGAGAGAGGTGAACCATCAACAACGTTAAAAGAAAGTGGAACAGGTTTTAATTCAACTGGAATTTTATTGGCTCTCACATACTCTAAATCGACAAAATTACCACATGCACCGGTATCGATTAAGGCTTCAGTTTTGACTGAGTGTCGATGCCACTGTAACGAGAGAGGTAGAAAAAAATAAGTGTTGGTTTTCTCTTTTACATTATGATTATATATATTTCTTCTAAACGTACCAGTCTTTTGTTTTAAGAGTAATGGGCATGCCTTGACATCAAGATCTCTGGCTGCGCAATAGCTACAGAGACCCAGAAGGCGTCTTCTGTTTTTTTCTTGCTGAGTCAAAGGTCCCTTGATCGCTCCTATCTCCATAGGGACTTCGTGATCCTGTTGTTTTAGCATGGTGGTAGGTGGCGGTCTTTTTAAGGTACCTGAGTAGCCAGTTCTCTCGTGGCGGCGTTCCCTGATCCGTCTATCGATGGTAATGCTTAAGGTGTATAATTCCTCCAGTGTGGGAGGTATGCCAATCCTAGACAACTCATCCTTTATGTCATCTGACAACCCAATTCGAAAATGGTTCTTGAGGGACGGCTCATTCCATTGAGAGTCCCTAGCATGTATCTTGAACTGTGCTATATAGTCCTCTACAGGTTGCTTATTTTGTTTTAGGGCTCTAATGGACGCTTCAGCTGAGCTTTGCTTGAAAGGATCGTCATACAGGGAGGACATCTCTTTTAAAAAATCATCTAATGAGTTAAGGATTGGATCCTGTGTTTCATAATATGTGTCAGCCCATGCACGGGGCTCAGCCCTGAGAAACGATATAATAGTCAAGACCTTTAATCTATCTGTTCTGTAAGTGGTTGGTTTAAGTTCAAAAAGCAGAAGGCATGAGTTTTTGAACTCCCTGAACTGGGTTCTGTTTCCTGAGAATTTCTCAGGGAGGCTGATCTGTGGTTCAGGCAGCTGCATAGTAGAATTAGGTTTACTGTTGTATAAATCTCTGAGACACGTTTTTACTGTCTCATTATCACTCTGCAATTCTCTGATACTTTGTGTGAGACTATCAATGCGCTGTGAAATATTAGTGAACTGATCTGCTATTTCCTCAGAAGACATTTTTATGGCTTGGTTAATATGTCAGAATACTTTTCAGGTTAGCCTCTGAATTTAGAATATAGCAGTTAGATAGAATATTATACATATGAGAATGTAACACAAAGTTGGTAACTGGGTCGCCTAAGTGACCAACTGTGTGTGTTAATATTGCCCAAATAACGTATATCACATATATATATTTGGTTTGTATGTGATGGAAGTTTAGCGGGCATTCATAGGAGTTACAGCACATATGATGTATATTTGTAGCGTGGAGAGCGGTACAACTATATGACAAAATGTAGTATGGCTTATAATAGTAAACACCACTAGTAACAGAGTTAGCGTTATTTTCGTAAGATAGCATAAACTTGTACAGTTCACTCTCATACAACCTGATCCCAGAGTGAAGCGTGGAGAAGTTACTGCGGTCGGCAATAGCTGATGACGTCAGCCGAATACACCGTGTGATGCGGGAGAGACAAGGTAGGAGCTGCGTCGCACACAGTGTAAATGTGACAGGCAGCAAATGCGGCAGAGATTAGGAAGTTCGTTAGTGAGACGTAACTCGACCTCCGGAATATGCTTGCTGAGGAACAGCAAGTTGGCAAGGGACTTTCTGAGCTAGTAAGGATTTTACTAGCAGACAGGAAAAATTAACCAAGCAATGATGAGTGGAAGAGGAGGTGCTTAAATACCACTGGTGAAGAGTGGAAGATGAATCCTTAAAGGGACAGAGGAAGTAAATCCTGACATCAGGTTACATTTCTGACTCTTGCTGCTCACGGGAGTGGTTTGTAGAATGTGACCGGGATCTGAGTGAGGAGGCAAAGCAGGAAAGGTAAAGCTGGTGCTGTAGTGTCTCCCACCCACCTCTGTTGCTTGTAGCTGAGAAGCTGTCTAAAGGAGGCAAGTTTTAGGCTTTCTGGTGGACTTGTAAATTGTTGTGCTATGGAACATGCTATACAGGCTCTCTATTGTACATATATTAGCTATATACTGACTCATTCATCTACTTATCTAAGTACTAAATGGCAGCATATTGTACCAAATATGTCCTAAAATCAGGCACAAAGTGTCAAAAAGTGCTTAGGTTAGCTGTGCTGATGTTTGTAGACAAAACTAATCTTGGTAATTCATGTAACCCTATTGTTATATGTTGTATGTGACATCTCAATGAATTACAGTAGGTGTAAAGTGACTAAGTTTTGTCAATGACAGGGAACTGTATGGGGGGTGGAGACACAATTACTGCTTTGTATGGGGGAGTCTATATGGAAGAAAGTTATACTTTTAAATGGCAGATTTCTAAGTGCAGGACAAAGAAAGGCACAGTCAGTAGGGGCATAGTTACTGCTATATTTGTGTGTGTGTGTGTATTTCTATAAGGGTTTAGTTCACTGCTCTGTGTGTGTTGCTGATAATGTGGGCTTGTATTAATGTATGGTATTGTCATTATGGGGTTAAATGGACATTGTAATGCAAAAAATTGGCAAACTCTCATTCATTAGAAAATGTACATTTTGCATTACTGACATTTGTTTACTATGCTTTTAATACATGCAAATTGAATAAGTCCAATTCAGAATCCACAAGTATTGCAGCTCCTGATCAAGAAACAACTTTTCATTGGGTGACTGTGTTCTTTTTTGGAGCTGCAATATTTATGTATTTCATGAGGAACTTTTTCAATGTGTTTAATGCCTTTGCTTGGGGTTAAACCCAAAGTAATCTAGGATTAGTTATACAAAAATTAAATGTTTTCATTAGAATGTCCCTTTTGTGTATTACTAGCACACACTGAATAGGGGGTTAAACACATGTTGTCAGGATATCTGTGAGTGTTATTATACTCAATTGAACAACACTAATCCAGCACTACAATTCAAGATACAGAATGACCAGTCACAGATAGACTTCTTAGATGTGCGTCTATACAAAGGAGAGGGAAAGATTCAATATACCTTATTTCGAAAAGAGACTGATCGAAATGTACTGTTACATTACACCAGTTGCCACCCACCAGCTTTAAAGAAGGCATTACCCAAGTCTCAATTACAAAGGGTAATGAGAAATAACACAGAGGAATCAAATAGGAACGTCCAGTTAACAGTGATGGAGGGTAAGAACGGAGGTACCCATCTAAGCTTCTCCGTGATCAATGCAAACAACTTCTGGAAACCCTTAAAGAAAAAAGAACGACTGATGAAAACAGAATGACGTTTGTGACAACTTATACTGGGGATAAAAGAGAGTTAGCATTGCAATTAACAAACATTGGGAGATCATTAATACTGACCAATCACTCCCCCTCTTGACTATGCCCGCCCCACGAATGGGGTAGAGAAGGGCAAGGTCTTTGAGAGACATTTTGGTTCAGACTGATCCACAAAAATGCTATAAGAAGACAACATGGTTGGACACCACAAAACCAGGTGTATACCGCTGCATAGGCTGTACAACTTGTGGAGGTATAATTACTGGATCCACCTTTACCCACCCTTATAGAAGAAAGATCTATAAGCAAAAATACTGTCTTACATGTACCACCACACATATTGTGTACTTACTTCATTGTACATGTAGCCTTTTTTATGTTGGAAAGACCATTGACAATCTTCATACACGTATGGCAAACCACTGGTCTGCCATTAAGACAGCGATCAAGAAGGGAGGCTCAGAACAAACAGTGGCACGGCACTTCCAGCAATTACAGCATAAGGTTACAGACCTCAAGTATACGATTATGGATCATATACCTCCCATGTCCAGAGGGGGTGATCGAAATAGGCTACTACTACAAAGGGAGGCGAGGTGGACATACCATCTGGAAACACTAATCCCTAAGGGACTTAATACCCATCTGGACTGGCAGGCATTTCTATGATATGCCTTACTTCTGCCATAGTCATGTTCATTTTTATTTTCATTTTTCTCTGAGAGTCACTATCCAATTTTTATTTTTTATTTTTATTTTTATCTTTACTTTATTGAGAGTCACTTTCCATGTGTTTATAAATTTGGCTTTGCTTTTGTAATTGTTACAATGGTATTGTGGTATAGTTTTACTTTAAATTTAGGTTGCCCATTGTAGTTTTATGGTTTATTACTATTTACGCCTATCTTTAAGTACCTAAGTTTTTCTGTATAGGCTGTGCTTAAACCTGTGAACGTTCTTTTCCATCTTCTTTTTGTTGAGGATTGCTACGGCAACTGTGGAGCGTTCATAGTTGGTTTACTACGCCTGGGTACAGAACTACATTATTCATATTGGATCAATTTTGAACATAGATTTTAGACTGCTGTGGCGTTTATGTGTATCTGCTTATATCATGAGTGTCTTTTATCCATACTAATCGCCTGTTCATCGAATTAGGATTGTTGTACCCAATCAGTTTTTGCTCCTCAAAACTCTGCGTTTATTTGGTTACCATGGCAACCTTGAGGTATGATCAGTTGTGATGAATGTGATTTAAGTCAATTTTTTTACTTCCATGATCTAATGGATAATGCTTTTTGGCTCTTCTACACAAACTGCTTTTAAACTTTTGTACGTTCTCTCTTATTGATTTGTATGATTGCTATGGCAACCGTGAGACGTTCGAATTTTGTTGAGTGCATTTTGGATACACAGTATTACGTTTATTAACATGCTCTCTGTATTATTCCTTATTATATCTATATGCTAGTGATATTGTGCTAATTCCCTCTATGATTATATGTTTACTAATCTGGTTCGAAGGTGTGTTTACCCGCAGATGCCGATCGCTCATGTGATTTTGTTTATTAGGTTGCTATGGCAACCTTGAGGCAAGATCGATTACGGCATGTACGGTCTCATCACACTTTCTTCTTCCCCTTCTTTATGTGATTGCTTTTGCTTTGGACATATAATTGTATTCTTGTGTTTTAATAACATATGTTATACATGTTTTATTTTTTGTTTTTTTGACAGCTGAGGCCCACGCTGCCCGGGATGATGATGTCACGATTTAGGGAGGGTCTACCTGGGAGAATGTGGCGTCCAGCTGCTGCACGGTGTTATAATGTTTGGTGGTGGGTAAGTTAGATTGTATACACACTTTTTTGTCTGAGGACGGACTTGTATTGGTCCAAAAACGTTCACTAATAAAGTGAGATACTATTAACAAGATTCCCATTGGAGTGCACTATATGTTTTCTATTTATACGTTGCTTTGCTGCACCCTTGGCTGCTGACTGTGTGTCTGGAGTGCAATTTCACCTTGTTTTTTTTTTATTATATATAATACATTCTGATCTGTGAGAAGCATATGCCAACCTTCACTAACAGACACGTGATAATTTAACACCATGGCTCACTGGATTTTCTTTTGAATAAATATATACAGAAAAAGAACCAGTTTTTTTTTAAAAAAGGATGTACCTAATCTCATATAGGTGTGAATGATCCCCTGCTGAGCTCCCAGACAAGCTGACATTTTAAGTCTCTGTATGACATGGGAAACTAGATTTCAGATAAAGAAATTGTGCCTAATTTTCATGTAAGTTTAAGATACTCAAATGAACATGTATATTCAGACACATATTAAATATGAACATAAAAATCTAGGAGATTATCTATGCCTAGGAAGGGTAATATGGGAATTTGAAATTCTGAGAGTTAAGATTTTAACATGTCTTAACCTATGTATTTTAAAAAAAAAAAAATAGAAGTCTTAAGGATTTGAAGTTTGGAAAAGCATATATATAGTTTTCAAACATTAAATATATACCTCAGTATGATATAAATATCTATATATGGATATGGGAAATGCAATTCAGAATTGTAATAGATTAAATAACAATTGTAATAATCCCATTTTAAAATATATACATATATAACATATTTTTGTTTTTCTATCTTCCAGATGGGGCTAATAGATGCTGATACAGGATTGGCTGCAAGGGGTCACCTAAGTCATATCATATGGTGTATAGGAAGTCTATATAAATATTTTCTATTTTAACATAGAATTGATAATACTAGTGTGTGATCTCAAATTGTACATTTTAAATTAAATTAAATGGGATATATATGCTGATCACATCGTTTATTAATATCATCAGATAACAGTGAATATACTAAATATACATATTACATGATATAGTTTACTGTTAGCAATGTTAAAAATGAAACTGTTTGTCTTTGCTGCCCCCGATGGCCTAAATCCAGTATTACAGCCAAAAGGCATTTGGCTGTTGAAAATGAAATTTCCCAGTAGCCAATCAGGGAGGCGTCACCCAAATAACTTATCACAAGACAAGCTTCCGTGGGGCGTTTCCAATTTCACCAATGATTAGAATTAAAAAATGAGGGGATTATCACGTGATATAACCTCATGCAAGAGGATAGAAGAGGGCTGGCTGGCTGTTTGCTAATTTTTTTAATGAAAACTTTGCTGCCTTGGAACACAGTCACTATAAGCAAAATTAAGCTACCTTTTATTATGCATACTGCAATACCTTTATTCATATGCGGTGAAACAAGAAATTCTGGAGAAAAATTAAAACATTAATTTGGTTATTTGTGTAAAGTATAAAGAAATACATTCATTGTTGTTGCAGTCTAATTGAAGCTGATAAATTTAAAAAGGGCACAATTAATATTTTAAGCTTGTGTTTTATAGTCATGTGTAGTTTAAAGCTAGTCTTTTGTTTGATAAGTAATTCATATTTGCAACTGTATATATATTTTAGAAATTGCCTCATTGTAGATAAATACGAATTTATTTAATCTCAGATAAATTGGCATAGAAATTGGCTGTTAAAGTATATTGTTATATTGTTTAACTAGGCACTATGAAAGTTAGTGGTCCATAT
The DNA here is from genome assembly GCF_027579735.1 of Bombina bombina. Classification (NCBI taxonomy): domain Eukaryota; kingdom Metazoa; phylum Chordata; class Amphibia; order Anura; family Bombinatoridae; genus Bombina; species Bombina bombina. Next base: position 284,480,910 of record NC_069503.1, on the reverse strand, counting down.
TGTGGTATTTTAATCCAATTCATTGTGGATAAGGTCATTTGTAAAGTTATATTTTTATGATCTTTGTATAGAATATTGTAACAGTTTAAGCTTGTATAGTTTGAATTATATTTATAGGAACCAGATTATGAATCAATGTGTTTTTAACTTTAACTAATATAAAGAATTTAGGAATAAAATATTGATTTTAATTGTTTCGTATATGCATTTTATTGGGGTTTGTATTAAAGAATAATTATTAAATAAATTGTATTATAACCCGGCCATATACTGACAATGTTGAATAGTGGATTAAACAGCAAGGAATTAAAAACTAATCTCCTAGTTGTGGGAAATATAAATGAGACAAATATGATATAAAAGTAAAAAGGTAGATGATTTTTACAAGCCTAAGGCAGTATGAAATCTAAAGACAGACTGGTGAGCTTTACCTGCCAATATTTTGCAACATTCAATCAGCCACCCTTGGTTTCTTACTATTCCATGTGAATCTATTGAAGATGGCTTGGAAAATATTAGAAAATATATTTTTAGTCTAAAGTTTAAAGGGACATAAAACCCCAAAAAAATATTTTTCTTATCCAGACAGAGCATACTAATTTAAAGACGTTTCCTATTTACTTCTGTTGTCAAATGTTCTACATTCCCATGGTATTCTTTGTTGAAGAAATACCTAGGTAGGTGTCTGGAGCACTACATGTCAGGAAATAGTGATGCCATCTAGTGCTCTTGCAAATGAAAATTAATCTTGCAAAACTGCTGCCATATAGTGCTTCAGAAATTGTCAGGCTTCTAAGTTTACATCCCTGCTTTTCAACAAAAAATACCAAGAGAATGAAAAACAATTGATTATATAAGTTAAATAGAAAATTGTTTAAAATTGCATATTCTATCTAAATCATAAAAGAATAAAAAATGTGTTTCATTTTAAATGCTATTTTGATTACAAGATGAATAATCAGACATTAAGCTATGAATGTAAACTCCTACGTGTATGAAAAAAATGCATAAGATTTTATATATTTATAGCAAATAAATGATTTGTATTTGGTAGCTCAATGTTAGAAATAACTACAAAAAACAGATGGTAACATTTTTTATTAATTTCCCAAAATAATTATGGTCTGCTTCTACTGAGTATTTAATTTGGTCACACACAAAGTTACTGTGGGAATTCCAACATCCTTCTGGTGTCCATTTTACAGCAAAAAGGAACACCAGAAGAATTTGGGAATTCTCACAGTCACCAGTTTACTTTGTGATCCTCGTGTTCTAAACACACCCCCCGGTTTGGGCCAGCTGATTGGTAGATACATTGAGGAAAGCATCCCTGACACTATCGTAGTGAGGATCCAGATTGGTGGACATATCATCACGTGATCGGAAGCTGGTTATCGGGAGATACGGGCAACTCTAGAGGTCTCGGCTCGCGACTTATAGCACTGTGTGTGCCCTCGACAACGTGCGTTTGCACTTGTCTTCTCTGAGTGTTATCCCTGTTAAGACGTTATTATCCTATGAGGCGCCTCCTTCCTGTTTTGCAGATTTTTTCTATTTTTCTATTTGAGGAGAGCTGCCTGTGGCTGGAGTTTGACCATCACATCCTTGGGACTATTGTCTATGTTTCTGCTATGTGTTTTATATAGGTTATGTGAGCGCACCCTGATAGGTCTTGCGAGATTTGTATATTTGAACTCTCCTGGGAATAGTAGTACTTTGGGATTATTTTATATATATATATATATATATATATATATAGACTCCAAGTAAGTGCACTCTCACTCGCCAACCCAAACACAGACCAGGGTGCTTAGCAGGATATTCAATCAAGATAAGGATACGCACTCTCTGGATTTAAATACAATAACTATTTATTGGTAGTGACGTTTCGGGGCACTCACCGAAAAAGCATCCCTGACACTATCGTAGTGAGGATCCAGATTGGTGGACATATCATCACGTGATCGGAAGCTGGTTATCGGGAGATACAGGCAACTCTAGAGGTCTCGGCTCGCGACTTATAGCACTGTGTGTGCCCTCGACAACGTGCGTTTGCACTTGTCTTCTCTGAGTGTTATCCCTGTTAAGACGTTATTATCCTATGAGGCGCCTCCTTCCTGTTTTGCAGATTTTTTCTATTTTTCTATTTGAGGAGAGCTGCCTGTGGCTGGAGTTTGACCATCACATCCTTGGGACTATTGTCTATGTTTCTGCTATGTGTTTTATATAAGTTATGTGAGTGCACCCTGATAGGTCTTGCGAGATTTGTATATTTGAACTCTCCTGGGAATAGTAGTACTTTGGGATTATTTTATATATATATATATATATATATATATATATATATATATATATATATATATCCTATAATATAAAAGGCCAAGTGTGTTTGTCCGAAGCTGTCATGCGCAGTAGAGACAGCACAAGGACAAACACACCTGGCCTTAGAGTCTACCTGATCTGCTGCAGCACGGTGACGTTAGACGGAAGTGGGCGTGGCCGGGCATGAGCGGGGGCGTGGTCGGGCACGGTCGCTCGCTCGCTCGAGAGAGAGAGAGCGAGGGGAAGGAGATAGAAAGAGAGGGGGAGAGAGCAAAAGAGATGGAAAAGCGCTAAAGAGAGGATAAGAGAGAGCAAAAGAGAGGGGAAAGAGCAAAAAAGAGGGGCGAGAGAGCAAAATAGAGGGGAGAGAGCAAAATAGAGGGGAAAGAGCAAAAAGAGAGGGGGAAGAGCAAAACAGAGGGAAGAGAGAGGGGGAGATAGAGAGCAAAAGAGAGGGGGAGAAAGACAATAAGAGGGGTGAAAGAGAGAGAGCAAAATAGAGGGGAAGAGAGAGAGCAAAAGAAGAGAGGGGGAGAGAGAGCAATAGAGAGGGAGAGAGAGAGAGCAAAAGAGGGGGGAGAGGGGAGAGAGAGGGGGGGGAGAGAGAGCAAAAGAGAGGGATGAAAGAGAGAGCAAAAGAGAGGGGAGAGAGACAGAGCAAAAGAGAGGGGGAGAGAGAGCACACAAGAGAGGGGGAGAGAGAGCGCAAAAGAGAGGGGGAGAGAGAGAACACAAAAGAGAGGGGGAGAGAGAGCGCAAAAGAGAGGGGGAGAGAGAGCGCAAAAGAGAGGGGGGAGAGAGCACAAAAGAGAGGGGTAGAGAGAGCGCAAAAGAGAGGGGGGAGAGAGAGCGCAAAAGAGAGGGGGAGAGAGAGAGAGTGCAGAAGAAAGGGGGAGAGAGCACAAAAGAGAGGGGGGAGAGAGCGCAAAAGAGAGAGGGGAGAGAGAGCGCAAAAGAGAGGGGGAGAGAGAGAGAGCACAAAAGAGAGGGGGAGAGAGAGCAAAAGAGAGGAGGGGGAGAGAGAGCAAAAGAGAGGGGGGAGAGAGAGAGAGAGATTAAAAGAGAGGGGGAGAGAAAGCAAAATAGAGGGGAAAAAGAGAGAGCAAAAGAGAGGGGGGAGAGAGCAAAAGAGAGGGGGGAGAGAGCAAAAGAGAGGGATTAGAGAGCGCAAAAGAGGTGGAGCGAGAGAGCGTAAAAGAAAGGTGGAGCGAGAGAGAGCAAAAGAGAGGGGGAGAGAGCACAAGAAAGAGGGGGGGGAGAGAGAGAGCGCAAAAGAGAGGGGGGAGAGAGAGCACAAAAGAGAGGGGGAGAGAGAGCACAAAAGAGAGGGGGGAGAGAAAGCGCAAAAGAGAGGGGGAGAGAAAGCGCAAAAGAGAGGGGGAGAGAAAGCGCAAAAGAGAGGGGGAGAGAGCGCAAAAGAGAGGGGGAGAGAGAACGCAAAAGAGAGGGGGAGAGAGAGCGCAAAAGAGAGGGGGAGAGTGCAAAAGAGAGGGGAAGAGAGCGCAAAAGAGAGGGGGAGAGAGAGAGCGCAAAAGAGAGGGGGAGAGAGCGCAAAAGAGAGGGGGGGAGAGAGATAGCAAAAGAGAGGGGAGAGGGAGCAAAAGAGAGGGGAAAGAGCAAAAGAGAGAGGGGAGAGAGAGAGAAAAAGAGAGGTGGAGCAAGAGAGCGCAAAAGAGAGGGGGAGAGAGAGCAAAAGAGAGGGGGAGAGAGAGAGCAAAAGAGAGGGGGAGGGAGAGAGAGCAAGGGGTGGGACCGATGTACTGCAAAAAATGGCCCATGTGAACGGGCTTTAGGACTAGTTGTGTATATATATATATATATATATATATATATATATATATATAAATGTGTGAGTGTGTGTGTGTATATATATATATATATATATATATATATATTAGGGATGTGCATGGGAGTTTCAGATACCATTTTCGTAATAAATTATTGAGGAAATGTGTTTCCCCAAATATTCGTTTCCTGCACTATTCCTTTTTCGTTTAATTTAAAACGAAATGAAAATCAAATTTTTATTAAAAATTTACATTAGTTTTCATTAAAACGAATGTACATGTTTCGAAGCTACAGGTGAAAATAGTTCACTTGTTTCTACATACTTAAAGAGACATAATACTCATATGTTAAATCACTTGAAACTAATACAGTATAACTATAGAAATCTGACAGGAAAATATCACCTGAGCATCTCTATGTAAAAAAGGAAGACAATTTCCTCAGCTATAGAGTAATTGCTGTGTAAAAATCTATCTGTCAGTTACTATCCAGCTGCAGGTTAAAAAAAAAAAAGCTCCCTCCCTTGGCTATCCCGGGACAGACATACTGATTTGCTGCATAAAGTCCTTTGCAATGGGGTGTGAATACTTAGGACATTTTGAGGTCAAATATCTTTCTTTTTTACATAGAGATGTTCAGGTGATATTTTCTAGTCAGCTTTTTACAGCTATGCTGCATCACTTTCAAGTGTTTCAACATTTGGGTATCATGGCCCTTTAACATTCTCTGAAGAGAGCCCTAACTCGATCCTCTTCTTGCCAGAGCCCTGGCCGTGCTAACAGGAGGCTTAGCAGTTCAGCTAAAGTTAGTGCAGGTCCTGGTTGCCAAGCGAACTAAGCCTCCTGTTAGCGCGGCCAGGGACCTGGTAAGAAGAGGATCGGGTAAGCACACTCTACAGAGAGCATTAAGGTATAAAGCCTTACAAAATGAATTTAGAGGAAATTAATTAATACTGACCAATTTTGTTTTCTGTTAATTTCATTGGTGCATTCATTTGCATGAAAACTAATATCACATTTTTGTTACAAATGTACATTTGTTTGAAAAAGAATGCACATGTTTAATATATATATATATATATATATATATATATATATATATATATATATATATATATATATATATCCAAAGTATATTGTGTATGCACTCTCACCACCAAACTCCAACTGCCAGGGTGCTATTACAAAGTCAATAAGAAATTAGAAAAATTAGAAAAAGAAAGCACTAACTGTACTTCGGTCATCAGTGACAATCCTCTTTTTATTATTACAGGAGGATTGTTACTGATGACCAAAGTCCAACGAGTGCTTTCTTTTCCTAAATTATATATATATATATATATATATATATATATATATATATATATATATATATACTGTATATGATTTCTAAACACAGCAGCAGAGCAAACTTCTGTACCAAGAAATTTTGCATGGAGATAGGGGTAGTGCCTACCAGTTATTATTTATTGACCTACCTATATTGCTAAAAAAAAAAAAAAAAAAAAAGTAATTTCAATTTGGTCAAGTTAGTAAAAAAAAGCATTAATTAAAAATATGTTGTCACTAGATTTTTTTTCATAGTATCTAGTTTTTCGAATCTTGTCATTGCTTTGTGTACAATATTGTCACTAACATTAATTCATTTCAGGCCATAAGTGGCTTGTGTAAAATAACCATATTTTTTAATATTTCATTTTCATAACTTTATTCTTACAAAATTAAAAATATCATCAGCACATTTTGAATAAAACTTCCATAAAACCACACAGGAAGAATTAAAAGAAAAAGACAAATCTTTTATAAATAGGATTATTTAAGTAAATTTGGGGAAAGAAATACAAAAATCACAGTGCCCCCCCCCCCCCAAAAAAAAAAAAGAATAATAAAGCTGATTAATCAGAAAACTGTTGTTCCTGTATGGAAGACTCATACGCACTGCAGACAAAGCAGCCGTTTTGATTAAAAACTTACCCTTTCTTCTTTTCATTTGGTGAGCTGAAGACATTTTTAGGTCAAATATATTTTTTACAAAGAGATGTTCATGTGATATTTTCTTGTCAGCTTTTTAGAGTTATGCTGCATCCCTATCAAGTAATTTAGCATATGAGTAACATGTCCCTAAATAATGAATATAGCCTTAATAGGTAGCTCCATCACAGGAGATGATATAGTAGAAAGTGACTTAGTCACCATTTTCTCCAATCTAGAGAACAAGAAATATAAGGAATCTAACTTGTGGTGGGACATAGAGTTCCTAGAGTTCTATATCAAGAAAAGAAAAGTACCTAGAGGCCTAAGAATGAAGAAATGCCGTTATTTTGTCCTTAACATACCACTATTTATGGAAGAGTGGAATGACAATCTGACAAACTGTTAAAAAATACTTATGTAACAATAATTTAGACATAACAAACAAAAAAGGGATGCCATACTGACAGAGAAAGATGTTATTCTAACTACTCTGAAACCCTTTGAACACACACAAAAATATCTATATTACAAAAAAACAACTAGATGAAACTATGCAGAACCTAGACACAATACTCTCCAAGAGAATCCCACAATTCCCACCTTTTGCATAGTTCCCAAAATACATAAGACCCTTACATGACCACCGGGCAGGCCTATAGTGGCCAGCAGGGGCTCACTATGCGAAAGAGTAGAAGACTGGCTTGATAATGTCCTACAGCTGATAGTTAGGTCATTACCGGGATATATTCGTGACAGCACACATTTAATACAACAATTGAGCAATATCAAATGGGACCAAAACTATTGATGGCTCACAATAGAGGTTTCCTCTCTCTATTCAAGTATCCACCACACTGAAGGCCTTATGGCCCTGAAATATATGTTACAACAGCACACCACTTTTTTTTAAAGATTCATCAAATTTGTGATTCAGTTAACAGAATATTTATTAACTCACATTTATTTTGTATTTGAAGAGGTATACTACCTACAACAGTGTGGAACAGCTATGGGGGCTACATTTGCCCCCTCATATGCTAATTTGAATATGGGATATTTTGAAACATTACATATTTTTGAAGCTTGTTTCACCCATAAAGCGAGAATCATTACATACTGCTTGTTCATTGATGACTTACTTTTAATTTATAAAGAAGGAGAAAACTCATCTATTCAAGATCTAGTAAACCTTATGAATAATAACGATCTGTATTTGTCATTTACGTATAAGGTACATTACACTTTGATAGAGTACCTAGATCTATACTTTCAACATGATGTACACAATAATATAGTCACCACAAATGAGAGAAAAACAACATTGAGGAACACCATATTGAGAGCTGATTTTGTCATGCTTCCCATATGAGATAAGGCATTCAAAAAGACCAGTTTCTGCGCTTACACAGGAACTGCACTACACTGAACAAGTACAAACATGAAGCCAAAGAACTCTCTAAATGATTATTAGCAGGAGGATATGATAGGTACATCTTGGATACCATTGATCAGCAAGTAGCTAGACTAGACAGGGAGACCTTGCTAAACAATACCAGAACACAGTACAAAATAAAGAAAAAGAAAAAGGATCATAACTCAGATTTAGAAGTAATTAATGTTTTAACAAAATGCAGTGTACAATTCCAACCTATTTGTAAAATCATCAAAAAGTATTTACCCATCGTCAATGGGGTTCCAGCTCTCAAATAGAAATTAGATAAAGGAATTAAATATGTAGCAAAAAAGGTCACCAATATAGAAAGAGATTCCACAGACGAGAACCCACCATACAAAGTTGGCTTACTCCAACCAAAGGGTACTATAAATGTGGCCACTCAACCTTTACCTCCACCCAAACAAAAAGAATATGAAATCAAAAGAAGAATAGATTAGTCATTTGGATTTTTTTTTAATTACATGTGAATCTTGTCGTATAGAACATATAGAGAAGGACTTATTGGGAGGGGATCGGATGAAATTTCTATTTAAAAGAGAGGTATACTGTATTTTCACTCTTCAAACAAGGTCACCACAAGGTATGAATCGTAGATACAATGTCAATCTGTTTGCCGAGTGATATTTCTGTCCCGGTAAACAATGATATCATATTGCTAATAATTCCCCTAGAAAATACAATATACCATTGGCTGGGAAATACACCAATAAAACAAAAAAGCATGAGGTAAGGAGAGACCAATAAATTGATCCTTATATACTTATCCCCACAAGTTCAAATATCTAGAATAGTCCACCTAAAGCAATAGGATCACATGTCTTCGCTAGCTGAGAGATTAAGAGCAATATTAAAATCAAAACAAGAACATAACAAGATAAGTTATTCTCAAGTTTAACCAACCGGAACATAATATCCATCCCCAACTAATTTACTCAGGTTCTTAGCATTACCTAGGCTTTTGGGTTCTACTTGGACACTGTATAAAGCAGTGTATACTCCTGGCACGTAAGAACCCAGTAATCAAATTATTTACCATGGAGGGTTATCTATATATATAAAGAGAGAAGTGCACTCACAGGAACAAACAACTGGCTCAATACCATTGTTAGCCTGTTCTATGGCGATTTACCACCTGGGTGCAACTGTTTAGCCCAGTAATGCTTTTCACAGAGTGGAACTTTCCTGTAGTATATCAGTCTGATCCCACCTATTAAGGTCAGTCCAGCGCCAGAATACCAGGCAATTCCTCTCTGTACAAGGAACACAGCAATCCCAGACGATCGTTTCGGCCTTAATTGGGCCTTGTCAGTGAGGTGTAGCCATATTCCTCTAAGCACACTGAGCAAGGAGTCCATGTCTGGTTGCCCCTTTTTCCCATAGGGAGACTAAATACATACAGAGAGAAGTGCACTCACAGGAACGAACAACTGGCTCAATACCGTTGTTAGCCTGTTCTATGGCGATTTACCACCTGGGTGCAACTCGCCATAAAACAGGCTAACAATGGTATTGGGCTTGTTGTTCATTCCTGTGAGTGCATTTCTCTCTGTATGTATTTAGTCTCCCTAAGGGAAAAAGGGGCAACCAGATGTGGACTCCTTGCTCAGTGTGCTTAGAGGAATATGGCTACACCTCACTGACGAGGCCCAATGAAGGCCGAAACGATCGTCTGGGGTTGCTGTGTTCCTTGTTCAGAGAAGAATTGCCTGGTATTTCAGCGCTGGACTGACCGTAATAGGCGGGATCAGACTGATATACTACAAGTAAGTTCTACTCTGTGAAAAGCATTGCTGGGCTAAAAGAATTTGCATCTAGGTGGTAAATCGCCATAGAACAGGCTAACAATGGTATTGAACTTGTTGTTCGCTCCTGTGAGTGCATTTCTCTCTGTATGTATATGTATATATATATATATATATATATATTTATATTTATATATTTATATTATTTCAACCATCTAGTTAGCATTTCATTAGTTTTGTAAATATTTTTTAATTGATTTATATTTATTTATGATTATTTCATATATTTTTTGTATCTTTGTTTGGATTTTACTTCCATTTACCTCATGTATGAAATGCAGGTTCTAAATGTATAGAGAAATGATACATTGTCTTATTTTATTGTAATTGTTTCTATTATATTGTTTTTGGAATATCAATATAGCAACCTGTCTCACAGCCCAAACAAATACACCTGTTAAACAAGTTAGCCACCACATGATAACATCCTATTTGGCTATTTAACGGTATTTAAGGGCAACCGGTGCAACAGGTAGCTATCTCTAAAGAAGTGCATGTACGCATATTCAAAATGCGTCAGCAGGTAGAGATAGTAGGGAGCTTACCTTTACCTTTATGTCTCCTATCTGAATAAACTGTGGATTATAGTTCTCAGTGAAACTTCTACTGAAAACTGAAAAGCACTTGTGCCTAACAGATTTGATTACTGTATCGCTTTACAGGGACACTGAACCCAATTTTTTTCTTTCGTGATTCAGATAGAGCATGAAATTTTAAGCAACTTTCTAATTTACTCCTATTATCAAATTTCCTTCACTCTCTTGGTATCTTTATTTAAAATGCAAGAATGTAAGTTTAGATGGCGGACCATTTTTGGTGAACAACCTGGGTTGATCTTGCTGATTGGTGGATAAATTCATCCACCAATAAAAAAGTGTTGTCCAGAGTACCAATTTGAAATCTTGTAGAGAAATCAAACAAAATCTTTGGGGACTATTTTTGATTATTATATTGCAGTTTAGGTGTCTGTCCTTCATACCCAGAGACCTGAATATCTAGATAATCAGCTATCACGCTAAAATGTGCCACTCTAAAATTCCATGAGGGACCTCGCCATACTGTCATGACTTCTCCGCAAGAGCAGAGAGCTGTACATAGTTGGGCCCTATAAAAGAATACTGAGTCAGACTTAAGAGAGCACTATATGTATAACATTGTTACAAACACAGCTGCCATATAGTGCTCTGTACACGTGCATTTCCTGAGCCTTCCTTGGTATGCGGTCAAGAAAAAGGGTTAGTGTTTCATAAATATACATGTTAAATGTGGTCATGGATAGAATTGGAACATTTTTTTAAAATTGTATTCTCCTTCTGTAACCTGACAGTTTAATTTTGACTTCCATATTTCTTTAGTTGATTCCTAAGGGGCCCCGATGCATGACCACTTGCCTCTCCCCATCCTTAAAATTTATTTCATAACCATTTAAATTGCACTTCCTCTAGATTAAAAAAGCATGCATGCGATTACAGTTCACAGTTCAATATCTGCTTCTATTATTTTTAATTATAGTCCTCTTGCATAGCATTAAAGGGACACTGAACACAATTTGTTTCTTTCATGATTCAGATAGAGCATGACATTTTAAGCAACTTTCTAATTTACTCCTATTATCAATTTTTCTTCGTTCTCTTGCTATTTTTATTTGAAAATCATGAATGTAAATCTTAGCAGCCAGCCCATTTTAGGTTCAGCACCATGGATAGCACTTGCTTATTGGAGACTTACATTTACCCACCAAAAAGCAAGCATAATGCAGGTTCTGAACCAAAAATGGGTCGGCTCCTATGCATCACATTCCTGCTTTTTAAAGAAAGATACCAAGAGAATGAAGAAAAAATGATAACAGGAGTAAATTAGAAAAGTTGCTTAAAATTGCATGTTCTATCTGAAGCATAAAAGAAAAAATTTGGGTTTAGTGTCCCTTTAAGGAATATGCTGAAGCCATAGAAAGAACTAATAGTAATACATATACTAAGAATACTTTAAGTAACTGAGGTTTGAGAGCACTAGAGATTAGTTCTCCACTGAACCATCAAAATAATTTGCAATCTAATTTGATGGTTATGCTCTGGACTCACAATGGATTTAATATTTTCCTTATGACCCTTTTTGATCATTCTTGCTTTAAGTAAGAGAATGCATAGGTTTAACCCCTTAATGACCGAGGACGTGCAGGGTACGTCCTCAAAAAAAAGGCAGTTAACGCCTGAGGACGTACCCTGCACGTCCTCGGTGTGGAAAGCAGCTGGAAGCGATCCTGCTCGCTTCCAGCTGCTTTCCGGTTATTGCAGTGATGCCTCGATATGGAGGCATCCTGCAATAACCTCACATGGCCATCCGATGCAGAGAGAGCCACTCTGTGGCCCTCTCTGCACCGGACATCGATGGCCGGTATCGTTGGTGGGTGGGAGCCGAATTGGGAGGCGGGTGGGCGGCCATCGGTGTGCCGCGTGATGTCACGGGGGGCGGGATCGGGGGCGTGACCGTCAGGGGCGCGCACGGGCGCGCACGCGTGCACGGAGGGTGGCGGGCGGGCGCGTGCACGGGGCGGGAGCGGGTGGGAACCGCTACACTACGGAAAAGTATTTCATAATCATTTCATAAAACCTGGCTAATCATGTTTGTGCAAAAGCACAAAAAACGATCGTGGAGGGGTGGGGGGGTTGGTTTGTGTGTGGGGAAGCTACACTACAGAAAATTTCAACAAATTAAAAAAACAAACCATTTTTTTCTTCTAAACTGGGTACTGGCAGACAGCTGCCAGTACCCAAGATGGCGCCCATTAAGTTAGAGTGGGAGGGGATAGAGCTGTTTGGGGGGGGGATCAGTGAGGTTGGGGGCTAAGGGGGGATAGTACACAGCAGCATATGTAAATATGCTTAAAAAATCATTAAAAAAAAATATATATAGCTTTTATTTTAGTACTGGCAGACTTTCTGCCAGTACTTAAGATGGCGGGGACAATTGTGGGGTGGGGGAGGGAAGAGAGCTGTTTGGGAGGGATCAGGGGGTCTGATGTTTTAGGTGGGAGGCTGAGCTCTACACTAAATCTAATATTAACCCTGCAAGCTCCCTACAAGCTACCTAATTAACCCCTTCACTGCTAGCCATAATACACGTGTGATGCGCAGCGGCATTTAGCGGCCTTCTAAATACCAAAAAGCAACGCCAAAGCCATATATGTCTGCTATTTCTGAACAAAGGGGATCCCAGAGAAGCATTTACAACCATTTGTGCCATAACTGCACAAGCTGTTTGTAAATGATTTCAGTGAGAAACCTAAAATTGTGAAAAATTTTACGTTTTTTTTAATTTGATCGCATTTGGCGGTGAAATGGTGGCATGAAATATACCAAAATGGGCCTAGATCAATACTTGGGGTTGTCTACTACACTACACTAAAGCTAAAATTAACCCTACAAGCTCCCTACATGCTCCCTAATTAACCCCTTCACTGCTGGGCATAATACACGTGTGGTGAGCAGTGGCATTTAGTGGCATTCTAATTACCAAAAAGCAACACCAAAGCCATATAAGTCTGCTATTTCTGAACAAAGGGGATCACAGAGAAGAATTTACAACCATTTGTGCCATAATTGCACAAACTATTTGTAAATAATTTCAGTGAGAAACCTAAAGTTTGTGAAAAAAATTGTGAAAAAGTGAACGATTTTTTTTATTTGATCGCATTTGGCGGTGAAATGGTGGCATGAAATATACCAAAATTGGCCTAGATCAATACTTTGGGTTGTCTACTAAAAAAAAATATATACATGTCAATGGATATTCAGGGATTCCTGAAAGATATCAGTGTTCCAATGTAACTAGCGCTAATTTTGAAAAAAAAGTGGTTTGCAAATAGCAAAGTGCTACTTGTATTTATGGCCCTATAACTTACAAAAAAAGCAAAGAAGATGTAAACATTGGGTATTTCTAAACTCAGGACAAAATTTAGAAACTATTTAGCATAGGTGTTTTTTGGTGGTTGTAGATATGTAACAGATTTTGGGGGTCAAAGTTAAAAAAAGTGTTTTTTTTTTTCAATTTTTCCTCATATTTTATAATTTTTTTATAGTAAATTATAAGATATGATGAAAATAATGGTATCTTTTGAAAGTCCATTTAATGGCGAGAAAAACGGTATATAATATGTGTGGGTACAGTAAATGAGTAAGAGGAAAATTACAGCTAAACACAAACACCGCAAAAATGTAAAAATAGCCTTGGTCCCAAACGGACAGAAAATGGAAAAGTGCTGCGGTCATTAAGGGGTTAAAATGAACAAGCACAGAAGATAATAAATAACAGTGAGCAAGAAAATAATGACAATAGTTTTCATTTGGGAACAGAACGTCTGTTTGCATTTTAATTTTCCACCCACCTGCTGTGGACCAATTTGTTTTAATTTATATCCTGCATACATCTTCAAATTTATTGAACTTTAAAATCCTATATTATTTTTTTTTAAATCAAATCTAACAAACCTATGAGGCCTAGTTATCAAGCCGTCAACCTCAAATACGCTGGAATTCTGCAGCGTATTTGTGGCAAGGCTGATTGGCCTTAGTTATCAAAGGCTACAGACCGGCAAAAGTAGAATTTTGTGACGTAAACTTCTATCCGCCGGACTCAGTCCGACACAGATCGATTCTTACGTCACTCCAGATGTTCCGCACACAAGTGCGGCACAATCTGACTACTTTTGCTAGTTATCAAAAAACTAGCAGGTACGCTCGGCACTTTTCCGGCCCAGCGTACCTGGTTTTCAATCCGCCACCCTGGAGGCGGCGGATCCCATAGGAATCAATGGGAGTCTGACCATAGCGAAAGTACAAGTTCGCTGCTGCCAGATATCCCATTGATTCCTATGGAAGCTGTCTGCACCTAACACCCTAACATGTACCCCGAGTCTAAACAACACTAATCTGCCCCCCTACACCGCCGCAATTAAATAAAGTTATTACCCCCTAAACCGCCGCTCCCGGAGCCCACCGACACTATAATAAATATGTTAACCCCTAAACCGCCGCTCCCGAAGCCCACCGCAAGCTATAATAAATATGTTAACCCCTAAACCGCCGCTCCCGAAGCCCACCGCAACTTATATTAAATTTATTAACCCCTAATCTGCCCCCCCTACACCGTCGCCACTGTAATAAAATTATTAACCCCTAAACCTAAGTCTAACACTAACCCTAACACCCCCCTAACTTAAATATTAATTAAATAAATCTAAATAATATTTCTATTATGAACTAAATTAATCCTATTTAAAACTAAATACTTACCTGTAAAATAAACCCTAAGATAGCTACAATATAAATAATAATTATATTGTAGCTATGTTAGGATTTATTTTTATTTTACAGGCAAATTTCAATTTATTTTAACTAGGTACAATAGCTATTAAATAGTTATTAACTATTTAATAGCTTACCTAGCTAAAATAAAGAGAAATTTACCTGTAAAATAAAAACTAACCTAAGTTACAATTACACCTAACACTACACTATATTTTAATAAATTATTCCTATTTAAAACTAAATACTTACCTGTAAAATAAACCCTAAGATAGCTACAATGTAATTAATAATTACATTGCAGCTATTTTAGGATTTATATTTATTTTACAGGTAACTTTGTATTTATTTTAGCTAGTTAGAATAGTTATTAAATAGTTATTAACTATTTAATAACTACCTAGCTAAAAGAAATACAAAATCACCTGTAAAATAAATCCTAACCTAAGTTACAATTAAACCTAACACTACACTATCATTAAATAAATTAAATAAATTACCTACAAATAACTACAATTAAATACAATTACATAAACTAACTAAAGTACAAAAAATAAAAAAAGCTAAGTTACAAAAAATAAAAAAAATAGGTTACAAACATTTTAAAAATATTACAACAATTTTAAGCTACTTACACCTAATCTAAGCCCCCTAATAAAATAACAAACCCCCCCAAAATAAAAAAATGCCCTACCCTATTCTAAATTAAAAAAGTTCAAAGCTCTTTTACCTTACCAGCCCTTAAAAGGGCCATTTGTGGGGGCATGCCCCAAAGAATTCAGCTCTTTTGCCTGTGAAAGAAAAATACAACCCCCCCCAACATTAAAACCCACCACCCACATACCCCTAATCTAACCCAAACCCCCCTTAAAATAACCTAACACTAATCCCCTGAAGATCATCCTACCTTGTCTTCACTCAGCCGAGCCACCGATGGAACTGAAGAGGAGACCCGGACCGGCAGAAGTGATCCTCCAAGCGGCGCTGAAGAAATCTTCCATCCGATGAAGTGATCCTCCAAGCGGCGCTGAAAAAGTCTTCCATCCGGGCGATGTCATCTTCCAAGAGGCGCTGAAGAAGTCTTCTATCCAGGCGATGTCATCTTCCAAGCCGGGTCTTGAATCTTCATCCCGCCGACGCGGAACATCCTTCTTTACCGACGGACTACCGACAAATGAAGGCTCCTTTAAGGGACGTCATCCAAGATGGCGTCCCTTCAATTCCGATTGGCCAATCGGAATTAAGGTAGGAAAAATCTGATTGGCTGATTGAATCAGTCAATCAGATTCAAGTTCAATCCGATTGGCTGATCCAATCAGCCAATCAGATTGAGCTCGCATTCTAATATTATTTTTTTAATTACATAAAATGTAAAGTGAAAAAAACATACATATTTATGATCCTTGTGTAGGATAAATTATGAATGTTTATTATGTTACATTGGCCTCTATTTAACAAAGTCTGTCAGACCTGATCCGACAGTGCGGATCAGGTCCAACAGACCTCGCTGAATACGGAGAGCAATACGATCTCCGTATTCAGCATTGCACCAGCAGCTCACAAGCAGCTGCTGGTGCAACGCCACCCCCTGCAGACTCGCGGCCAATGGGCCACCAGCAGGGGGGTGTCAATCAACCCGATCGTACTCGATCTGGTTGAATTGTGGCGAAGTCTGTCCGTCTGCTCAGAGCAGGTGGACAGGGTTATGGAGCAGCGGTCTTTGTGACTGCTGCTTCATAACTGCTGTTTATGCCGAGTCTGCAAGCTCGCCAGAAACACAGGGCATCAAGCTCCATTCGGAGCTTGATAGATAGGCCCCATTATGTGTCTTTTTTAAAGTGATGGACACATACCTAAAATGATTTATTAATATTTCCAAAAAATATTGCACGTGTCTAAGAATCTATACCCATATCCTATTCTACTTGCATATTTGCAAGCTTTACAGCTATTTTATTATCATATTTTGTAACCCAATTACATTTATTTAACATGCGTTTGGCTTCTTTTATTTTTTATGAAAAACTGGTTGTCGGAGTAAGGGTCAAATCACAAGTGGAGTGCTAAATATCGCTTTCTTGAAAGCATTATTAGCGCTCCACCTAGTAATACCAGCGCACCTGCCAACTTTAAAGCAACAAAACTGCCTAGTGCAGTTGTTTTTTATTTTTTTTTAAAAAAAGCTACTTTTTTAATAAAAGCTATAAGTCCCTCTATTTTGAGGGCATTTTGGGGCACTTTTAGAAAATTGACCAGAGATCTAATCTCTGGTTAATTTTCTGAGTGCTAATTGCTACCGTGAGCTTGCTGTAGCAATAACCAGCCACTTGTAATGGCTGGTTATTTATCTTTCACCCACAAACAGGCTAATTTGCCCACCCACAATAATTTAGCGCTCCACCTGTAATCTAGCTATAAATGTATTAATAATCTGTGACAACAAGCAAAATAATAATTACATTTTATTAAAATGAAACCTTCAGCGCTTGGATATTTTCCTGCTAATAATCTAGACTGAGATTGCAGGATTTTCAAATTATTAATGGCCTAGTTTCTAATTACATTCCACGAAACGCAATAACTTTTTTATTTGCCACTTCAACCAGCATCCCAAATCTACACTTATTCAGTGATCCCATTAGAACCTTAGAGAGATGCTAAAAATCAGTAGCAACAAGTCTTTACTCACTGTTTGGAAAAGTACATTAAAAAAAACAACACTTCCTTTTCTATGTATACACATGAACTGTGGCTAAATTATCTATGCAGAACTCATGTTAACTGATTGATACTTAAAGGGACACTGAACCCAAAAATTTTCTTTCGTAATTCAGATAGAGCAGGAAATTTTAAGCATATTTCTAATTTACTCCTGTTATCAAATTTTCTTCATTCTCTTGGTATCTTTATTTGAAATGCAAGAATGTAAGTTTAGATGCCGGACCATTTTTGGTGAAAAACCTGGGTTGTCAAAGAAAGATAGCAAGAGAACGAAGAAAAATTGATAATAGGAGTAAATTAGAAAGTTGCTTAAAATTGCATGCTCTATCTGAATCACGAAAGAAAACATTTGGGTTCAGTATCCCTTTAAATATAGGGGCCCATTTATCAAGCTCCGTAAGGAGCTTGTGGGCCCGTGTTTCTGGCGAGTCTTCAGACTCGCCAGAAACAGCAGTTATGAAGCAGCGGTCACAAAGACCACTGCTCCATAACCCTGTCCGCCTGCTCTGAGCAGACGGACAGGAATCGCTGGAATTCAACCCAATCGAGTACGATCGGGTTGATTGACACCCCCTGCTGGCGGCCGATTGGCCGAGAGTCTGCAGGGGGCGGCATTGCACCAGCAGCTCTTGTGAGCCTCTGGTGCAATGCTGAATATGGAGAGCGTATTGCTCTCCAGAATTCAGCGAGGTCTTGGGGACCTGATCTGCACTGTTGGATCAGGTCCGCAAGACCTATGATAAATAGGCCTCTTTGAATTAAAAAAAAAACAACAACAAAAAACAATACTAAATAAAGTAATGGTAAAGCCAAGCGTGTTACAAATGCTAGGATTTACCATCACTAAAAATAAACATGAATTTCTCTCATCGTTTTGTAAAAAACATTGTTACACTCACCCTATATGTGCAGCAAGTATATCTCTATCACAGCACCTCTGGCCAACCACGGCACAGCGCTCCTTTCCAATATGGTGACGTTTCCATCTCTAGCCATGCTAGGATATCAGTTGACACGCACGGCTATTGGTCTAGAGGTGGAAACGTCAACTTATTGGAGAAGAACGATGTGCCGTGGGCGTCTGTGTTAGCGATATGCTTCCCTAACAAATAGGGTGAGTGTAACATTGTTTTTTACAAAATGATGAGAGAAACTCATGTTTATTTTTATTGATGGTAAATCCTAGCGTTTGTTATACACTTGGCTTTACCATCATTTTAACAAATGGATGTTAAAAAAATGACAAATGATTATAAATTGATATATTGTATAACTCTTTAAAGACCCATTTAATTTAATAATTGTCAGCTACATTGGTGGTCCTACAAATAAATATGTAGGGGTGCATATAGCATGTGCAAAAATGTTTAGAGGTTTTACCATATTGCTGTCAAAAAGGCAAATAAATGCTTTAAAAAATAACTTGAAAAACTTCATGTTGAAGAAATGAATCATGAAGAAACATATTTTTAATTCATTTGAAATATATTTTTTAAAAAAATCATTTATTTTTAATGTTAAAACATTGAAGTAAATTGAGTATGTCCAAACATTTTATTTGGATTTTTTCAGTCCAGGTTCAGATTTTTCAATACCTTGCATTTTTTATTTAAAAAGGAAAAACACAAAATTAAATTAAATAATTTTAAAAAGTGTTATTTGAAACAAATAGGGTGTCTACAAACATGTTAAATCAGAAAAGAAAAAAAAAGCACAATAAAAAAGTTATGTTATGTAAAATAAACCCTTTTTCAACACGTTAATGCATAAATTCCTTTTATTTAGGACAGCAGACATTTGTAACATCATATTATCACCATATCTGAGTTTTTACAAAGAATCAGTGTGTCTAGTTTGCTTTAATTCAAAGGACATTTAAACTTTATGATCCTTGAATGAGCTCTAGAATGTTTTAACCTTTTTAATACCACACCACTCCAAAAAAAATCCCTTTGGTTGATTTTTTTTGTGTGTGTGCTCACTTTGAATGTACTGACTTTGAAATGCAGGCTAAGCATATTATCTTCTGACTCTTGTATGTTCTTCTGCCCTTTTTCTTTTATATTTGCCTCCCCAGGGAGTTATGATACCCTCATCATATGCTGTTTGAAAAGTAAATCCATATCAGGAATCTGGTTCTAACATCTTTTATATTGGTACCTTAGCATTCTCCCTTCTTTCATCTCTTTGTTTTGTTCCATTCAATTCACAACTGCTCTTTGACAAAATGCTTTCACTGTTAGCTCGGCATGACACCCAATTTAAAAAAAAAAAAAAACATAGCAGGGGTGTTCCTATTTTCAAAACAAGATTACAGAACAAGACCCTTGAATGGAGATAAAAACATTTTTTGACACACAGAAATCAGGTAATATAAAATATGTTAACACTATAAAAGAACTATAAAAATATTGACATGTAATGACTAACTTCAAAGAGTAGATGACTGCTAAATTTGTGTGTATTTTTTCTGTAACTTAACGTAAGGGGTGTCTAGAGACAAATAGACGTACTTTGTTTCTGCCCTACTGTATGGCTCTATTTCCTCCATTGGCTCTCACCAGCAAGTAGGGGACAAAGATTTGCAGTAAGAATTCAAGCATGTTTACATTCACACTTGCTTTTTGAATACCATTCCAAGCCAATATGGCTACGTATATCAGCCGGACCACTTGATTTTGAATAACGCTTTCTGATTTGGAGGCGAGTTTTGACACAAGTTTCATTCTAACTAAGCACCATATATGTTAACTTTGTTGCTCATTAGACTACTCATTAGTTAACGGGACAGTCTACACTAAAATTGCTATTGTTTAAAAAGATAGATAACGCCTTTTCTAACTATTCCCCAGCTTTGCACAACCAACATTGATACAGGTATATTAATATACTTTATAACATGTAAACATCTAAATGTCTGCCTGTTTCTAAACCACTACAGACAGCCTCTTATCACATGCTTTTGTATTTGCTTTTCACAACAGGAGACTGCTAGTTCATATGGGCCATATAGATAACATTGTGTTCACGCCCGAGGAGATATTTGAGAGTTAGCACAACAAAGTACTAAATGCAAGTCAATAGATAATAAATAAAAAGGCATGTGATCAGGGGGCTGTCAGAAGATGCTTAGATACAAGGTAATCAGAGAGGTAAAAAGTATATTAATATAACTGTGTTGGTTATGCAAAATTTGGAAATGGGTAATAAAGGGATTATCTATATTTTAAAACAATAAACATAATATTGTAGACTTTCCCTTTAAAAGGTATAACTAATAAAGTAACATTTAATTTAATTTACATGTTCAATTGTCAGTATCGTTAAAGCTAACTTATTTTAAAAAATAAAAGGTAGTTCAGAAGCTTCCATGATTGAAAAGCCATTTAAATAGTAATATATGTTCATATAAAAGTAATTTTTTTTTACTTTAATCTGTAGCACTTAATCCAATTTCATGATGTCTCAAAATTTTGGAGAGCATATTTCGTGTTGAAAACATAAATTATGCTTACCTGATAATTTAATTTCCATTGTGGGGAGTCCACTGCTTCATTCATCACTTGTGGGAAATAAGAACCTGGCCACCAGGAGGAGCCAAAGACACCCCAGCCAAAGGCTTAAATACCTCCCTCACTTCCCTCATCCCCCAGTCATTCAGCCAAGGGAACAAGGAAAAGTAGGAGAAATGTCAGGGTATAAATGGTGTCAGAAGAACAAAAATAAATTTAGGTCCGCCCACCGGAGAACGGGCGGGTGCAGTGAACTCTCCTCCCCACGGTGGAAATTTAATTATCAGGTAAGCAAAATGTATGTTTTCCATCTAAGGGGGAGGAGAGTCCACTGCTTCATTCACTTGTAGGAACAAATACCCAAGCTCTTAGAGGACACTGAATAAAGAAAACGGGAGGGTAAAGGAGGTGGACCCTATACTGAGGGCCCCACAGCCTGCAGAACCTTTCTCCAAAAAGCTGCTTCCTCTGAAGCAAAAACATAACATTTTGAAAATTTTGAAAAAGTATGTAAGGATGACCAGGTAGCCACCTTACAAATCTGCTCCATAGAAGCCTCATAGAAGGAAGAGGCCACAGCTCTAGTTGAGTAAGCCGTAATCCTCTGAGGAGGCTTGTGTCTCGCTGTCTCGTAAGCCAGATGGATCCTACTCCTCAACCAAAAAGATAGAGAAGTTGCAGAGGCCCTCTGCCCCTGCGCTTTCCAGAGTACACAACAAAGAAAGACAGCGTCTATCTGAACTCCTTCGTGGCTTGAAGATAAAACTTCAAGGTCCGAACCACATCTAGATTATGAAGTAACCTCTCCTTCGAAGAGGAAGGGTTAGGAAACAAGAAATGAACCACTATTTCCTGGTTAATGTTACGACTCAACACTACCTTGGAAAGAAAACCCAAACCAGTTCGCAGAACAGCTTTGTCAGCATGAAAAACTAAGTAGAGGCTCAAATTGTAAGGCCGCCAACTCAGAGACTCTGCGTGCTGATGCAATAGCCAATAACAACAGGACCTTCCATGAGAGAATCTTACTGTCCAGGGCATGCATAGGCTCAAACGGAGCCCTCTGCAAAACCTTAAGCACCAAGTTTAAGCTCCAGGGAGGAGCCGGATTCCTGAAGACCGGTCTAATCCTAACCAGAGAATGAACAAAGGACTGAATGTCAGGAAGCTCCGCAAGCTTCTTATGCAACAGTACCGATAATGCTGAGATCTGTCCCCTTAGGGAACTGGCGGCAAGACCCTTATCCAGACCCTCCTGGAAAAAGGCCAAAATCCTGGATACCTTGAACCTCTGCCATGGGTATCCTCGTTCCTCACACCAGGACAAGTAGGTCCTCCACACCTTGTGGTAGATGTGTCTAGTGACCTGCTTCCTGGCCTGGACAAGAGTGTCGATCATTTTCTCTAAAAAACCTCTTTTGGCTAAGACTAGGCTTCAATCTCCACGCAGTCAGCCACAGAGAATTGAGATTTTGATGTAGAAAAGGACCTTGAACTAGCAGATCTTTGTGTCAAGGTAACTTCCATGGCGGATATGATGACATCGCCACTAGATCCACAAACCACATCCTCCGCAGCAATGACGAAGCAATCAGAATAGCCTAAGTATGCTCCTGCCTGATGTGGGCCACTACTCAAGGTAGAATAGGTAACGGTGCAAATATGAGATTAGGTTGAAGTCCCAAGGTACCGCAAAGGCGTCTATCAGTTCCGCCTGGGGATCCCTGAATCGCGACCGGTATCTGGGTAGCTTGCAATTGAGTCTGGACGCCTTGAGATCTATTTCCGGCATCCCCCATCTGCTGCAGATCTCCGCAAACATCTCGGGTGGAGACCATTCCCCTGGATGAAACGTCTGTTTGCTCAGAATATCCGCTTCCCAGTTGTCCACACCCGGAATGTGGATAGCTGAAAGTGAACAATTGTGAGTCTCTGCCCACTCCAGAATCAAAGATAATAGATACTTCCCTCATTGCTAGGGAGCTTCTCGTCCCCCCTGGTGGTTTATGTAAGCCACCGAGGTGATGTTGTCCAATTGGAATCTGATGAATTGGGACGCCAAGCCTTCAGAGCATTGAATATCGCTCAAAGTTCCAGAATATTTAAACGTAGCCTCGATTCCTCTTAAGTCCATCTGCCTTGTGCCTTTCTGGCACTCCAAATGGACCCCCATCCTGATAGACTCGTGTCCGTGGTTATAATCTCAGGAAGGAAGTCCCCTGAGACAACTGGCCCGGTCGGGTCCACCAAGACAGGGACTCCCACATGGGTCTGTCCAGAGATATCTATTGGGACAAATCTGAATGGTCGCCATTCCATTGTCTCAACATGCACAGCTGAAGAGGTCTGAGATGGAACCTGGTGAAGGGGATGACATCTATGCTGGATACCATGAGCCCGATTACCTCCATACATTTGGCCACAGATGCCCTGAAGGATGTCTGCAGGGCTAGACAGTTGGATGCAAGCTTGCAACATCTCTGGTCTGTTAGAAATATCTTCATTGTAGAAGAATCTAGTATCGTACCCAGGAACTCCACCCTGTTGCTGGGGACCAATGAACTCTTTCCTTCGTTCATCCTCCACCCGTGGGACCAAAGTAGGAGAGCTCCTGAATGATCCTCTGCCAGACTGTAGGATGGAGCTTGGACCAGGATACCGTCCTGATACGGAGCCACTGAGACCAAACGAAAGGGCCACAAACTAGATGTGCTGGTCCAGGAAGGCGAACCTTTGAAATTTGAAGTGATTCTTGTGGACTGGAACATGAAGGTAAGCATCCTTCAGGTCTACAGTCATCATGAATTGCCACTCTTGAACCAGGGGCAAAATTGACCTGATTGTCTCCATCTTGAACGATGAGACTGACAAAAACTTGTTTAGGGCTATTAGGTTTAGAAATGGATGAAATGTGCCCTCCTTCTTTGGGACCACGAAAAGATTTGAATAATACCCCAGACCTCTTTCTGCCGGAGAAACTGGGATGATTACCCCGAGAGATGAGAGATCCCTCACACACCCCAGGAAGGTGTCTCTCTTTTCTGGTCTTGAAGAGATGTTTGACAGGAGGAACCTGCCTCTGGGCGGATACAATTTGAAACCTATCCTGTACCCCTGGGCAACGACCTACAGGATCTAAGGGTCTGTAATGTCTCCCCTCCAGGCCCCTGCAAAGAGAGACAGTCTGCCCCCTGCCTGGTCCAAGGACGGGTCGGGGCCCGCCCCTTCATTCCGATTTTGACTTGGAGGGCTTCTTGTTCTGCTTGGACTTGTTCCAAGGGTTTGCTGGCTTCCAAGATCCCTTGGATTGCTCAGATTTTGTGGAAGGCTGCTGGTGCTTAGACTTAGTCTGCATGAAAGGGACAAAAAGTAGATCCCTTAGGTTTGACTTTCTTATCCTGAGGTAAGAAGGCACCCTTGCCACCCGTGACTGTAGATATGATAGAATCCAGGCCCGGGCCAAACAAGACCTTCCCCTTGAATGGTAGGGAAAGCAAGCAAGACTTAGATGTCATGTCAGCAGACCACGATTTTAGCCCTGCAAGCTAAAACAGAAAATTATGATGTCTTAGCATTCAGACGAATAATCTGCATGTTAGCATCACAAATTAATGAATGCGCTACCCTTAAGGCTTTGATTCGATCCAAAATCTCATCGAGGGGGGTCTCCACCTCGACCATTGCTGATAGTGCGTCACACCAATAGGTAGCCACACTAGCCACCGCAGTGACTGCCACCGCCAGTTGGAAAACTAAGGAACATCTTACGTAACATGGACTCCATCTTTTTATCCATGGGTTCCTTAAAAGAGGAGCTATCCTCAAGCGGAATGGTCGTTCTCTTAGCGAGCGTGGAGATAGCACCATCCACCTTAAAGACGGTTCCCCACAGTTCAAGCTGCACGTCCGGAATGGGGAAGAGCTTCTTAAAAGAAGACAAGGGAGAAAAGGGCAAAGCCAGTTTCTCCCATTCATTCTTAATAATGTTCGCCGTTTTGATAGGAACCGGGAAGGCCTGGGGCATTACCCTGTCCTCATAAACCCTATCCCGTTTAGGGATTGAAGGTTCCTCCAGGAGTTTCGGTTCCGGAACCTCCAGTGTAGCAAGCACTTCCTTCAGCAGGAAACGCAAATGCTCTATGTTAAATTTGAAATCTGGTTCCTCAACGGACGGAGGCCTAGAAGTAGCCGATTCCAACCCAGAAGCGACATCCTCCGAAAAGTCGAAGACCCATGAGATGGATAGCAGTGCCGTACCCTCCACTTGCGCTTAGTAGGACGAGGCATCTAAACCGCCGTCTTCAACTGATCGGCAAAGTCTGGAGGCCAAAGGGCCCCTCCCGCGGGAGGATTAGTTGTGCCCTGGGGAACTGCTTGTGTAATCGGAGATGCTTGTAGGGAACGCACCTCGTGGCACGGAGAACCCTCAGAGGTGGACAGCATAGTCATTCTAAATACTTTATTCTTTTTTGAAGTAGTAATATTGTCATAACATGTGGAACAGAGCTGTAACGGTGGTTCCACTAGAAACTTCTCACAGTATACACAGTTAGTAGATAAAGGAATATCCTTCAACATATCATACATACATAGTTAACATAGTAGATAAGGTTGAAAAAAGACTGAAGTCCATCGAGTTCAACCTATACAAATCTAAAATACTTACAAAAAGCTCCAGTTAAGCTTAAATAACCCCATTAAAATGTGACCCATTTAATACTAGCAATCATATCCATGAATTTTGTTTATATAAAGAAATTTATCCAGACTATTTTTAAATGTATCTACGGTATTGGCATTCACTACCTCCTTTGGTAATGAGTTCCACAATTTTATTGCTCTTACAGTGAAAAAACGTTTCCGTTGCAGGAGATTAAATCTCCTTTCCTCCAACCTTAAATTATGACCTCTTGTCAGAAACAATTTTCTTGGAATAAACAGAGCTTCTGCCATCTCTGTATATGGGCCTTGAATATATTTATATAAAGTAATCATGTCACCTCTCAAGCGCCTTTTTTCTAAAGAGAACAGACCCAGTTTGGCTAGCCTCTCCTCATAGGTTAATTTCTCAAATCCCCTTATTAGCTTTGTGGCCCTTCTCTGAACTTTTTCTAGATCTGCAATATCTTTTTTAGCAATCAGTCCCCAGAACTGCACTCCAAACTCAAGGTGAGGTCTTACCAGGGCTTTATATAATGACAGAATTATGCTTTCCTCCCTTGAATCAATGCCTCTTTTAATACATGCTAGTATCTTATTAGCCTTTGAAGCCGCTGCCCTGCATTGTGCACTCATCTTTAGCTTGTTATCTATTACTACTCCCAAATCCCTTTCCTCTTGTGTTTGGCTAAGTCTTGTCCCATTTAAAAATACGTAGCCTGCTTATTTTTACTTCCAAAATGTAGAACCTTGCATTTTTCCGTATTAAATCTCATTTTCCATTCACTTGCCCATAGTTCTAATTTTAGCAAATCCCTTTGTAAAGAGAGTTCGTCCTGCTCTGACCTAATGACCTTACTCAACTTAGTATCATCTGCAAAAATAGAGATGTCGCTATTTAATCCTTGCTCCAAGTCATTTATAAAAATATTAAAAAGAACAGGGCCCAGTACTGATCCCTGGGGGACGCCACTGATTAACTTTGTCCAATCTGAGTATGATCCATTTACTACTACTCGTTGCTCCCTATCTTTTATCCAGTTATTTATCCATGAGCTAACATTTTCAGCTATTCCCAGTCCCTTAATTTTGTGCATTAATCTCTCATGCGGCACTGTATTAAATGCCTTTGCAAAATCTAAGTATATCACATCAACTGATTCCCCTTTATCTATATTTTTACTTACTTCCTCGTAGAATCTAATTAGATTAGTTTGACATGATCTATTTCTCCTAAAGCCATGCTGATTAGAACTCATAATCTTGTTTACACGAATATGCTCATCAATATAATCCCTTATAATCCCTTCAAATATCTTCCCCACAATTGATGTCAGACTAATTGGTCTATAGCTTCCTGGATCATCCCTGCTTCCCTTTTTGAAGAGTGGCACCACATCAGCTTTACGCCAATCCTGGGGTACCATGCCTGAGGATAATGAGTCTTGAAAAATTAAGAGTAAAGGTTTGTCTATAACAGTGCTAAGTTCCCTTAACACCCTTGGGTGTATTCCATCTGGGCCTGGAGTTTTATTTACCTTAATATTTTCCAGTTTTTTCCTGATATCCTCTAAACAAAACTCAGTTAGTGGTATGGACTGGCATGTTCTATTCTGTTCCAAAGCATCATTCAATGGTTCCTTCAAACTGGTTTAGTACCTCAGCCTTCTCCCTGTCATTATTTATCATGCTACCCTCCACGCATTTTAATGTACCTATATTATCCTTCTTAGAGTCCTCCATAACTTGCATATTTATTATGGACTTGATTATTGATGAAATGGCACATTTATATCCCAATGGCCGGGGCACTTACCACCTCCTGTGACCCGGATTACAAGAAACAGCTTTCGTCTTCTCCGAACACAGGTCAAGAAAGAGGAAGTTACTGAGGCCACACCTGGTCACATGGAGTGCCATGCAGGACCGCCCCTGCACTGAGCGAGAGACGCACCAAAAAAGCCCGCCTCAAACTCTCTCTAACTGTTCCACACTGACAGAGCCTATTCTAACACAAGTGCAGCACAAAACACAATAAACATTATTATGTATATTAAAATCCCCCCTGTTCAATAACCCCCTTCCGAGGGTATTGCCCTAGATTCTATACAGATAAAAGGAGTCGCACTGTGACCCTGTCTTCTTGTGTTATCACATATATATATATAATGAAACGATCTTGCTAGAATCAACGCTGTGGAACAGGAACACAGCCTTTCAAGTGTGACAGGTTAGTAGCTTCGCTCCTGACATGGACTCGAGAGAATAAAAGCAGGCAGCGAAACTCGTCAATGCTGATTGCTTAAGGAGCTGTTAATATGAGTTGGGATGGTTTAGCAGAAGAACTCCCCCTGCATTTCCGGACTCTAACTTTCACCCATGCTCTCACTGAGAGGCTGACAGGACTACTTAAAACTCCAGTCCCATTGCAAAGAGTACTACCCTCCATAAGAGACTACTCCGAATCTTCCGACACTTCTCTGCCAACCTCCTGTGACAAAAGGCAAAGAATGACTGGGGGATGAGGAAAGTGAGGGAGGTATTTTTTAAGCCTTTGGCTGGGGTGTCTTTGCCTCCTCCTGGTGGCCAGGTTCTTATTTCCCACAAGTGATGAATGAAGCAGTGGACTCTCCTCCCCTTTAGATGGAAATTGAAGGATTTTTACCTTGTTTCTAATGACACCACAAATTTCATCCTTGTAATACTGAATATATAAATGAAACAATTCTGTTCAAGCTATTTCTTAAATTTTCACAAAACATGGTTTGTAGGTGATACATTTATTGCTTTTCAAAAAAGAAATTCCATCCTAAGGTTGTATTGATGATGTCATACATTATATCAGATAGACCTTTAGTGACATCACTGGTAATACAATATTACATCATAAATCATATTACTGATCAGATGACTAATAATCTCTTTAAACGCTTTAATACCCATACGGCTAGATTACGAGTCTTGCGTTAGCATTAAAAAGCAGCATTGAGAGGTCCCAACGCTGCTTTTTAACGCCCGCTGGTATTATGAGTCTGACAGGTACAGGTGTACCGCTCACTTTTCTTCCGCGACTCGAGCTTACCGCAAATCCCCTTACGTCAATTGCGTATCCTATCTTTTTAATGGGATTTGCCTAACGCCGGTATTACGAATCTTGGAAGAAGTGAGCGGTAGACCCTCTCCTGTCAAGACTCCTACCGCATTTAAAAGTCAGTAGTTAAGAGTTTTATGGGCTAACGCCGTAACATAAAACCCTTAACTAAAGTGCTAAAAAGTACACTAACACCCATAAACTACCTATTAACCCCTAAACCGAGCCCCCCCCCACATCAGAAACACTTAAATAAATTATTTAACCCCTAATCTGCCGACCGGACATCGCCACCACTTTAATAAATATATTAACCCCTAAACCGCCGCACTCCTGCCTCGCAAACACTAGTTAAATTTTATTAACCCCTAATCTGCCGTCCCTAACATCGCCGGCACCTATCTACATTTATTAACCCCTTATCTGCCGCCCCCAACGTCGCTGCTACTATATTAAATTAATTAACCCCTAAACCTAAGTCTAACCCTAAGTCTAACACTCCCCTAACTTAAATATAATTTAAATTAAAATGAAATAAAATTACTACAATTAAATAAATTAATCCTATTTAAAACTAAATACTTACCTATAAAATAAACCCTAAGCTAGCTACAATATAACTAATAAGTACATTGTAGCTAGTTTAGGGTTTATATTTATTTTACAGGCAACTTTGTATTTATTTTAACTAGGTACAATAGTTATTAAATAGTTATTAACTATTTAATAGCTACCTAGTTAAAATAAGTACAAATTTACCTGTAAAATAAATCCTAACCTAAGTTACAATTACACCTATTTACTAAATTACCTACAATTAAATAAAATAAATAAAGTACGAAAAACAACAAACACTAAATTACAGAAAATAAAAAAATAATTACAAACTTTTTAAACTAATCAGCCAATAGGATTGAGGTTGCATTCTATTGGCTGATTGGAACAGCCAATAGAATGCGAGCTCAATCCTATTGGCTGATTGGATCAGCCAATAGGATTGAACTTCAATCCTATTGGCTGATTGGATCAGCCAATAGGATTTTTCCTACCTTAATTCCGATTGGCTGATAGAATCCTATCAGCCAATTGGAATTGAAGGGAAGACATCTTGGATGACGTCATTTAAAGGAACCTTCATTCTTCGCTTGGATTTCGTTTGAAGAGGATGCTCCTTGTCGGCTGGATTGAAGACGGACTCGCTCCTCTCCGGATGGATGAAGATAGAAGATGCCGCCTGGATGAAGACTTCTGCCGCTTGGAGGACCTCTTCTGCACAGATCGGATGAAGACTTCTGCCCATCTGGAAGTCCACTTGTGCCCAGCTGGGTGAAGACGTCTCAAGGTAGGGAGATCTTCAAGGGGGTAGTGTTAGGTTTTATTAAGAGGGGATTGGGTGGGTTTTAGAGTAGGGTTGGGTGTGTGGGTGGTGGGTTTTAATGTTTGGGGGGTATTGTATTTTTTTTTACAGGTAAAAGAGCTGATTACTTTGGGGCAATGCCCCGCAAAAGGCTCTTTTAAGGGCTATTTGTAATTTAGTATAGGGTAGGGAATTTTATTATTTTATTAGGGCTTTTTTATTTTATTAGGGGGATTAGATTAGGTGTAATTAGTTTAAAAAGCTTGTAATTATTTTTTTATTTTCTGTAATTTAGTGTTTGTTGTTTTTCGTACTTTAGTTTATTTAATTTAATTGTATTTAATTGTAGGTAATTTAGTAAATTAATTTAATGATAGTGTAGTGTTAGGTGTAATTGTAACTTAGGTTAGGATTTATTTTACAGGTAAATGTGTACTTATTTTAACTAGGTAGCTATTAAATAGTTAATAACTATTTAATAACTATTGTACCTAGTTAAAATAAATACAAACTTGTCTGTAAAATAAATATAAACCCTAAGCTAGCTACAATGTAACTATTAGTTATATTGTAGCTAGCTTAGGGTTTATTTCATCGGTAAGTATTTAGTTTTAAATAGGAATAATTTATTTAATTGTAGTTATTTTAATTAGATTTATTTAAATAAAATTTAAGTTAGGGGGTGTTAGGGTTAGACTTAGGTTTAGGGGTTAATAACTTTATTATAGTGGCAACGACGTTGGCGGCAGAAGATTAGGGGTTAATAAATGTAGTTAGGTTGCGGCGACATTGGGGGAGCAGATTAGGGGTTAATAAATATAATGTAGGGTTCGGCGATGTTGGGGGCAGCAGATTAGGGGTTCATAGGGATAATGTAGGTGGCGGCGGTGTCCGGAGCGGCAGAGTAGGGGTTAATAAATATTTATATTTTTTGCAGGTGTTAGGTTTTTTTTCAGCCGTCTTAGTCCCATTGTTTCCTATGGGGAAATCGTGCACGAGCACGTTTAGCAGCTTACCACTACCGTAAGTAATACTGGTATTGAGGTGAGATGTGGAGCTAAATTTTGCTCTACGCTCACCTTTTTGCAGCTAACGCCGGGTTGAAAAAAACCTGTAATACCAGCGTTGTCTTAAGATAGCGTTAAAAAAAAAGGCTCATTAACAACGCACCCCTGTTACCGCAAAATTCGTAATCTAGGCGATAGTTATTGAAAATGTCAGTACCATAATGATTTGCTGAAGACATGTTACTACAATAGAAAGTGTTAAATTAGTAAGCATAGATTTTTAAAGGAATATTTTGATAAGTCTGTTTGACATGTGAATACATTGTCAGTTGTAAGCTTACACTTAAAGGGATACTTAACCCACATTTTTATTCTTTCTTGATTCAGATGAACTATCAGATTCAATCATATGTTGTAGCAATCTGTATTTTACTATTAAGACTTCTGAATAATGTTTCTTCACAATATCATCTCATATGTATTAATTATACCATACAAGTTTCTTGTTTTGCCTTGTATTTGCACCCCACTTATGTTTATGAATATTGAGTAAATTTGTAACAATGATTTAAAGGGCCATTATAGTCTAAAAATGGCATGCTCTAAAACTGCAGCTGACCTAATTAGCAGTGCTAGGTGCACAGCTGGGTCATTTGACTAGCACTGCTGAATGGATGAGCAGCAGTTCATGTGGGGGTTAAACATATAGCTTTACAGGGCTGATAGTTCTAAAATGACCTGCTCTAACAAATATCTAATTTTTGGACTTTAATATTTAATATCTGTAATACTTAACCTGTATAAACCTCTATTACTTTAATAAATTGTTACTATGCTAGAGCTTATCAGTTATCTCAATTTTAGCATCCATTTTTCTTACTTGTTCAAACAACTACTCTCTGATTCCCACTATGTTAAAGGGACACTGAACACAAATTTTTTCTTGCATGATCCAGATAGAGCATGACATTTTAAGCAACTTTCTAATTTACTCCTATTATCAAATTTTCTTCATTCTCTTGGTATCTTAATTTGAAATGCAAGAATGTAAGTTTAGATGCCGGTCGATTTTTGGTGAACAACCTGGGTTGTTCTTGCTGATTGGTGGATAAATTCATCCACCAATAAAAAAAAGTGCTGTCCATAGTCTAAACCAAAAAAAGCTTAGATGCCTTCTGTTTCAAATAAGCTAGCAAGAGAACGAAGAAAAATTGATAATAGGAGTAAATTAGAAAGTTGCTTAAAATAGCATGTTCTATCTGAATCATGAAAGAAAAAATTTGGGTTAAGTCTCCCTTTAAGGTACCTGTAGCCTATAAAATGACGACATGTTTCTGTTTTATTTTTTCAATTTTAAATGCCATTTGCTTGTTCAGTCAAGGTTGAGTTCTAGGCCTCTCACGACAATCACTTGGGACCTAGATGTTATATTTTAATTCCTTTACAGAGAAAAATTAATATGTAAGAGAAATGTGTCCATTTCTGTGTTTTGTATGTGTTTATTGAAAATAAAAAGATGTGATATACCCAGTCCAGTTTGAGTGAGCAGTTAATTTCTGTGTTTTGTATTTGTTTAGGGAAATTATAAAGGGCCTGTGCCACCCTTGTTTGTATCTCAGTGTGCTTAGTTGAAGGCTGTGTGTGGCTGTAGGTTGGGGACCCAGGGAGGGAGAGACCTTGACGTGGTCCTGGGCCTATCACCATTTGGCCAAATGCTGTAACTAACTCTTCCATTTTGCTTTTATGTTTAAATATTTTTTATTAAAGTTTTCAAAGATTTATCAAGTACATTTACATAAAAATTTGCCAATTAAGTTTTCAAACAAATTGAAAATAAAACACATTGTCAAATAACAAATAAAGTTTCGAACTTGTATAACTCAAATATTCAAAAATTAGATCTCAGTTCTCCGCAATCATGATGTAAAACATAACATATATGGTGTCCTAGACCTCCCTCTAAGAGACATAAAAGAGAACGGGGGAGAACTTATCCCCTTGAGCAATGTAAGACAAGGAAGGTAAGTTATACCATAAATTTATATGAAAAAAAGGGGGAGGAATATAACATGGGTAAAGGTGACAACATATCCAGCAACAGCTGGATAAGCTTATCATGGTAGTGCTTTTGAATCTAAGTGTGCAATGCATGTTGATCAAGGTATGGTACGCCTATTGGGTAGATCCCGGTCTGAAGCATCCCCATTTATCCAATAGAACCAGATCTGATGAAATGTGTACTTGTTGTCTGGGATCCCAGATGCCAATTCGCACATATTGTATGTGTATTGTATCTTATTAATTATTTCAGACCAGGTAGGGACCCCTGTCTTCCAATATTTAGCAATACATGTTCTGGTGACCGTACATAGAATATTGAAAAAGGTATTTAAGTGTTTGTTATATAAGGTGTTGTGATCGTGTAAGAGAGCTTGTTGTATAGTGAAATTGATCTCCTCACCTATCAGGCGACCCATAAAAGAAGCCAATCTCATCCAGATCGCATTGACCCCAGTGCAGTCCCACCACATATGGCGATATGTGCCTACCTCCCCGCACCCTCAATAGCATAGTTTGCTGCCTTGTGTGTACATATGTGCGGTCTTAACCGGTGTAAGGTACCATAGGAAAAGTGTTTTCATAACGTTTTCTTTTAAGTCTGCATTCAAAAGGCCTCTATCAGGGGTCTGAAATAGGTGTTCCCAGTCCACTAGGTCTTTAGTCATATTCAAGTCCCTTTCCCAGGCTGTCATAACCGAGGATTTGGTCTTTAGTGGACCAGATTAAATAGTCAAGTATAGTCTGGAAATAGTGTGTTTGGAGCGATGGGGGCTATTACAAAGTAGTTCCAAAATAGTAGGGGCTCCCTTCTTAGTGTCTCTGAGAAATGATCTGACTGAGGAGCTGAGTTGGAGGTAAAGATACCAATGTATTTGTATTGGTGCTACTTTCTCTTGCAATTGATTGAAGGAGAGCAACTTCCTGTTATTTAATACGTCTGCAACTCGGTACAGTCCCTTATTCTCCCACTTCTTAAACTGTGGTCTTAGCTCGTCAGGAAAACAAAATGTATACTTACCTGATAAATTCCTTTCTCCTGTAGTGTGGTCAGTCCACGGGTCATCATTACTTCTGGGATATTAACTCCTCCCCAACAGGAAGTGCAAGAGGATTCACCCAGCAGAGCTGCTATATAGCTCCTCCCCTCTACGTCACACCCAGTCATTCGACCAAGAACCAACGAGAAAGGAGAAGCCAAAGGGTGCAGTGGTGACTGGAGTATAATTTAAAAAATTTAGACCTGCCATAAAAAACAGGGCGGGCCGTGGACTGACCACACTACAGGAGAAAGGAATTTATCAGGTAAGCATAAATTTTGTTTTCTCCTGTTAAGTGTGGTCAGTCCACGGGTCATCATTACTTCTGGGATACCAATACCAAAGCTAAAGTACACGGATGACGGGAGGGACAGGCAGGCTCTTTATACGGAAGGAACCACTGCCTGAAGAACCTTTCTCCCAAAAACAGCCTCCGAAGAAGCAAAAGTGTCAAATTTGGAAAATTTGGAAAAAGTATGAAGAGAAGACCAAGTTGCAGCCTTGCAAATCTGTTCAACAGAAGCCTCATTCTTAAAGGCCCAAGTGGAAGCCACAGCTCTAGTAGAATGAGCTGTAATTCTTTCAGGAGGCTGCTGTCCAGCAGTCTCATAGGCTAACCGTATTATGCTACGAAGCCAAAAAGAGAGAGAGGTAGCCGAAGCTTTTTGACCTCTCCTCTGACCAGAATAAACGACAAACAGGGAAGACGTTTGTCGAAAATCCTTAGTTGCCTGTAGATAAAATTTCAGGGCACGGACTACATCTAGATTGTGTAGAAGACGTTCCTTCTTCGAAGAAGGATTAGGACACAAAGATGGAACAACAATCTCTTGATTGATATTCCTGTTAGTGACCACCTTAGGTAAGAACCCAGGTTTAGTACGCAGAACTACCTTGTCTGAATGAAAAATCAGATAAGGAGAATCACAATGTAAGGCAGATAACTCAGAGACTCTTCGAGCCGAGGAAATAGCCATTAAAAACAGAACTTTCCAAGATAACAGCTTGATATCAACGGAATGAAGGGGTTCAAACGGAACACCCTGTAAAACATTAAGAACTAAGTTCAAACTCCATGGTGGAGCAACAGTTTTAAACACAGGCTTGATCCTAGCTAAAGCCTGACAAAAAGCTTGAACGTCCGGAACTTCTGACAGACGTTTGTGTAAAAGGATGGACAGAGCTGAAATCTGTCCCTTTAGGGAACTAGCGGATAAACCCTTTTCTAAACCTTCTTGTAGAAAAGACAATATCCTAGGAATCCTAACCTTACTCCATGAGTAACTCTTGGATTCGCACCAATATAAGTATTTATGCCATATTTTATGGTAAATCTTTCTGGTAACAGGCTTCCTAGCCTGTATTAAGGTATCAATAACTGACTCAGAAAAACCACGTTTTGATAAAATCAAGCGTTCAATTTCCAAGCAGTCAGCTTCAGAGAAATTAGATTTTGATGTTTGAAGGGACCCTGGATCAGAAGGTCCTGTTTCAGAGGTAGAGACCAAGGTGGACAGGATGACATGTCCACTAGATCTGCATACCAAGTCCTGCGTGGCCATGCAGGCGCTATTAGAATCACTGATGCTCTCTCCTGTTTGATTCTGGCAATCAATCGAGGAAGCATCGGGAAGGGTGGAAACACATAAGCCATCCCGAAGGTCCAAGGTGCTGTCAAAGCATCTATCAGAACCGCTCCCGGATCCCTGGATCTGGATCCGTAACGAGGAAGCTTGGCGTTCTGTCGAGATGCCATGAGATCTATCTCTGGTTTGCCCCAACGTCGAAGTATTTGGGCAAAGACCTCCGGATGAAGTTCCCACTCCCCCGGATGAAAAGTCTGACGACTTAGGAAATCCGCCTCCCAGTTCTCCACTCCCGGGATGTGGATTGCTGACAGGTGGCAAGAGTGAGACTCTGCCCAGCGAATTATCTTTGATACTTCCATCATTGCTAGGGAGCTTCTTGTCCCTCCCTGATGGTTGATGTAAGCTACAGTCGTGATGTTGTCCGACTGAAACCTGATGAACCCCCGAGTTGTTAACTGGGGCCAAGCCAGAAGGGCATTGAGAACTGCTCTCAATTCCAGAATGTTTATTGGCAGGAGACTCTCCTCCTGATTCCATTGTCCCTGAGCCTTCAGAGAATTCCAGACAGCGCCCCAACCTAGTAGGCTGGCGTCTGTTGTTACAATT
This sequence comes from Bombina bombina, assembly GCF_027579735.1. Classification (NCBI taxonomy): domain Eukaryota; kingdom Metazoa; phylum Chordata; class Amphibia; order Anura; family Bombinatoridae; genus Bombina; species Bombina bombina. The sequence continues at coordinate 284,444,626 of NC_069503.1, read as the reverse complement.
GTCCAGTCTGGCCTGCTGAATGGCATCCCCCTGGACAGATGTGGCCGAGAAAGCCACCATAGAAGAGAATTTCTGGTCTCTTGATCCAGATTCAGAGTAGGGGACAAGTCTGAGTAATCCCCATTCCACTGACTTAGCATGCACAATTGCAGCGGTCTGAGATGTAGGCGTGCAAAGGGTACTATGTCCATTGCCGCTACCATTAAGCCGATCACCTCCATGCATTGAGCTACTGACGGGTGTTGAATGGAATGAAGGACACGGCATGCATTTTGAAGCTTTGTTAACCTGTCTTCTGTCAGGTAAATCTTCATTTTTACAGAATCTATAAGAGTCCCCAAGAAGGGAACTCTTGTGAGTGGAAAGAGAGAACTCTTCTTTTCGTTCACCTTCCATCCATGCGACCTTAGAAATGCCAGTACTAACTCTGTATGAGACTTGGCAGTTTGAAAGCTTGAAGCTTGTATCAGAATGTCGTCTAGGTACGGAGCTACCGAAATTCCTTGCGGTCTTAGTACCGCCAGAAGAGCACCCAGAACCTTTGTGAAGATTCTTGGAGCCGTAGCCAATCCGAATGGAAGAGCTACAAACTGGTAATGCCTGTCTAGGAAGGCAAACCTTAGATACCGGTAATGATCTTTGTGAATCGGTATGTGAAGGTAAGCATCCTTTAAATCCACTGTGGTCATGTACTGACCCTTTTGGATCATGGGTAAGATTGTCCGAATAGTTTCCATTTTGAACGATGGAACTCTTAGGAATTTGTTTAGGATCTTTAAATCCAAGATTGGCCTGAAAGTTCCCTCTTTTTTGGGAACCACAAACAGATTTGAGTAAAACCCTTGTCCTTGTTCCGACCGCGGAACCGGATGGATCACTCCCATTAGTAAAATATCTTGTACACAGCGTAGAAACGCCTCTTTCTTTATTTGGTTTGTTGACAACCTTGACAGATGAAATCTCCCTTTTGGGGGAGAGGATTTGAAGTCCAGAAGGTATCCCTGAGATATGATCTCTAACGCCCAGGGATCCTGGACATCTCTTGCCCAAGCCTGGGCGAAGAGAGAAAGTCTGCCCCCCACTAGATCCGTTCCCGGATCGGGGGCCCTCAATTCATGCTGTCTTAGGGGCAGCAGCAGGTTTCCTGGCCTGCTTGCCCTTGTTCCAGGACTGGTTAGGTCTCCAGCCTTGTCTGTAGCGAGCAACAGCTCCTTCCTGTTTTGGTGCAGAGGAAGTTGATGCTGCTCCTGCTTTGAAATTACGAAAGGAACGAAAATTAGACTGTCTAGCCTTAGGTTTGGCTCTGTCTTGAGGCAGGGCGTGGCCTTTACCTCCTGTAATGTCAGCGATAATTTCTTTCAACCCGGGCCCGAATAAGGTTTGCCCTTTGAAAGGTATATTAAGTAATTTAGATTTAGAAGTAACGTCAGCTGACCAGGATTTTAGCCACAGTGCTCTGCGTGCCTGAATGGCGAATCCGGAATTCTTAGCCGTAAGTTTAGTTAAATGTACTACGGCATCCGAAATAAATGAATTAGCTAGCTTAAGTGTCTTAAGCTTGTTTGAAATCTCATCTATAGTTATTGAGTCAAGAGTCTCTTCCAGGGACTCGGACCAAAAAGCGGCCGCGGCCGTGACAGACGCAATACATGCAAGGGGTTGCAATATAAAACCTTGTTGAACAAACATTTTCTTAAGGTAACCCTCTAATTTTTTATCCATTGGATCTGAAAAGGCACAGCTATCCTCTACCGGGATAGTGGTACGCTTAGCCAGAGTAGAAACCGCTCCCTCCACCTTAGGGACCGTCTGCCATAAGTCCCGTGTGGTGGCGTCTATTGGAAACATTTTTCTAAACACAGGAGGGGGGGAAAAGGGTACACCGGGCCTATCCCACTCCTTAGTAATTATCTCTGTAAGCCTCTTAGGTATAGGAAATACGTCAGTACTCGCCGGTACCGCATAGTATCTATCCAGCCTACATAATTTCTCTGGGATTGCAACGGTGTTACAATCATTTAGAGCTGCTAATACCTCCCCTAACAGTACACGGAGGTTATCGAGTTTAAACTTAAAATTAGAAATGTCTGAATCCATTCTATTGGGATCAGAACCGTCACCTGCTGATTGAAGCTCTCCGTCCTCATGTTCAGCATACTGTGACGCAGTATCAGACATGGCCCTATTATCAACAGCGCACTCTGTTCTCACCCCAGAGTGATCACGCTTACCTCTTAGTTCTGGTAATTTAGCCAAAACTTCAGTCATAACATTAGCCATATCCTGTAATGTGATTTGTAATGGCCGCCCTGATGTACTCGGCGCTACAATATCACGCACCTCCCGAGCGGGAGATGCAGGTACTGACACGTGAAGCGAGTTAGTCGGCATAACTCTCCCCTCGTTGTTTGGTGAAATATGTTCAATTTGTACAGATTGACTTTTATTTAAAGTAGCATCAATGCAATTAGTACATAGATTTCTATTGGGCTCCACTTTGGCTTTAGCACATATAGCACAGAGATATTCCTCTGAATCAGACATGTTTAACACACTAGCAAATAAACTAGCAACTTGGAAATACTTTTCAAAGTAATTTACAAATAATATGAAAACGTACTGCGCCTTTAAGAAGCACAGAAAAAAGTTATGACAGTTGAGAAATAATAAACTGAGAAACTATCACATCAAATCTTTTCCAGTAAAAACACAATTTTAGCAAAGGATTGCCCCCATTAGCAATGGATAACTAACCCTGATAGCAGAAAAAAAGAATAGAAATAAACGTTTTTTATCACAGTCAGCTACAATCTCACAGCTCTGCTGTGAGTGATTACCTCCCTCAAAATAAGTTTTGAAGACCCCTGAGCTCTGTAGAGACGAACCGGATCATGCAGGGAAGACAAGAGACTTCTGACTGAATTTTTTGATGCGTAGCAAAAGAACCAAAAAAGGCCCCTCCCCCTCACACACAACAGTGAGGGAGATCAGTAAACTGTCTTAAATTAAATTAAACGACTGCCAAGTGGAAAAAAACAGTGCCCAAAACATTTTTTCACCCAGTACCTCAGAAAATTAAACGATTTAACATGCCAGCAAAAACGTTTAACATCAAATAAATGAAATGTCATTAGAAAGCCTGTTGCTAGTCACTGCAAATTAGGCTAAAGTCTTATGCATACAGTATTATCCCAGTGAAGTGCCATTCCCCAGAATACTGAAGTGTAAAATATACATACATGACAGCCTGATACCAGTTGCTACTACTGCATTTAAGGCTGAGCTTACATTATATCGGTATGGCAGAATTTTCTCAGTCAATTCCATTGTCAGAAAATAATATGCTGCTACATACCTCTTTGCAGATTAACCTGCCCGCTGTCCCCTGATCTGAAGTTTACCTCACTTCTCAGATGGACGAGAACAGCAATATGATCTTAACTACGCCGGCTAAAAGCATACAAAAAACTCAGGTAGATTCTTCTTCAAATTCTACCAGAGAAGGAACAACACACTCCGGTGCTGTTATAAAATAACAAACTTTTGATTGAAGGTATAAAACTAAGTATAATCACCACAGTCCTCTCACACATCCTATCTATTAGTTGGGTGCAAGAGAATGACTGGGTGTGACGTAGAGGGGAGGAGCTATATAGCAGCTCTGCTGGGTGAATCCTCTTGCACTTCCTGTTGGGGAGGAGTTAATATCCCAGAAGTAATGATGACCCGTGGACTGACCACACTTAACAGGAGAAAGATATATTGAATTGGGGTGGAAAGAGAGAATCTTGGCATTAGATCGTTGCCCAATATCACTTTCGACTATGTATATAAGGTAAGCTCTGAAGTGTATGGTGTTGGGTGGGATAAAGTGGATTGTTGAATTTTCCATTTTGCTTTTAATGGGAAACTCAAGTCAGAAAAAAAAATCTACTGCTTATTTGAAAATAGGTGTTATTGTATTTTTTTTTTTTTGTACTTGTTAATTATGCAATTCTACTGCATTGAGCGGTCCTTTAATCTAGTTGTCTGTCTGCAAGTGAGTGCTAGACTTTCTATGTGTTATATGTATGTGTGTATATATACAGATACCCTCTTGTTGATACCAAGCCATTAAACAATCTGATGAAAACATCAGAATTTCTGAGTCATCTCATTTGCTGCTGAGGTGTAGACTGTTCGTCATGACATATATTTCTATTATCTGCACACTTCTACATAAAAGAGTTGTTCTGTGGTAAAATGGAACTTTTTGAGAATATAAAGGGACAGTCTACACCGATTACTAACATACCTTATTACTAACATACCTTATTCAAAAGATTTCCTCATGATTATTCTCTGCATCATTTCTCATTTAGAACTCCATACAGGATTAAAAAATGTATTTAAGCTATTATGGCACAGTTGTATATTTTAATTAGAATAAGGGGCAATAGTAAGCGCTGAATAGCTTAAAAGGCTGGAAACTCCTAAATTCTGGCAAATAATTTATTCCATATACATTCAAATTAAAATCACAGATAAAATGTTAGAACACAATGTTCATATAGAAATACAATAAAATTCTATTCATGGATCCATGAAATATTCCAGGAGTTGTGTAACTGGCTACTTTAGTTATACAAAACCTTGAATGTAACTCTCCCCAAAGTTCATATGTGTGTTTGGGATAGATTTATAAGTCGGTTGCCTGACTGTGAAGTCAGATGGAGCATACAATTTGACAAATTTCAGCGGATGAAAAGAACGTGTGGACTGTGGTTCAAATCGAAACAATGTGATGTGTAACAATAAACATTAAATCAACTTTCAATTAAACATTAAATTCTCAGCACATGATGGTGTAAAAACATTCGTTCAAACTTCAATACAAAACTGAAGAAAAATGGAGAAACTAAAGATATAAATATACACATATATTTTTTGTTTACATAGGAGAGTCGATTCACTCATTATCTATAATATTTGTGAGCAGCACACAGCAGTAACATCAATGGAGCAATAGGAAAAACCGGAAATCCACGTTAGACGACATATACCAGATAGCAATATGGGAGCCGTCACATCCGGTTCTGAAAAATCTCCCCCCCACCTCTTTTTACAATAATGAACTATGTTATCGAAATTCAAGTGTCAGCCACTATATCCTCTCACACAAGAAAGTAGATTTACTCATAATTTATAACTACCGGAAGCTACACATAGTAGTAGCAGTAATAGAACAACAAAACGGAAGCCCATGATAGAACTACATATACCAGATAGCAACACGGGAGCCGTCACATCCGGTTCTGAAATGTCTATTCTCTCCCAACAAAAACAAATTAAGCGATCGAAATCCAAAAACTAGCCCCCATATTCTTTATTCCGAAAAAAGGTATACACTGTAAGATGTAATACACTAGATAAAGATTTATACTTTATAATACGGTAGAAGGCTAACTAAAAAAAAATAACGGCATAACGTATGTTATAGATCCGGGACACATTTTAAAAATATAAAAAAAAATTAAAATACAAATGAGAATTTGCACTATATCATATAACCAATACTGATATAAGAAGATAGGAAACTATGATGAAAATTAGACTAAGTCAATACTTGTACATTTCCCAGAGATGCTTTGAGGCAAACAGGAAGGGGAATCCCCTCTCAGAGTTTGGCGCCAAAACCGCCCACAAACAATCCCACATCTAGGCTTTATAAGCTCCCAGTCCACACAAATTCAGTATAGTCTTGAGAAAGGCCAAATCGTGGCCGAAACGCGTTGACAGACATACTGGTGAGCTTGATTCTTATACCACTATTGTCCTTTATATACAGTGTTGCACTATTGTTTCTTTTTTTCTCTTTCAGGCTTTTCATCTTTTTATATATATATTTTTTTATATTTGTGATATTGACAATATTTTTATATATACTATATGGACTTCCATCATAGACACTAACAATATCACTTAACAGTTGATAACTACCACCTCCGGATCTGGCACCTAGGGTGCTGAAGCGGCTCTATATTTAGGAGCACCCATATAGAATCTCTGCCCATCGTGAGTTTTTGCCCATCAAGATTCTTACTGTTTTTACCAAATTTTACACTCTTGGATTGCGGATATTTTTGTTTTATTATTTTTTAAGGGATTATTCATTTATTTTCGAGGATACACACATTTTTTCATCTGTCTCACATTTTTTCATCTGTCTCACATTTTTCACTTATCGTTATATTTTTTTCACACTGGATTTAATATTTATCTAAAAGCAACATTTTGGTGTCGATTCTTACACCACCAGAACATATGGTTACACCTACACAAAACTTGGAAGACATTAAGATTGATCTACATTGAACTATATATTTTTTATATATCCCTTTTGGTATTTTTTCACTAGCGCTAGTGTGGATTCACATTCCTTTGGGGTTAAACACCTACTTTTGTATCAACGTCACGTTCTCTCACAGCCCCTCCTTCACTTGGTCCGGTAACGGATCTCACACGCCTTTGATTATTGCATTATTTTGTGATTTTTGTATTGAAGTTTGAACGAATGTTTTTACACCATCATGTGCTGAGAATTTAATGTTTAATTGAAAGTTGATTTAATGTTTATTGTTACACATCACATTGTTTCGATTTGAACCACAGTCCACACGTTCTTTTCATCCGCTGAAATTTGTCAAATTGTATGCTCCATCTGACTTCACAGTCAGGCAACCGACTTATAAATCTATCCCAAACACACATATGAACTTTGGGGAGAGTTACATTCAAGGTTTTGTATAACTAAAGTAGCCAGTTACACAACTCCTGGAATATTTCATGGATCCATGAATAGAATTTTATTGTATTTCTATATGAACATTGTGTTCTAACATTTTATCTGTGATTTTAATTTGAATGTATATGGAATAAATTATTCGCCAGAATTGAGTTTCCAGCCTTTTAAGCTATTCAGCGCTTACTATCGCCCCTTATTCTGATATCTACTATTTAGTCTGCTAGGAGGCTATTCTGTTAGTAAGCTTAAGGCCTTTTTAAAACTTTAGCGCTCGGTACTCATACCTAAACAGTTGTATATTTTAACATGGCTCCCAAACTCCTCCTACATTCTCCTTTTTCCCTATGTTGGATTTTTTTTTCTCCTGGATCTCGTGCCCGCAATGCGCAATGATGTCCCAAGTTGTACGTCAGCGTTTGTGCAATGTGCATGATCAGTGGAAGAATACTGTGTATTGTCTCTTTACTGTTAGTGATGATTCCTGCTGTGACATTACATAATATATAATACATCAATTACATAAACAACTTCTTACCTTCCCTGATGGCAGTAAATGGAGTACCTTCCTCTTCTTGCAGTCTTATCACCTTCAATGCCACTAGCTTTCCATTCACTCTAAATACAAAATTAGAAGACACATTTCAGTTTCAATTGTACTTAAATCATAACATAAAATGAATACAAGTAAATCAATTTGTTTTGGCAATACAGTTGACTTTTCACCAGGATGCTTTTATAGCCACTGGTTACATATCTAATTTCCTTTCATTTAATTTTTTTAAATTCAGTGTTGCACTGAGATTTGGTGATTAGTTAAAACTACTGATCTGGTGGTGTAGAGAATTGTTCTGCTGCTGCTGTTGTGAAACAGAGTATTGATGTCTAATAATGCATCCAGCATATAATTAGATAGAAATTTGTCCAATAACAGTATTTTAACTTCTGTACTATATTTGCTCACTATATAAACTCATATTTATGCTATGTTGTTTGCTCGATGGGTGTTTTTTTTTTCAACAATGTTTTTCTCTCCATTGGCTTCTATGGGGAATATGAAAATGGGATGGATTTTGCACAATCTAGGGTGTTATTTTTTTCCCCCCTTTTTATCTCCAATAAATTCTATGGGGGAATACATGAACGCACAAGTGGAAAATGAAGTTAGTTTTTTTTGTGCTATTTGGGTTACCGCTAGCGCAAAATAAGTTTTTTTTTAAACGCAACCCGACTAGCGCAAAAAGCTTAACACAAGCAGAGTTTTCACGAATGAGAAAAAAAAAATACAGCGCCACTTTGCATATGAGCAGCAACTCATAGGGGCATATTTATCAACGCAAATTATGAAGCAGCTGTCTAAAGATCGCTGCTCCATAACCTGTCCGCCTGCTCTGAGGCGGTGGACAGACATCGCCAGAAATTAACCCGATCAAATACGATTGGGTTGATTGACACCCCCTGCTAGAGGCCGATTGGCCGCAGATCTGCAGGGGACGGCATTGCACCAGCAGTTCACAAGAACTGCTGGTGCAATGATAAATGCTGAGAGCGTATGCTGTCGGCATTTATCGATGTGCAGCGGACATGATCTGCAATATCGGATCATGTCCGCTCACACAATGATAATTCGGCTCCATAATGGCAGCAAACATGATTGGAGGGAGGTGTATGAATTGTATTTAGTGTTTGGTATCACTTTAAATAGTTTTCATTATAAAACATAATGTTAATTGCAAACACATGATTTACTTAAGGTTACAATTAAATGTTCCCTGGTCATTAATGACAAGTAAGAAAGTATCAGGCATCAGTGTTTCCTGGTACTCATGTTTACCAGTTAGATGTCAGTGATTAAATAATTCATTCAGTAACAACACTTTATTATACATTTATGCATTTCCTTTCTAATTAAGACACACATATTTTGTTGAAATAGACAAAAATGCTATTATGACTGCTCTATTGTCTGTAAAATGAAAATACATCAATTGGTGTAAATATACCTAATACAACGAGTGGTTATAGACTAAAATTGTATTAAAGCATTTTACTGTTTTATGTGCAAGTAGAAAGAAAATCATTAGCAGTTACAAAGTTTTTGCCAAGTAAGTCCTAAGGAAAAAAAAAGTAATTTACTTGTAGTTTCTTATAAAGATGTGACACAATGAATGGTATTATGGTAATTAAGGACATAATATTGCAGCAAAAGGCTCTTGCTTTTCAGCATTAGATAATTGTACAAGTATGTGTTAGTTTCCAAAATTTTATTTTTATGATTTGTATAGAACATACTATTGACATGAAATATTTACAGTAAATACATAGTTAAAATCTTTATTAAATATGAATATTGCATAAATATATTTTATCATGTTCTCATCTACTTAATGGCAAAGGGCTTTAATGCACTTTTATATATATATATATAATTTTATTTATATATATATATATATATATATATATATATATATATATATATATATATATGTATGTATGTTACAGTTAAAGTGCAGAAATCAGTTAATGAACACATTACCTAGCTAATCTGCAGATTAACTATGGTGATCAGTTAAAGTGTAGAAAAATTGTTTCATTTCTCAAATTACCTAGGTAATCTGCAAATTACCTAGATAATCTGCACATTACCTACTAGGCACTAGTTAAAGTGCAAAAAATGCACTTTAGCGGTAACATATATATAAACTAAAGGGAGTCCCATGGTTTTTCCTATGATAATCAGTTCATATCACTTTTTTTTAGAGAGCCTGGGGCACTTTCTTCTGAAAATGGAGGTAAAAACTAAATCTTAAAGGGCAGTGCGGCGCACTTTATGCATCATTCATTGCCCGGACACACTTCAACTTCTTAACAAGTTTATAGTAGTTTTCCCAAGGGTATAACAACTGCTCTCATTCTGTTTTTGTATTTATTAGCATCTTGGCCTCTACACTTCTAAGCATTGTATATTTCCCATTCTGCATTCTGAATTGTTACTGAATCGACTTCCCTGCAACCCATTGTGAAATTATGCAATGAGCACAAATAAATGTAAGAACATCGTACTGAGAATGTGAAATATCTGCCATTCTAGCTGTAATGTATCTGTGATAATACAGTTGAAAAACAAATAATACACTTTCAAGCACTTAAGCTTTTTAGAAAAGTTTGTTTCTCTTATGTAAACTGTTTATTGAAAAAGAAGCTGAAGAATGTTCCGATTTCGGCTGAGGGCAGATACGCTCCAGAGTGCTCTGTTCTAATCAGAGCTTCGGGCGCCGCAACTGCCTCTGGGAAGCTTACCATGGGTCCCAGCCCGCACGTCTTGAAATTCTCTGTCTGGGAAATTATCTATCTATCTATCGAATCAATAATAAATAGATAGATTCGATAGACAATTTCCCAGACAGAGAATTTCAAGACGTGCAGGCTGAGACCCATGGTAAGGTTCCCAGAGGCTGTTGCGGCGCCCGAGGCTCTGATTAGAACAGAGCACTCTGGAGCGTATCTGCCCTTGGCCGAAATCGGAACATTCTTCAGCTTCTTTTTCAATAAACAGTTTACATGAGAGAAACAAACTTTTCCAACTTTAACTACACGGAAGCAGTTAATGTGCACATTACCTAGGTAAAGTGCAGATTCTGCACTTTAACTGAGCAAATCATTAATCTGCAGATTAGCTAGGTAATGTGCACATTAACTGTTTCTGCACTTTAACTGTAACATATATATATGTCTATATGTGTGTACATATATATGAATGTTTTTATATGTGTATATACAGTATGTCTATAAATACATAGACACATATAAATACATTTATATATATGTACACACATATATATAGAGACATATCTATATACATACAAATACATCTTTAGCAATGTATATGTATGTGTATCAATGTTAAAGCCATTTGTAGCCATTTTTTCCTCTAACACCCGAGATCTCCAATCTTTGAGCCCTTATAATTTTTCAGTGCAATATTTTTTTTAAATATTTTTTATTAGACAGTGTTAATATGAGTGTAACTGTAGTTTCGGAAAACAGTTAACCAGAGTTCTGAGATCAGATCGCTGAATGGTTTGAAGCGTAAATGGCGATTACGCTAGGGGAATCACAATTTTGCTCCACTTGTAATATCAGCACAATGAAAATAGCTTGCAAAAACACAATTACACTAGTGCAAACCATTTGCAACTCACTTGTAATCTAGCCCTTAGTGTTTGAAGTCCCTTTAATGATGTCAAAGCACATAGATAAAGAAGCATATAATTGGGTTAAATGAGTCCACCCCTGTTCTCATTAGATATGTTCTATACAAGTGATTTTAAATAGACATAAATCCCAAATATTTTCTTTCATGATTTAGATAGAGCATGCAATTTTAAACATCTTTCCAATTTACTTCTGTTGACAAATTTGTTTTGTTCTCTTGATGTCCTTTGTTGAAGGATAAACCTAGATAGGCTCATGAGCAGTAATGCACTATTGGAAGTAGGGTTGCCACCTCAGCCATGTTTTCCTAGACACTTATGAGTTACACATGCTGCAGGGTGTGCAGGGGGAACATGAATTGCACCCCTGGACAGCACACGAATAGTGATCCTGAAAAGCAGCATTCATGTTCCTCCCTGCATACCCTGCAGCATGTGTAACTTATAAGTGACCAGGAAAACATGGCTGAGGTGACAACCCTAACTGGAAGCTGATATTTGCTTATTGCAGATATATGCCCTTTGTCACCAAATGTGTTCAGCTAGTTCACAGGCTTACTCTTCAACAAATGCAAATGATACCAAGAGAACAAAGCAAGTTTGATAAGGAAAGTAAATTTGAAATTTTATTATAACTTTATTATAACTTTGCATGCTCTCTGAATCATGAAAGTTTTGTTTTAACTTTACTGTCCATTTAAAAGCATTACATACTTAAATGTATCAGAGTAAAACTCACCTATGAGTTTTGCCTTGGCATAGACAGGTGAGCTCACATGGTCTGGCCAAAATATGGTATAAAATAACATTGTTTTTCACAAGTGTTTTTAATAAAAACCCATCAAAATATGGTAACAATACAAGGCACATCATAAATGAAAGAAAACAGAGGGACGTTGCGTCCTAATAAAATGCTTACTTGCTTTTGCCTTTATAAACTGTAGCATAGGAGCCTTCGCCTAATTTTTCCAATTTTTCATATGAATCGGCTTTCCCAAATTTAGGACTTGTTGGCTAAAGAGAAATAAAAAAAATACATGTTAATAACAGCATAGTTACATTTGACTGAGGCAATAAAATGATATTATATACATTTGCCTGCTAGTGTGGGATTCGCAATGCACAATAATAGGAAAATTATTTGCATCCTGTTAAACATGAACAGTTACATGAAGAGGGAGAAATATTTTTGTGAAATAAAATGACAAAAGATTGCTATCAGTAACCAAAATGATGCATGTGGGACTATGTGACAAGCTTTAAATTGTAATATATGTTAGAGTATACATTATCCATTTCTACTCTTAAAGGAGTCTGTATAATTCTTCTTATCCGATATAGCAACAGCTGAAAATCCACCGCCCAAACCTACTTGGGGGAAAATAATGCAGGTACACATCCTCAAATCTGGATTTCCAAAATCTAGAATTATTCTGAAATCCAAACTTTCATACTTTTCAAATATAACAATTTGCCCTGCCAGTAACTGACGATCGTATCGACCTACGTGTTTGCTTTTTGTGTTCTAAAATGCAAATACTACTTTATATTTAAAACAAGATTACAGTACTGTACTATCTTTCTGATGGTACTATGTATACAAAGTATTAAAAATGTTAATGTTTAGACTGCATTTATAAGCTGTATCATGACATGTAAATATTGTTTAAAGGTAACATAAGATATTGTTTACATATCCATAACCTCTCTAAGGTGTCACATTTTACAGAATAAAATAGATAAATATTTAGTATTCCAAACTATTAAGAAATCCAAACTTTTTCCAATCCCCAGCAGTTTGGATAAAGGGTTTTGTACCATATAAAGAGATTATCCGTATACCCTGGTTGCTCATCCCAGTTAATTAGAGAATCTGTAATAAAGATGCATCTACATAGGGGCTGATTTATCAAGCTCCGTATGGTCTAAAGACCGCTGCTCCATAACTAACGTGTCCGCCTGCTCTGAGGCGGCGGAAAGAAATCAACCCGATCGGGTTGATTGACACCCTCTGCTAGCGGCCAATTGACCGTGAATCTGCAGGGGGCGGCATTGCACATGTAGTTCACAAGAACTGCTGGTGCAATGATAAATGCTGACAGCGTATACTGTCTGCGTTTTTCAATGTGCGGCGGACATGATACGCTACATCGTATCATGTCCACTCGCACATTAATAAATATACCCCTAAGTGTTCACCTACTAAAAAAAAATCCCATCTCTGATAAAACTACATATTACTAACCTAACCATAACTGGTTTTATTATACGGTAATTACATATTAGCATATTGTGATACAATGATAATGTAATAATTTAGGATATATCTGTAGTCTGG